>NC_044554.1:45629027-46229027 GCF_007565055.1 Rhinopithecus roxellana
TGAGCTGAGATCCGGCCACTGCACTCCAGCCTGGGCGACAGAGCGAGACTCCCTCCTTTTCAATATATATATAGGTATGTGCCACCACACCTGGCTAATTTTTTTTTTTTTTTTTGAGATGGAGTCTCGCTCTGTCACCCAAGCTGGAGTTCAGCGGCGCGATCTCGGCTCACTGCAAACTCCGCCTCCCGGGTTCACGCCATTCTCCTGCCTCAGCCTCCCCAGTAGCTGGGACTACAGGCACCTGACACCACGCCCGGCTAATTTTTTGTGTGTGTATTTTTTTTTTTTTTTTTTTTTTGAGAGGGAGTCTGGCTGTCGCCCAGGCTGGAGTGCAGTGGCCGGATCTCAGCTCACTGCAAGCTCCGCCTCCCGGGTTTACGCCATTCTCCTGCCTCAGCCTCCCAAGTAGCTGGGACTACAGGCGCCCGCCACCTCACCCGGCTAGCGTTTTTTTTGTATTTTTTAGTAGAGACGGGGTTTCACCGTGTTAGCCAGGATGGTCTCGAACTCCTGACCTCGTGATCCGCCCGTCTCGGCCTCCCAAAGTGCTGGGATTACAGGCTTGAGCCACCGCGCCCGGCCGTGTGTGTATTTTTAGTAGAGATGGAGTTTCACCTACTAGCCAGGATGGTCTCAATCTCCTGAGCTCCTGATCCGCCCGCCTCGGCCTCCCAAAGTGCTGGGATTATAGGCGTGAGCCACCGCGCCCGGTCTAATTTTTGTATTTTTAGTAGAGATGGGGTTTCACCATGTTGCCCAGGCTGGTCTCAAACTCCTGGGCTCAAGTGATTCGTCTGCCTCGGCCTCCCAAAGTTTTGGGATTACAGGCGTGAGCTGCCACGCCCGGCCTCATGAGTTTCTTATGTAGCTATATCAAACTGTTGTTTCTCTCTTAAACTGTGATTACCTTTCCAGTGTTCATATGTTGCCCTGCAACTAGGTTATAAGTGCAGAGGGGACAGGAACCAAGCCTTATCCACTGAAGAATCTTCCTCGGGCCCAGATTCCAGGGAGGCTCTGAATTTGAAGCCCCTCTCTGCCCTTTACTTGCTGTGTGACTATGGGCAGTTTACTTGACCTCTCTTGTGTCAGAGCTTTAATCTGTAGAGTTACCATTGGGTTGAATGACATAAAATTGCCACTATTCTATTATATTTGACCCCAAAATGGCAATTTCATATGATTCAACCTAATAAAACCACTACCACTTAGGTATTTTGACGGTTAATTGTTATGTCTGTTGCATCCCAGGCAAGCACCATCCTGCTGAGTACAAAGTGGACCTGATGGTAAAGCCCCTCAGACTTTGTGGAACAAAAGCAGGACCCTAGGAATGGCAGAGCAACCAGCTAGAAAGAGCCTGGCTCCTGATGAACTGCAGCCTCTGTATCTGTTATGGATTGCTAATGTCTGGACCCTTATATGAGCAAAATGTAACCCCCCATTTAGGTTAAACCACTGTTCTTTGGGTCTGGGTTTTTTGTTTGTTTTTCTTTGAGACAGAGTCTCACTCTGTCACCCGAGCTGGAGTGCAGTGGCGTGATCTCGGCTCACTGCAATCTCCACCTCCTAGGTTCAAGCAATTCTCCTGCCTCAGCCTCCCCAAATAGCTGTGACTAAAGGCGCCCACCACCACGCCCGGCTAATTTTTGTGTTTTTAGTAGAGACGAGGTTTCACCATGTTGACCAGGCTGGTCTCAAACTCCTGAACTCAAGTAATCTGCCCCTCTCGTCCTCCCTAAGTGCTGGGATTACAGGTGTGAGCAACCATGCCTGGCCTGGGTCTGTTTTGAAAGAGGTAAACTGGCATCTTAACTAATAATGGATGTGTGTGAGAGAGAAAGAAACCATGTACTTCCACAGAGATTTCTGCCTGAAGGCCGGGCACAGTGGCTCACACCTGTAATCCCAGCACTCTGGGAGGCCAAGGCGGAAGGATCACCTGGGGTCAGGAGTTCCAGACCAGCCTGTACAATAGGGTGAAACCCCGTCTCTACTAAAAACACAAAAATTAGCCAGGCATGGTGGCGTGTGCATGTAATCCCTGCTACTCGGGCTGAGGCAGGAGAATCACTTGAACCTGGGAGGCGGAGGTTGCAGTGAGCTGAGATTGTGCCACTGTATTCCAGCCTGGGTGACAGAGCAAGACATCATCTCAAAAAAAAAAAAAAAAAAAAAAAAAAGAGTCCGGGCGCGATGGCTCAAGCCTGTAATCCCAGCACTTTGGGAGGCCGAGACGGGTGGATCACGAGGTCAGGAGATCGAGACCATCCTGGCTAACATGGTGAAACCCCGTCTCTACTAAAAAATACAAAAAACTAGCCGGGCGAGGTGGCGGGCGCCTGTAGTCCCAGCTACTCTGGAGGCTGAGGCAGGAGAATGGCGTGAACCCAGGAGGCGGAGCTTGCAGTGAGCTGAGATCCGGCCACTGCACTCCAGCCTGGGTGACAGAGCCAGACTGCGTCTCAAAAAAAAAAAACAGATTTCTGCCTTGGGAGGCTGAATGTGATGCCACTGACTGAGATGGACAGTCAGTCCATCCAACCAACATGAAGGCTGGTTGGGGAAGTAATGAGTTCGATTGCAGACAGATTATTGTTTTTGTTTTAGAGACAGGTTGTCTCATTCTGTTGCCCAAGGTGGAGTGCAGTGGTATGATCATAGCTTACTGCAGCCTTGAAATCCTGGGCTCAAGCGATCCTCCCACCTCAGCCTCCTGAGTAGTTGGGACTACAGGCATGTGCCACCATGCCTGACTAATTATTATTTTTTGCAGAGACAGGGGTCTCTCTGTGTTGCCTAAGCCAGTCTCAAACTCCTGGCTTCAAGTGACCCACCTGCCTCAACCCCTTAAAGTGCTGGGACTACAGGCATGAGCCACAGCACCCAGCCGCTGTAAGACTTTTTGCTTCACCTAGTCACCAATCTAAATGGGGAAAAAGTGTTCTCCATTTTTTTAGATTTTCATATCTGTAAGTAGATCAACCATGACGGTTTTATGACCCAAATACAAGGCTACATTTGACGTTACTAGACGAGCAAAACAACTTCAGATCTACATGGGCAGTGAAATAAATAGTGCACATCTTTAAAATTTCCCCTCTCGTTCTAATCTTTTCAGGTTTCCCCTTCATTACTCTGAAATTTCTGGAATGTGTGCATGTTGCTGTCACACTCATTCCTGGGCTTTAAGACAGGAACATCAAAAAACATCAGCATAAGGTCACCACTTGGTCAGTGGAATTTTTTTTTTTTTTCTGAGATGAAATTTCGCCCTGTTGCCCAGGTTGGAGTACAGTGACATAATCTCAGTTCACTGCAATCTCCACCTCCTGGGTTCAAGCAATTCTCCCGCCTCAGTCTTCCAAGTAGCTGGGATTATAGACGCGTGCCACCATGCCCAGCTCATTTTTTGTATTCAGTAGAGACGGGGTTTCACCGCGTTGGCCAAGCTGGTCTCAAACTCCCCACCTCATGATCTGCCCGCTTCGGCCTCCTAAAGTGCTGGGATTACAGGCGTCAGCCACCGCGCCCAGCCGGTCAGTGGAAATTTTTTTAAATGGTGGTGACACCATCTCTGGTGCTTCCACCCTGTGGCTCCTGGCTCCCAGCCATTTTTCATGGTGGCAAAGACTGCCCCTAGGGTGGTGGCAGAGGTCAGTGTGTGGCCTGGATGAGCCCCAGCCAACATGCTCCTCACTCCATCCTGGGGGCAACTTGGAGGTGGTAGAGAGAGAGGAGCAAGGGAAGCTGGACCCCCGCAGAGTGGACTGCCACTCTACAGAGACATGCATGAGGGACACCTGGATCTGAACAGCTAGCACTGAGACACACCAACACACAGTACCTGGAAACTGCAGGTGGCACTTTGAGGAAACAACCAGGTACGTGCAGGGATTTTTTTTTTTTTTTTTTTTTGAGATAAGAGTCTCGCTGTCAGCCCAGGCTGGAGGGCACCGGTGAGATCTCAGCTCAGTGCAACCTCCGCCTCCCGGATTCAAGTGATTCTCCCATCTCAGCCTCCCAAGTAGCTGGGATTACAGGTGCCCACCACCACACCAGGCTAATTTTTGTATTTTTAGTAGAGACAGAGTTTCACCATGTTGGCCAGGGTGGTCTCAAACTCCTGGCTTCCAGCAATCCACCTGCCTCTACCTCCCAAAGTGCTGGGACTACAGGTGTGAACCACCTCATTCTCACTTTTTTTTTTTTTTTTTTTTTAAGAGACAGGGTCTCCCTCTGTCACCCAGGCTGGAGTGCAGTGGTGCAATGATAGTTCACTGCAGCCTCCACCTCCTAGGTTCAAGTGATCCTCTCATCTCAGCCTCCTGAATAGCTGGAACTAGAAGGGTGTACCACCCTACCTGGCTAATTTTTTTAATTTTCTGGACATAAGGTCTTGCTATATTGTCCAGGCTGGTTATTTTTAGTTAGATGTTGTGTGTTTTGGGAGGGGCTTCTTTGATCATCTGCTCCCAATCCTTACTTTTTTCAAAGAAGAAAAATGTTTGACTCATCATACTGACTAAAAAAAACCCCACTTTTTATTGTGGAAAATTTCAAGCAGACTCATACACAAACAAAACAATATAATGAACACCCACATACCCATCATGAGACAATTAACAACTCATGGACATTCTTTATCTTTCTCTTAAGACGGAATTTCACTCTATCACCCAGGCTGGAGTGCAGTGATGCGATCTCGGCTCACTGCAGCCTCTGCCTCCCGGGTTCAAGAGATTCTCCTGCCTCAGCCTCCTGAGTAGCTGGGATTACAGGCACCCACCACCATGCCTGGCTAATGCGATCTCATTATTTTTAGTAGAGATGGGGCTTCCCACCACCATGCCTGGCTAATGCGATCTCGTTATTTTTAGTAGAGATGGGGCTTCCCCCACGTTGGCCAGGCTGGTCTCGAACTCCTGACCTCAGGCGATCTGCCCGCCTCAGCCTCCCAAAGTGCTGGAATCACAGGCTTGAGCCACCACGCCTGGACTTGTGGCCATTCTTGTTTCATCTTTTCCTCATGTACCTTCTCCTTCCCATTTTATTTTGAATCAAATCCCAGACCTTGTATAACTTCTTCATTAATATTTCAGTATTATTTAAGGACTCTTAAAAATATATAACCACAATGCATTATCACGCCTAAAAATTAATAATAATTCCTTAATATCATCAAATATCCAGTCAGTGGTAATATTCCCAATTGTCTCATAAATGTAATAAATGAGGGGTTTCATTAGTTTGTTTTAGAGACAGTCTCTCTAGGAAAAAATTCCTTGAAGTGGAATTTCTGAGTCAAAACTATACACATTTTACTTTTAAATAAATGTGAAACTGACCTTCAAAGAGTCTATATTAATTTATATTTACATAATGAATGACTGTTTTCTGCATATATTGGCCATACTAATGCTATAAGTTTTCTTCAGTTTTGTCTGAAAGGCGAAAAGTATTTTATTATTGTTTTATTTTGCATTACTTCATTATTGCTAAGGCTGAACATGTTTACTCTTCTGTATCTGGTGAATTGTTCATGTTCTAGTTCATATCTGTCTGGGTTCCTTTCTCCTCTTCTTATTGACTCATGAACCTATATACTGTATTAATCTTTTTCATATATGTTAGAAATATATTTGTAGTATGACTTGCTATATATAAGTATTTTTTGTTTTGTTTTAAAGAGATGGGGTCTCGCTATGTTGTCCAAGCTGGTCTGGAACTCCTGGGCTCAAGCAACCCTATTGTATTAATCTTTTTCATATGTGTTAGAAATATATTTGTAGCCGGACGCGGTGGCTCAAGCCTGTAATCCCAGCACTTTGGGAGGCCGAGATGGGCGGATCACGAGGTCAGGAGATCAAGACCATCCTGGCTAACATGGTGAAACCCCGTCTCTACTAAAAATACAAAAAAAACTAGCCGGGCGAGGTGGCGGCGCCTGTAGTGCCAGCTACTCGGGAGGCTGAGGCAGGAGAATAGCGTGAACCCGGGAGGCGGAGCTTGCAGTGAGCTGAGATCTGGCCACTGCACTCCAGCCTGGGTGACAGAGCGAGACTCCGTCTCAAAAAAAAAAAAAAAAAAAAAGAAATATATTTGTAAAGGCCAGGCGCGGTGGCTCAAGCCTGTAATCCCAGCACTTTGGGAGGCTGAGATGGGTGGATCACGAGGTCAGGAGATCGAGACCATCCTGGCTAACACGGTGAAACCCCGTCTCTACTAAAAAATACAAAAAACTAGCCGGGCGAGGTGGCGGCGCCTGTAGTCCCAGCTACCCGGGAGGCTGAGGCAGGAGAATGGCGTGAACCCGGGAGGTGGAGCTTGCAGTGAGCTAAGATCTGGCCATAGCACTCCAGCCTGGGTGACAGAGCGAGACTCCGTCTCAAAAAAAAAAAGAAATATATTTGTAGTTCAACTTGCTATATATATAAATATTTTTGTTTTGTTTTGAAGAGATGGGGTCTTGCTATATTGTCCAGGCTGGTCTGGAACTCCTGGGCTCAAGCAATCCTATTGTATTAATCTTTTTCATATGTGTTAGAAATATGTTTGTAGTTTGACTTGCCATATAGAAGTATTTTTGTTTGGTTTTAAAGAGATGGGGTCTTGCTGTGTTGACCAGGCTGGTCTAGAACTCCTGTACTCAAGCAATCCTCCTGCCTTGGCCTTTTTTGAGACGGAGTCTCACTCTGTTGCCCAGGCTGGAGTGCGATGGAGCCATCTTGGCTCATTGCAATCTCTGCCTCCTGGGTTCAAGCAATTCTTCCTGCTTCAGTCTCCCTGAGTAGCTTAGATTACAGGTGCCTGCCACCATACCTGGCTAATTTTGTGTGTGTTGGGGGGGGGGAAGAAAGAGAGATCAACCTGTTACTGTGTCTATATAGAAAGAAGTAGACATAAGAGACTCCATTTTGTTCTGTATTTGAGATGCTGTTAATCTGTGACCCTACCCCCAACCTTGTCCTTGCAAGAGACGTGCTGTGGTGACTCAAGGTTTAAAGGATTTTGGGCTGTGCAGGGTGTGCTTTGTTAAACAAGTGCCTGAAGGCAGCTTGCTGGTTAAAAGTCATCACCATTCTCTTAATCTCAAGTACCCAGGGACATGTACACTGCCAAAGGTCACTGCCAAAGGTCGCAGGAACCTCTGCCTAGGAAAGCTAGGTATTGTCCAAGGTGTCTCCCCATGGGATAGTGTGAAATATGGCCTCGTGGGATGGGAAAGACCTGATTGTCCCCCAGCCTGACACCTGTGAAGGGTCTGTGCTGAGGAGGACCAGTACAAGAGGAAAGAAGGCCTCTTGGCGGTTGTTGGCGGTTGAGATAGAGAAAAGCATCTGTCTCCTGCCCGTCCCTGGGCAATGGAACATCTCGGTGTAAAACCCGATTGTATGTTCTGTTTACTGAGAAAGGAGAAAACCGCCTTAGGGCGAAAGGCGGGACTTGCTAGCGCAATGCTGCTCTTTATGCACTAAAAAGGTTTAGGGAGATGTTTACATATGCATATCAAGGCACAGCACTTTTCCTTAAACTTATTCATGTCACAGAGAACTTTATTCATATGTCTTACTGCTGACTTTCTCCCTATAATGATCCTATTATCCTGCTACTTCCTTTTCTTTAAGATGGTTAAGATAATTATCAATAAATACTAAGGGAACTCAGAGACCGGTGCCGGCGTGGGTCCTCTGTATGCTGAGCGCCGGTCCTCTGGGCCCACTTTTTCTTTCTCTATACTTTGTCTCTGTGTCTCATTTCTTTTCTCAAGTCTCTCGTTCCACCTAAACAAGAAACACCCACAGGTGTGGAGGGGCAGGCCACCCCTTCATTTTTGTATTTTAGTAGAGACAGGATTTCTCCAAGTTGGCCAGGCTGGTCTCAAACTCCTAACCTCCACTGATCCACCTACCTCTCCGCCTTCCAAGTCGCTGGGATTACAGGCGTGAGCCACCGCACTGGGCCCACTTTTTCCTTTTAATGTTTGTTTTTACATTGAAATCTTTTGGCATAATAAATGAAATAGAGATGCAGCTTCCCACCCTCCCCCTTCTGACTAGTTAATTCTTTAAGAAACAATTATTAGGCCAAGTCAGGAGGATCACTAGAAGCCAGGAGGGTGGGGCTGCAGTGAGCTATGATCGCACCACTGCACTCCAGCCTGGATGACAGAGCAAAACCTTGTCTCTAAAAAAATATAAAAAATATGGCTAGATGCAGTGGCTAACACCTGTAATCCTAACATTTCGGAAGGTCTAGGCAGGAGGATCGCTTGAGGCCAGGAGTTCAAGATCAGCCTGGGCAACGCAGTGAGACTCTTTCTATACAAAATATTTTTTTTAGCTGGGCACGGTGGCACACGTCTGTAATCCCAGCACTTTGGGAGGCCAAGGCGGGTGGATCAGGAGTTCAGGAGATCGAGACTATCCTGCCTAACACAGTGAAACCCCGTCTCTATTAAAAATGCAAAAAATTAGCCGTGTGTGGTGGCACGTGCCTGTAGTCCCAGCTACTCAGGAGACTGAGACAGGAGAATTGCTGGAACCCAGGAGGCGGAGGTTGCAGTGATCAGAGATCACGACATTGTACTCCAGCCTGGGCAACAAAGTGAGACTCTATTTTTTTAAATTGACCTGGTGTGGTGGTGCATGCCTGTAGTCCCACTCAGGAGGCTGAGGTGGGAGGATCGCTTGAGGCCAGGAGTTTCAGACTGCAGTGAGCTATGACCACTCCATTGCACTTCAGCCTGAGCAACAGAGTGAAACTCTGTCTCAAATGATAATAATAAATAAAAATAAAATTTAGAAAGGAACAATTATTGAATAAGGAATATTTCCCCAACCAATGTGCAATATCACCTTTACAAGTGCTAAATCCCCATGTGCATTTGGGGCTATTCCTGGACCCTTCACTCTGATGGATTACGCCAGTCCTGTGCCAGGACAAGCATGCTGTGGTTTTTATTTCCTGTTTCAGTATTTGATAGGGCAGGTCCCCCTATTACTCTTTTATTTCAAAATGTTCTGGTTTTTCTCATTATCATTCTGCATAAACTTTCAAATTATTTTATCAAGTTTCCCAAATAATCCCTTTGGGATTTAGAGACTGCATTGAATTTATGGACTTAGGGAAAACTGACATCTTCTATATCACCCAATCTTCTTATCTAAGAACAAGTTATTACTATTTGATTATTCAAGTCTTTTTTTTTCTTTTCTTTTTTTTTTTTTTTTTTTAAGACAGGGTCTTGCTCTGTTACCTAAGCTAGAATGCAGTGGTGCACTCATAGCTCTCTGCTGTGTGACCTCCTTGGGCTTAAGTGATCCTTGCACCTCAGCCTCCTGAGTAGCTGGGACTACAGGCACATGCCACCACGCCTAGCCTTTTTTTTTTTTTCTTTTTTTCTTTTTTTTTACTTTTTGTAGAGATGAGGTCCTGCTATGTTACCCAGGCTGGTCTTGAACTCCTGGGCTCAAGTCATCCTCCAGCCTGGGACTCCCAAAGTGCTGAGATTACAGGTGTAAGCCACTGTGCTTGACCCCGCGAACCTTCCTTCTCCCCCGCTCCACAACGATCGCCATTTGTCCTGATGGTTTTCGTTTTGTATTTTTGTATTTATTTTTACTTTTGTTTTTTTGAGACGGAGTCTCGCTCTGTCTCCCAGGCTGGAGTGCAGTAGCATGATCTCTGCTCACTACAACCTCCGCCTCCTGGGTTCAAGTGATTCTCCTGTCTCAGACTCCCAAGTAGCTGAGACTACAGGTGCTCACCACCACGCCTGGCTCATTTTTGTATTTTTAGTAGAGACGGGGTTTCGCCATGTTGGCCAGGCTGGTCTCAAACTCCTGACCTCAGGTGATCCGCCTGCCTCAGCCTCCCAAAGTTCTGGGATTACTGGCGTGAGCCACTGCAGTCGGCCAAGGTCTTCCTTTTTTAAGTGACTCAAAATACTTTAGTGTTATCAACTGATTCAATATAGGTTCTATAATTTCTTGTTAATGTTACTCCTATTTATTTTAAGGTTTTTATTGCTCTTATGAATGGGATATTTCCTTCCATTAATTTTTCTTTTTTTTTTTTTTTGGAGATAGAGTTTTGCTCTGTTGCCCAGGCTGGAGTGCAGTGAAACAGTCTTGGCTCACTGTAACCTCCGTCTCCCAGATACAAGTGATTCTCCTGCCTCAGCCTCCTCAATAGCTGGGACTGCAGGTGCCCACCACCATGCCCGGCTAATTTTTTTCATTTTCAGTAGAGATAGGATTTTGCCATGTTGTCCAGGCTGGTCTCGAACTCCTGAGTTCAGGCAATTCACCCATCTCGGCCTACCAAAGTGCTAGGATTACAAGCGTGAGTCGCTGCGCCTAGCCCCTTCCATTAATTATCTTTTTTTTTTTTTTGAGACAGAGTCTTGCTCTGTCACCCAGGCTGGAGTGCAGTGGTCTAATTTCGGCTCACTGTAGCCTCTGCCTCCCAGGTTCAAGCGATTCTCCTGCCTCAGCCTCCTGAGTAGCTGGGATTACAGGCACCTGCCACCACACCCGGCTAATTTTGTATTTTTAGTAGAGACAGGGTTCCACCATGTTGTCCAGGCTGGTCTCGAACTCCTGGTATCAAGTGATCCGCCCGCCTTGGCCTCCCAAAATGCTGGGATTACAGGCATAAGCCACCTCACCTGGCCTAATTTTCTGGCTAGTTAAAAAGAGCCACTGCCTGTTTATATCTTGGGTTTTGTTTGGTTTTTTTCAAGTTGGGGTCTCACTCTGTTGCCCAGGCTGGAATGCAGTGAAGAGATCATAGCTCACTACAGCTTCCCATTCATGGGCTGAAGCGGTCCACCCATCTCAGCCTCCTGAGAAGCTCCAGCTACAGGTGTACACCACTACACCCAGCTAATGTTTATTAATTTTTTTTGTAGAGATTAAGTCTAGCTTTGTTGCCCAGGCTTGTCTCGAACTCCTGGCCTCGAGCAATCTTCTAACTTTGGCTTCCCAAAGTGCTGGGACTACAGGCATGAGACACTGTGCCTGCCCTGTATTTCATCCCTAGCTCTTTTCTCTAGCCCTGCCCTCCTTGCAGAGGTCAGCTGTCTTGGGCTTGAGTGCCATTTCTATGTCAATTACTCCTAATGTCCATAGTCTTGTCCTGTCTCCTGAAATCATCATTTTACTTTTAACTTATTTCCTAAATTTCAAATACTCACATACCACTGTCAGAATTTTTCATATTCTGTACATTGCCTATACCATTATTTACTGGCTTAACATTTTTTCTTTAAACCAGCTCATTAAAAATAACTGTAGACTTATCTTGTGCAATCACATTCATGAAATAACAAGTAGCTAATGTGTTGGTTATAACTTTTCTAATATAAATGAAAATAAATACAAAACAAAGTTTTAAAAAATGTTCTTCTTCATAAAGTGTAAAAACATCTGTGGCATCTACCACATTTTTTTTTTTTTTTGAGACGGAGTCTCACTCTGTTGCCCAGGCTGGAGTGCAGTGAAGCAATCATGGTTCACTGCAGCCTTGACCTCCTGAGCTCAAGCGATCCTCCCACCTCAGCCTCCTGAGTAACTGGGATTACAGACATATGCCACCAAGTCCAACTATTTTTTTTATTATTGTTTGTAGAGACGGAGGGGGGAGTTCTATGTTGCCCAGGCTGGTCTCGAACTCCTGGCCTCAAGTGATCCTCCTCCCTCGGGCCTCCGAAAGTGCTGGGATTACAGGCGTGAGCCACTGTGCCTGGCTATTCACCACATTTTCCGAAACTCTGTTCTATTGAGCAACAAACCATTCAACCTAAATATTCACCATTGCTTCAAATTTAATGTTCTTCCTCCAAAGTCACTCTCAAGCCCACCTGTCTCGCTCTGTCATTTCCGCAATCACCAGAGCTTCAAACTTGGGCTTTTTTTTTTTTTTTTTTCTGAGATGGAGTCTCGGTCTGTCGCCCAGGCTGGAGTGCAGTGGCCAGGTCTCAGCTCACTGCAAGCTCCGCCTCCCGGGTTTATGCCATTCTCCTGCCTCAGCCTCCCTAGTAGCTGGGACTACAGGTGCCCGCCACGTTGCCCGGCTAGTTTTTTGTATTTTTTAGTAGAGACGGTGTTTCACCGTGTTAGCCAGGATGGTCTCGATTTCCTGACCTCGTGATCCGCCCGTCTCGGCCTCCCAAAGTGCTGGGATTACAGGCTTGAGCCACCGCGCCGGCCCAAACTTGGGCTTCTTGTATGACCAGTTCTGCTGTTTCACTCCCATCCTGAGGGGGTTTCCTTTCAGTGGCCTCTTGCAACTGTCCCTAGCCCTCCATCCTCCCAGGCACCCTCCTTATCCTCCTCCCTGGTGACAGATCACCTCCCAGCAGGATTCCCTGGCTTCCCTGGTGAGGACCTGAGTCTTGCCTTGTGGCCAGTCTTTCCGAACTAGCTTCATCATGGCTGGACCTCTTTTTTTTTTTGAGATGGAGTTTCACTCTTGTTGCCCGGGCTGGAGTGCAATGGCACGACCTCGGTTCACTGCTGCTGAAGTTTTGTCTGCAGCTCGTCCTGCTATACTGCAACCTCTGCCTCCCAGGTTCTGGTGATTCTCCTGCCTCAGCCTCTGAATAGCTGGGATTACAGGCATGTGCCACCATGCCCAGCTAATTTTTTTGTATTTTTTAGTAGAGAAGGGGTTCCTCCATGTTGGTCAGGCTGGTCTTGAACTCCTGACCTCAGGTGATCCGCCCCATGGACGGACCTCTTAATGCCATCGCCGTCATTTAAACATACTTCCTACCTCCCCCTACCCCCATCTCCTACTGTTCCATAGACAATCAAACCATGACTGTGACGTTGGGAGTTTTCCTATTCCCCTCTCCAAACCTCACCTGTCCTTTTTTTTGAGGGGAGACAGGATCTCGCTCTGTTGACCAGGCTGGAGTGCAGTGGCACAATCTCTGCTCACTGCAGCCTCCGCCTCCTAGGTTCCAGCCATCCTCCCACTTCAGCCTCCTGAGTATCTGGGACTAAAGGCGCATGCCACCACATCTGGCTAATTTTTGTATTTTTTATAAAGACAGGGTTTCTCTATGTTGCCCAGACTAGCTTACCTGTCCTTTTAGGGTAACTTTGCAAGAAACCTTCTTAGATGATTCCAGCCCTGTACCCCTTCTTTTTTTTTTTTTTTTTTCATTGTTGTTGTTGTTGAGACGGAGTCTCACTCTGTCGCCCAGGCTGGAGTGCAGTGGTGTAATCTGGACTCACTGCAACCTCCACCTCCTGGGTTCAAGTGATTCTCCTGCCTCAGCCTCCCAAGTAGCTGGGATATAGCACTACCACACCTGGCTAATTTTTGTATTTTTTTTAGTAGAGATGAGGTTTTACCATGTTGGTCAGGCTGGTCTTGAACTCCTAACCTCAGGTGATCTGCCCACCTCGGCCTCCCAAAGTGCTGGGATTACAGGTGTGAGCCACCACACTTGGCCCTGTCCCCCCTCTCTTACTCCTGCAACACTGTTTATTGTTATCTCGGGGTTTTTATCTCCCTGAGTAGATCACAAGGTACTTGAAAGCAAGCTTCATGCCCAAATATTCCTTCTGCATCAGTGCAATGTGAAGAACACATTCTGTGCACAAAAAAAAAAATGCTAATGGAGTCATGGCCTGGTGCATTCCCGAAGACTTACCTGGAACTCCACCTCACCCTGTGACTTGGCCACAGCTACGCACCCCTCCCCGCACAACCTTCAACTCCCACCAACCAGGGGCAAGATTGGAAAAGGAGCAAGTGTAAAGAATCGCAGAGCACGCTGTGAAATAGAAGAAGCCAGCTTTAGGATCATGAGTCTTTTAATATATTATTCTGAAAAGAAAGGAATTAAAAAAAAGTTCCTGACATCTCTTCTGTGTTTTGTTTTTTAATTTAAATAAATACCCTGCCCACCCACCCCCACCCGCTAAAATTTCCCTCCTCCTCCCCCATCATCCCGCCCATCCCTGGCACTAGACCCTCACCCCAATACTAAATAAGATGCCTGATTCAGAGCAGGCCACACTGACTACCAAATTCTGGCAAATTGTAAATACTGTGAATGGTCTTGGGCCCTCTGCTTCCCTGGGCCCCTTCTTCTCTCGGTCCACTCCCCATGCGGACCCCTCCTTGGCTGTGGGGTGGCATGGATGGCGGGGCCTTTAGGCATTGGCATTGGGGAGAGTGCAAACTTGGCCCTGATTCTCCACTCCTGGCTCAGGAGTAGGTCAGAAGGGCCCAGAATCGCCCTCCAGACTGAAATAAATAACAAAATAAATACCCCCTCCCCAACTCCCGGCTCTCTAGAAAAGAGCTCTTCCATCTGGCACTCTAGTCCCTCTCTTTGAGCTCACCCACCCCCCTCTTCCTCCCATCCCTTCCTTCCTCCCTTCCCCATGCTGACCTCTGGCTTGGTTCAGGAGGAGAGACATACAGCGCCCAGGGGGAAGAACAGCCAGAGCGCCTCGCCCCAACCTCAAGCAAACCCTCCTCCTCTTCCAAGTTTCTCAGCAGCGCTGTTGGCACCCTAAACCCAATGGTCCTGGCAGACTCTCCCCATCCGGGGGGTAGTGTGGAGGGCAGGGGTTCTCCCTGGCACTCTCCCACGTGGTCCTTCAATGTCTCTCAAGGCGAGGATCCCGGGAGAGCCAGGCGTGCCCGCCCCCGCCCCAGTCCAGGCGCCCAGGTCCTCCCGCCCGCCTCAGATGGCGGTGTCCCAGAGGACCGTGTGCTGCCGGCGGCAGGGCGGGGTGCCGGACTTGCGGGGCTCGGGTCCCCGCCGCCAGCTGGGAAGGATAGGCATGCTCTCCTGTTTGCAGAGGCCTCGGTCCGGGCGGTGGCGCGCCTTGATCTCCTTGCATACGCAGCGCTTGCGCTCGATCACCTCCAGCAGCTTCCCGTCGCGTTCGCGGGCCGCCTGGGGCGGCGGGGGCGGCAGGGGCAGCGGCAGCGGCAGCGCGGGGTGGGGCTGTGCCGCGGGCGGGGGAGAAAGGAAAAGGCGGGTAGGGTCGGGGACCTCAGCATGACCGGACCGGGTCCACACTGCCTAGACCCACGTCTTCCCCAGAAGCAAGTCCTTGCTTGCCCCCCACGGCCTCGGCTGGCTCCCTCTGGCTGTGGGGCCCATGGGGGCCGAAATCCAACTCCCGCAGCTTTGGCCCAGTCACGCCCTAGTCTTCCTAGACAGATGCATTTTGTAAGTTGTTCCCCCTGGAAGGGATGCTTTTCTTCAGGATTTTGACCTCCTGGAATGGAACTGGAAGGACCGGAGGAAGGACGAAGACACAAGTAAGAAATCCTGCCTCCTTCTTCCTTCCTTCCTTCCTTCCGTCCTTCCTCCTCCCGCCCTCCCTCCCGCCCCCTCCATCCCTCCCCTCCATCCCTCCCTCCCTCTTTCTCTTTCCTTCCTTCCTTCCTTTCTTTCCTTTCTTTCTTTCCTTTCTTTCTTTCTCTTTCTTTCTTTTCTTTCCTTCTCTCTCTCTCTCTCTTTCTTTCTTTCTGTCTGTCTGTCTGTCTGTCTGTCTTTTTGAGACAGGGTCTGGCTCTGTCGCCCAGGCCAGAGTGCAGTGGTGCAGTAATAGCTCACTGCAGCCTCTACCTCCTAGACTCAAGCAATCCTCCAGCTTCAGCCTCCCTCCCAAGTAGCTGGGACTACAGGCACGTACCACTATACCAGCTAATTGTTAAAAAATTAAATTAAATTTTATTTTTGTATTGATGGGATCTTGCTTTGTTGCCAAGCCTGGTCTTGAACTCCGGGCCTCAAGGGATCCTCTCATCTTGGCCTCCCAAAGCACTGGGATTACAGGTATCAACTACTGTGCCCAGCTGGGGCAAGGGTAGACAGGGTCCCTCCCTTCCTCTTTCTCTCTCTCTCTCTCTCTCTCTCTCTCTCTCTCTCTCTCTCTCTCTTTTGACAGGTTCTCCCTCTGACACCCAGGCTGGAGTGCAGTGGCACGATCATGGCTTACTGCAGCCTCCACCTCCCAGGCTCAAGTGATTCTCCTGCCTCAGCCTTCAGAGTTACTGGAACTACAGGCACGCACCACCTGTCCGGATAATTTTTTAATTTTTTGTAAAGACAGGGTCTCCCTATGTCGCCCAGGCTGGTACAGAATTCCTGGGCTCAACCACTTCTCTTGCCTGGGCCTCCCAAAGTACTAGGATTATAGGCGTGAGCTACCATGCTTGACCTCTTTATTTTTATTTCTTTTGAGACAGGGTCTTGCCCTTACACTCAGGATAGAGTGCTGTGGTGGGATCACAGTTCATTGCAACCTCAGTCTCCTGGGTTCAAGCGATCCTCCCATCTCTGCCTCCCACAGTTCTGGGATTACAGGCACAAGACATGGTGCCCAGTGGGGAGGTCTTTTTCCTAAATTGCGTAAAGGTGCGCTGTTGGCTAGTGGTGGCCCTGACTGATCTCCAAGCTGGGCCCTATCTTGCTGCCCATCTTAAGCAAACCTTCAAACCCTTCCCAGATCCTCTCCCAACCCCCTCACTCCCATTCCTGGGTTCCCGTTAGTCTGTATTGGCTCAGATCCCAGCCTGCATGGCTCTTTGTGTGTTTTTTTTTGTTTTTGTTTTTGTTTTTTTGAGACAGAGTCTTAACTCTGTCGCCCAGGCTGGAGTGCAGTGGCATGATCTCGCCTCACTGCAGCCTCCGTCTCCCGGGTTCAAGCAATTCTCCTGCCTCAGCCTCCCGAGTAGCTGGGATTACGGGTGCCTGCCCCAATGTCCGGCTAATTTTTGTGGGGTTTTTTGTTTTTTGTTTTTGAGACAGAGTCTCTCTCTGTTGCCCAGGCCACTGGAGTGCAGTGGTGTGATCTTGGCTCACTGCAACCTCCATCGCCTGGGTTCAAGCAATTCTCCTGCCTCAGCCTCCTGAGTAGCTGGGACCACAGGCGCATGCCACCACACCCGGCTAATTTTTGTATTTTTAGTAGAGATGGGATTTCACCATGTTGGTCAGGCTGGTCTCGAACTCCTGACTTCAGGTGATCCACTCGCCTCACCCTCCCAAACTGCTGGGATTACAGGCATGAGCCACTGCACCTGGCCCTAATTTTTGTATTTTTAGTAGAGAAAGTGTTTCACCATGTTGGCCAGGCTGGTCTCGAACTCCTGACTTCAGGTGATCTGCCCGTCTCGGCCTCCCAAAGTGCTGCAATTACAGGCATAAGCCACTGCACCCTGCCTGGCCCCTTTCTTTCTTTCTTTCTTTCTTTCTTTTTTTCTTCTAAGACAGGCTCTCACTCTGTGGCTCAGGCTAGAATGCAGTAGCGTGATCATGGCTCACTGCAACCTCCATCTCCCAGGGTAAAGCCATCTTCCTACTTCAACCCCCAGAGTAGCTGGAAATACAGGCTTGCGCCGGCACACCTGACTACATTTTTTCTTTTTTATAGAGATGGGGTCTCGCTATGTGGCCCAGGCTGATCTCGAACTCCTGGACTCAAGCAATCTACTTGCCTCGGCTTCTGAAAGCATTGGGATTACAGGTGTGAGCCACTGCAACTGGCCTTCTTCAAAAAAACAAAATAGAGACAGGGTGTCACTATGTTGCTCAAGCTAATGAACTTCTGGCCTCAAGTGACCCTCCTGCCTTGGCCTCCCAAAGTGCTGGGATTACAGGCATGAGCCACTGTGCCCAGCCCTGGCCCCTTTATTGCTTTTCTTTGCACATTCAAGCCTTCTCCACCTGCTCCTTCACAAATAAAAGAAAACCAAGCCTCACCTGGCTCGGGGCATCCCTGGGCTGGCTGCAGGGCCGGGGTGTGTGGAGTGCAACCTGCCGGACTCCGGAGGTGGAGGCCGAGCGCCCTAGGCGGTAGCCTCCTGTGAAGTCTGAGGTGGAAGAAGGAGAAGTGAGGAGGGCAGGAGCCTCAGGTGTCCCTCCCCTAGTTCCCAGTCCCCTGCCCTTGAATGATCCAGGCTGCCCCTGCCTTATCAAGGCGGAAAAGGGGGTGGAGATGTGGTATGAAGATTTAGGGCCCTGGATGTGGACATGAACAGGTGAGAGGAAGTCAGGACAGGTGCGGCCAGACCCCGGAAGATCCCACAGCCAGCCCCACTGTGCACAGGTGTGTGTAGGCCACATCACCTCCATTGCGGTGGCAGGCAGGGAAGGTCTGGCAAGGAATGGGCAGGGCGGTGCGGCTCCCTCCTCGGTCTCCGTGGTGGATCCTGGCCAGCAGGCCCTCTGCCCCCTGGCTCCTCACTGGGATCCCTGATGTCACAGGGCTCCTGTCCTCACGCTCCACCTTGCCTGGACCCTCGGCACTGCCATTCCAGGCCCGGGCACCATCCTCGACCTCTGCTGGGATGACAAGGAAAGCTGTGTGCCTGCACATTGGAGGTGTCCTTCTGTCCCTCCGGTCACACATGCTGCAGCATGGGTGGACCAGGAGACACAACTGCCCCTTTTGCAAGTAACAGCTGGGATGGGGTTCCTTCACACTCCCCCAACACACACACACACACACACGCACACGCACATACACCCGTTCCTTTCCACCCATTGGTACCATCTCCTGGGGCTGAGAATCATGTATATATGCTGCATCCAAACCCTTTTCCCTGGTCAGAGGGGCCTCCCCAACCCCAGCTTTAGCTTCCAAGCCCCTCCATCTCCAGCTAGGGCCAGAATGACCATCCCCCGGGACCAAGACCTGTAGGGGGAGAATCCCAATTCCTGAGCCCAGAAGGAGGAGGGCAGGGGGAAGGGCTGCCTGTGAACTAAGCTCATCTCTGAGAGGAGGCCTGGCAGAGCATTGCGTTGCCAGGCAACGGTAGGGGCCTCCTCTCCTCTCCCTCCTTGTCTGGATGGGTTGCCATGGTAACAGCTGGGAGGCAGCTGTGTTTAGTTCCTGGTGCGCACACTCACAAGCACACACCCCTGCAGCCCCAGGAAGGGAGGGGCAGGGAGCAGAGCAGGACAGGGCCAGATTTGACCCCCTTTGCCTCCCAGACCTTCCTGCCCCTCCAGCGCACACTGGGTCACCCCAGTCTTTCTGTCTATTGCTCACCTCCACCCCTCTGGTCTCCTAGAAAACATCCCAGACTCAAGACTGTGACTTCCAAATAACCCCTCCAACACCTCCCCCAAACCATCGCAGGCATTCCCAGCTGCCCCCCACCCCCGATGCCAGCCCCCACTCCCCACCCCTCACTCACTGTCCAACTCCTTTGCTTTTCTCCCTCCATAGAGGACCTTTCTCTGCAGGGCCCAGCCTGCCCCAAATGTCGCGGCGCCCATCTCCTCCTCTTCTTCCTCTGGTGTCCCTGCACTGGCGATGACGTGGGCACAGGAGATGCTGGCAAAAGCACCCCCATCGGTCCCTTGCTCCTGCAGCTGAATCTTGACCATGGGGGACGGGGCCCCCACACCACAGCCCTTATTCAGCACCCCCCCAGCCTTGAGGCTCTCATAGGCAGGGGGTCTCTTAAGCCCAGCTGCTGTGGCTGGGTAGGTCCACAGCGGGGTCAGGTGGCCTGCAGTTGGGTCTGGAAGGCTGTGGGGGGAGGTCAGGCAGCCGCGGTGGTGGAGGACCCCAGCTGCCGCGCCCATGGCCCCACTGTGGGGGCTGGACTTCCCTGGCATGGGGGCCCTCGAGCTGGTACACAGCATCCCATGGAGGACTGAGATCTCCTTCTCCGTCTTTGGCTCCCCAACACCCAGGGGTGGACCGGCTGGCAGGACAGAGTGCGTGGTCACCTTGACCGCCGAGTACACCATGGTGTAAGACACAGCCTTGTCCTTGGGGGGGCCGGGAAGCAAGGCGGCCGGGGCAGGGGGGGCTGCCGGCGCCCCCGCCGCCTTAGGGCAGATCATGCTGTGGGAGTTGGGGAGCTCCCGCTCCCCCCGGGGCTGGCCAGAGCCCTGGGGTGGCAACGGTGTCGAGTGGCTCCGGGCCCGGCCCGATGGTCCCAGCAGCAGCAGGTTGGCAGCAGGAGGTGGAGGCGGTGGGGGAGGCGTCTCCCGCTCCCGTGCAGGCACTTGGGGAGCTGGGGTGGAGCCGGCTGGCTCCTTGGAGTGGCAGAGGACAGGTAGCCTCGAGACCCCATCGCCAGGGGTTCGGGAAGCAGACTTGGCTTGGGGGAAGGCCAGGAGTGGAGGCCGGTGCTGAAGGAGGTTTGGGAAGGGTGGGGGGATTTCACAAGGAATGGTCTTGGTGGGCGTCCCATCCCTCCGGCTCGGAAGGGCTGAAGCTGGGCGGCGGTGGGCATGGGGTGGAAGGGCGTGAGGCTGTTGTGGCGGGGATGTTGCTGTCAATGGTGGAGGGCCATTGGCCCGGCCTTCCCCGGCCTCTTCTGGCAGCGGGTACTTCATCTCCTCATAGATGGCCTCACTCTCTTCAGAGTCCGAGTCAGCGCCCGCTGGAGGGGTCGGGCCCCCACCCCCAAGAGGGGGCCCAGCCAGGCCTCCTCCACTTCGTCCTCCTCCCCTAAAGACGTCCCCCACCATCTCAATGTACACAGGCTCTTCCTGGGCACCCACATCAGGGTCCCCAGCTACTCGGGACCCCCTAGTGAGGCGCTGAAGAGGCAGGTTCCCCCCTCGAGGAGAGGGGCCTGGGGGGCAGGACTCATCGAAGGAGACAGAGAGCTGGGTGTTAGGGCTTCGCCTGGGCTTCTGCGGAGGAACCTTCCGGCTGGACTCTCGGCCCTCCGGGGTTGGCTTCTGTGAGCCTGGACAGGACAAGAAAGAGAAAAATAAACCAGGCTTTTAATGAGGGGAGCAAGTGGGAGGAGCCCATTCTGATCCCTTGACCCCTCTGCAAGGACATATCTGCCTCTTCATTTTCCCCATATTCCTCAACTTATAGCCCCAGAAGGTTTCTTCATTTCTTTTTTATTTTTTAATAGAGACAGGTCTTGCCATATTGCCCAGACTGGTCCCAAACTCCCGGGCTCAAGGGATCCTCCTGCCTCGGCCTCCTAAAGCACTGGGATTCCAGGCATCAGCCACCATGCCCAGCTGTAGGTTACTTTTCTACTAGTCAGCCCTTGGTCTTTTCAAAACATCAACTAATTGGCCAGGCACAGTGGCTCATGCCTGTAATCCCAGCACTTTGGGAGGCCGAGGTGGGTGGATTACCTGAGGCCAGCAAGCCTGGTCTTGTCAGCCTGGCCAACAAGATGAAACCCTGACTCTATTAAAAATACAAAAAATTAGCCAGGCGTGGTGATGGACGCCCGTAATCCCAGCTACCTGGGAGGCTGAGGCAGGAGAACTGCTTGAACTTGGGAGGTGGAGGATGCAGTGAGCTGAGATCATGCCATTGCACTCCTGCCTGGGCGACAGAGCGAGACTGTCTCAAAAAAATAAAAAAAAGTGCTGGGATTACGGGTGTGAGCCACCATGTCTGTCCCACAGTCCTCAGTCTTTCTAATGTATTCCCCAGAATCCGCAGCTCCTACCCTCATTGTCCCTCCGAGGCCACCACGCCTTTCTCAAGAACTTTTCAGGGAGTATCCCCTGCCTTTGGATGGTTCATCTCAGGCCCATCCAAAAGGACCCCCCCAATTCCTTTTGAGAATGGAATCTTCCACTTCCTTGATTCTTCCCTGAATGAACCCTCCCGGCAAGCCTCCCCCGGCCTGGAATAGATCCTCCCAGCTCCCAGCTCCACCCCAGGGAGAGATAGGGGGTATCTCACCTGCTTTCTTGCTGGGGGGTGTCTCTGCCCCCGACCCGGGCCCCACCATGCTGAGCTTGGTGCTGGGGTGTCTCCGGGGCTTGGCAGGGGGTCTTCGGATGCTGCTGTCCTCTGTGAGGCCCCCACCGCCCCCACCAGGGCCACCCCCGACACTGTCCATGCTGCCCACCGAGTGGCAGGAGAGGGAGCGTGGGGCCATGGCGCTGCGGCAGGGGTGCGGGGTGTGCTCCTGGGAGGCAGGCATCGTCATGAAACCCATCCTGAGGGAGCGCCGTAGCGAGGCGATGTCCCGCACGCGGACCCCAGGCCCCTGGCCGGCCGCCGGCCCAGCCGAGCCAGCGGGGGCCACCTCCTTACTAGAGCTGGGGAGAGAAGGCCACGATGGAGTGGAGGAAGGGCCTCGGACCTAGGCCTCCCCCTTCTCCACCCCAAGAGGTGTCAGCAACCTTGTGACTTCCCAGGGAGGAGGACAGGAGCCTGGGTGGGGACAGGGTTGCCAGAAGGTCCAGGGCACCAATGAAGGGGCTTCAGGCAGAATCTTGGGCTTTAAAAAGGCAAGGCAGTTGGGGGCAGGTATGAGAAGAGGGGTGAGTATGCCTGCAGGGGAGCATCCCTCGGGCTGGCAGATCCCAGCCTGGGCACCTGTGTGGACAGCCTTGTGCAGAGATAGAGATACAAACCCAGGTAACACAGACAGACACACCTGCCCCCACAGCTCCTCGGCCCCTCTCACTCTCACACTGGACCACACCTGGCCTCTGGTGTCCCCTCCTGCCCAGTCACTGTGACCTACACCCCCACGGCACACCTCCTCTCCCAGATGCAGGATGTGTCCCTCCAGGACCAGAGCAGCCTCCCTCCCCTGGTCCATCCTTCTTCCTCCCTCTCCCCTGGTGTTGTCCTCTCTCTGTCACCCTCCCTGGCTCAAACCCATTCCATTCCACTGTCCCTGAGCTTCTGTCTGAGTGGAGGGTTGCGGGGAGTGGAGGGGGGGCGGCTGGCAGGGAAGAGAGGAGAGCTGTGTGGGGTGGGCGCTCATTAAGGCCCTGTCTACTAGCCCTTCATTAGGGAGAGATCGCTGCAGAGATCACTCTGATTAATCTAATTAACAACAAGAATTAAACTCCACAGTTGCAAGGAAGGAAAAGGGAGGTGGCTGTGACAGGCTCCAAGTGGCTGTGAAGTCAATGGGAGTGAAGAGGAGAAGGAGAGAAGGATGGGAGAGGCCAGGCCCCAGGTCCCTGGAAGGGCAAGCGGGGAGGCAGACAGGGATGCAGGGGTCCAGGGGTCGTGCCCTGCCCCGGCTCTTTGGCAAAGCCCAGCCTGCATGTCCGCCCACCACACACACAACTTGACCACTCACCTCCTGCAGCAGGGGAAACTGGGAGGAGGCCAAGTGGATGTTCTCTGATGCCCCTGAAATGACCCCTTCCCTAGACCCTGGGAGGGAGGCGGGGCCTGCCCCTTCCAAGGTCAGGTGACAGGAGAGCCCACAGCCAGCCCCAAATTTCCAGAAAGAAGGGCTACAGGCCAGAGGTGAGTCAGGAAGGAGTGACTTGGGCCTCTGGGGATGGGGAACAACCAAAGGGGTGCTCCTGGGCTGTAAACACCTCCCGCAGGAGGGCAGGAGTTGGGCCAGGACAATCTGTGTGCAATCCTGGGCGTTCCGTACTGACTCTGAGATCAGAGAGCTCACTCATGACAAGGCTGCCAGGCCCCCGAGAAGGGCTGTGGCCCAGTGAGGGGGCAGGCAGAGGTGCGGAAGGAAAGGGAGCGGTCTGGGGCACAGCCTTACCTCCTCTTGGCCTCTTCTTCCTTGTGCTGCCTCCACTCCAGCTTGGTTTTTCGGTAGAGGAGGTTCATCTCGTGGGGCAGGAGGTGGGGGCTGGGGGGCCCTGCTCAGTGCCACCAGGCCCGGGGGGCGGCCCTCCCTGGGTCCCGGATCCACTGGGTTGGGGAGGGGGTGGTGAGAAGGGAAAAAAAAGAAAGGTGGGATGGGTGGGGGCCAGGGATGAATGAAAGAGAGAAAAAGGAGAAGAGACATGACTCGGGTCCTCAGAGAGGAAAACACAGACAGAAAACCCAACACAGCTTCAAGAACCCACAGACAGATAGACAGACACAAGACCCCGACAAAGGTGTTCAGAGCCACAAATACATGCTCTGGAGCGACCAGGTCAATACAGATTCCCTTCTTGTGTAAAGACATCCTGATCCACCACCCATACAGGCCCCACAAACGGACTGCAACCCCTCAGCTACACAAGTACACATTCAGACACACAAACCACAGAGCCACCGACCCACATCGACAGACAGAGGATCAGACACAGAGATTGGCATAGGTAAACAGAAACCTAGGGATAGACAGGCACACAGACATAAACACCCACAGACACACCCACAGACACACACACAGACCTCCAGACACACACAAATCTGCTACACGGAACCGGACACACCTACAGGCAAAGAGTTATGCCCAGGGCCTACTTGCGTACATTGCACCCCACTGGGGAAAGGGGAGATGATCAGACTCTCCCTCCCATCTTGGGCTGTAGCGGGGATCTTATGAGGGCAGGGTGGGGACGCTGAAGGAAGGATGGGAGACACCCTGAGTTGGGTATCTAAAATACCACCCATCCATCTATCTCCACTGCCTGCCTTCCTCCCCTTCCAGTCCTTCCCCGGGCCTGGGCCTTGGTCCACTCCGATTCTGGCTCCCTGGCCCTTTAGCAATGGTTTGGTCTCTGCCTCCCTCCCTCGCTGATGGCCCCAATCACCTTCTTCCTCCAGGATTTGGGAGGCCCCCGGTTTTCCTCTTCCAGTCCCCGCCCCTCAATCCCACCCGGGGGGCTCCAGTCTGGCCCCATTGCTACCTTCTGGGCTGCGGCCTCCATACCTGCTCCGGTTTTCCTTCCCCCAAACCTACACTCTTCTTTTCGCCTTCAGCCTCACTTCTCCTCCCAGGCGCCCCTCCTTACAGCCGTCCTCCCCCTTCCCTTGTTCCAAACCTGGACTGCTTCATCCCCCTTCTCCATCCAAGGGCCCCAGGTTCCTGGCACCACTCCCCTTCCCCTTGTCCTGCTACCCTGGGCTTCTCCGCCTTTCGCTCCGCCAATCCTCCCTGTCCCTTGTCCCCCCACCCCAACCTTCCTGCACCAAGCCTCCCCAGTTTCTCCATCACCGTACCTGGCCTGCCGGGCGCCGGCCCCCCCATGCCGGGCTCCGCCCGGAGCAGGAGGAGGGAGGAGGAGAGACAGAGACAGACCGGGGGGAGCGAAGCTGGGCCCTGCCGCAGAGACAGCCCCGCCTCCGGGTCCGCCCCCAGACCCGCCCCCGGCCCCAAACCCACCCTTCCACACCCTCCAAGGACGGAACGGGAGAGGTCGTGCGGCGCGGGGCCGCGGGGCTGGGGCGCGGGGCGCGGGAGCCGCGGAGCCTGCGGGGACAGATTCGGAGGAAGGTCGTGGGGCGCTGGGGGCCCGGCGCCAGCCCGTCGCGGTCTTGGGGTGTCTACTCCTCGCCGCCCCTCGCCCCCTGCCCAGCTGGGCGGTGCTGGGTTCGGTCTCCCCGGCCCCGGCGGAGCGGCGTGCAGCGGCGCCCCCCAGCGGCAGCCTGGGGCCCGCGCCGCCGCCCCGTGCACCCCATGCACCCGGCGCGCCCCGGGTCGGCACCCAGCATCTGGCCGGGGCCGAGGCTGCGGCTGCGGGGCCCAGGGTGCAGTGAGGCGCCGAGACCGCCAGGGGGTGCCGCTTTCCGGGCCGTGGGGCTCCGAGGGTAGGGAACTGGACGGGAGGCGGCTCAGCCCAGCAGGGGGCGTGCTTCGGCGGCCGCGCCCCCTTTCCCCACCGCCCCCAGGTGCCAGGAGAGCACCCGAGTTGGCTCGCGGGGGAATCGGCCGCCTCCCCCTGCAGCCTTCCGGGGGTGCCCGATATCGTTCCACCGTCTGGGCTCAAAGCCGTCCGCCCCCGTGGTCCGAGTCCTCCTCTCATGACCTTTGACTCCCCCGTCGCCGCTCGCAACGACCAGGGTCGACCTCTAAGTGTGGCCACCACCCTGGCACTGTCAGGGGGCCGCTGCGGGACGTGACCTCGACCTCCCCACCCATCACTTTTCTCATCATCTGCCCTAGAAATAACTTCCTCTGAAATCCCTTGGGCGCACAGCTCTTTAGCGGGGGTAAATCAGCTCGAGAAGACCTCAGTTGTACCTTCCATGGGCTGGAAAATGGGCATGGCAAAGATAGGCACGGCCTAATCCCTGGAGCCTGCGAATGCTACTTTCCATGGCAGCGTCTTTGCAAACTTGCTGTGTGGCTTTAGGCAGATCGTGCAACCTCTCTGAGAGATGCTTTAGTCCAGGGATGTCCACTTTTTTGACCTCTCTGGACCACATTGGAAGAAGAATTTGTCTTGAGCCACACATAAAATACTCTTAACACTGGCCGGGCGCGGTGGCTCATGCCTGTAATCCCAGCACTTTGTGAGGCCGAGGCTGGTGGATCACCTGACATCAGAAGTTTGAGACCAGCCTGGCCAATGTGGCAAAACCGCGTGTCTACTAAAAATAGAAAAAATAAGCTTGGCATGGTGGCGTGCGCCTGTAATCCTAGCTACTCGGGAGGCCAAAGCAGGAGAATCGCTTGACCTGGGAGGTAGAGGTTGCAGCGAGCTGAGATCAGGCCACTGCATTCCAGCCTAGGGGAGAGAGTAAGACTCTTGCCTCAGAAAAAAAACAAAACAAAACAAAAAACAAAAAACTCAAACTCCTAATGTTTTAAGAAAGTTTACGAATTTGTCCTGAGCCACAAGCTGCACGTGCAGTTGGACGAGCTGGCTTTAGTCCATTCTTTGTTGGCAGGGGAGGGGTAGTAAAATAATACCAAAGGGCCTTGTAAATTGTAAAGGGTCCTACATATTAAAGGCTATTAAGAACGCTCCCAGGGGAGGGAAATACTAAAACACTTAAAACCCATTTCACATTTATACCTTTAGTATAATTAGTTTATACGTATAGGCCGGGAGCGGTGGCTCACGACTGTAATGCCAGCACTTCGGGAGGCTGAGGCATGCAGATCACTTGAGGTCAAGAGTTCGAGACCAGCCTGGCCAACATGATGAGAACCCCCCCCCCCATCTCTACTAAAAATACAAAAATTAGCTGGGCGTGGTGGCGGGTGCCTACAATCTTAGCTACCCGGGAGGCTGAGGCAGGAGGATCGCAACCTGGGAGGCGGAGGTTGCAGTGTGCTGAGATCATGGCACTGCACTGCAGCTTGGGTAACAGAGCGAGGCTTCATCTCAAATTAAATTAATTAAGACATAAAAATTTGTACATATTATTCACTCAACAAACATTTCTGCAGAGGTCAACAATGTGCCAGGGCCTCTAGACTCAGATACCAGTGCCTGAGGCAGAGAAAGGGATTGCCCAAAGATAATTTTTGAATAGTTTGTAGCAAGTCAGCAAGATGGAAGGAGAGCCTGGGGACGGAGGGACCAAGGCCGTGTTCTGAATGTTTCTAGAGAAAAGGTTCTGTAAGGGACAGAGGGATGCAGTCTGGAGGGGTAGGGAGCAGGCGGGAGGCTGCCTCCCAGACATCACTACTTGGGAGGTTCACAGACCTGTGCTATGGCAGTCATTGTTACTATGGCTTAAGGGAGAGAAACAGGAGTGTGGATGTTTCTAACAAAGAGATACAGAAAAAATACATAAGGAGGGTAGGTATTCCATTGTTTTATTTTTACCTAACCCTAAAGAGGGGTTAGAAATTTCCCTGAGGCCAGGCACCATGGCTCACACCTGTAATGTCAGCTTTTTGGGAGGCCCAGGTGGGAGAATCATTTGAGGCCAGCCTGGGCAACATAGTAAGACCCTGTCTCTACGAAAACTAAAAAATTAGCGAGGTGTGGTGGTGTACACCTGTGGTCCCAGCTACTAGGGAGGCAGAAGCAGGAGGATCACTTGAGGCCAGGAGTTCAAGATGACCCTGGGCAACATTGCAAGACCCCCATCTCTACCAAAAAAAAAAAAAAATTTTTTTAAAGAAATTTAGCCAGGCGTAGTAGTGCGTGTCTGTAGTCCCAGCTACTTGGTAGGCTGAGGCAGGAGGACCAACTGAAGCCAGGAGTTTGAGACCATACTGGGCAACATAGTGAGAGCTCCCATCTCTACAAAAATTTAAAAATTAGCTGGGTGTGGTGGCGTGCATCTAAAGTCCTAGCTACTTGGGAGGCTGAGGCAGGAGCATGGCTTGAGCCCAGGAGTTCCAGGCTGTGGTGAGCTATGATCACACCACTGCACTCCATCCTGGGCAACAGAAAGAGAGAGAGCAAGAGAGAGCGAGCGCCTGACTCTAAAAAAAAGGGGGGGGTGGTTGGGGGAAAGGGGAATAGTATAACATCCAGGATTTGATTTCAAATAGTCCAGCAAAATACAGCTGGCCCTCACATGTAGTTTCATTGAATGTCATTTCATTATAACATTGATGATTTTTAAAAAATTGATTTTGGGCTGGGACCACCATCCGTGTGGAGTTTGCATGGTCTCCCCATGTCTGCATGGCATGTTTGAAAATTTTCATAATAATCCACTTTTTTTTTTTTTTTTTTTTTTTTTTTTTTTTTTTTTTTTGAGACGGAGTCTCGCTCTGTCACCCAGGCTGGAGTGCAGTGGCCGGATCTCAGCTCACTGCAAGCTCCGCCTCCCGGGTTTACGCCATTCTAGCTTTTTGTATTTTTTTAGTAGAGACGGGGTTTCACCGTGTTAGGCAGGATGATCTCGAACTCCTGACCTCGTGATCCGCCCGTCTCGGCCTCCCAAAGTGCTGGGATTACAGGCTTGAGCCACCGTGCCCGGTCCACTTTTTTTTTTTTTTGGTGAGACATGGTCTCATTCTGTTGCCCAGGTTGGAGTGCAGTGGCACAATGTAGGCTCACTGCATCCTCAACCTCCTGGGCTCAAGAGATTCTCCTGCCTCACAACCTCCTGAGTAGCTGGGACTACAGGTATACATCACCACACTCAGCTCTTTTTTTTTTTTTTTTTTTTTAAGATGGAGTCTCGCTCTAATCGCCAGGCTGGAGTGCAGTGGCATGATCTCTACTCACCGCAACCTCCGCCTCCCAGGTTCAAGTGATTCTCCTGCCCCCTGAGTAGCTGGGACTACAGGTGTGTGCCATCACACCTGGCTAATTTTTATATTTTTAGTAGAGATGGGGTTTCACCATGTTGGCCAGGATGGTCTCAATCTCTTGACCTCGTGATCTGCCCGCCTTGGCCTCCCAAAGTACTTTTTTTTTTTTTTTTTTTTTTTTTTTTTTTTTTTTTTTTTTTTTTTGAGACGGAGTCTCGCTCTGTCACCCAGGCTGGAGTGCAGTGGCCGGATCTCAGCTCACTGCAAGCTCCGCCTCCCGGGTTTTACGCCATTCTCCTGCCTCAGCCTCCCGAGTAGCTGGGACTACAGGCGCCCGCCACCTCGCCCGGCTAGTTTTTTGTATTTTTTAGTAGAGACGGGGTTTCACCGGGTTAGCCAGGATGGTCTCGATCTCCTGACCTCGTGATCCACCCGCCTCGGCCTCCCAAAGTGCTGGGATTACAGGCTTGAGCCACCGCGCCCGGCCCAAAGTACTTTTTAAAAAATTTTTTGGAGAGATGGGGATCTCGCTATATTGCCCAGGCTGGTCACAAACTCCTGGGTTCAAGGGATCCTCCCACCTCAGCCTTTGAGTAGCTGGAATTATAGGTGCACATCACCATGCCCAGCTATTTTTTTTTTTTTTTCATTTTTTGTAGAGACGAGGTCTTGCTATTATATTGTCCAAACTGGTCTCAAGCGATCCTCCTTCCTCGACCTCCCAAAGTGCGGGGATTACAGGCATGAGCTACCACCGGGGTCCGGCAATAATCCACTTTTAAAAATAAGGAATGGGGGGAATTATAGTACCTTCCTCATGCAGTTGCTGTGAAAACCAAAGGAGGATGACAGCCACAGCCGCCCCACAGCAGGGACTGGGCACTTCTGGGTGGGCATCCAGCACACCTCCCGGCCTGTGCCTTCCGTTTCTTCTGTGTGTCTCTAGGCCAATGGCAGCAACTGACTACAAGTAAGGGAATCCCTCGCCTCCCTGCAAGCTCCTCCCTTTCTCCCCGAGCCCCGCCCTCTGCAGCCCCTCCCTGCAAGAGTGGGGCTGGGGCCCGGCAGGTGTGGGGTTAAGAAAGTCTGTTTGGGGCCCCAGGAGCAGCAGCCTAAGCAGTGGCTGCAGCAACTGCAACAGCAGCGGCTGTGGCAGGCCTGGCCCCGGGCCAGCTGGCGGGAAGCCCCAGGAGGGAGGGAGGGAGGAGGAAGGGGAGGAAGAGGGGAAGGAGGAGGAGGAGGAGGAGGAGGAGGAGGAGAGGAGCAGTCAGCAGGCCCGAGGAGGCAGGACTTCCTGGTGTGGGGGTTGTCAACAGCCCAGAAAGAGAAAGACGGAGAGGCAGAGACCCAGGGGAGCAGAGGAGCGGAGACACGGACCCAGCGGGGCCACGCGGGAGGAGACTCGAGACACCCACTCGCTGGCTGCCACCGGGAGCAGCGGGGGGCTCGACCGCCCTCTCCCACATCAGTTTCCAGACCCTTGGGGCTTCAGCGGCCGCTCCTGGGCTCCTCGGAGGAGGCGCGGGTTCCTTCTTTTCCGGAGAGCAAACTTTCCTCGGAGATGCCTCGCAGGATGAGCTGAGGCCCCCGGAGAGGACGGGGCAACCTCTGATTGCCGCCTGCGTGCCCCGCCACTCCCCGTGGCCAGAAGGCCCCAGGGAAAGCACAACCCGACCTCTTAGGCGCCGGGACCCTCAGGCTCAGATCAGTGGCCGAGGCCCCAGAGGTAGGATTCGGGGCTGGGTGGGGCGCTGGGGGTAGCCGGGCAGGGCCTGCCCCAGGGATGTGGGAGCTGGGGTGGGCTTGAGGCCCAGGAGAGGTCTCTCTGAGTGGCCGGGCCAGGCTGGGGAGCTGCTTCACCCCGGTTCTCCCAGGCCCTGGAGTCCAAGCTCTTGTGACAATACCCGCCCCCTGAGTCAGAATCTCAGACAAGAAATGCCCAACTCTGGGACTCATCTGCCTCTTCCTACTCTGAGCGCCTTCTTGGATCTGGTCCCCTCTGCCCTGGTCTCTGTCATCTCTTGCCTGTCTCCGGGTCTCTGACGGTTTCCCCTTCCCCCACTCTGCTCCCCGGAGAGGAAGCCCTGGAGGTGGCCTGCCCACTGGTTTCACACACACAGAGAGACACACACACACACTCTCTCTCTCCCTCTTTTTCCAGTTTGCAAACTCAGCTCTGGAGTTCAGCAGCAACAGCAGCAGGAAAAACCTGCCCCTGTTCCCCCCTCCCGCCACCTCCCCTCTCCTCTTCTCCCCTCACCCAGCAGGCACCCCGGGTTCCCACCAGGCCCTCCTGCCATGTCGGACCCAGACGTACCCAGGGGCCCGGATGCCCCCGCCATGTGGCCCCCTTGTTCCAGGGGTGCCTGAGCCCCTTCAAGGAGTCCCAACCCACCCCCAACCTTGGCCCAGCCCTGAGCCCCAGGGACCATGAGCGGGGGCAAGAAGAAGAGTAGTTTCCAAATTACCAGCGTCACCACAGACTATGAGGGCCCGGGGAGCCCAGGGACTTCAGATCCCCCTACTCCACAGCCCCCCACCGGGCCCCTGCCCCGCCTGCCCAGTGGGGAGCCCAGCCCCGATCCGGGGGGCAAGGGCACCCCCCGGAATGGCTCCCCACCACCTGGGGCCCCCTCCTCCCGTTTTCGGGTGGTGAAGCTGCCCCACGGCCTGGGAGAGCCTTATCGCCGTGGTCGCTGGACGTGTGTGGATGTTTATGAGCGAGACCTGGAGCCCCACAGCTTCGGCCGACTCCTGGAGGGAATTCGAGGGGCCTCAGGGGGCGCCGGGGGCAGATCTTTGGATTCCAGGTTGGAGCTGGCCAGCCTTGGCCTGGGCACCCCCACCCCACAGTCAGGCCTGTCTCAGGGCCCCACCTCCTGGCTCCGTCCACCCCCCACCTCTCCCGGACCTCAGGCCCGCTCCTTCACTGGGGGACTGGGCCAGCTGGTGGTGCCCGGCAAAGCCAAGGCAGAGACGCCCCCACTGTCGGCCTCCCCACCCCAGCAGCGCCCCCCAGAGCCTGGGACCGGTGAGAGTGCGGGCACATCCCGGGCTGCCACGCCCCTGCCCTCTCTGAGGGTGGAAGCGGAGGCTGGGGGCTCAGGGACCAGGACCCCTCCACTGTCCCGGAGGAAAGCTGTAGACATGCGGCTGCGGATGGAGTTGGGTGCTCCAGAGGAGATGGGGCAGGTAAGACCTGGGTTCTAGGGCTGGCCCATCAGCTCTGGCCTAACCTCTATCTTGGGCACTCCTCCTTCCCCTCCCCCTCCTTCCCCTCCCCTCCCCCTCCTTCCCCTCCCCCCCCCCTTCCCCTCCCCTCCCCCTCCTCCATTACTTGTCTATCAGATCAGACAGCCCTCTTCTCTGTGCCTGCCAGGTTACTCTGAAGCCCCTTCCTCCTCCTTCATTTTCTGTCTCAGCCTCCTCCCTGTTTTTCTGCACCCTCTCTCTTTCTCTCTGGCCTCTGATTCTCTGTCTTGGTCTTCATGTAGCCTATAGCATATGTGGCCCCCTCACCAGGCCTTCTTCTGTCTTGGTCTCAGCCCCTCTGCCTCTAGGTGATGAGGGTGGAGGCCCCAGCTGGGTAGCTGGGTCCCTGGGGGAGGAGCTGCCAGGATTTGGGGCGGAAAGGTAAAAGGTAGGCCTTGCGCACTGCTAGTCTCTGCACTGCAGCCCCGTCCTGAATGTAGGGGTCTTTCTTTTCCCCCAGCCACCCATCTGAGTCCTACCTCCAGCTTTGCTGTAAGCCAAGTGTCACTGAGAAATTGGGTGGGGAGAACACCTCTCAGGGATGGGGAGGGGGCTTGCTGGTTGATCCTTTTCACCCCCCAGTTGTCTGTCTCAACTCCCTCCATCTGAGCCTCTCTGTGATTGATAACTCGAGGGTGACCACCATGGAGTGGGAGAGAAAAGCCCCAGAAGGAGTTCAGTCTCATACTCTTTCTCCTTCCTGTCTCCAAAAGAGGAACAAGTTCAGGCTGAGGGGGCAGCATGCCTGGGTCCCCGTAGTGGGGGTGAGCAGCCAGAGACAAGAGGGTGGGATACTTCTGTCCTGTGGGGAGAATATAACACCTCGGAGGGCTGGGGAAAGGCAGGGAGTGTGAGGATGCGAACTCTTTCCCCTTTCTGGCCTTGGGCACAAACCACAGTATAAAAATAACCTGGGACTGGATGTCTGGGTCCTGTCAGGACCGGTCAGGACTGGCTCCCCCCAACCCCCTCCTGGCCTCAAGCTCACGTCTCTCGTGACGCCCCTTCCTACCACCCCCCACCCCCTCCCCGCCCAACTCTTCTTGAACTCCTGCATTCAGCACCCACCCCAGGGGAGAAGATGCTATTTCTCTTCCTGTCCTGTCCCCAGACTCTTCCAAAGCAAACCCCCTTGGCCTCCAGCTTCCCTGCTCTCTGTCCTTAAGCCTGGCCTGAGCTTCTTTTGGGGCCACAGACCCTGCCTGTCTCTCTCCAGTGCCCCTACTCCCCAGCTTTCCCCCACCTCCTGACGGTCTGCTGTTTGCTCGTAACTGTTTTGCTATTTCCCTGCCCAAAAGTCTGTCTCCCTTCCACATCCCCTCATGCCTCTTCTCCCTCTTAACAGAGGGGAGTGGTGGAGAATGGCCAGGGGACACCACCTGGGCCCCCTTCCTCTGCTCTGTCCCTCTAACCACCCTGGACTCTCTGTTCTTGGCTTTTCTGAGAAGCTGGGGCCTCCCGGGGCCTCACAGAGGCGTCTTGTCATGTTCCTGTGGCCCCCGCCCTTTTTGCTGCCGCCCCCAGCGCCTGTTGGGCTATGCAGGTCCACGCCCAGGCTCCGCCTCCCCCCAGCTCCACAAGCAGCCCCCGCCAACCCCAGGGCAGAGCACAGGAGCAGAATTCCACCTGAGTCCGAGAAGTTTGAGAGGGGAGGTGAGAGTGAGGGGTGGGTGAGTGGATGGAGGAGCAGTTTCTGAGGATCCATTCATTCTACAAATAGCTACTGAGCAAACTGACCTTCTAGCCGGGGAGAGACACAATAAATACTTTAATTTTAGATAATGTTAGGTGCTATAAAAAAATGAAACAGTTCAGTGGACCAATGAATAATGGGGAAATACCTCTCTAAGAGGTGACATTGGAGTCATTTTAAGAAGGCAGCCTGGGTGCAGTGGCTCACACCTATAATCCCAGCACTTTGGGAGGCGGAGGCGGGCAGATCACTTGAGGTCAGGAGTTCAAGACCAGCCTGGCCAACATGGTGAAACCCCGTTGTCTCTACTAAAAATAGAAAAATTTGCCAGGTGTGATGGCGGGCGCCAGTAGTCCCGGCTACTCAGGAGACTGAGGCAGGAGAATCACTGTAACCCGGAAGGCAGAGGTTGCAGTGAGCCAAGATCACATCACTGCACTCCAGCATGGGTGACAGAGCGAGACTCCAGCAAAGGCACAGGCTGGGAGTGGTGGCTTATTCTCCCAGCACTTTGGGAGGCTGAGGCGGGAGGATCACTTGAGCCCAGGAGTTTGAGACCAGCAGGGACAACATACTGAGACCCTGTGTTAACAAAAAATAAAAAATTAGCCAGTTACGGTGGTGCACGCATGTAGTCCCAGCTACTCGGGTGGCTGAGGCTGGAGGATCGCTTAAATCCAGGAATTCGAGGCTGCAGTGAGTCATGATTGTGCTACTGCACTCCAGCCTGGCTGACAGAGTGAGACTGTCTCAAAAAAATAAAATAAAACATAAAAGAAGGCAGACACTCTGAGTAGCCTCTGTTTAGGGTCCCGGCCCAGGGGGAGCAGGGACTTTGGAGTCTATTCTCGGTTCTTCCGTCAGTCCCCCACTCCTCCTACTCGGGAGACCCTCTCTAATGTCCCATACACCACTCCTCCCATTCCTCAGGTTGACCCATTTCTTGCTTCTTGTACCTGCCTAATGCCTTCTCCAGAGCTGGAGGAGGGAAGGGCTGCGGGGACAGGACTCCTGGGTCCTCCAAAGGGAGTGGAAAGGTGGAGAGGGAGGAAGGCTAATAGACAAGTTGTAAGGCAGCTGGTTCCTTTCTCTTCTCTTTTCACGTGATGGTTCCTACCTCTCCGCCTCCAGGTGCCCCCACTTGACTCTCGCCCCAGCTCCCCGGCCCTCTACTTCGCCCATGACGCCAGCCTGGTTCACAAATCTCCAGACCCCTTCGGAGCAGTAGCAGCTCAGAAATTCAGCCTGGCCCACTCCATGTTGGCCATCAGTGGTCACCTAGACAGCGATGATGATAGGTAGGTGGGCTTCGTGGGGCGGTGGGGCATGGGGTTCAGGTTCCCTGCCCAGCACCTGGGATAGCTGTGAGAAACTGCCCGGTAGGCATCCTTCCCCCAGGTTGAACTTGGAGAGGAACTCTTAGACAGAGAAACCTGGCCTGGGCATAACCACTGCACACAGATGATTTCGGACCCACTCCCTCTCTGTGGAGAGGGCTGGGTGGGACTCCCTGGCTCAGAACTGTCAGGTCACAGACTTTTTTAGAGTCTGAAGGGACTCATTGTTGTCAGATTCCAGAGTTCTTGCAGATTTAGAGATCATCTGGCCAACCCCAGGAACCCACTGGCAAATGCGTGCTCTAGACAGAATAGCAAATCAGGCCGGGGCACAGTGGCTCCCACCTGTACTCGCAGTGCTTTGGGAGGCCCGGGCAGGAGAACTGCTTGAGGCCAGGAGTTCAAGACCAAACCCTGGCAATATAGCGAGACCTCATCTCTAAAAAGAAAAACAAAGAAAGAAAGAAAATAGCATATATATAGATATAGATATACACACACACACACGTATATATAAAGGAAGTAGGCTGGGCACGGTGGCTTATGCCTGTAATCCCAGCACTTTAGGAGGCTGAAGTGGGCAGATCACCTGAGGTCAGGAGTTCAAGACCAGCCTTGCCAACACGGTGAAACCCTGTCTGTACTAAAAATACAAAAATTAGCCGGGTGTGGTGGTATGTGCCTGTAATCCCAGCTACTCAGGAGGCTGAGGCAGGAGAATCGCTTGAACCCGGGAGGCAGAGGGTGCAGGGTGCAGTGAGCTGAGATCACACAACTGCACTCCAGCCTGGGTGACAGAGCGAGACTCCGCCTCAAAAAAAAAAAAAAAAAAAAAAGAACTGAAAAAGAATAGAAATCAGTTTCATCTCAGTTCCATCTCCCTCTTCCTCTCCTAACAAAGGACTAGGACTCCCTAACAGCATGCATGGACTGTGACATCCTGATAGCCCACAGGGTCTACTTTAGGATCCTAGGATTTCTAGAACCGAGAAAGCGAGTCCCTAAGATGAGCCAGCTAGGAACAGAGTCAGAGCTAGGAATGGCAAAGGGGCAGGGACGGCACTGCAGAGAGCGACTTTCTGGGGTTCACCCTTTAGGGGAAAGTGCTCTGTTGGGTGGATTTTCAGGGCCAGGTGTCACCGTTCCTAAGAAAGCCAGCAAGCTGAAAAGGGAGGCCCAGAATCGTGAGTCAGAGATAGCCAGGCTGCCTGCTTCTGGCCGGGGACTGATAGGAACCGGGCAGAAGGGCTGGGGAGTCACTGTTTTTCTTTTGGAGGGAGGAGTGGGACTTCCCGTAGGAGGTTTTCAAGGGGAGGGACTTCCTGCTTAGAAGGAAATTGGGGGTGGGGCTTCGAGAGTGGGTGAGTGGGTGCCTGAGGGACCTATTCCAGATGGGAGTTGCTCCTTCCTGTCCTCCCCAGATCCGGGGCCGCTCGCTGGGATCAGGTACTCAAGCCCACCACTGACAGGGTCCTGCAGCTTTGGGGAGGATAGGGACCTGGCAAAGGGGGTGGCCAGGAGCTGGTGTGATGGAGGGTAAGGGTGCCAGTGCTAGGCGGGGCTGGGCGGGGCTGGGCAGGACACGGTGGCTTCTGCACGCCCCATTCCCACTCAGGAATGTGCCAGGTGTGAGGTCAGCCAGGGTTGGGAGAGTCACCTGCCCCCATCACTGCTATTCTCAGCGTTTCCCGCCCTCTCCCTCTCCCACTTGGGAGGTTCCCTGGCTAGAGGACTCCCTGTCCCTCCCCCACCCCTGTTGAGTTCACAGCCCAGCCTCCTGCTGTCTCTGTCTTAGAGGATTCAACCTCCTGAAGCCTCCGTCTTTCCCGTCCCCTCCCTCCCTGCCTTCCTCTGTCCCACCCCTCTCCGTCCCACCCCCTCCCTGCACACCCCAATCTGACCAGTCCGGTTCCCAGCCTCCACTTCACCCTGCTGTGCTCCAAGGCTCTTAGGGATCTGTCCCAGCCCAGCCCCTCAAGCCACACCCTGCCAAGCCGGCGGGTTTGGGTTGGGCCACCCCCTGCCCCCTAGGAATGGGATGTGTAGACTCCACCTCTCCTTTCTGGTGTGCACAGAGCTGGCAGAACAGGGTCCCAGTGGCCTGGGACCTCCCTCTTAAGAGGGCAGGTGGGCTGAGATGTTCAGTGCCTGGATCACAGGGAGGGAGTTGGGGACGCCTGACCAGTCCCTGAATCTGGGGATGGGTGAACAGAGGGTGCAGGTGAATCTAGAATGCTCACATGCCCTGGGGCTGGAAATCCTTGTCCCCTCTTTGCAGGCAGGAGGTAGTTGGTTAAGTGTGAAGAAGTGGATGGAAGGAATTGGGGGTGGGGGCAGTGGCCGGCCTACGGGATCCAGGCATTATAGGGAATGGATCCCAGGGACTTGGGAAAGAAAAGATACATTTATTTATCCAGTACCTCCCCTGGGTCCAGTACTGCCTTATCCCTTGTAATCCTAAAAAGCAGTTCCATTCTCCCACTTGCTAGATGAAGTATCTGAAACTCAGAGAAGGAGGGTTTTTTGTTGTTGTTTTTTGTTTTTTGTTTTTCTTTTGATGGAGTCTTGCTCTGTGTCCCAGGCTGCAATGCAGTGGCATGGTCTTGGCTCACTGCAATCTCCGCCTCCCGGGTTTAACTGATTCTCCTGGCTCAGCCTCCCGAGTAGCTGGGACTACAGGTGCCCGCCACCACGCCCAGCTAATTTTTGTATTTTTAGTAGAAACGGGGTTTCACCATGTTGGCCGGGCTGGTCTCAAACTCCTGACCACAGGTGATCCACCCACCTCTGCCTCCCTAAGTGCTGGGATTAGGCATGATCCACCATGCCTGGCCACAAGGGTTTTAGAAACTTGCCCAGGGCCACCCAGCTAGTTTAAGTGGCTGGACTGCAGTTGGAGCCTGGGTCCAACCCAAAAGCCACTTTCTCCACTATCCTACTGGATGCCTGTGTCCCAAGCAAAGAGGTGGCGGCAATGGTCTATGATGTCCTTTCTCTCTAGGACAGTCAGGGACAGCTCTCCCAAGCAGGGCAGGGAGCCAACCCCCCTTCCCGCTCCCTGACCTCCCCAGCCCCGCCCCAAAGACACCACAGATCCGGGAGAGCATAAAGACAGGACAGCTGGATGACACTTTCTTGGTCCCAGGCCTAGGCCCTGGGGGATCCCCTGAACTCACTGGAGAGTGTGCAGGGCTGGCCCCTGTCCCCAAGATCCCAGGCTCCCCATTTCTCCCAGGTGTCCTGCTTTTTATCCCATCTTCATGTTGAGGCTGTTTTATTTGACCCTCAAAGAGGAAGACCAGCTTCTAGGGCTGTCCCTGCCCTGGGACCGAGAGTCCTGCAGGGCTAAGTCTCCCACTGTGCATGTCACACACTGCATAACTCCAGGGGGTGCCGCTCATATTTGAAATCACAGTCATTGCTGGAAGTCACGACAGTTTTCCGGAAGATGGCATTAAGGGTCTTGAAGAAAGGGGCATTTTCTAATCCACACAAACTTGCTTTTGGGCTTGTGGTGGAGGTAGATCCTGTCTCAGTAGCCCCTACTTTCCTCCTCGGACCCTGTCAAAGAATTCTAGCACAGTGCCCACAACCCCTCACTCTGGGGTCCTAAAGGGGAGGGCCTGCGTTGCCAGAGTCCTGGTCCCTTGAAGTGTGTGTTAGAATGTTCCAATGGAGGTTGGGCGCGGTGGCTCACACCTGTAATCCCAGCATTTTGGGAGGTTGAGGTGGGTGGATCACGAGGTCAGGAGTTGGAGACCAGCCTGGCCAACATGGTGAAACCCCATCTCTACTAAAAATACAAAAATTAGCTGGGCGTGGTGGCACATGCCTGTAATCTCAGCTACTCTGGAGGCTGAGGCAGGATAATCGCTTGAACCCGGGAGGTGGAGGTTCCAGTGAGCCGAAATTGCACCATTGTACTCCAGCCTGGGCGACAAGAGCAAGACTTCGTCTTTTTTTTTTTTTTTTTTTTTTGAGACGGAGTCTCGCTCTGCCACCCAGGCTGGAGTGCAGTGGCCGGATCTCAGCTCACTGAAAGCTCCGCCTCCCGGGTTCACACCATTCTCCTGCCTCAGCCTCCCAAGTAGCTGGGACTACAGGCGCCCGCCACGTCACCCGGCTAGTTTTTTGTATTTTTAGTAGAGACGGGGTTTCACCATGTTAGCCAGGATGGTCTCGATCTCCTGACCTCGTGATCCGCCCGTCTCGGCCTCCCAAAGTGCTGGGATTACAGGCTTGAGCCACCGCGCCCGGCCAAGACTTCGTCTTAAAAAAAAAAAAAAAAGCCCCAGTGGAAAGTGCTGTCAGAAACTCTCAGGCGCTAGACAAACAGAAGACAGTCAGTCACCTATTGGCCAACAAACGTTTATTGTTGTATTATTCCTTTATCTCTGGCAAGAACAAACACCTTACTTGACGTCTTTACCCCTGAGTCTCCACCAAGCAGGGCCCATGTTCCTATCCCTATGTATCCACCCGGTTTGGTCTCTGTGAGTCTGTGTAATGTGGTGGGGGGGTATTGGGTTTTCTGTGGTGGCTCCATATCCACTCAGGTGTTGCTGATTGAAATAGCTTGAAAATTACTTTGACCCTCCTGCTGGCAGACCCACCACCCCGCCTTCAACTTCTCCTCTCCCACCGCCCCAGGAGTCCCAGATTCCCTTCCCCCACCCACCCCATGCTGCTCACTCAGGCCTGGTCACCTCCTTAGTTGCTCTACCTGTCAGCGCGTTCTGCACCCAGAGCTTGGATGAGAAATGGAAAATTCCCAGGTCCCTGTGCTCCCTTCCTGGCTGCAGGACCTCATCCAAGGGTCACCTTGAATTGAGTGCTGATCCCCCTGCGGGGAAGCAAGTCTGAGCTGACAGCCAAGAGGGGGAGCTTACAAGGGAGCCCAGGGATGTGGGCTGCAGCCCCTTGAGGCCCCCGCTCCGAGTGGGGCCCAGCTGGGGGCTGGAGGGCAAGACTGGGGATCCCACCACAGCGCCAGAGTGCAGGGGTACAAGGGTAGGTCCGGAGCCTCAGGGTAAGAGCCTGGGGCCAGAGTGGTGGGAGAGGGAGCCTTGGAGGATGAGGTCGGCACAAGAGCCTGTGCAGGTCCTGGGTCGTGAGAGTGGGGCTTGAGGGAGAGCCAGGTTCTGGGACCAAGAGCCCAGCGTCTTGGAGCCAGCCTGGAGCCTGGCCTTGGGGGCTGTTGAGCCAGGCCTGAATCGCCCTCTGGTGGCCACTTCCCAGACTGCAGCCAGACCCTGTCTCCCCGGACTCCCATCTCTCTTCCAAGCCCTGTTGCTCTTCTTCCCAATGTCCCATCTCCAAGCTCACCTCCCTTCCTCTCCTCTGAGCCTTCGCTTTCTCTGAGACCCCAGACCCAGGTCCCAGGCCCATAGGTGGTATTTTTTTTTTTTTTTTTAAGACAGAGTTTTGCTCTTATTGCCCCGGCTGGAGTGCAGTGGCCTGATCTCGGCTCACTGCAGTCTCCGCCTCCCAGGTTCAAGTGATTCTCCTGCCTCAGCCTCCTGAGTAGCTGGGATTACAGGCACCTGCCACCACGCCTGGCTAATTTTTTGTACTTCTAGTAGAGCCAGGGTTTCACTATGTTGGCCAGGCTGGTCTCGAACTTCTGACCTCAGGAGATCCGCCTGCCTCAGCCTCCCAAAGTGCTGGGATTGTAGGCGTGTGCCACCATGCCTGTCCCTTTTTTTTTTTTTTTTTTTTTTTTGAGACAGGATCTCACTCTGTCTTCCAGGCTGGAGTGCAGTAGCACGATCTTGGCTCACTGCAACCTCTACCTCCCGGGTTCAAGCAATTCTCCTGCCTCAGCCTCCTGAGTAGCTGGGATTACTGGCACCCTCCACCATGCCTGGCTGATTTTTGTATTTTCAGTAGAGATGGGGTTTCACCATATTAGCCAGGCTGGTCTCGAACTCCTGACCTCAAGTGATCCACCCACCTCAGCCTCCCAAAGTGCTGGGATTACAGGTGTGAGCCACCGTACCTGGCCTTTAGGCTGTATTCGTCTTCTAGGGCTCTGGACTCAGTTTCTGTTGCCATGGTAACCTTTCCCATTTTTGGTCTTCTCTGGAAAGTCAGGGACCCTCTGGCCAGGTCCCAGGGGTCACCCGTGATGTGAGCCTTGTGGGGCTTTTTGGTGGGTGAGCACTCATGATCTATGGAAGACCACGAGTACGTCAGAACGCCCCCTACCCCAGGCACTCCACCCTCTTTCCCAAGGCCTTGAGGGACAGAGGGGACAGGATGGGGTCAGAGGTGGGGAGGGGCCTCTGAGGGCCAGGCCCTTCCTCTCCCTTCACACCCTTCACTCCCCTCTCAGACCCAGGCTTCTGCCCCACGCCCCTCCCCTGGCCTAGCCACCAGCTGACTTCCTCGGCCGGCCCCCTCCCCTCCACTCTGGGATTGGTGCCAGGGTGAGAAGGGGACACTGGCACTGACCGTGTCTGGGAATTCCCGCCCACCGAGGAGCCGAGGGGAGGGGGGTCCCCGTGTCCCCAAGGAGCCAATAGCAGCCAGGCCTTGCCCTTGGGGGGGTGGTGTATATCTTTCAGGCCAGCACCCCCGAGGCACTGTCTCCTCTGCCCGCCTGGCACCAGCCAGACCCCGCTCTGCCCGGGGGGCTCTAAGCCCCCCAGGCATTCCCTTCACTGCATCCCTCTCCATTGCGGGGGCGTCTAAGGACCCTTTCCCCTTGGGCATGGCCCAGCCAGGGGTCTCTGTCAAGTCCCTGGTGTCATCTTATGAGACCCGAGTGGTGGGGATGGCTCCAGGGCCGCCCCGAAAAAGGGGCTGTGCCTCTTCCCCTTGCTCTCCCCGGGGTGCGTCCCCCATACGAGGGACATCTGGGCCCCCACCCCACCGGGGCCTGGGAGGCCCTGGGCAGCGGCCCTCAGCCCGCAGGGGGATGGACAAAACCCTCCTCTCCCTCATTCTCTACTGTCACAGGTACAGGGGGGGTGTGGGCGGGAGGCTGTGGTCCAAGAAACCAGCACCTGGGAAGGCTCCTCCTCTCCTCCCCTCACCTTCCTGTGTCTCTCCAGTGGCTCCGGAAGCCTGGTTGGCATTGACAACAAAATCGAGCAAGCCATGGTAAGAGAAGCCATCTTAGTCCCAGGAGGTCCCGGCCCCCTTAAGCCATCCCTTTGCCCCAGCCCTGTCCTCTTCCTTACCAGGCAACACCAACTCCCAGCTCCTCCATCCCTCTCCCTGCTGGGCTCCTGGGCATCCTCTGCCCCCTCCTACCGCCACTTCCACCCTTGACTTTGCCTGGCCTCTGGTCTGGCTGCTGGTCCCCATCTCTGTCTTTGAGCTCTGACTCTGCCTCTGTCCCTCGTCCTTTTCCCCTGTCCCTTCCCTGCTTTGTCTCTCATCCTCTGGACACGGGACTCTCTCCCATCCCGGCCCTCGAGGCACTGGGCAGGGGATGAGGCACCCACTCCGTTGACACTGTGCCTGTCCCGGGGCCCCCAGGACTTGGTGAAGTCCCACCTCATGTTTGCGGTCCGGGAAGAGGTGGAGGTGCTGAAGGAGCAGATCCGGGAACTGGCAGAGCGGAACGCTGCGCTGGAGCAGGAGAACGGGCTGCTGCGCGCCCTGGCCAGCCCGGAGCAGCTGGCTCAGCTGCCCTCCTCGGGGGTCCCACGGCTTGGGCCCTCCGCGCCCAATGGGCCCTCCGTCTGAGCCTCTCTTCCCTTACAATGTGCCTTTGGGGCTGCCCGGCCTTTTGTCAGCCGCCTGCCCCCTCTTCCTATGCAGCTTTAATGTCCCCGTGTCCCTAGGGTGGGAGTTCAAGGCTCAGTAACGGCCTGGTCCCCCGGCCCCTGCCCCATATCCTCATCATCCCCAGCCTTAATGGAGGAGGGAGGACTTCAGGACAGGGCGTCAGAGGGAGCCCCCTCTGGGAGGGAACCAACCCCCACCCTCCCTCATGGGACCCCCAGCAGTCGACGGCCTGAGGGAGCTGGAGGCTCCCTGGCAGACACCCCACCCCCAACTTGTTCCCTTGAGGTGCATCCTCTCCTCTGCCCAGGGGAGGGAGTGTGGACAGTATCTGGAAGTTCTGGGATTCAGGTTGTTATTAAAATAATAATAATAATTAAAAATTCTGAAGAAACTTGAATTTGGAGGTTGACATCTCGTTTGTTGCTTGTGTTCAGACTCAGGGGTCACGCCTGCCATTTGGGGCTTCCCTGAGATCTTTTGCAGACTGGGGAGGTTTAAAGTGTGGGAGATGGAGGGATTGAGACAGAGACTGGAGAAGGGAGCCAGCGGTTCGGGTCCTGGGAAGGGGCAGGCGAGGATTGGGGGTGGAGGGGCGTCTGCCCACGTGCTGGGCGGGGGGACCAGGAAACAATGAGGTCTTTGGTGGCTGCCCAAGATCCACCCCCAGCTTCCCAGTGTGTCCCCTCTGCGGGCTGGATCTGGGTAGCTGCTTGGGGGCGGGGCGGGGGGCCCTGAATGGGCCCCTTGTCTCTGGGCTGGGTGTGGGCCAGGCTCCCCGGGCACACGGTGCCCTTGCCAGGCCTGGCCGGCCGCCGTGGCTCCTACCCCCGGCCAGCTGAGGACGGGCCCTGTGGGTGAGATGGCCCCTCCCTGGCAGCCTGGGCTCCGGTCCCAGGCGGAAGAGTCAGCAGTGATGGAGAAGGACCCCATCTAGCGGGGAAGAGGCGAGAGCTGTGGCTGTAGCCCCAGGAGGCCCCTAGTCCCAGCAGCCTCCAAGGAGGCTGACCTGCCTTGGAGTCCGTGACTCTCTACCTCCTTAGGTTTCCCTAGGTTCATAACCTTGGGCAACTTCTTTGGTTTTTCTTTTTTTTCGTTTCTTCTTTCTTTTTTTGAGACAGGGTCTTGCTCTGATGCTCGGAGTGCAGCGGCACAAACAGCTCCCTGCAGCCTCCACGTCCCTGGCTCAAGTGATCCTCCTGCCTTGGCCTCCCTGAACTATAGGTGTGTGCCACCACGTTCAGCTATATTGTCTTTATTTTTGTAGAGATGGGGCCTTGCTATGCTGCCCAGGCTGGAGTGCAGTGGTGTTATCATAGATCACTGTTGTCTTCCACTCCTGGGCTCAAGTGATCCTCCCACTTCAGCCTCCTAAGTAGCTGGGACTACAGGCATGTGGCACTATGCCCAGCTAGAGATGGAGTTTCGCTCTTGTCACCCAGGCTGGAGTACAGTGGTGAGATCTCAGCTCACTGCAATCTCCACCTCCCAGGTTCAAGCGATTTCCATGCCTCAGCCTCCTGAGTAGCTGGAACTACATGTGTGCACCACCACTCCTGGCTAATTTTTTTTTTTTTTTTTTTTTTTTTTTTTTTTTGTATTTTTAGTAGAGACAGGGTTTCACCATGTTGGCCAGGCTGGTCTCAAACTCCTGAACTCAAGTAATCCACCTACCTCAGCCTCCCAAAGTGCTGGGATTACAGGCATGAGACAATGTGCCCGGTCTACATTTTTTGGTAGAGACCATCTCGCTATATTGCCCAGGCTGATCTCAAGCTGCTGACTTCAAGTAATCCTCCCACCTTGGCATCCCAAAGTTCTGGGATTACAGGTGTGAGTTACCACACCTGGTCCCCTTAAGTTTTTTCTTTCTTTCTTTCTTTCTTTCTTTCTTTCTTTCTTTCTTCTTTATGTCTTCTTTCTGTCCTTTTATGCTTCTTCTCTTTCCTCACTTCTTCCTCTGACTTCCTTCAGTCTCCTTGGCTTTCCTTTTTTCTTCTCTTCTTCTTCTGTCTTTTCTTCTCCTTCCTCTCTTTAATTCTCTTCTCTTTTCTTTTTCTTTTCTTTTCTTTCTTTCTCTCCTCTCTCTGTCTCTCTCTCTCCTTCCTCCATCCTTCTCTCCCTTCTTTCTTCCTTTTTTTTTTTTTTTTTGAGACAGGGTCTCATTCTGTTGCCCAGGCTGGAATGCAGTGGCACAATCATGGCTCACTGCAACCTCCACCTCCTGGGCTCAAGCAATCTTCCTGCCTCAGCTTCCTGAGTAGCTGGGACTTCAGGCACACACCACCACTCCTGACTGATTTAAAAATTTTTTTTGAAAAATTTAAACATAGTGAGTTGTGGGGGTTGGGGGGGGTCTCACTATGTTGCCCAGGCTGGTCTTGAACTCCTGGCCTCAAGTGATCCTGCTGCCTCAGCCTCCCAAAACACTGGGATTACAGGCACGAGCCACCATGCCCGGCCCCCTTTAGCTTTCCTGAATTTCAGATCCCTCTTTGGTGAAGTGGCACTAACAACAATACCTACCTTGAAAGGCTGCTGTGAAGGGACTGCATGACGTGATGCAGGGACAGGGCCTATTAGTTTGTTACACCTTAGTTTATTTTCCCTGGATCTGAGCGAAGAAGAGCCAGGGTGGACGAGATGGACTCTGTGGGTCCAGGCAGGGCCTCGGGGGTTGGGGTAGGGGCCAGGCAGTCTCACAATGGTCTAGAACTCTCCCTCACTGTAGGTTCTCACCTACTTCAACTCCTCTCCCTGTCCCAGGGAGGGGAGAAAAGGTCTGGGATTCATTGGCAGGAGGGGCTTTCCCCCAGGATTTCCTACTTCTTTCTTTACTGCTGTGCTTGAAGCTCCCAGGAGACCCCTCAAGAGGTGGTCACTGGCCCACAGCCCACCCCGTCCTCCACCTGCCACCTCCACTGTACCAAATGCTGGCTCTGCTCTTTCCTCCGTGTTTGTCCTGTCAAGAGAGATGGTTGTGGTCATGAAGTTCTTCCGATGGGTTAGACAGGCTTGGCAAAGGATTATTTCCTGGGTGAGTTTCTGAGACCACTCTGTCCTCATGATGCTCTGGCCTGAGGGCATGGTCACAGCAGCCCCTTACTGCATGGGTTCCCTGCCTTCCTGGCCTCCTGTGGCCAAACAAGATGGAGTGGGGAGGAAGGAAAGGACAGCTGGTGAGGGGCTGGAGGAGAAGGGATAGAGGCCAGGAAACTCACTGATGCATCCCTTTTGTGCCTTCTTTTCTGTGGATGGTATTGTCTCTGCCCTGCCCCTCTCTCCTGTCTCTCCTCTCTGTGTCTTGGTTCTCAGGTTTTCTTCTGGAGGCAGAAAATTAAACCAACCATCTCAGAACACCCTGGCTCCAAGAAACACTCATTGAAGAAGATGGAGAAGACTCTCCAGGTGGCTGAGACTTTGAGGTTGGTCGAGCCCCCGAAAGAGGCTAAACCCAAGTTGGCTGAGTCCCCCAAGCTGGCAGATCCCGGCGTGTTGGCCAAGACTACAGAGGGGACCAAGGTGGAGCTGGGCCAACAGGGCCGATCCCTGCTGCAGCTGCCGAGGACGGCCGTCAAGTCTGTCTCTACGCTCATGGTCTCTGCCCTGCAGAGCGGCTGGCAGATGTGCAGCTGGAAGGTCAGCACCGTCCCAACACCCCCTCCCTCTTTCCCCAGCCCTGAGTGACTCACCCCTCCCTCTGATTACTTGTTCAACAATTGTTTCCTGGCCTGGTGCAGTGACTCATGCTCGTAATCCCAGCATTTGGGGAAGCTGAGACGGGAGGATCACTTGAGCTCAGGAGTTTGAGACCAGCCTGGGCGACACAGCAAGACCCTGTCTCTTAAAACATCTTTTTCTTTTTCTTTCTTTCTTTTTTTTTTTATCCTGAGACAGAGTCTCACTCTGTCGCCCAGGCTGGAGTGCAGTGGCGCAATCTCAGCTCACTGAAACCTCCACCTCCCGGGTTGAAGTGATTCTCCTGGCTCAGCCTCCTGAGTAGCTGGGATTACAGGCATGCACTCCCATGCCCGGCTAGTTTTTGCATTTTTAGTAGAGACAAGGGTTTCACCACGAGGCCAAGCTGGTCTCGAACACCTGGCCTCAAGTGGTCCATCTGTCTCAGCCTCACAAAATGCTGGGATTACAGGCATGAGCCATCATGCCCGGCAAATTTTTTCTTTTATATATATATACACACACATATATTTCCGGCTGGGCGGAGTGGCTCATGCCTGTAATCCCAGCACTTTGGGAGGCTGAGGCAGGTGGATCACGAGGTCAGGAGATCAAGACCATCCTGGCTAACATGGTGAAACACCGTCTCTACTAAAAATAAAAAAAAATTAGCCAGGCTGGGCGCGGGGGCTCACACCTGTAATCCCAGCACTTTGGGAGGCCTAGGCAGGTGGATCACGGGGTCAGGAGATCGAGACCATCCTGGCTAACACGGTGAAACCCCGTCTCTACTAAACATACAAAAAATTAGCCGGGCGTGGTGGCGGGCGCCTGTAGTCGCAGCTACTCAGGAGGCTGAGGCAGGAGAATGGCGTGAATCCGGGAGGCGGAGCTGACAGTGAGCAGAGATCGCACCACTGCACTCCAGCCTGGGTGACAAAGCGAGACTCCTTCTCAAAAAAAAAAAAAAAAAAATTAGCCAGGTGAGGTGGCGGGCGTCTGTAGTCCCAGCTACTTGGGAGGCTGAGGCAGGAGAATGGCATGAACCCAGGAGGTGGAGCTTGCAGTGAGCTGAGATAGCGCCACTGCACTCCAGCCTGGGCAACAGAGCGATACTCCGTCTCAAAAATAAAAATAAAAACTATTTCCTGTGCGTCCAGCAACTGCCAGGTACTGAAGATACAACACTGAACAAGATTTGCAGACTTGCGGGGCTACAGATGAGATCATAGGCATTGCTAGTTCAGTATCCACACATTGGTGAGTGTGACATTGTCAAGCGGGCTGTAGGATCCCAGGAGAGAGGCATGTTATCCAGACCTGTAGTCAGGCAAGGCCTCTTTTTTTTTTTTTTCTTTGAGACAGAGTCTGTCACCCAGGCTGGAGTGCAGGGGTGCGATCTTGGCTCACTGCAAGCTCTGCCTCCCAGGTTCATGCCATTCTCCTGCCTCAGCCTCCCGAGTTGCTGGGACTACAGGTGCCCACCACCACGCCTGGCTAATTTTTTTTTTTTTTTTTTTTTTGTATTTTTAGTAGAGATGGGTTTTCACCGTGTTAGCCAAGATGGTCTCGATCTCCTGACCTTGTGATCCGCCCGTCTCGGCCTCCCAAAGTGCCAGGATTACAGGCATTAGCCACTGCACCCAGCCAGGCAAGACCTTCTTAACAGAAGTGAGGGTAAAGCTGAGGCCTGAAGGTGTTAGCTTGGCTTGAAAGGGTTGTTAGGGGAAGGTGGAGGGAGTGGGAGGGGTGTCCAGGGAGTAAGAATAGCAGATATGTGGCCAGGCACAGTGGATCATGCATGTAATCCCAACACTTTGGGAGGCCAAGGCAGGAGGATCATTTGAGCTCAGGAATTTGAGACCAGCCTGGGCAACATGGTAAAACCCTATCTCTATAAAAAATACAAAAATAAGCCAGGAATCGGTGGCTCACAGCTGTAGTCCCAGCTATTCGGGAGGCTGAAGTGGGAGGATTGCTGGAGCCTGGGAAGCGGAGGTTGTAGTGAGCCGAGATCATGCCACACACTCCAACCTGGGTGACAGAGCAAGATTCTGTCTCAGGAAAAAAAAAAAAAAAAGTCTGGGTGCAATGGCTCACACCTGTAATCCCAGCACTTTGAGAGGCTGAGGCAGGTGGATCACCTGAGGTCAGGACCAGCCTGGCCAACATGGTGAAACCCTGTCTCTACTAAAAACAAAAACAAAAACAAAAATCAGCGGGGTGTGGTGGTGCACCCCTGTAATCCCAGATACTTGGGAGGCTGAGTCAGGAGAATTGCTTGATCCTGGGAAACAGTGGTTGCAATGACCCGAGATTGTGCCACTGCACTCCAGCCTGGGCAACAGAGTGAGAGTCTGTCTCAAACAAACAAAAAAGAATAGCAGATGTGTGCAGAGCTGGCCCAAGGTGTGTGGGTTGGAGTGAAACGATCCTGAAGCCAAAAGTCAGCTGGTAGAAGGCAGGGTTGCCACGTTGTGAGCTGTGGATTGGACCCTTAGAGCAATGGGAGCCCTTGAAGACACTTGAGCAGAGGAGTGACATGACCAAATGTTGAGTTTGAAAGCTCACCTGCACTCATGTGAGTAGGATTGTAAGCTTGTTTAGCCCAGCCTGGGCAACATAGGGAGACCCCATCTCTACAAAAGTAAAAAAATTAGCCAGGCTTGATGCATGCCTGTAGTCCCAACTACTTGGGAGGCTAAGGTGGGAGGATCACTGGGAGGTCAAGTCTGCAGTGAGCTATATTCGTGCCACTGCACTCCAACCTTGGTGACAGACTGAGATGCTGTCTCAAAAAAAAAAAAAAAAAAAAAAGAAAAAGAAAAAGGAAAAAAGATAGCACAGCCACTCTGGAAAAGAGGATGGTCATTTCTAGCTCTCTCTCTTTTTTTTATGTTGGAGTCTCACTCTGTCACACAGGCTGGAGTACAGTGGCATGATCTCGCTCACTGCAACCTCCGCCTCCCAGGTTCAAGCAATTCTCCTGCCTCAGCCTCCCGAGTAGCTGGGATTACAGGCACCCACCACCATATCTGACTAATTTTTGTATTTTTAGTAGAGACAGAGTTTCACCATATTGGACCGGCTGGTCTTGAACTCTTGACTTCAGGTGATCCTCCTGCCTCGGACTCCCAAGTACTGGGATTATAGGCGTGAGCCACAGCGGCTGGCCAAGAATGGTTATTTCTTATAAAACTAGCCATGCAGTTATCATATGACCCAACAGTTGTACTCTTGGGCATTTATCCCAGATAAATAAAATCTTATGTTCACACGAAAAATCTAAATGTGAGGCCGGGCACAGTGGTTCATGCCTGTAATCCCAACACTTCGGGAGGCTGAGGCGGGCGGATCATGAGGTCAGGAGATTGAGACCATCCTGGCTAACATAGTGAAACCCCATCTCTACTAAAAATACAAAAAATTAGTAGGGCACAGTGGTGGGCGCCTGTAGTCCCAGCTACTCTGAGGCTGAGGCAGGAGAATGGCGTGAACCCGGGAGGCGGAGCTTGCAGTGAGCCGAGATCGTGCTACTGCACTCCATCCTGGGTGACAGAGGGAGACTCTGTCTCAAAAAAAAAAAAAAGAAATCTAAATGTGGACATTCACAGCAGCTTGATTTGTGATAGCCAAAATCAACCCATGTCCTTCAGCGGGTGAATGGTTAAACTGTGATATCTTCAAACCCCAGAATACTAGTCAGCAATAAGAAGGGACAGACTGGCCAGGGGCAGTGACACACCTGTGATCCTAGCACTTTGAAAAACCAGGCAGAAGCATCGCTTGAGCCCAGGGGTTCGAGGCCAGGCTAGACAATATAGTGAGACCCCCATATCTGCAAACAAACAAAACAAACACACAAATAAATAAAATTCTAAAAAGATAGAAAGGACAGGGCCGGGCGTGGTGACTCATGCCTGTAATCCCAGCACTTTGGGAGGCCGAGGCAGGCATATCACCTGAGGTTGGGAGTTCAAGACCAGCCTGGCCAACATGGTGAAACCCTGTATCTACTAAAAATACAAAAAAATTAGCTGGGCATGGCGGTGGGTGCCTGTAATCCCAGCTACTCGGGAGGCTGATGCAGGAAAATTGCTTGAACCTGGAAGGCGGAGGTTGCAGTGAGCTGAGATCATGCCACTGCACTCTAGCCTGGGCAACAAAAGTGAAACTCTGTCTTAAAAAAAAAAAAAAAAAAAAAAGCCGGGTGTGGTGGCTCACACCTGTAATCCCAGCACTTTGGGAGGCTGAGGCGGGCGGATCACGAGGTCAGGAGATTGAGACTATCCTGACTAACAGGGTGAAACCTCGTCTCTACTAAAAAAATGCAAAAAAAATTAGCCAGGCATGGTGGCGGGTGCCTATAGTCCCAGCTACTCGGGAGGCTGAGGCAGGAGAATGGCGTGAACCCAGGAGGTGAAGTTTGCAGTGAGCTGAGATTGTGCCACTGCACTCCAGCCTGGGCGACAGAGGGAGACTCCATCTCAAAAAAAAAAAAAAAAAAAAAGATAGAAAAGACAAACTAGGCCGGGCGCAGTGGCTCAAGCCTGTAATCCCAGCACTTTGGGAGGCCGAGACGGGCGGATCACGAGGTCAGGAGATCGAGACCATCCTGGCTAACACGGTGAAACCCCGTCTCTACTAAAAAATACAAAAAACTAGCCGGGCGAGGAGGCGGGCGCCTGTAGTCCCAGCTACTTGGGAGGCTGAGGCAGGAGAATGGCATAAACCCGGGAGGCAGAGCTTGCAGTGAGCTGAGATCCGGCCACTGCACTCCAGCCTGGGCGACAGAGTGAGACTCCGTCTCAAAAAAAAAAAAAAAAAAAAAAAAAAAGAAAAGACAAACTATTGATACATGTGGTAATGTGGGTGTGAATCTCGAGGGAAATTTTTTTGTTTGTTTTGAGACGGAGTTTCACTCTTGTAGCTCGGGCTGGAATGCAGTGGCATGACCTCAGCTCACTGCAACCTCCGCCTCCCAGGTTCAAGCAATTCTCCTGCCTCAGCCTCCCGAGTAGATGGGACTATAGGCGCCTGGCCACCACACCCAGCTAATTTTTTGTATTTTTAGTAGAGATGGGGTTTCACCATGTTAGCCAGGCTGGTCTCAAATTCCTGACCTCAAGTGATCCACCCACCTTGGCCTCCCAAAGTGCTGGGATTACAGGCACGAGCCACTGCGCCCGGCCTCAAGGAAATTATACTGAGTGGAAATAACCAATCCTAAAAGGTTGTATACTGAATGATTCCATTTATATTATCTACCACTCTTGAAATAACAAAAGTCTAGAAATGGCGAACATATTAGTGGCTCAGTGGTTGCCAGGGGCCGCAGAGAGAGGGGAGAAGAGTGTAGTTATAAAAGGATAACATGAAGGACTCTTGGGATGATGCAGATGTTCTGTATCTTTTTTTGTTTTGTTTTCGTTTTTTGCTTTCTCCTGTCTGATGGAAATGTTCTGTACCTTGACTGTGGTAGTCGGATACATGAACCTGCACACTGGATAAAACTTGGTAAAATTATACATACACACAGATACACGCACCAGTGAGTACAAGTAAAACTAGGGAAATTTACGTAAGATCAGTAGATTGGATCAATGTCAATAACCTGACTGTATCATAGTATAGTTTTGCAATATTTTCCTGTTGAGGGGAACTCAGTAAAGGGTGCATAGGATCTCTATGATTTCTTCCAATTGCATGTCAGTCAGTCTACAATGATCTCAAAACAAAACAAAAAAACAGTTTAGGCCGAGCGTGGTGACTCACAACTGTAATCTCAGCATTTTGGGAGGCTGAGGCAAGTGGATCACTTGAGCTCAGGAGTTCAAGATCAGCCTGGGCAAAACCCCATCTCTACAAAAAAAAAAAAAAAAATATATATATATATCTCCACTATGTATATATATGTATATCTCTACTATATATATATCTACAAAATATATATATGTGTGTATATGTGTGTGTATGTGTGTGTGTGTGTGTATATATATATATAAAAGTTAGCCGGGCGTGATGGTGCACAACTGTAGTCCCAGCTATTCAGGAGGCTGAGGTGGGAGCATCACTTGAGTTTGGGAGGTGGAGGTTGCAGTGAGCTGAGATTATGCCACTGCACTCCAGCCTGGGTGACAGAGTGAGACCTTGTCTCAAAAAAAAAAAAAAAAAGACCAGGTGTGGTGGCTCACGCCTGTAATCCCAGCACTTTGGGAAGCCGAGGTGGGCTGATCACTTGAGGTCAGAAGTTCGAGACCAACCTGGCCAATATGGTGAAACCCTGTCTCTACTAAAAATACAAAACTTAGCTGGGCGTGGTGGCAGGCACCTGTGATCCCAGCTACTCAGGAGGCTGAGGCAGGAGAATCGTTTAAACCCAGGAGGTGGAGGATGCAGTGAGCTGAGATCATGCCCCTGTACTCCAGCCTGGGTGATAGAGCAAGACTCCATCTCAAAAAACAAAAAGAATAGAAATGATGGGCCAGGTGTGATGGCTCATGCCTGTAATCCCAACACTTTGGAAAGCCAAGGCAGGAAGATCGCTTGAGCCCAGGAGTTCGAGACCAGCCTGGGTGGCATAGCAAGACCGCATCTCATTAAAAAAAAAAAAAAAAAAAAAAACGGATAGAGATGACAAACGTCTAATGCAATCTGAGAAGGCTTCCTGGAGGAAGTAATGTCTGAGCTGGCCTGATGGGAGAGGTGGAATCAGGGAGCCCTTTGCTGTTTATCTATGAGTCCTTCTAATGGCAGTTTCTCCCTAGACCCACCTATTTACATGTGTACATCTTCTCTTTCTCTTACAGTCATCAGTGAGTTCTGCCTCAGTCAGCTCCCAAGTGAGGACTCAGTCACCTTTGAAGACGCCAGAGGCTGAGATGCTATGGGAGGTGTACCTGGTGCTGTGGGCTGTTCGCAAACAGCTTCGCCAGCTGTCCCGCAGGCAGGAGAGGCACAGACGGCACCACGTCCGATGCCATGCTGCCCCTCGACCCAACCCGGCTCAGTCCCTGAAGCTGGATGCCCAAAGTCCCCTCTAGCAGGGGAACCCCAGACCCTCAGAGAGTCGCAACCTCAGTCTTACCTGGGGTCCCATATAAGCCCCTTCATTCCATGTATTCCATTTGTAAAAAAAATTATCAAAATATTGGGAAATAAATATCAGATAGTTCTGAGTCAGTGTGGAGTGTGTTTGTGGATGGCAGGAGGGGATGAGAGGAGTTTGGGTGGGTCAGGGAGAGACCCCTAAGGCCTAAATCCCAATGGGGGTCACCTGTGGGTCTATCTGGGGGGAAGCACAGTGGTCAGCAGGTTTCTGCTCTGGGTCCCACCCCCTTCTAGGGGCCTAAATGCCCGTTTGTAACTCCACCTTTCTTTATAAGGACAGTAACAGCTGCCATTCACCAAGGACCCACTCCCGCCAGCTGCTGTCCTTAGCAGTCCTACAAGAAAGGTATTTAGGGTGGATTACGGGGTTTGTCCAAGGCTCAGCAAAGGAGGCCTTGCTGGAAACTGCCAGCTCCCAGGGGTAGCCCACCGCCCTGCCTCTCTGGTGCTGTAAGGCTTTGCCATGGGCTTGGCTGTGGAGGGTTATGTGTCTGCAGACGCACATGCGGGCTGTGGGAGACGCATCCGCCCGCTGTGAAGGCACTCCAGCCCCGCTGCCCGCGCCTCACCAAGAGCTGAAACTACGCCTCCAGGGGGCTCTACAGGGACCATGCTCATGGCAGGGCCGGGTGAAGGCCGCAGCCTAGGAGCGGGGTGAGGAGTTTGGCCTGGCACTGTGGGAATAATGACCTGGAGGGAGGCTGTGGCAATTTGGAGGGAGGTTGGAGGGTGAGGGAGACAACAAGAAAGGAGACCCGGAAGCCTCAGGTCCCCTCTCGGAGTAGCCAGGCCACATGAAGGTGCAGACGTGGCTCCCCAGGAAAAAGCAGGGTTGTTTCACAAAAGCAACAGCAAGGCAGGGCGCAGTGATTCATGCCTATAATCCCAGCACTTTGGGAGACTGAGGTGGGAGCTCGAGCTCAGGAGTTTGAGACCAGCCTGGGCAACATAGCAAGACCCTATCTCTTAAAACATCTTTTTCGGCCGGGCGCGGTGGCTCAAGCCTGTAATCCCAGCACTTTGGGAGGCCGAGACGGGCGGATCATGAGGTCAGGAGATCGAGACCATCCTGGCTAACATGGTGAAACCCCGTCTCTACTAAAAAAAATACAAAAAAAAAAAAAAAAAAAAAAAACTAGCCGGGCGAGGTGGTGGGCGCCTGTAGTCCCAGCTACTGGGGAGGCTGAGGCAGGAGAATGGCGTAAACCCAGAAGGCGGAGCTTGCAGTGAGCTGTGATCCGGCCACTGCACTCCAGCCTGGGTGGCAGAGCGAGACTCCGTCTCATAACAAACAAGCAAACAAACAAAAAAACCCATCTTTTTCACATGGTGAAATCCCATTTCTACTAAAAATACAAAAAATTTGCTGGGTGTGGTGGCATGTGCCTATATTCCCAGCTACTTGGCAGGCTGAAACAGGAGAATCACTTGAACCTAGGAGGCAGAGGTTGCAATGAGGCGAGATTGCACCACTGCACTCCAGCCCGGGCAACAGAGTGAGACTCCATTTCAGAAAAAAAAAAAAAGAAGGAAAAAAGAAAGGTCGTGTAGCTTTCATTCTGCACATGTTACATGGTAGGTGTTCAACACATGAGTTAAGTGACTTCACTGGGAATCAGTCTTGAGTGAAGCCTAAAGTCAAAGCCTGCTTTCAGGTTTTCAGGCGGGGCCTCAAAACAGACTAATAAAGGGCAGCTCATGTCTGGAGCTTTCAATGGCCAATTATTCATCAAGTCTCCATTATGTGCCAGGAACCCTTCTGGAGGTGAATGGTGTCGGTGCAGGATCTGAGTCCCAGGAAGCCCTGAGATTTAAAGGGTCCTGAGGTTTGGAGTAGTACCTAGCTGTCTAACATCCAGGATCAGCCCCTCTGAGTCTTTAGAGATGAGCTCTTCATCGCTGGGGACCTGCGGTTTCAGTGAGAGGAGGGGAGGGGAGAGTAGGACGAAGATGGGCCTCTGAGGGTCACTGGTAAAATAGCCTTGCAAGTAGCTACAGGCCTAGGAGCTCATCCAGGCTTGACGGTGTGGGCTTGTGGAAAGGATTACTGCTCTCGTTTTTCTTTGGCTTCTTCAGCTTTTGCAAGTGGGAGGGAAATTAAAGAAGGTGGGTTCAGCCAGCAACCAAGGCACAACCCATAGCTCTCTCCTTCCCCAGATCTGGAGCCCTGTCTGGGCTTGGCTGAGCAGGGACAGGCAGACTTGTGGGAGAGGAAGGAAAGGGGTGGGCAGAAGGAAGCTGCCTCTTTTTTTTTTTTTTTTTTTTTTTTTTTTTTTTTTTTTTTTTGAGACGGAGTCTCGCTCTGTCGCCCAGGCTGGAGTGCAGTGGCCGGATCTCAGCTCACTGCAAGCTCCGCCTCCTGGGTTCACGCCATTCTCCTGCCTCAGCCTCCTGAGTAGCTGGGACTACAGGCGCCCGCCAGGTCGCCCGGCTAGATTTTTGTATTTTTAGTAGAGACGGGGTTTCACCATGTTAGCCAGGATGGTCTTGATCTCCTGACCTCGTGATCCGCCCGTCTCGGCCTCCCAAAGTGCTGGGATTACAGGCTTGAGCCACCGCGCCCGGCCGGAAGCTGCCTCTTGATGACAGTCTTTTTTGTGTTTTTTTGAGATGGAGTTCACTCTGTTGCCAAGGCTGGAGTGCAGTGGTATGATCTCGGCTCATTGCAACCTCTGTCCCCAGGGTTCAAGTGATTCTCCTGCCTCAACCTCTGGAGTAGCTGGGATTACAGATGTCTGCCACCACACCCGACTTTTTTTTTTTTTTTGAGACGGCGTCTCGCTCTATTGCCCAGGCTGTAGTGCAGTGGCACAATCTCTGCTCACGGCAAGCTCCGCCTCCCAGGTTCACGCTATTCTCCTGCCTCAGCCTCCCGAGTAGCTGGGATTACAGGCACGTGCCACCATGCCCAGCTAATTTTTTTTTTTTTTTGTATTTTTAGTAGAGTAGGGGTTTCACCATGTTAGCCAGGATGGTCTTGATCTCCTGACCTCATGATCTGCCTGCCTTGGCCTCCCAAAGTGCGGGGATTACAGGCGTGAGCCACTGCGCCCGGCCACACCCAGCTAACTTTTGTATTTTTAGTACAGACAGGGTCTCACCGTGTTGTCCAGGCTGGTCTTGCACTCCTGACCTCAGGTGATCCACCCGTCTCGGTCCCCCAAAGTGCTAGGATTATAGGCGTGAGCCACTGCACCCGGCCAGTGGTTTTTGTTTTTTAGAGAAAGGGTCTGGCTCTGTTGCCCAGGCTGGAGGGCAGTAGCGCAATCATGGCTCACTGCAGCCTCCAACTACTGGACTCAAGCGATCCTCCCACTACAGCTTCCCAAATAGCTGAAACTACAGGTGTATGCCACCAGGCCTAGCTAATTCTTTTTTAATTTTTTTGTGGAGATGGGTTCTAGCTATGTTGCCCAGTCTGGTCTCAAACTCCTGGGCTCAAGCAATCCTCCTGTCTCCGCCTCCCAAAGTGCTGGGATTACAAGTGTGAACCATTGCACCCGGCTAGGAATGTCATTTTGGAAATGACAAAGAATACTATGTGCGGGAAGTAGTAGGAGGAGCACTTGACTCAGAGTCAAGAGACCTTGGTTCTAGTCTCAATATTGCTACTACTTTGCTGTGCGACTCTTATTTTTATTTTTATTTATTTATTTATTTATTTATTTATATTTATTTATTTTTTTGAGATGGAGTCTCGCTCTGCTGCCCAGGCTGGAGTGCAGTGGCCCGATCTCAGCTCACTGCAAGCTCCGCCTCCTGGGTTTACGCCATGCTCCTGCCTCAGCCTCCCGAGTAGCTGGGACTACAGGCGCCCGCCACGTTGCCCGGCTAGTTTTTTGTATTTTTTTAGTAGAGACGGGGTTTCACCGTGTTAGCCAGGATGGTCTCGATCTCCTGACCTCGTGATCCGCCTGCCTCGGCCTCCCAAAGTGCTGGGATTACAGGCTTGAGCCACCGCGCCCAGCCTTATTTTTATTTTTTATTTATTTTTGAGACAGAGTCTTGCTCAGTTGGCCAGACAGGACAGTGGCACAATCATAGCTCACTGTAGCCTCCACCTCCTGGTCAATCCTCCCGCTTCTACATCCCAAAGGGCGGGGATTGCAGGCACTTGGAGACTTTTGAAAATCACTTTCCTTCACTGAGCCTCAAGCTTCTTAAACAAAATGATGACTTGATGACTGGGCACTGTGGCTCACACCTGTAATCCCAGCACTTTGGGAGGCTGAGGTGGGTGGATCACCTGACGTCAGGAGTTCGAGACCAGCCTGGCCAATATGACGAAACCCTCTATCAAATATACAAAAATGGACTGGGCGCGGTGGCTCATGCCTGTAATCCCAGCACTTTGGGAGGCTGAGGCAGGCGGATCACAAGGTCAAGAAATCAAGACCATCCTGACCAACATGGAGAAACCCCGTCTCTACTAAAAACACAAAAATTAGCTGGGCGTGGTGGCACATGCCTATAGTCCCAGTTACTCGGGAGGGTGAGGCAAGATAATCGCTTGAAACCAGGAGGCAGAGGTTGTAGTGAGCCGAGACTACACCACTGCACTCCAGCCTGGGTGACAGAGTGAGACTCCGTCTCAAAAAAATAAACAAATAAATAAAATTAGCTGGGTATGGTGGCGCGCACCTGTAATCCCAGCTACTCGGGAGGCTGAGGCAGGAGAATTGCTTGAACCTGGGAGGTGGAGGTTGCCGTCAGCTGAGATCATGCCACTGAACTCCAGCCTGGGTGATATAATCAGAATCTGTCTTCAAAAAATAATAATAATAAAAAAAACCCTATCCTGTGTCTCCTCAGGCTTCAGGGAGTGCTGAGTTAACCTGCAGAAAGAAGGTAAGTATAATAAAATAAAATAAAATAAAATAAAAATTAAAAAAAAATAAAAAAAATAAAAAAAATAAAAAATAAAAAATAAAAAAAATAAAAAAAAAAGAAAGGAGGTAAGTCCCTGGGAGGTGCTAACTAGCAGTTGCCGGAGACAGAACCAGCCCAGCCTTTGGGCTCAGAAAGACCAGGTTCAAATTCTGCTCTTCCTGGCTGTGTGACCTTGGGCAAGTGAATTAACCTGTCTGAATCACACTTTCCTTATGTGGAAAATAGAATATTTGTTTCATAGTTTTGTAAGAATGTGAACTGCCTTGCACAGGGCCTAGCACCTAGTGAGCCAGCACACAAGTGAATAGATCTTCTCCTAAATATATTATTAAAGAAATGGAGGGCCGGGCGCGGTGGCTCAAGCCTGTAATCCCAGCACTTTGGGAGGCCGAGATGGGCGGATCACGAGGTCAGGAGATCGAGACCATCCTGGCTAACACGGTGAAACCCCGTCTCTACTAAAAAATACAAAAAACTAGCCGGGCGAGGTGGTGGGCGCCTGTCGTCCCAGCTACTCGGGAGGCTGAGGCAGGAGAATGGCGTAAACCCGGGAGGCGGAGCTTGCAGTGAGCTGAGATCCGGCCACTGCACTCCAGCCTGGGCGACAGAGCGAGACTCCGTCTCAAAAAAAAAAAAAAAAAAAAAGAAATGGTTGGTTGGGCATGGTGGCTCATGCCTGTTGTCCCAGCACTTTGGGAGGCTGAGGTGGGCGGATTACTTGAAGTCAGGAGTTTGAGACCAGCCTGGCCAACATAACAAAACCTTGTCTCCTCTAAGAAAATACAAAAATTGGCTGAGCGCGGTGGCTCACGCTTGTAATCCCAGCACTTTGGGAGACCGAGACGGGTGGATCACGAGGTCAGGAGATCGAGACCATCCTGGCTAACATGGTGAAACCCCATCTCTACTAAAAATACAAAAAATTAGCTGGGCGTGGTGGCACACACCTGTAGTCCCAGCTACTCTGGAGGCTGAGGCAGGAGAATGGCGTGAACCCGGGAGGCGGAGCTTGCAGTAAGCCGAGATCGTGCCACTGCACTCCAGCCTGGGCGACAGAGTGACACTCCATCTCAAAAAAAAAAAAAAAAAAAAAAAATTAACCAGGAGTAGTGGCACATGCCTATAGTCCCAGCTACTCAGAAGGCTAAGGCAGGAGAATCGCTTGAACCCAATAGGCAGAGGTTGCAGTGAGCCAAGATCCCACCAAGACTCCAGCCAGGGCAACAGATCAAGGCTCTGTCTCAAAAAAAAAAAAAAAAAAAAAAAAAAGGAAAACAAATGAAATGGTTATTAGAGTGTGGTCCTGGACCAGAGCATCACATTCCCCAGAGAGTAGTAGAAATTCAGACTCCAGGCCCTGCACCGCAGACCTAATGAATCAAAAACCCTGGGGTGGGGGCCCACAATCTGTTTTAACATGCCTGCTAATGTTTGAGAATCACTGCCACACTGCATGGGAATGTAGACTGTTGGGATTCTGAAGCTTAGGACATATCACAATCTCCTGAGAGGTAGTTAAAAACACAGATTCCAAGCCGGGCATGGTGGCTCATGCCTGTGATCCCAGCACTTTGGGAGGCTGAGGCAGGCAGATCTCAAGGTCAGGAGATGGAGACTATCCTGGCTAACACAGTGAAACCCCGTCTCTACTAAAAATATGAAAAATTAGCCAGGCGTGGTGGCACACACCTGCAGTCCCAGCTACTTGGGAGGCTGAGGCAGGAGAATCACTTGAACCCAGCAGGCAGAGGTGGTAGTGAGCAGAGATCACGCCACTGCACTCCAGCCTGGTGACAGAGCGAGACTCCGTCTCAAAAAAACAAAAACAAAAACAAAACGAAACAAAACACACACACACACAGATTCCAGGCCGCGCACAGTGGCTCATGCCTGTAATCCCAGCACTTTGGGAGGCCAAGGCGGGTGGATTACCTGAGGTCAGGAGTTCAAGACCAGCCTGGCCAACATGGTGAATCTCCTTCTCTACAAAAATACAAAAATTAGCTGGGCATGATGGCAGGTGCCTGTAATCCCACCTATCTGGGAGGCTGAGGCAGGAGAATCGCTTGAACCTGTGAGGCAGAGGTTGCAGTGAGCTGAGATGGAGCCACTGCACTCCAGCCTGGGCAGCAGAGCGAGACTCCATCTGAAAAAAAAACAAAAACAAAAACAAAAAAAACCACCGATTCCGACTAGGTGTGGTGGTTCATGCCTGTAATCCTAGCACTTTGGGAGTCCAAAGTGGCAGGATCGCTTGAGCCCAGGAGTTTGAGACCAGCCTGAGCTATATAGCCAGACACCATCTCTACAAAACAAACAAAAAAGTAGCTGGTGGTATGTGCCTGTGGTCCCAGGTACTTGGGAGGCTGAGGTGGAGGATTGCTTGAGCCCAGGAGTTTGAGGCTGCAGTGAACAATGATCGTGCCGCTGCACTCCAGCCTGGGCAACAGAGCGAGAGCCTGTCTCAAACCAGAGAAGACAAAACAGAACAAAAACCAGATTTTTGGCCTCAAAGTCAGAAACTGAGGTGGGGCCTGGGAATCCTTCTTTTTTTTTTTTTTTTTTTTTTGAGATGGAGTCTCACTCTGTTGCCCAGGCTGGAGTGCAGTGGCACAATCTTGGCTCACTGCAACCTCGGCCTCCCAAGTTCAAGCGATTCTCCTGCCTCAGCCTCCAGAGTAGCTGGGATTACAGGCGTGCACCACCATGCCCGGCTAATTTTTATATTTTTAGTAGAGACGGGGTTTCACGATGTTGGCCAGGCTGGGATCGAACTCCTGACCTCGAGTGATCTGACCTCCTTGGCCTCCCAAAGTGCTGGAATTACAGGCATGAGCCACTGCACCCTGCCGGAATCGATATTTTAACCGGAGATGAGTTTTATTGGGGTGGGGAGTGCCCCGGAGGCTGCACTGCGGGGAGATCACTGAAGGCACCTTGGGGCACTGGAGGCTCTGGCCTGGGAGACTGAGGACTTCCCTTGGGTCGAGGAGGGGAGATGCAGATGGAGAGAGGACACCTGGACACCTGCCCAATCCAGTGACGTCAGCCTCATCCGCTGTCAGAAGGGTGAGGGGCCTCGGGGGCGGAGTCTCTCCTGCCTCTGCCCTCGGTCTAGGCTGGCCACCTTCCCAGTCTGGTGGGTGCAGATGTGCAGAAGCCTGGGTCGGGAGGCACCAAGCGCGGGTAAGACCTGTAGTAGGCCAGCTGGGGACGCCAGCGGGGCCGGGTAGCTGGGCGTGGCGGCCGCGGGGAAGCTGGGGGACTTGAACAGCCTGTCTTGTCTTGGCCCTGACCTCCAGGTGGCGCCGCCAGACACAGACCGGCGTTAAGGCCGCGTCGCCCTTGGCCTCTGGCTGGAGAACCCCCTACGGCCTAATGCGGGTGGTGGAGGAGCTGCTAGAGGGGCTTTGGGCCATGGCCGAGAACAGAGAGACCTCCCTATGTGAACCCCCTGAGACCCTGACCGCGGGCCCTGCCGTTCCTCCCAGCACCCCTACGACATTAGCTGATGGGGGAGGGAGCTGAGATTAGCCTATGGATTCTTAAACACTAAAGGGTCTTCTGAGCATAAAATGGGCCCTGGTGACACTGCTTCCACGGGACGGTTTGTTTCTAGTGAAGACGACTTCTCCACCGCGCATGATGGCTCATGTCTGTAATCCTGACATTTCGGGAGGCCAAGGTAGGGAGAATTGCTTGAGCCCAGGAATTCAAGACCAGCCTGGGCAATATAGTGAAACCCCATCTCTCTCTCTGGTTTTTTTTGGTTGTTGTTTTTTTGTTATGTTTTGTTTTTTAGACGGAGCCTCGCTCTGTCGCCCAGGCTGGAATGCAGTGGCGCGATCTCGGCTCATTGCAACCTCCAACTCCCGGGTTCAAGCGATTCTCGTGCCTCCACCTCCCGAGTAGCCGAGATTACAGGTGTGTGCCACCATGCCCAGCTAATGTTTTTGTATTTTTAGTAGAGAGACGGGGTTTCACCATGTTGGCCAGGCTGGTCTCAAACTCTTGACCTTAAATAATCCACCTGTTTTGGCCTCCCAAAGTTCTGGGGTTACAGGTGTAACCCAGCCATGAGACCCTATCTCTAAAAAAATAATAATAATAATTTTAGGCCGGGCGCAGTAGCTCATGCCTGTAATCCCAGCACTTTGGGAGGCCAAGGAGGGTGGATCACCTCAGGTCAGGAGTTTGTGACCAGCCTGGCTGACATGGTGAAACCCTGTCTCTTCTAAAAATACAAAAATTAGCCGGGCATGGTGGTGGGTGCCTGTAATCGCAGCTACTAGGGAGGCTGAGGCAGGATAATCGCTTGAACCTGGGAGGCAGAGGCTACAGTGAGCCAAAATTGTGTCAGCCTGGGCGACAGAATGAGACTCTGTCTCAAAAAAAAAAAAAAAGAAAAAGAAAGAAAAAATAAATAATAATTAAATTAACTGGCCATAGTGCCATGCACCTATTTGGGAGGCTGAGGTGGGAGTATTGCTTGAGTACAGGAGTTTGAGGCTACAGTGAGCTGTGATTGCATCACTGCACTCCAGCCTGGTTAAGAAAGCAAGACCTTGTCTCAAAACAAAACAAAATTCAACAAAACAAATCTTGCCTCATCCACTTCTGTGGCCAGGACACACTGGTGTGGAAACCCTCCTTCCCCACCAAGTTCACATCCTGCCCGGCCCGCCAGGTTCCACCTGCAGTCACTCTTATCCCTCTAGCCCAGAACTAACCCAGCCTCCACCCCTTGTCATCCCTTTGTTTCCAGGATAACAAGCTTCTCCACTTCCCTTGTGCCCCACCCTTTCCTCAGCCTGAGGACCAGTAGAAAAAGTGTGGGGCATTTCGAAGTTTTTCTCAGGTTGAAGGACTGGCAAAGTGTGTCTGTGGTAGTAACTTGTGGGGAAGGGACTGGGCCCTGATTCTCAGGGCTCTGCTCTCAGTCTAGGCTATATATATATATATATATATATATGTATTTTTTTTTTTTTTTTGAGACGGAGTCTCGCTCTGTCACCCAGGCTGGAGTGCAGTGGCCGGATCTCAGCTCACTACAAGCTCCGCCTCCCGGGTTTATGCCATTCTCTCGCCTCAGCCTCCCAAGTAGCTGGGACTACAGGCGCCCGCCATCTCGCCCGGCTAATTTTTTGTATTTTTTTTAGTAGAGACGGGGTTTCACCGTGTTAGCCAGGATGGTCTTGATCTCCTGACCTCGTGATCCACCCATCTCGGCCTCCCAAAGTGCTGGGATTACAGGCTTGAGCCACCGCGCCCGGCCCTAGGCTATATTTTATTCAATTTTAATATTTATTTATTTATTCATTTGTTTATTTTGTTTTGTTTTTAGTTTAGTTTTTTGAGGAGTTTCACTCTTGTTGCCCAGGCTGGAGTACAGTGGCGTGATCTCGGCTCATTGCAACCTCCGCCTCCCAGGTTCAAGCGATTCTCCTGCCTCAGCATCCCGAGTACCTGGGATTACAGACACCTGCCACCACACTCTGCTAATTTTTGTATTTTTAGTGGAGGCGGGGTTTCACCATGTTGGCCAGGCTGGTCTCAAACTCCTGATCTCGGGTGATCCACCCGCCTTAGCCTCCCAAAGTGATGGGATTACAGGCATGAGCCACTGGGCCCGGCCTTATTTATTTTATTTATTTTTATTTGTTTTTTTTTGAGACAGATTCTCACTCTGTTGCCCAGGCTGGAGTGCAGTGGTGAAATCTTGACTCACTGCAGCCTCCGCCTCCCAGGTTCAAGAGATTCTCCTGTCTCACCCTCCCGTGTAGCTGGGACTACAGGCACCCGCCACCATACCTGGCTAATTTTTGTATTTTTAGTAGAGATGGGGTTTCACCATATTGGTCAGGCTGGTCTCGAACTACTGACCTCGGGTGATCCACCCACCTCAGCCTCCTAGAGTGCTGGTATTACAGGCGTGAACCACCACGCCCGGCCATAATTTATTTTATTTTTGAGACAGTGTCTTGCATGTCACCCAGGCTGGAGTGCAGTGGTACAATCATGGCTCCCTGCAACTTCTGCTTCCCGGGCTCAAGCAACCCTCCCACCTCAGCATCCCAAGTAGCTGGAACTACAGGAATGTGCCATCAAGCCCAGCCAGTTTTCTATATTTTTGGTAGAGACGGGGCTGGTCTCGAACTCCTGAGCTCAAGTGATCTGCCTGCCTCAGCCTCCCAAAGTGTTGGGATTACAGGCATGAGCCACTACGCCCGGCCCCCGGCCTCAGCTTCTTGAGCATGCATGCTTCCTGGCTGCCATGGCAACCCGACACTTCTGGCTCATGATGGGTGACCAACTGTGTGGCCACCCCCTGGACCTTATGAGGTCGGAGGCCACTGGATGGACTTTGCTGGACATAGACCCTCCCCACCAGCTCCTTCACACAACAAGACCTCCCCTAACCATGTGTCCCCCATCTACTTCCCCACACAGATGGACCCCGCTCCCATCCCAGGGCTTCTGACTCTCCACGTGTCTCATACCACCAGACCTCTCTCCTCCTGCCTCTGCCCTTGTTTCCCTTGGCAACTCTCTGGGCATGTAGAGGCTCTCTCCAGGGGAAGATAGCCCTTCATGACCAAATCCTTCCCTCATGGGTCCCCAGACCCTCCGATCCAGCCCCCCATAGATGGGGATACTGCCAAGGTAAAGGTTTTGGGGGAGACCCTCAGGGGACAGGGTAGTCTGGGCCTGAGGTTCAGCCTGTGTTTGTTTCCTGTGACTGTTGAAATTGTACAGATTGCCAAATACTATATCCTAGGCCTCCTGAATTCTGATTTGGGGATCAGGAAGGAGGTTGCTGGGAAGCAGAGGTGAGTCATGAGCCGGGCTCAGGCCCCATCAGTGAGGTTAAGTCTCTTTTTAAAAATTTAATTTAATTTATTTATTTTTGTAGAGACAGAGTCTCTCTGTGTTGCCCAGGCTGGTTTCAAACTCCTGGCCTCAAGTGATCCTTCTTCCTTGGCCTCTCTTAAGTGCTGGGATTACAGGTGTGAGCTATGGTACTCATTGCCCTCTAAAGGAAGGCAGGTCCAGCCTGCAATCCCAGCATTTTGGAAGGCCGAGGCCGGAGGATTGCTTGAGCCCAGGAGTTTGAGACCAGCCCAGGTAACATGGCAAGACCCTGTCTCTACAAAAACAAACAAACAAAAAATTACCTGGGTGTGGTGGCATGTGCCTGTAGTCCCAAGCTACTCAGGAGGCTGAGGTGGGAGGATTACTTTATCCCCAGAGGTCAAGGCTGCAGTGAGCCATGATCGTGCCAATGCACTCCAGCCTGGGTGACAGAGTGAGACTATCTCCAAGAAAAAAATAAAAATAATTAAAAAAAAATCTAGAGGAAGGCAAAGGGTCTGGATGGCAGTGTGAGCAACATTCACCTGGTCAGTGAAACTGAGCAGAACTGCCCTGCTCAGACCTGAACTGGCCCGAGACAGAGACAGAAAGGGGCAGGGCAGGCCGGGCACGGTGGCTCACACCTGTAATCCCAGGACTTTGAGAGGCTGAGGCAGGCGGATCACCTGAGGTCAGGAGTTTGAGACCAGCCTGGTCAACTTGGCGAAACCCTGTCTCTAATAAAAATACACATATTAGCCAGGTGTGGTGGTGTGCACCTATAGTCCCAGCTACCTGGGAGGCTGAGGCAGGAGAATTGCTTGAACTGGGAAGCAGAGGTTTCAGTGAGCCGAGATTGTGCCGCTGTACTCCAGCACTCTAGCCTGGGAGACAGAGTGAGACTCTGAAAAAAAAAAAAAAAATAAAAAGAAAGAAAGAAAAGGAAAAGGAAAAAGAAAAAAAAGAAAAGAAAAGAAGGCCGGGCGCACTGGCTCAAGCCTGTAATCCTAGCACTTTGGGAGGCCGAGACGGGCAGATCACGAGGTCAGGAGATCGAGACCATCCTGGCTAACACGGTGAAACCCCGTCTCTACTAAAAAATACAAAAAACTAGCCAGGCGAGGTGGCGGGTGCTTGTAGTCCCAGCTACTCAGGAGGCTGAGGCAGGAGAATGGCGTAAACCCGGGAGGCGGAGCTTGTAGTGAGCTGAGATCCGGCCACTGCACTCCAGCCCAGGCGACAAAGCGAGACTCCATCTCAAAAAAAAAAAAAAAAAAAGAAAAGAAAAGAAAAGGCGTTCTCAGACTCCCAGAAAGGAGAACAGCAAGTTTCTGTTCCACCTACTTCCTTCAAGGGCTTCCTCCAGGAAGCCTTTCCATCCTCCAGGCAGAGCTGACCCACCCTTCACCGAGCTGGGGCTGGTGTTTAATCTGCACAGGCTGCATGGAGTTTTGCATCCTCTTTCCAGGCGCCTGGCCTGGCCTGGATGTTAGAGCTCATGCTGCACCCTGGGAGGGTGAAAGCTGGCTCCACTCAGAGGTGTCCATGCCACTCCCAGGCCCCAGCAAATAGTAGGTGTCAGTGAGTGGGTGAGAGGCATGTCTTCTGCCTCCTGGGACTCTGAGCTTCCTAGAATTGGGGCCACATTTCCTGCCTTATCTGCTTTCTCCACCAAGCAGGGCTGGGGCTGGAGGGGCACGTGTGGGGCCAGCCAGCAGGGGCCCGAGGCGAAAGGGTCTGAACCCCCTGCCTCAGAGCTACCAGCAGAGACCAGGGGCCTTTCATGTCCCAGCATTCCCGACATCCCACTCATCTGCTGCAGAAACAATGAACACGGGAACAGGACAGGATGTCCCAGAGGTCGTCCAGAGGAGGAGAGGACAGGCTGAGAGTCAAAGGTGGGGAAGCAGGAAGGACGGAGGTCAATGGCACACGTGCCATGATCTCATCAGCTCCTGAAAAACAATGGCTCGACCTTCTGAGGGCCCCAACTGAGCTCAGGCAACCACATGAGGCCAGTCATTTCCTCAGTGTTCAGATAAGGAAGTGGGGGGCTCTTAGAGGAAAGGGAATGATCTTCAGGTCACATGGTCACTAGGCACTGGAGCTGGGACTGAAACCCAGGGAGACAGAGGAGAGACAGGCCAGGGCTGGGAGGAGGTAGAGGCAAGGGCTTCGGCCTTCTCATTTCCAAGCTTGGATTCCCAGGAGTCCATTCAAATGTGAAAAAAAAGTTTTTTATTTATCTAGAGAGAGAGTCTCACTTTTTGCCCAGGCTGGAGTGCCATGGTGTGATCATAACTCACTGTAGCCTTGACCTGGGCTCAAGTGATCCTCCCACCTCAGCCTCCTGAGTAGCTGAGACTATAGGTGTGTACCATCATGCCCAGATAATTTCTTAAATTTTTGGTAGAGATGGGGTCTCTCTATGTTGCCCAGCCTCGTCTCCAACTCCTGGGCTCACGTGATCCTCCCGCCTTGGCCTTCCAAAGTACTGAGATTATAGGCATGAGCCATTGTGCCTGGCTTATTTATTTATTTTTAGAGACAGGGTCTCACTCTGTCACCCAGACTAGAGTGAAGTGGCACAATCATAGCTCAGTGCAGCCTCAAATTCCTGGGCTCAACAGATCCTCCTGCCTCAGCCAAAGAAGTAGCTAGAACTACAGGCATACACCACCATGGCTGGCTAACTTTTTAAATTTTTTTAGAGATGGGGTCTTGACCAGCCCAGGCTGGTCTTGAACTCCTGGGCTCAAGTGATCCTCTGGCCTCAGCCTCCTGAGTAGCTGGGACTACAGGTGCACACCACCATACTCAGCTAAATTTTTTGTGTTTTTATTGTAAAGACAGGGTTTCACCATCTTGCCCAGGCTGGTCTCGAATGCCTGTCCTCACATGATCCTCCAGCCTGGGCCTCCCAAAGGGCTGAGATTACAGATGTGAGCCACTGCAGCCAGCCTGATAGCAGAACCTGCTTTTCTTCTACCAGCCTCTCTTGGACTGTGGAAAAACCTCACACCAGCATCTCCCTGTCCAATCCAGAGGCTTCCAGGGAATCACTCTCCACCCCAAGACCCCCCAACATCTCCTGTGTGTCCAACCTCATTGAGTAATAGACCATCTGCTGCTTCCCCCGTCCCCATCCATCTCCCCAAGGTCCTGGGCATTGGTCCCCTTCTAAGGAGATCTGTCAGGACCTGCCTGCTAGAGTGAGGCTGGCGATTTCTGCATACATTTCCCCTATCCGTGGCTCCCTTTTCCTGGGTTATGGCCCCATCTTCCGTGCCTCCATGCTCTTTCTTTTTTTTTTTTTTTTTTTTTTTTTTTTTTTTTTTTTTTTTTGAGAAGGAGTCTCACTCTGTCACCCAGGCTGGAGTGCAGTGGCCAGATCTCAGCTCACTGCAAACTCCGCCTCCCGGGTTTACGCCATTCTCCTGCCTCAGCCTCCCGAGTAGCTGGGACTACAGGCGCCCGCCACCTCGCCCGGCTAGTTTTTTGTATTTTTTTTAGTAGAGACGGGGTTTCACCGTGTTAGCCAGGATAGTCTCGATCTCCTGACCTCGTGATCCGCCCGCCTCGGCCTCCCAAAGTGCTGGGATTACAGGCTTGAGCCACCGCGCCCGGCCCATGCTCTTTCTTTCTACCTCCATCTATCTCTGACCAGCCTGTCCTTGGGCTCTTTGAGGCCCCAACCACTGGCATTAATCAGTCTTCTATGCCCAGTGTGGACATCAAGTACATCTAGCCAGCAAGCTCAGGCCTTAAGCCCGACATTCTCCTCCTTGCTGTGCTCAGCTCCATTGAATTCTCCATCCTCCACCCCACCCTGCAAATCTGTTTATCTTTGCTTTTCTGGTTTCTTTCATTTTCCTCTGCCTCACCCAGATTCCAGACAAATTCTTATTTATTTATTTATTTATTTGAGACACAGTTGCTGGCGGCTCACTGCAACCTCTGCCTCCCGAGTTCAAGCGATTCTCGTGCCTCAGCCTCCCGAGTAGCTGGCATTTGCAGGCATGGGCCAGCATGCGCAGCTAAAATTTTTTTTTTTTTTTTGAGATGGAGTCTCGCTTTGTCACCCAGGCTGGTGTGCAGTGGCGCAATGTGGGCTCACTGCAACCTCTACCTCCTGGGTTCAAGCAATCCTCCCACCTCAGCCTCCCAAGTAGCTGGGATTGCAGGCCTGTGCTACCACATACGGGTGATTTTTGTATTTTTAGTAGAGACGGGGTTTCACCGTGTTGGCCAGGCTGGTCTTGAACTCCTGACCTCAAGTGATCCACCCGCCTGGGCCTCCCAAAATGCTGAGATTACAGGCGTGAGCCACAACACCTGGTCTGGATTATGTACAAATTATTCTGAATGAGACTGTCCCCTGCCTCCAACTTTTCTGCATCCCAGTAGCTGGCATCATCCCATGTCCCAGAGACTTCACACACGCCTAATGGGGCTCATCCCAACCCTCCTGTTCCTCAGCCTGCTGCTAAGGGAGGCCAGGCTCAGAGTCAGTGTGTTCGCCTGCAGCCCGATGTGTGCCCTCCTCCCTGGATCTCTTCCTTCTGGGTTGGGATGAAGGCATGAAAGTGGTTTGGAGTCATGAGTTCAGGCTGAGACACCTCAGACCTACCTGACCTGCTGGGGGCTTCACCCTGCCAGCCTCCGAGATGCAGTAGGATGAGAAATATGCACTCTGGGGATAGGAGCCTGGATGTGTGTGTGTCTGGAGGGTTGGCCGTTCCCATCTTCCAGCGTGTCTCATGTGACAGGGGCCAGGGTGGAAATGTCTCTGGGTTGGCCCTTAGGCATAGGCCAGTTTGAGAATAGGAGACAGGAGGTGAGAGGTCGCTGTAGGTGGGGTTTGCAGAGGGTGGTATTAGAGTTTTGCTGTCTCTCTGATCTTTCTTGGCCCTATTTGGGGGTGACTTCCGGGATGGAGGCCTTGCTCCTCCCCCGCCCCCAACCCTGGCAGGTCTTCTCATGTCCTCTGTAGCAGTCTCATCCACACCATGCAGTGGACCACTGCATTGGAGGCATCCTACCCCTTCTCAAGGACATGGTCCCTTGAAGGACCCTAGATGCTGACCTGTCTCCTGTCCCACCTAGCCCACCCATAGCACCTGGCTCAGCAGAAGCTCAGGGATAACCTTGAATGACCCCTTCCAGCACTGAGACTTGCTTTCTTCAAACTAGCATCCAGGTCTGGGATTACCCCACACAGCAGCCTCAGATAACTAAAGGAGCATCTGGTGAGGTCTAACCCAATCAAAAGTCTTATAATAAATAATATTTAAGAGATGAGTGTTGCTCTGTCGCTGAGGCTGGAGTGCAGTGGCGTGATCATAGCTCACTACAGCCTCGAAGTCCTAAGCTCAAGGGATCCTCCCACCTCAGCCTCCCCAGTACCTGGGACTACAGGCATGTACCACCACGCCTAGCTAATTTTTAATTGTTTTATAGAGACGGTGTCTCACTATGTTGCCCAGGCTGGTCTTGAACTCCTGGCCTCAAAGGAATCCTTCTGCCTCTGCCTCCCAAAGTGCTGGAATTACAGGCATGAGTCACTGTGTCCCAGCCTTTTTTTATTTTTCTGAGACAGAGTCTCACGCTGTTGCCCAGGCTGGAGTGCAGGTGGCACCATCTTGGCTCACTGCAACCTACGCCTCTCAGGTTCAAGTGATTCTCGTGCCTCAGCTTCCCGAGTGGGGGATTACACGCATGTGCTGCCATGCCCAGGTAATTTTTTGTAGTTTTAGTAGACAAAGGTTTCACTGTGTTGCCCCAGTTGGTCTTGAACTCCTAGCCTCAAGTGATCTGCCCGCTTGGCCTCCCAAAGTGCTGGAATTATAGGCATGAATCACCACGCCCTGTCTTCTCCTACACTTTTTTTTTTTTTGGGGGGGACGGATTCTTGCTCTGTCACCCAGGCTAGAGTGCAGTGGCGCAATCTTGGCTTATTGCAACCTCTGCCTCCCGGGTTCAAGCGATTCTCCTGCCTCAGCCTCCCGAGTAGCTGGGACTACAGATGCCCGCCACCACGCCCAGCTAAGTTTTTGTCCCCTTTTCTTTATTTTTATTTTTATTTATTTATTTCTGAGACGGAGTCTCACTCTTTCGCCCAGGCTGGAGTGCAGTGGCCAGATCTCAGCTCACTGCAAGCTCCGCCTCCCGGGTTTACGCCATTCTCCTGCCTCAGCCTCCCGAGTAGCTGGGACTACAGGCACCCGCCATCTCGCCCGGCTAGTTTTTTTGTATTTTTTAGTAGAGACGGGGTTTCACCGTGTTAGCCAGGATGGTCTTGATCTCCTGACTTCGTGATTCGCCCATCTCGGCCTCCCAAAGTGCTGGGATTACAGGCTTGAGCCACCGCGCCCGGCCCCCTTTTCTTTTTAAGAGGAAAAGCAATTCCTGGCCTCCCAGCCTGGGCCAGCCAAAATAACTTAGGAAGAATGTGGGCAGGCCCAAGGCCTCTCACCTCCCTCACCTCCATCTTCCAATCCTTACACTGGTACTGTTTTCTTTTTTAAAAATTATTATTATTTTTTGAGACAGAGTTTCGCTCTTGTTGCCCAGGCTGGAATGCAATGGCATGATCTCTGGCTCACCGCAACCTCTGCCTCCCAGCTTCAAGCAATTCTCTTGCCTCAGCCTCCCGAGTAGCTGGGATTACAAGTATGCGCCACCACACCTTGCTAATTTTGTATTTTTAGTAGAGGCGGGGTTTCTTCATGTTGGTCAGGCTGATCTCAAACTCCCAACCTCAGGTGATCTGCCCGCCTTGGCCTCCCAAAGTGCTGGGATTACAGGCGTGAGCCACCACGCCAGGCCCTGTTTTCTTAAAATCACTGGTGAACACTCCACTTCTTGGAGACCCGCAATGTAAACTGGGCAAACAGAATGGCTTGTTTTCATCTGTGTCGGGGCCTGAAATGAGATAGTGACTAGATTTTGAGGCTGAGTAATTGCGTTTACTGGGTTCATGGACACAAACTCCTGTAGGGCCTAGATATTTATCAGCACAGCCAAGGCCTGGGGGACAGTTTTGAGTTTCAGCTCCAACACTTCCTGCATGCCAAAGCTGCGTCAGCCTCTTTTTTTAAATAAACAAAAAACATTTAGTCACAGAAATGTTCGAGAATATGCAAAAGTAGAGAAAATATAGTAATAAAATCCTGCTTCAGCAGTCATCAACATTTGGCTAATCTTGTTTCATCCGTGTACCCTCAAACACTGTTCCAAACCCCAACATTTTTTTTCTTGTGAAAGCGTCTCACTCTGCCACCCAGGCTGGAGTGCAGAGGCGAGATCCTGGTTCACTGCAACCGCCGCCTCCTGGGTTCAAGTGATTCTCATGCCTCAGCCTCCTAAGTAGCTGGGACTATGGGACTTCACGCACGTGCCACCAAGTCTGGCTAATATTTTGTACTTTTTAGTAGAGACGAGGTTTTGCCATGTTTCCCAGGCTGGTCTCGAACACCTGAGCTCAGGCAACTTGCCCGCCTTGGCCTCCTAAAGTGCTGGGATTACAGGCTTGAGCCACTGCGCTCAGCCTTGATACTTTTCAATTTAAGGTAAAATACAGCATGATTTATTAACTTTTTTTTTTTTTTTTTTTTTTTTTGAGACAGAGTCTAGCTCTGTCACCCAGGCTGGAGTGCAGTGGCACAATCTTGGCTCACTGCAACCTCCATCTCCTGAGTTCAAGTGATTGTCCTGCCTCAGCCTCCCGAGTAGTTGGGACTACAGTTGCCTGTCACCACACCCGGCTAATTTTTTTGTATTTGTATTTTATTATTATTTTTTGAGGCAGAGTCTTACTCTGTTACCTATGCTGGAGTCCAGTTGCACGATCTCAGCTCACTGCAACATACGCCTCCTGGGTTCAAGCAATTCTTGTGCCTCAGCTTCCCAAGTAGTTGGGATTACAGGTGTGCACCATTACGCCTGGCTAATTTTTGTATTTCTTTTTTTTTCTGAGGCGGAATCTCGCTCTGTCGCCCAGGCTGGAGTGCAGTGGTGCGATCTCAGCTCACTGCAAGCTCTGCCTCCTGGGTTCACACCATTCTCCTGCCTCAGCCTCCTGAGTAGCTGGGACTACAGGGGCCCACCACCACGCCCGGCTAATTTTTTTTTTTTTAATTTTTAGTAGAGACGGGGTTTCACTGTGTTAGCCAGGATGGTCTTGATCTCCTGACCTCGTGATTCACCTGCCTCAGCCTCCCAAAGTGCTGGGATTACAGGCGTGGGCCACCACGCCCAGCCAATTTTTGTATTTTTAGTAGAGACAGGGTTTCACCATGCTGGCCAGGCTGGTCTTGAACTCCTGACCTCGAGTGATCCATCCGCTCTGGCCTCCCAAAGTGCTGGGATTACAGGCGTAAGCCACCGTGCCTGGCCTGATTTTTTAAAACTTTTTAATATAATCATACAAAATGTGTACATTTCCAAAGTCAGATATACAAAACAAAATATATTCAGAGGAATCTAGACTCTTTGTCTTTCATTCTATTCTCTCCCTATGTCACCATTAAAAATTTTAAATTTATACTCCCAGTTTAAAAAGTTATATTTGTACCTAGCTATTTTTTTTTTCACAATTGAACAGAGATAACAGACATACTTTCTTGTTCTTAACTTTAGCAGGAAAGCCTCTAGTGTTTCACCATCGAGATCTTCCTTTAAAATCCTTTTTGTAAAATATGGGCTATGCTATCCATTCTATCTGATGTTCCACAGCACTTCCTGGAAAGATAAAATGAACAATGTAGAAACTCTCATAATGAAAAGTGGTACACAAACATGCCTGTTGACTGAGCATCAATCAATTCCAGGAAAGCCTCAAGATTCCTGAACCTTTTTGAAGCACTTTAGAGAGTTAAAAAAAAAAAAGAGTAAGAAAGGATTCCTGAACCCACTTCCACTTACATTTTACACAAAAATAAACTGAGGCTTGCAGAATTGAGGGAACCTGCCCCAAGTAACATAAGGAGCAGGTGGGAGCTCTTATTTCCTTTTCTGCAGTTCAGGAGTCTTCTGCTACCTGGAAAAGCTCAGGGCCCAGGATAAATACACTGACATTAAAAATGAAGAAAACTGAACTCAAGGCTGGGTGCAGTGGCTACTGTCTGTAATCCCAGCACTTTGGGAGGCCAAGGCAGGTGAACCACTTGAGGTCAGGAGTTCGAGACCAACGTGGCCAACATGGTGAATCCCTGTCTCTACTAAAAATACAAAAAAATTAGCTGGGCGTGGAGGTAGGCGCTTGTAATCCCAGCTACTTGGGAGGCTAAGGTGGGAGAATTGCTTGATTCCCAGCTACTTGGGAGGCAGAGGTTGCAGTGAGCTGAGATTGTGCCACAGCCTCCAGCCTGGGCGACAGAGCGAGACTCCATCTCAAAAAACAAACCGGCCGGGCACGGTGGCTCAAGCCTGTAATCCCAGCACTTTGGGAGGCCGAGACGGGCCGATCACGAGGTCAGGAGATCGAGACCATCCTGGCGAACACGGTGAAACCCCGTCTCTGCTAAAAAAATACAAAAAACTAGCCGGGCGAGGTGGTGGGCGCCCGTAGTCCCAGCTACTTGGGAGGCTGAGGCAGGAGAATGGCATAAACCCAGGAGGCGGAGCTTGCAGTGAGCCGAGATCGCGCCACTGCACTCCAGCCTGGGCGACAGAGCGAGACTCCGTCTCAAAAAAAAAAAAAAAAAAGACAAACCAAACATTGAATCCACAATACAGAGTTTTTTGTTTGTTTGTTTCTGAGACAGGGTCTTGCTCTGTCGCCCAGGCTAGAGCGCAGTGGTATCAGAGCTCACTGCAGCCTGGAACTCCTGGGCTCAAGTGATCCTCCCGCCTCAGCCTTCCCAGTAGCTGGGACTACAGGCAAGCACCACCACCACGCCCGGCTAAAATTAAATTTTTCTGGTAGAGATTGGGATTGGTGGTGTGGGGTCTCGGTATGTTGCCCATGCTTGTCTCTAACTCAGAGTTTCAAGCCATCTTCCCGACGCGGCCTCTCAAAGAATTGGAATTGCAGGAATGCGCCACCGCACCCGTTCCAGGTATCTACTTTTTATACAAATTAATATTTCAGGGAACTCTCGAAGGTAAAAGTAGTCACAAAAAGCTGCAAGAGTTGCTGTGTCCCAGGACGGAGTCCGGGGTGGGGTCGGCGACCCCCGCCCGCACTCATACAGGGAAGCTCTGGTCCCAGTTTGGAGGTAACGGAACACCGGAAATGCTGTAGAGGTCCGAGTGGGGAGGTCAGGGCACACTGGACGGTTACCTTAAAGCTGCCAGGCGCGGTGGCTCACACCTGTAATCCCAGCACTTTGGGAGGCCGAGGTGGGCGGATCACGAGGAGTTCGAGACCAGCCTGACCAACATGGTGAAACCCCATCTCTACTAAAAATACAAAAATTAGCCGGGCGTGGTGGCGCGCGCCTGTAATCCCAGCTACTCAGGAGGCTGAGGCAGGAGAATCTCTTGAACCTGGGAGGCGGAGGTTGCAGTGAGCCGAAATCGCGCCCCTGCACTCCAGCCCGGACTACAGAGAGAGGCTCAGTCTAAAAAAAAAAAAATGCTGCCCCATTTGCCGCCCCAGGAATGAGGACTGACACACTGGGCACTGGGCATCGCAGCACTAGCCGGACTAAGATTCCTCTGGGCAACTCAGCCATGGCAGAGTTTTCAAGAGGAGGAGTGGCCCTGATGAGGAGCCGTAGGGCTTCAACCGTTCCCAAAACACCTCAAAAACACTTCGGCTTGGGGGTGGTGCCAAGACTGTGAGTGCGTCCAACACTTCGGCTTGGGGGTGGTGCCAAGGCTGTGACTGCAGAAGCCCGCCGGGAACCTGGGGGCGGGGCGAGGGAAATGACGCCTGGGAGCGCCAATAGGGTGGGTGGAGCTGCTGACTCCGCCCCCCGAAGGAAAGGGTTAACGGTTTCCGGTAGCGGTGTCTAGGAGGGGCGGGTGAAATGAGGAGGTGGTGAGGCTGTGTCCCCTGACTCTTGGACCGCCTGCGACCCCCCCGCATCTCCGCACCCTCAAGACACCTCCAAAGATGATGGGCTGTGGAGAGTCAGAGCTGGAGTTGGCGGACGGGGAAGAAGCCGCGGCGGTCTCGGGACCACCCCCGGAGCCCCGAGCCCCGGAACCCCGAGCCCCACTGCCCGAGCCCGGCCTGGACTTGAGCCTGAGCCTGCGGCCCGACAGCCCTGAGCCGCGTCACTGCAGCCCCGGGCGGCGGAAGGGGCGGGGGGTGCATCGGGGCGCGGCTCGGCAGCGACGGCAGGTGAGCGTGGGAGGCTGGCCCCCGGTCTGCGACGGCCTCGCGCCCACCTAGTCACCCTCCTGCTCTCTGCTCCCAGGTCCGTTTCCGCCTGACGCCGCCCTCCCCGGTGCGGTCCAAGCCGCAGCCTGCGGTGCCGCAGGAGCTGGAGATGCCAGTGCTGCAGAGCAGCCTGGCCTTGGGCCTGGAGCTGCGGGCCACAGCCGGGAGCCACTTTGATGCCGCGAAGGCCGTGGAGGAACAGCTAAGAAAGTCGTTCCAGATCCGCTGCGGCCTGGAGGAGAGCGTGTCCGAGGGTGAGGGGGGCGGGAGGCCGGCCGCGCGCGGGAGTCGGGGCGAGGGGTGCCACTCACCTCCGCCCCCGCTGCGCTCCCAGGGCTGAACGTGCCGCGCTCCAAGCGGCTCTTCCGGGACCTGGTGCGCCTGCAGGTGCCGGAGGAACAGGTTCTGAACGCTGCGCTCAGGGAGAAATTGGCTCTCCTGCCGCCACAGACTCGAGCCCCGCCCCCAAAGGTGATGGGGTCTGGGCGTGGGGCTTCCTCCATGTACCCCCTTACCCGGATTCTTCCAGAGTGTAACCTTGCTTTGGGCCCCACCTCCCAACAGGAGCCACCTGGGCCGGGGCCAGACATGACCATCTTGTGTGACCCAGAAACACTGTTTTATGAATCTCCACACCTGACCCTGGACGGTCTGTCCCCTCTCCGGCTTCAACTCCGGCCCCGCCCTTCAGAGGACACCTTCCTCATGCACCGGACACTGAGGCGATGGGAAGCGTAGTAGACCCCAAAGATCCCTGGAGGGCTAGTTCGTATTTTTCTGTTAAACTATTTGTTAGAATAAACTAATTTTGCTAATAAATGGGACTCTTCCTGGAGGCCTAAAATGGGGTTAAAAGCTCTCTGGGGGTTATCCACTTAGCCTCAGGTTGGAAGCTGCCTGGAAGTCGAGTTTGGGGGCCTTTTTGGAACTTGGGCGAGTCATGGCAAGTGGAAAACACCGTCCACATTAGAGGTTTATTTAGATACTCCTCCGTTCACAACCTTACCTGCCTGACTTCAGCCACAGCTACTGCCTGTTTTTGATCACGCAGCGATTGTTCTCTTCATCACTTTTTTTTTTTTTTTTTTTTTGAGACGGAGTCTCGCTCTGTCACCCAGGCTGGAGTGCAGTGGCCAGATCTCAGCTCACTGCAAGCTCCGCCTCCCGGGTTCCCGCCATTCTCCTGCCTCAGCCTCCCGAGTAGCTGGGACTACAGGCGCCGCCACCTCGCCCGGCTAGTTTTTTGTATTTTTAGTAGAGACGGGGTTTCACCGTGTTAGCCAGGATGGTTTCGATCTCCTGACCTCGTGATCCGCCCGTCTCGGCCTCCCAAAGTGCTGGGATTACAGGCTTGAGCCACCGCGCCCGACCCACTTTTTTTTTTTTTTGAGGCGGAGTTTCACTCTTGTTGCCCAGGCTGGAGTGCAATGGATGGCACGATCTCGGCTCACCGCAACCTCCATGTCCCAGGTGCAAGCAATTCTGCCTCAGCCTCCCTAGTAGCTTGGATTATAGGCATGTGCCACCATGCCCAGCTAATTTTGTATTTTTAGTAGAGACGGGGGTTTCTCCATGTTGGTCAGGCTGGTCTCGAACTCACGACCTCAGGTGATCCGCCCGCCTCAGCCTCCCAAAGTGTTGGGATTACAGGCGTGAGCCACCGCGCCCGGCCTCATCACTTACTCTGATCTCCCAAAATGCAGGGCCCAGCCTATCACACTTCACAGAGGCCTTCCCTGATTACCTGTCTCAAGGAGCTTGCAAGCCAGCTGTTTGCACTGTTACTGAAATTATCTCCTTGCTTTTTACCTTGAAGAGCCTTGCCCATCCTGTTTACACCTGACCTGAATACTTAGTATGTTTGAAGTTCCAGTAACACCTAACAAGCCCCCGAAGAGCTTCATGTTGTTAACTGCCTATAAGTCTGATTCCACAGCACAAAAAAGGTGCTGGTCTGTCCCTGAGCATTTGATCCAAAGCACTTTTGCCTGCCTCCACCGCCAACTCTTTACAAGTTAGCCTTCTGGCTGGGTGCGGTGGCTCGCGCCTGTTATCCCAGCACTTTGGGAGGCTGAGGCGGGTGGATCACCTGAGGTCAGGAGTTTGAGACCAGACTAGTCAATATGGTGAAACCCCGTGTCTACTAAAAATACAAAAAATTAGCCGGGCATGGTGGTGCGTGCCTATAATCCTAGCTACTTGGGAAGCTGAGGCAGGAGAATTACTTGAACCAGGGAGGTGGAGGTTGCAGTAAGCTGAGATCACACCACTGCTCTCCAGCCTGATGACAGAACGAATCTCCATCTCAGAAAAACAAAACCCAAAAATTTAGCCTTCTGCCCGAAGCCCCTACAGGGTTTTTCTGGGAAGGGAAGGCAGACTCCAAGTTCCACACCAAAATTTGCATTACCTTTTCCTGACTAGGCTTCTGTGTACTTGCGTGTGGATTTGACTAGTGTTCAACCAGCAACCCAACCACTGAAAAACTTGTCTTCCTTGAAACAGTAGAGAGAAACAACACAAGTTCTGGTGGGAGGCACCACCCATCCCCCACTAGCTAGAAAGTACCCAACACAGGTGTGGGGGCCACTGCCCTAGACATCAAGTTTATTGTGCTGTTCTCACATTCAAAACCCAACCCCCTCTCCCACTGGGGGAGGACGGAGGGAAGGATTTTCACAGTACCTGTGTGCCTCCCTGCCAGGCTTTCCCCTTGAACCCTCAGTCCATCTATCCATGGTCCACTGAAATGCAGCTAGGGACAACAGCCGAGGAGAAATGGGAATCTCTCTCCTTGGGAGAATAGGAGGAAAGGGCTAGAGAATTTGATATCCTCCCACCTCCCATGCCCTAAGAAAACAGAGGTCAGCAAACAGTCCATGCCATCCAGCCTGGGAGGCTGGGGGAGAGGAAGATGATGGTGACTCCAGCACAGCCAGCCTTGCTGCACAGGTGCCAGAGGCGTAGGGAGGAGGCTGAGGCAGCGACGGAAGAAAAGCTTTCTTTGCAGATCCAAGAAAGGAAACTATTTTTGGAGTCAGAAAGGAAAGACCCTGGGACACTTTCCTCTTCCCTCAGGTCCTTAGGAGCAGCGAGGGCATCCTCTTCACGCTTTCTGTTCAGGGGGCCACTTAGTGGCTGGGGGATCGGGCCTTGTGGAACAGGTACACAGGACGCTGGAAGCCTGAGGGGAGAGTGATCAGAAGGGGTTGGCAGCACCTCAAGAATCCCCATGGGGGTCTGCACTCTTTCAGCCAGGACCGGCCTCCCTGACAAAATAAACCCGCCTTACCTTTAGAGGTGTTGTGGGGTGTGGCCACAAGCTCATAGCTGGAGAAGCCCACGTCTGGGGATGTCAGGTAGGAACTGAACTGCTCTGGCTTCAGTTGGATTCGGTAGTAGTTCTTGTAGATTGTTTCCTAAGGAGAGAGGTAAGGGACCACACTTCAGCACACTGCCACCTCCCCTGGCCAAGGGCGATGCCCACCTCGGGGTCTTTTCTTGCCTCAACCAAAGGAAGGATTCCCTCCACACCCAACTCACCGTAAGGGTCTTTCTCTTGCCATATGACGACCAGGGTTGGGGCTCTAGGACCAGGATGCCTCCAGGGCGTAGGTGCCGGTAGATCCGGCGAAACATGCGCTTCAGGCCCTCGTCTCCCCAGTTCAGATGCACCCACTTGGTGAGGCTGAGGCAGAGCACCACATCATACTCAGGTGTTTGGGCCTCCACCAGGTCATCTCGATCCAGCACATAATTACCCTGAGGGCAAGTACCAGCAGGCAGTGAGGTCAACAGAGGGAATGGAAGAACCCCTACTCCCAGGCAACCTGCTCTGAGGCCAACACAGTCCTGCGGCCTCACTTTAGCCTGTGGCCACGTTCTTCTCAGACTAACTCCCAAAAGGTGCCTGCCCTCTTTGAGTTTTGTTTTCTCCTCTACACCTTCCTGCCTCTGCTTCTTCCTACTGATGGTAAGCCAAAAATGTTGAGGGAGCCGGAGTAATTTTAAATGTTGCAAATTATCCATGAGGTCTTCTAAAGCTGGGGGTCCCAGGACCATATCCTGTGCTTATTCTCACCCACAGACATTAAGTGGAGTGACTGCAGGTTTTGCAAGGGTAACCAACCCAGGTTTCAAAGGCAGACCTGTGGTTCCTTCCCTGCAGTTGGGGCTGGCAAAGTTTCACGCCTATTCTTTCCTTTCTCTGAGAGAAATGAAGAGCCACATCCTTTAGGAAGCCTTTTCTAGAAGATAAGCTCATCACAACCCTCTAAAAAGACCATTCTTCAAGGCTTAACCCAACACAATGCCAAAGATCCCAGCAGGCGGCCTAACTGGAGAGTTCTCTGGGGAGCTGTGTGGGGTCAGGGGACTCCGCTGGGCATGGCGCTCTTCTCTCTGCAGAGGAGTTTCTGGTTCTTCCCTCTCCCACTATCTAGGGTAAATGTGGAGAGGATCTACAGCCAAGTCCCTGGGGTTCCTGACACTCTTCAACAAACTGTCTAGAAAAACAAAAGCCGCTGATGGAAGCAAGGTGGCTATCAAAGGGCAGAAATGCCACTATTAGTCTGCTGCTACCCTAATCTCCTCCCTAGAAGACATTCCATGCCCGACCCCCATTCTCAGGCTCCTTCAGTCAATCTGAGGACCAAGTTCAACCAAGTTCCACCTGGATGGAATTCCCTAGTGAGCAGCAGCCTTCAAGGGAAGGGAAGGTGGACCAGTGTAGATTATAGGTCAAGCCCAGAGCACTGCAAAAAAAAAAAAAAAAAAAAGCGTCTTCCTTTATGTTGGAGATCCTTGCAGTCATGAGAAAGGACTCCAGGGTCAATGCCCCAAGATAGAGACTCCACCTTTCCAGGTTATAAGAGGGGAGAGATGCCCAGCAGAGACTCTCACTTGCCAACCCAGACCCCTCTTTTGAGTATCTGGGTCATAACCTTCCCTGCCACATTCCCGTTTAATCTCATCTTCACACCTGACCCCTATTCCAAGAGCCTCTGGACCCTCTTACCGTGACGAAGACAACATTGTTGGGGAAGACTGATGTGTCCGCTCCATCCAAGGGCACTTGGGGGGCAGCGATGGGACCCCGGCTGGCAGTCAGCGAGGCTGGGAAGCAGCTCCTCTTTCGAACGGTGGTGGTCCCTTCCTCACCCTCTGTCGCCGGGTCCCCCTCCAAAGTCTGGGGTGGGAGACGCAGTTCCTCGGAAAGGTAGTGTCGGATGTTCTGACGGGCAGAATGGATGAGCCGGGAATCTATATCCAGGCCCACCATGCGGGACGGGCCCCACTTGCAGGCAATGCTCAGGGTCAGATGGCCCACATTGCAGCCCAGATCTAGGACGTCCCGGCCCCGAAACCACTCAGGCTTCAACACCCGAAGGCGCCCATCCTCACAGGAAGGATTGCGGTACCCATAGTATTTGCAGTAATTCCCATACTGGAACTTGCGCTGTTGTTTTTTGAAGCCTGTTGCAGGCAGTGGGTGGTGGTGGTGGTGGCGGCCTCCCCAACTCCCTCGGCCCTTTTCCTTGGAACCCTGGCCTCCACCCCTAGCCCCTGCCTCCGACTTGCTGGAAGTCCTGCGACGTTTGCGATGTCGGGAGGAGGAAGATGGGGGTGCAGAGGTAACTGAGGCAGCTGGAGGGGCTGATAGGGAGCCTGAGGGACCCTGTAGAGCAGATGGAAGCGGAGACACCACTTCATCCCTGCAGTTGATGGCTGTGTTGAGTTCATAGGGTTGGGGGGCATCCCGGTTCTGGCCTCTGTGCCGCGGCTGCTGTGAGGCGCCCTCCCCGTGGAGTGAGGGGGTGAGAGGGGCTGTGGGCAGCACGGGGTGGCTCTCACTCCCTCCGGCTGCCTGCTGCTGCTGGTGGTGCTGTCCCCGGTGTCTATGCCGCTTCCGACCAGTCTTGAGTGGCGAAGCAAGAACTACATGGCCCTCATCAGTGCAAGTATTGAGACTGAGCGGGTCAGTAATATCTTTGGGGATGAGGATCTCCACTGGATCTCGCCCTTTGGCCGGAAGGGGGGATGACTTAGGGGTCTCCGCGTTGAGGGCGCGGCTCACTTCCTCATCCAGGAGGCTATTCAGGTTCAGGGGATCAAAGATATTGCCCCCCAGGAGGAAGTTGGAGGGTAACACAGAGTCACAGTCCGAATTCACCCGCCTGCGCCTCTTGAAGGCCGGATGTTTGAAGCCTCCCCCGCCTCCCCCTACATTACAGCTATTTCTCCTCTTGCCCCCGCCCCCCCCAGGTGGCCGGTGGGGCTGATAGCCATTGCGGGGTCGAGGAGGAGCAGGGGGACCCAGCTCTGTCCCGCCCCCTCCCCGGCGCTCCTCCCCCACGTCCGGGGGAGCGGCTCGCCCCGGGGGATCCGACAGGCGGGCCTCCCCTTGCGACTGCGCCTGGGGGCCACCTCCTCGGTGCTGCTGCGCCTGGGGACCACCGGGGGGGGTGGCCACGGCCCCGGGGCTCTCTCGACCGACCCCAGCGGCCGGGGACCCCGCAGACGGCGCGCAAGGACCCGGACCACGCTCCGTCCCGCCGCAGAGCTCCCCAGAGGCGGCCTCTTGGTGCGGTGGCACAGTGGGGCCGCCCCCTCCGCCCGACTCATCTTTGAGCGGCGGCGGCGGGGCCGGCACCAGAAACGGCTCCTTCTCCGCCGCCATCTCGATCATTTCCTCCCCTTATTCCGTCCCAGTGGGGGTAACGAAGGGGATCAGGGGGCTTAACCCCCCTGCCTGGACCCTGCTCCCTTCCCCCCCTTTCCCGAGTGCGCGCGCAGCTTTGCTCTTCTCGCCTAGTCTCGCGCCCAGCGCCTCCCCGCGAAGTGCGCCCCACTCGCCCGCGAGACCAAAACAAGATGCCCGCGAGACCCGAACTACTCGAGCACTCAACCGCGCGTGCGCCGACCCCTTTCTCCTCCGCCACTACCACCCGGCCGCGAGCGCGCACCGCAAGCGCGCGTTCCCTTCGCCCCGGGACCACGCATGCGCACTCCGCCACCACCCTGGTTGCGCGCGCATTGGAGTACGAACCAACTTAACGGCTCTGGGAGTTTAAATATAACCCCCCCCCCCACAGACCCCGCAAAAGCCCACCACCCCAAACTGACACCCTACTTCCCTGCGCAGCTATGTCCGGCCCTACTGATCTCCTTTGTCTCTGCCGCGCGATCCCACCCACCGTAGGCGGGGGACGGGAGCTGGTGTGAAAAGGTCTCCTTGACACCCGACCCTTGTTCCTGAGGAATGAGTCTCAGCCGTCTCCACCCGGCTCTAAATCCAACAACCTCCCCACCCCGCCTCCTTCCTCCCCCTAGTGGGCAGCGCCTGCGCACACCCTTTTGGGCTTGCGCGGGTAGAGGCAGCACGTGCTGAAGGTGGCGCCCCGCCTCCCGTCTTAGGGGTAGGGCCTGTGACGTCGCTTCCTTAAGTTTGGTAAACGCAGCGTGCGTCAGCGCGGCCCGAAGGGGCGGGGCTTCCCGACGAAGGGCGGCGCTCATGAATTATTCATGAGCTGTTGGTAGCACACCTCCCCCCTCTGCCCATCTTCTTAGAAGCGCTTCCGAAGGAGCAGAGAGACCCTACAAAGCCGAGGAAGGGCAGGAGTGGGTGGAACTGGGCTCAGTAAAACGCGATAGGTCATTATAACTCACCCCCCTCGAAAATATTCTCTGCTGAATTGGGGAAAAAGAAAAAGCACTAAAACAGCCGGTGTTGTCTAACTTCCTCTTCCCCCGAAACGGCTGAGTCGTTCTCTGGTTCCTCTGCCTTCCCCCAATCGCAATCACCTGGAGACGCCACACCACGCCTTCCTCTCCGCCTCCACACCCACGGCCCGGACCCCAACGCCTCCGCCCATTCCCGACGCCCGCTCACTGGCCCGACAGCTCACGGACCTCCCCCAAACGCCCGCCGCGGCTCCGCGCCGACTTATATACCAGAGAGTGTGGGCGGGGACGGGGGTTCGGTCCGCGCTGGGCCCCCCGCTTCGGCCAATGAGGAAGAAGCGGATCTGCGCCGTTTTCCCGGGGAGATTCGCCGCCCGGTCTTCCTGCCAGCGGAGTGCTGGGCCGAGGAGCGGGTGACAGGGGTGACAGTGGGGTCCCGGAAAGTCTCAAATAAAATCCTAAAGTGAGGGCGTGAAGGAGACCAGCAGGAAGAGGAGGAATCAGGGAACGGAAAGAGGGAGGAAAAGGCAGTCTGAAACAGAGAAAAGTTAGTAAGATGTCCTTCAAGAACAATCAGGCGCTGAGGCCGCCGCCTAAAAATATGTGACACCAAAGAGGATTCTGGGATTTGTAGTTTTCCCGGGATGTTCGGGGTGAAAGATGGCGGAATTACCTCAGCCGCGGAAACGCAGATGCTGTTTCCAGTTGCGCATGCGCCTCAGACTCCGCGAGCGCGCCGCCGGGGGGTGGAGTTAGCGTGCAGGGCGTCCTCGTGCCTTTTCTTGGTGGCGGGAAACCTGGGTCGAGGTGTGAGAGGCTTGCGGAGTCGCTGCGCCAGCTGGTTCTGCACCTCGCCTTTAGGTCCTCCTTGTTCCTGAAGGTAGCCGGCTAGTTTCTGGTTGTAGGTGAAGGTGCTAGGCGCCGCCAGTCCTGGCACCCGTTGCCTGAGGAGAAACTTTCTCAGGGCGACAACCAGCTCTTGGCCCTTTTTCCTCAGAATCTGTCGCTCCCAAGAAACAGACAAAAATAGCCCAGCCTCCTGGCGGACACCGACAATATGAGTGAGAATGAGGATCACGGTGCCTTGGCGGGAGTGGGAGTGGAGGGGAGATTCCCTCAGGGTGGGAGGAAGGGAAGGAATGGGAAAGAGAGAAGGGGACGCCACCGTTTTAGGGGAGAGGCGAGGACGTGTGGCTCAGGGAAACCTCCGAACTGAACCCCTATCCCTGAGAAAGAATAAGGGGTGAGGGAAGAGGAAAATGGGAGCGCCCCTGAAATGGGAAGAACTTCTCCCCAAAACTTCTTCTTCCCTTTGGATTGCAAGGTGCATTTGGGATTGGGGCTTTTTTTAAAATTATCTTTTATTTTTTATTATTTTATTATTATTATTATTATTATTTTTTTTTTTTTTTTTTTTTTTTTTTTTTTTTTTTTTTTTTTTTGAGACGGAGTCTCGCTCTGCCACCCAGGCTGGAGTGCAGTGGCCGGATCTCAGCTCACTGCAAGCTCCGCCTCCCGGGTTTTACGCCATTCTCCTGCCTCAGCCTCCCGAGTAGCTGGGACTACAGGCGCCCGCCTCGTCGCCCGGCTAGTTTTTTGTATTTTTAAGTAGAGACAGGGTTTCACCGTATTAGCCTTAAAAGACAGTCTTGCTCTGTCGCCCAGGCTGGAGTGCAGTGGCGCAATCTCCGCTCACTACAACCTCCGCCTGCCGGGTTCAAGCGATTCTCCTGCCTCAGCCTCCTGAGGAGCTGGGGTTACAGGCGCCCACCACCACGCCCAGCTAATTTTGTATTTTTAGTAGAGGTAGAGTTTCTCCATGTTGGCCAGGCTGGTCTCGAACTCCTGACCTCAGGTGATCCGCCCGTCTTGGCCTCCCAAAATTCTGGGATTACAGGCACGCCCCACCGTGCCTGGCTAATTTTTCTGTATTTTTAGTAGAGACGGGGTTTCACGTATTGGCTAGGCTGATCTTGAACTCCTGAGTTCAGGTGATCCACCTGCCTCTTCTTCCTTGTTAAATGTTTTAAATCAGGCTTGCTGAGCTTGTGCAGAAACATGAAGGAAGCAAGCAAGGGAGGGAAGGGGGAGGAAGGAAGGAGGGAGGGGAGGAGAAGAGAGAGGAAGGGAGGGGGAAGGGGAGGGAAAAGGGGGGAGGGAGGAGGGAAAAAGGGGAGGGAGGAGGGAGAGGAAGGATGGGGGAGGGAGAGGAAGGACGGAGGAGGGGAGGTGGGGAACGGTGGAGGGGAAGCCAGGAAGGGGGGGTAGGAAGGAGAGGGGGAGGAAAGAGGAAGGGGGAAGGAGGAGGGAGAGGGAAGGGGGAAGGAGCGAGGAGAGGGAAGGGGGAAGGAGGAGGGAGAGGGAAGGGGAAGGAGGAGGGAGAGGGAAGGGGGAAGGGAGGAGTGGAGAGGGAAGGGGGCGGGAAGCGAGGGAGGGAGAGGGAAGGCGGGAAGGTAGGAGGGATAGGGAAGGGGGAAGGCGGAGGGCGAGGGAAGGTGGAAGGAGGAGGGAGCGGGAAGGTGGGAAGGAGAGGGAGAGGGAAGGGCGGAAGTGAGGAGGGAGAGGAAGGGGGAAGGAGCGAGGGAGAGGGAAGGGGAAGGAGGGAGGGGGGAGAAAGGAGAAGGGGAGGAAGAGAGGGAAGGAGGGAGGGAGGAAGAGGAGGGAGGAAAGGAGGAGGAAGGGAGGGAAGAGGGAGAGGAGGGAAGGAGGAAGGGAGGGAAGGAGGAAAGAGGGAGGGAGGACGGGAGGAGGACAAGGAAGGAAGGAGGGGGAGGGAGAGAGGGAAGCGGGAGAGGGAGGAAGGAGAGGGGGAGAAGGGGTAGGAAGGAGACAAGGAGGAAGGAGGGGGAGGGAGAGAGAGGAAGGGATGGAGGGACAAAGGGAGACAGAAAGGAGGGAAGAAGGAAGAGAGGGAGGGAAGAGGGAGGAAGGGAAAAAGGAAAGAAGGAAGGAAACTGCTGTTAGTTAATTGATGCACGAAAATAAGCGGGAGTCCACATACAGTTATTAACGCAAAAAGGAAGATCAGACTCTGGCTTAAGAAAGATTTGAAATATACCTTTTTTTTTTTTTTTTGAGATGGAGTCTCGCTCATTTTGCCCAGGCTGGAGTGCAAATAGCACGATCTTGGCTCACTGCAGCCTCCACTTCCTGGGTTCAAGTGATTCTCCTCCTTCAGCCTGCCGATTAGCTGAGATTACAGGTGCCTGCCACTACACCCGGCTAATTTTTGTATTTTAGTGGAGACGGGGCTTCACCATGTTGGTCAGGCTGGTCTTGAACTCCTGACCTCAGGTGATCCGACCACCTTGGCCTCCCAAAGTGCTGGAATTACAGGCGTGAGCCACTGCGCCCGGCTGAAATATACTCTTTACCACTTTTTTGAGACTCAGGGAGTCTGGATTAGATGACAATGCTGAAGGGTTTACTTCTCTTAGACCAAGGATTTGAGGAACAAGGTAAAGAAGGGAATGATTGGATGGTTAGGAGGAGGAAGTGTGGGAACACATTCTGAATGGTGTGTAGGGAGAGAGAATTACCGTTTATTTTTTAAAAATTGGCAAGACTGAGAAGTTATTTCACTAGGTCAGTTCTCAAACTTTTTGGTCTGAGAACCCTTTTATACTCTTAAATTATGGAGAACTCCAAAGAGCGTTTATTTGGTTTGTGTCTGTTGATATAAACATATTAGAAATTAAAATTGAGAAACATTTAAAGTTTGATTAGAAATAATATGTTAACCTAAACAGGTTTTTATGAAAAATACATTTTCCTAAACAAAATAAAATTTATCATGAAGAATGGTGGTGTTTTACATTTTTACAGATCTCTTTCATGTCTGGCTTAATAGAAAACAACTGGGTTCTCATCAGTTTCTGCATTTAGTCTGTTGGGATATCTTGTTTTGTAAAAGTACATGAGAAAATCAAGCTTAATACAGATAGGTAGTTGGAAAAGGGAGAGGACCCCAAGGATTCTGGGACCATACTTAGAACTGCTGAGTTAGATGATTTCATCTCAAAATTTATGTGATGATTTTTAATGTTCTAAGCGAAATAAAACTGTTTTGAGATCCTCATTCACTTTCCCCCTTGGTTCCCTTTATTATTTCTAAGTTCTTTTTCCCTCCTTTCGTATGTTGAGTGATGGGAATATGGTTTCTGCAACTGTACTGGTTCTTTTACATTCTTTTTTTTTTTTTTTTTTTTTTTGAGCCTGAGTCTGGCTCTGTGGCCCAGGCTGGAGTGCAGTGGCCAGATCTCAGCTCACTGCAAGCTCCGCCTCCCGGGTTTACGCCATTCTCCTGCCTCAGCCTCCGGAGTAGCTGGGACTACAGGCGCCCGCCACCTCGCCCGGCTAGTTTTTTGTATTTTTTAGTAGAGACGGGGTTTCACCGTGTTAGCCAGGATGGTCTCGATCTCCTGACCTCGTGATCCGCCCGTCTCAGCCTCCCAAAGTGCTGGGATTACAGGCTTGAGCCACCGCACCCGGCGGTTCTTTTACATTCTTATTTAAAGCCTTTGCCCCTCTTATTAAAGCCTTTCCCTCAACCCCACATCCTGCCCCTCTTCATCTAAGGTAAGAAAAGAGAAATTAAAACCTCAAATTTTATTCCTGAGTCAACAGCCTCTAGGCATTTAGTAGCTGTACAGAAGAAAGTTAGTGGTATTTTATATATTTATTAACTGTCTATATTTTTTTTCCTCTCTCTCTGAACCAGCTTTCAGTATTTGTTATTGTGAAAGAAGTTAATTCACCTGAAACAGAGGAGGGGCAACCTGAGTTCTCAGAAAGTGACTTCCTGGCCTTCCCTTCTTTATTGATCAGGTTAGAGCTTTTGTTTGAAAGCAGTGTTCCTCACATGCACAAATTATACATATTATGTGATACTATTTATCACTGTTTATAGATTTATTACATCTTACTAGCTCAACAGTGAACCACAATTCTATCTCGTTGGTTGGGGCTCCAGAAACATACTTTGGCCTAGGAAGATCTTTACAGGTTTAGATAAGGATTTGAACCTAAATACTGGAAATGTTTTGTATTTTTAGATTAGTCAAAATACTCTCTTTTAATTTTACTTAAAGAATTTAGGCTGGGCACTGTGCCTCACGCCTGTAATCCCAGCATTTTGGGAGGCCGAGGCAGGCGGATCACGAGGTCAGGAGATTGAGACCATCCTGGCCAACATGGTGAAACCCTGTCTCTACTAAAAATACAAAAATTAGCTGGGGGTGGTGGCACACTCCTGAAATCCCAGCTACTCGGGAGGCTGAGGCAGGAGAGTCACTTGAACCCTGGAGGTAGAGGTTTCAGTGAGCGAAGATCGTGCCACTGCACTCCAGCCTGGTGGCAGAGCAAGACTTGTTTCTCAAAAAAAAAAAAAATATATATATATATATTTAAAATATTTTTTGAAGTGGTAACATTTGCGTGTTTTAAAATGCCAAAGATACACGAGGGAGTATACCAAAAGCTTCCTTTCACTCTCATCTACCCAGTTCTACTCCCCAGAGGCATTTTGATCCATTTTTTTTCTCTTCCAGAGAAAATTTATGATTTTCTCTATTATACTAGACATATGTTTTTGCAAGTAAATATTGTCATCTGAAACACACTGATTTTCACTCTGCTTTTCTCACTTAGCATAGCCCTTGTAACTTAGACTGAGACTTCTTGTGATCTTTTTTGGAATTTTAAAGTCTGAGAAAGATATATTTGTCATTTGTGATCAAATTAATATTCTTTTTTTTTTTTTTTTTTTTGAGGCGGAGTCTCGCTCTGTCGCCCGGACTGGAGTGCAGTGGCCGGATCTCAGCTCACTGCAAGCTCCGCCTCCCCGGGTTTACGCCATTCTCCTGCCTCAGCCTCCCGAGTAGCTGGGACTACAGGCGCCCGCCACCTCGCCCAGCTAGTTTTTGTATTTTTAGTAGAGACGGGGTTTCACCGTGTTAGCCAGGATGGTCTCGATCTCCTGACCTCGTGATCCGCCCATCTCGGCCTCCCAAAGTGCTGGGATTACAGGCTTGAGCCACCGCGCCCGGCCATTAATATTCTTTTTACAGCCTAATTTTATCCAGTCTTTTTTTCTTTTTTTTTGAGATGGAGTTTTGCTCTTGTTGCCCAGGCTGGAGTGCAATGGCACAATCTTGGCTCACTGCAACCTCTGCCTCCTGGGTGCAAGCAATTTTCCTGCCTCAGCCTCCCGATGAGCTGGGATTACAGGCGCCCGCCACCACGCCCGGCTAATTTTTTGTATTTTTAGTAGAGATGGGGTTTTGCCATGTTGACCAGGCTAGTGTCGAACTCCTGACCTCAGGTGATTCCACTCGCTTCGGCCTCCCAAAGTGCTGGGATTACAGGCGTCAGCCACCATGCCCAGCCAATTTTATCCAGTCATTACCTCTATTTAGGATTATAATAAAGGAGATTAATTTGCTTGAGTGTTTCTCCCCAAAATTCCAACTTGCCTTTTTTTCTGGAGTAAATATATTTTGGGATTGATCATGATGAGTTAAAATGGAAACAGCAAGAAAATGTGCTTTTTTTTTGAGACGGAGTCTCGCTCTGTCGCCCGGGCTGGAGTGCAGTGGCCGGATCTCAGCTCACTGCAAGCTCCGCCTCCCGGGTTTACGCCATTCTCCTGCCTCAGCCTCCGGAGTAGCTAGGACTACAGGCGCCGGCCACCTCGCCCGGCTAGTTCTTTGTATTTTTTAGTAGAGACGGGGTTTCACCGCATTAGCTGGGATGGTCTCGATCTCCTGACCTCGTGATCCGCCCGTCTCGGCCTCCCAAAGTGCTGGGATTACAGGCTTGAGCCACCGCGCCCGGCGAAAATGTGCTCTTTAATATAAAGGAAACGTAGTTGCTTTAGAACAGCACGTCTGAATTATTCACATTTATAGAAGTGAAAGGAAGAGAAAATTGTTAAACGGTATTCACATTTAGCCATGCTGTGGCCACACTGTCAAAATCTCAGTACCCTTTAAGTTTATCTTATGATCTAGAGAGAGGAACCCTACACCTTGAACAAGTTTGGCCATTTAAGGTCTTAAAATTTTCTGATCCTTTAAAGGGAAGTGTATGTGAACCAGATGATCCATTTTATGCTGCTTTTGGATTTCTTTATAGTGGGGGATCACAGATTTAGAACAATGAGTTTCAGTTGTAGGGCTTTCAAACTGCTCAAAACCTACAGTCAGAAACAAGATCACTGAGTAGAATAGACATATTAGAATTGAGAGGCAAAAGTCCTAGGTTCATCTAAGCTCAACAATATATTAACACTGAGTCTTCGGCCGGGCGCGGTGGCTCAAGCCTGTAATCCCAGCACTTTGGGAGGCCGAGACGGGCGGATCACGAGGTCAGGAGATCGAGACCATCCTGGCTAACACGGTGAAACCCCGTCTCTTCTAAAGAAATACAAAAACTTAGCCGGGCGATGTGGCGGGCGCCTGTAGTCCCAGCTACTTGGGAGGCTGAGGCGAGAGAATGGCGTAAACCCGGGAGGAGGAACTTGCAGTGAGCTGAGATCCGGCCACTGCACTCCAGCCTGGGAGACAGAGCAAGACTCCGTCTCAAAAAAAAAAAAAAAAACACTGAGTCTTTGGGCAAATCACTTAACCTCTGTTAGCATGTTTTTTTCCATCTGTAGAAAGGGGAGTTGGGGCTTTATGATCCCTAAAGGTCTTCCCAGAGCTAGAATGCTTTTTATAATGGTTATAAAAGTAAGAATAACATAAGCCTAAAGAAAACTGGGTAAAGGGCTATAAGAAGTTAAAGTTAATAAAATAAAAGACAGTTTTCTTCAGAAAGCTGGGTGGGACACAGAATACTACGAAGTCATATAAAAGAACAAGATCATGTCCTTTGCAGCAACATGGATGGAGCTGGAGGCCGTTATCCTAAGTGAATTAACACAGGAACAGAAAACCAAATACTGTATATTCTCACTTACAAAGTAGGAGCTCAACATTACATACACATGGACACAAAGAAGGGAACAATAGACACTGGAGCCTACTTGAGGGTGGAAAGTGGGAGGAGTGTGAGAACTGAAAAACTACCTATTGGGTACTATACTCATTACTTGTGAAACAAAATTATCTGTACACTAAATCCCATGACATGCAGTTTACCCATGTAACAAACCTGCACATGTACCCCTTGAACGTAAAATAAGGGTTGGAACGTAAAAAAGGTTGGAAAGAAAAAGTGAAAATAAAGCTGTGTGGAAATAATATCAGTAGTGGGAAAGTATAAATTGGAAAATAAAAATATTGGAATGTCCCCAGATGAGTCTTGGCACACTGGTGGGTCACGAATAGCTTGTAGCTATGTAGGTACTAATTTCTTCTTCAGCCTTTGGTGTGACTCTTCAGTTGTCTGTGGCTGTGAGCAGCCTGGTCCTTTTACCCCCAGAGTACCTGGAAATGTCATTTTCTATGTGTTTTAGTATATGCTATTAATGTATGTTTTCTGTGTGTGCTGTGATGGCAAAATGGTGGTGAAGCACTGAATTAGACTGTTAGGATGTCACGTAGCAGTTATTAGCACAAACTTTGAAATCAGACAGGTTCTAATCCTGATTTTACTACTTATCAGTGACTTAGTATCTTTAAATCCCTGTAAGCCTGAATTTCCCCCAAGTGAAAAATGTTACCCATCTCATAGATCTGTTGTGAGAATTAAATGGAATGCTACATAAAGGGTAAAGAATATAGTCAGTGCTCAGTGTTAGCCATTACCATTAGTCACAATGTCAGTAGTAATCAAGAAATACATTGATGTCAGGCTGTGTGGAGTGGCTCACACCTGTAATCCCAGCACTTTGGGAGGCTGAGGCGGGCAGATCACCTGAGGTGGGGAGTTCAAAACCAGCCTGACCAATATGGAGAAGCCCTGCCTCTACTAAAAATACAAAATTAGCGGGGAGTGGTGTCGTATACCTGTAATCCCAGCTACTCAGGAGGCTGAGGCAGGAGAATCGCTTGAACCTGGGAGGCAGAGCTTGCGGTGAGCTGAGATCGTGCCATTGTACTCCAGCCTGGGCAACAAGAGCAAAATTCCTTCTCAAAAAAAAAAAAAAAAAGAAAAAGAAACACATTGATGTCATGTCATGTGGAACATCTGTGAGTAGATTGCTGAAGATGAACTATGAATATCAAAGAAGGCACTAATTTAATTTCTCATTATTAGGTGGTAAGGTAGAATAAGGAAGAAGATATTATCTGGGAACCTCTGCTGGTTATCAAATACTTCTGAGCTATGATTAGAGATTGGTAGAATCTAGTACATTGGAAAGTTGATTGGAGTGAGGATCTAAGAAAGGGAAAATAAACATTATAATGATGTTGAAAGTGGGGCTTCTCTATGCACAGAGACCTCTGAGGTCAGAGAATTACCAAATTATGTGTGTGGTCTAAGTGTTTAGGAGAGGCTTATGAAATGAGGCTATCCCTCTGAAGAAAACTCTCTTTTCTTATTCATACCCTATCATCACTGCTCTACTGCTACCTATACTTCTGGTATTACTACCATTTCTGCTGCCTGCCTTATGTTGGACATGGTTCTAGGCACATAATACACTAAGCATTGCTGCTAATATTTATTTGTTATTTAAATTTTTGAGTCAGGGTCTCACTCTGTCACCCAGGCTGGGGTGCAGGGGCACAATTTTGGCTCAATGCAGTCTCTGCCTCCTGGGCTGAAGTGATCCTCGCACCTCAGCCTCCAGAGTAGCTGGAACTACAAGCCCGTGCCACTACACTGGCTAATTTGTTTTATTTTTTGTGGAAACAGGGTTTTGCCGTGTTGTCCAGGCTGGTCTTGAACTTCCAGGCTGAATCGATCTGCCTGCCACGGCCTTCTAAAGTGCCAGGATTACAGGTGTGAGCCATCATACCCAGCCCTGATTGTTGCCAATCTTTAAAACAGTAACTCTCATTATTCCCTGGCATGTAACTGGCACCACAGGGGCATGTAATTGGCACCACAGAGGAGGTCAAGAATGCAGAAACATAGTTCAGAGGTCTGAAACAAAGAGTTCCTGAACCCAGGAAGACAGAAGGTTTAAAATCTTGTTTAATCAGAGTCATAGCAGTTAATTTCTTTTTTCTAACAGAGGCACACAAAGTGTAGTTTCTAAGCTGAATGATGACAACATTGCAGAATAAAGAAGGTGAGTCAAGAGTGAGGGAGGTTCACTTTGTACGTCTCTCTCATTTTTCTCCTTTTGGACATCCTTTCCACCAAAGGCTGGTTCAGGTCCCTATATTCTGTGCCCACTCTGGTCAAATTACTGCTCTGGTCAAACAAAACAAAATGCTTTGAGTGAAATAAATGTGACTTAAAAACAGTCCTGCTCGAGGAACATATGAACTTGGGGAGAGAAAAGGCATTTAAATACCTATTATAAAGTTGAATGTGGTAAATGCCACCAGTTTTGTGCAGAGTATTAAGGAAGCTCGGAAGAAAGATATACCTGGGAGGATCATTATAATTTTTATTGAGGAGGTGGCATAAGAGCTGTGAATAATTTATAGATTTTGACTAGTTTTTTGTTTTTTTTTTTTTTTTTTTTTTTTTTTTTGAGGCGGAGTCTCGCTCTGTCGCCCAGGCTGGAGTGCAGTGGCCGGATCTCAGCTCACTGCAAGCTCCGCCTCCCGGGTTTACGCCATTCTCCTGCCTCAGCCTCCCAAGTAGCTGGGACTACAGGCGCCCGCCACCTCGCCCGGCTAGTTTTTGTATTTTTAGTAGAGACGGGGTTTCACTGTGTTAGCCAGGATGGTCTCGATCTCCTGACCTTGTGATCCGCCCGTCTCGGCCTCCCAAAGTGCTGGGATTACAGGCTTGAGCCACCGCGCCTGGCGATTTTGACTAGTTTTTAAAAAATTGCTCTAATTTTCCATAACATTTTATCTAAAGTAAAAATGAGCAAATTATACAGTTTCACGTTTGGATAATTCAGCTTCCTGCATGCTTATATTTATCATCTTTGACTTAGTGGTTCCCAAATCTGGGAGTGTATCAGAATCAACTAGCCTTGTGAAATTAAAGATTGCTAGGCCTCTCACGTCAAACTACCTCGTCAGCATCTCAGGGCTGGGGAGTGAGAGACCCAGGAATCTGAATTTGTTAAAAGCTCTCCATATCATTCTGTTACGGCCTGTCAAAGGGCAATGTTTGGCAATCTCTGTTAGACTGTATGTTTCATAAATTCCACATGATCACATTTCTTTCAGAATGTGGAAAGGGACCAAAGAGAATCTTTGCCCCACCTGCACAAAAATCTTACAGCCTGTTACCTTGTAGCCCTAACTCCCCCAAGGAGGAGACCCTGGGGATCAGTTCCCCAGAGACAGAGGCCAGCATAAGCCTGCCAAAGCCCAGTTTAAAGAAGGAAGAGGAAAAAGCAACCACAAAGAATGGTCCAAGCAGGGGCCAGGAGAAAAAAAGAAAGGCACAAAACAACAAGCAAGCAGAGAAGAAAGAAAAGGTACCAGTCATATTGGTGGGCTCTGGTAGGACATCTCCTCATACCTTGCCCCTGGCTAAGGCTAGACAGTCTTTTCACGTTTAGGAAATTCACCCTAGAGTTTCAGGTTTGTATTCCTGTTTGGGAGCTTCCATTTTTCTTTTTTTTTTTCTCAAAGAGGTCAAAAATGTTTTGATGGAAGAATTGAGCAGGAAATTATTATATATATGAGGTGGGTTAGAGGTGGGGGTAGAAGTGGACAGAGACATTATACCCTTTTCTCTTTTCTTTGACTCCTTTATTCCCAGGAGAACTGGGATAGAGTTCATGGCCTCCTTAGGTATGCTGACTGCATGCCTTCCATCTTGTAAACTTACTGCCTCATCCATCTAAAGGAGGCTTCCCTGACTGTTCAGGGGGAAAAACTATGGAAAGATAAGTGGTTTTCCTCCCCTACCCTTGTCTCTGCAGGAAAAATCAAGTCTTACCCCTGCAGAATTTGAGGAGATTGTCCAGATTGTGCTGCAGAAGTCCCTTCAGGAGTGCTTGGGTATGGCATGTAGTAAGAGAAAAAGGGTTTCAGTTAGGCAGAGTGACTATTACCTGAGAGGGACAGTTAGGTCTGACAGCTTCTCTCTTCCTCTCCCGTCTTCTAAATAAGGTAATATTAGATAAGACTTTAATATATTTTAAAAATAATTCATCACTTATCAACAGGACTATAGCTAAACTACCTTAAAGGGTACATATTTTTAGAAAAAGTAGATTATATTGACTTCAGAATTTATATATAGTCTTACCTAAATTTTCAAGCCATGGGATTTTTGTTGTTACTTATTTACTTATTCTTACTTTTTTTGAGATGGAATCTTGTTCTGTCACCCAGGCTGGAGGGCAGTGATGTGATCTCGGCTCACTGCACCCTCTGCCTCCCAGGTTCAAGTGATTCTCCTGCCTCAGCCTCCCAAGTAGCTGGGATTACTGGCACCCACCACCACGCCTGGCTAATTTTTGTATTTTTAGTAGAGGCAGGGTTTCACCAGGCTGACCAGGCTGGTCTCAAACTCCTGACCTCAAGTGATCTGCCTGCCTTAGCCTCTCAGTGCTGGGATTACATGTGTAAGCCACTGCACCCAGCCTGTTGTTTTAATTTTTACTTTTTGTAGAGATGAGGTCTTGCTATGTTGCCCAGGCTGGTCTTGAACTCATGGCTGCAAGCAATTCTCCCATTTCAGCTTCCCAAAGTGCTGGGATTGTAGACGTGAGCTACAGTGCTTGGCCCTAAATTTTTAAAATGCAGTTAAAATTTGTTTCTCTGTAATTACAAACTACTTAGAAAAGATAAAATTGTTTTCCCTAGATTTGAAAAACTTAGGGTACATATCCTTGCAAATTTCAGTTTCAAATACCGATTTTGCGTGTGGTTAGGGATTTAGTTTTTAGAATAAAGAACACGGTGAGGGAGGCCAGGTGCGGTGGCTCATGCCTGTAATCCCAGCACTTTGGGAGGCCGAGGTGGATGGATTACTTGAGATCAGGAGTTCAAGACCAGCCTGCCCAACATGGTGAAACCCCGTCTCTATTAAAAATATAAAAATTAGCCAGGCGTGGTGGCGTGTGCCTCTAGTCCCAGCTACTCAGGAGCCTGAGGCATGAGAATTGCTTGAACCTGGGAGGCGGAAGTTGCAGTGAGCCGAGATTGCACCACTTCACTCCAGCGTGGGCGACAGAGCAAGACTCTGTCTCAAAAGAAAAAAAAAAAAACACAAAAAACCTCTATGAAGGCTTCTCCGTAAATTCGTGAGGCTAAAGAGAACAGTCTGACATTTCAGCCGTTCTTAGGTATACTTCTATTCCTAGGAGTTTGAGCCACAAATGATATAAAATGCAGTGTGTATATATATATATATAGACAGAGTCTTGCTCTGTTGCCCAGGCTGGAGTGCAGTGGTGTAATCTTGACTCACTGCAACTTCCGCCTCCCAGGTTCAAGAAATTCTCCTGCCTCAGCCTCCGGAGAAGCTGGGACTACAGGTGCACGCCACCATGCCTGGCAAATTTATTGTATTTTAGTAGAGACAGGGTTTCACCATGTTGCCCAGGCTTGTCTTGAACTCCTGAGCTTTGGCATTCCACCCACCTCAGCCTCCCAAAGTGCTAGGATTACAAGCATGAGCCACTGTGCTTGGCCTATAATTTTTTTATGTACACAAAATTATCATTACCTGGCCATCCTGGAATAAGGCAAATCAATCTGGAAAGGCTTGCAGAAAGATACATATTTGCAGTTTTTCCTGAAAATTTAAATATTTAAAGTTCTATGATATGACAAAAGGCCAAAGGTAGGCTCTTTCAGGTGACAGGGAGAAGACACTTCAGAGAAAATGTTAGGGAATAATAGAGTGGCTTTTTTGTTTTTTTACTTCTCTGCTTATAGTATTTTGTTTTGGGAGGGATGGGATCTGGCCTTGATTTTGCAGAGACTTCCTGTGCCCAGCCCATAGTATCTACCCAATCAGCCAAGGAGCCAGGAATTACTGCTTCTGCTACTGATACTGATAATGCTAATGGGTAAGTTTATTTTGGTGGGGCAAGTTGAACACAGAATGGACTACACTTTGGTAAATCATGGTCAGTAAGTCTATCTATCTGTCCGTTTGTCTGTCTATCTGGTCGTTTATCATATTTCTATAGATTTCTCTCAGCTTAGGAAAGATACCTGTTTGAGTTGGGAAAAACAGGCAAGTAGATGGATGAAATGACCTCAGGAGACCTTAGAAAGCTTAGGATTCATCTGTCTTCCTTTTACTCTTGGGTTTTTTCAAAAGAAGGTTCTGCAATTGCTCTATGTTTACCTTTCATTAAAATAAAACCTCATTTTCAGAGAGGAGGTACCACATACTCAAGAGATTTCAGTGTCTTGGGAAGGTGAAGCTGCCCCTGAGATAAGGATGTCTAAGCTAGGCCAGCCAGATCCTGTACCCTCTAAGAAGAAATCCAATAGACTCACCTTAAGCAAAATGAAGAAGGAAGCTCGTAAGTACAGTCAGATATACTTTGAAACCTGGCTCAAGTACTTGCTCCAGGAAATTAGGGAATGGGACCATGGGCAGGCTGAGAATTTTCAGCCCAAGACTTGAGACTATTAGGCTGTGATTCTTCTTTCTTCTTTCACTGACCTTTACTATCTACAAAGATTGTCTTCTTCATCTCCCCACCCCACATTTTCTTTTCTCTTCCCAGATGAGAAGGTGGAGAAAACTCAAGGTGGACATGAGCACAGACAGGAAGACCAACTAAAGGAGACAGTTCAGGCTCATTCTCAGATCAGGGACCTGCAAAAAGGAGAGATAAGTGGTTTTGGTGAGTTCAGTTGGTTTGGCAAACCTATTTGGCCTGAAAATTTGAGATAGAGCAGAGAGGCAGGGTTAGGATGTTAGAGGAAACTCTGCAAAGAATATAGTTAATCTCTCACAGTTGCTTGTTGCGGAATATGCTGCTGAGAGAATGATTTCATTCATTCAGTCATTTATTCACATAATCCATAGTTACTGGGGTGCCTACTGGTACAAAGCATTTTAGATGTTTCCCAGGAGGAAAATGAAGATGTGGTAAGAAAGGTAATAGAAAAATCAGGAGTGGTATTATAGATGCCAGGGGAGGAGAGAATTTAAAGAAAGAGGGGTGCTCAACCATGTCAAATGCCATTGTAAAGAAGTCAAAGAGGATAAACATAAGCTCAAGCATATCACAATTAGGAGGCCGTTAGGGGTTTGGTTACAGCTACCGAAAGGGTTGGTAAGTTTGAATGGCAGCTTATAGCCGGTTGAAGAGTAAACACTTTTTCAATTAGTTTAGATATGGAAAGTAAGAGGGAGAAAATGGTAGATAAAAAGGAATGGAGGCTGGGCGTGGTGGCTCATGCTTGTAATCCCAGCTCTGTGGGATGCCGAGGTGGGTGGATCACAAGGTCAGGAGTTCAAGACCAGCCTGACCAATGTGGTGAAACGCCATCTCTACTAAAAGTACAAAAATTAGCCTTGTGTGGTGGCGTGTGCCTGTAGTCTCAGCTACTTGGAGGCTGAGGCAGGAGAATCACTTAAACCTGGGAGACGGCTTTGGCCGGGCGCGGTGGCTCAAGCCTGTAATCCCAGCACTTTGGGAGGCCGAGACGGGCGGATCACAAGGTCAGGAGATCGAGACCATCCTGGCTAACCCGGTGAAACCCCATCTCTACTAAAAAATATAAAAAACTAGCCGGGCGAGGTGGCGGGCGCTTGTAGTCCCAGCTACCCGGGAGGCTGAGGCAGGAGAATGGCGTGAACCCGGGAGGCGGAGCTTGCAGTGAGCTGAGATCCGGCCACTGCACTCCAGCCTGGGTGACAGAGCGAGACTCCGTCTCAAAAAAAAAAAAAAAAAAAAAAAAACCTGGGAGACAGAGCTTGCAGCAGGCCAAGATTGTGCCACTGCACTCCAACCTGGGCAACAAAGTGAGACTCTGTCTCAAAAACAAAAACAAAAACAAACAAAAAAGGAATGGGTACAGAGTTGAGGGAGGGGTTTTTTGTTTTGTTTCGTTTTGAGATGGAGTCTTGCGCTGTCGCCAGGCTGGAGTGCGGTGGCACGATCTCCGCTCACTTCAACCTCCACCCGCCGAGTTCAAGTGATTCTCCTGCCTCAACCTATCGAGTAACTGGGACTACAGGCATGCACCACCATGCCCAGCTAATTTTTGTATTTTTAGTAGAGATGGGGTTTCACCATGTTGGCCAGGATAGTCTCAATCTCTTGACCTTGTGATCTACCTGCTTCGGCCTCCCAAAGTGTTGGGATTACAGGTGTAAGCCACCATGCCTGGCCTGATAATGGTAAATTTTATGACAAGAAATAAAATAGATCATACAATATACTAGTGTGTCAAAAAATTCAAAAATACTAAGGCAGGAGGATCACTTGAGACCAGGAGTTTGAGACCAGCTAGGGCAACACAGTGAGACCCTCATCTCTACAAGAAAAAAAAATTAGCTGGGTGTGGTGGTAGTGCCTGTAGTCCTAGCTATTCAAGAAGCTGAGGTCGGAGGATCTCTTGATCCCAGGAATTGGAGGCTGCAGTAAGCAATGATCGTGCCACTGCACTCCAGCCTTGGTGATAGAGCAAGACCCTATTTCTAAAAAACTAAATAAATAGACAGTCTAAACACACTTGTACCAAACAAAAACAAAACCTCAAAACATAATGCAAAAAGACAGAACAAGTTCCAAGTTTAAGGAACAGTGGAATAAAAAGTTACCTAGTGTCTAATCTGTATGTGTACATATATGTGGTTTTGGTTGTGGAAGCATAATATAATTTGGACATACTTGGAAGAAAACTCCAAGACTATGCAGGCACCAAAAAAGGTAGTTCAGGTTAATAAACCATTCCTCTTGTTATAATGACATAGTAACATAAGGCACTGAGGTATAAGTCTAATTTGAACAACCAGGTGGCCTGGAGTTCAGACTACCCGAAGGGAGTTTCTAGATAGACTCAAAAAGGAAGCTAAATGGTTTTTTCTTTTGGTTTTATGTGACTATATAAACTCAGATGTGCTTCTTGAGAACTTTAGGGATACTGCAGACCCCACTGACCTGATCTCTGGCTAGCTCAAATAAATTGGTATCATTAGATTTGTGTTGCTCTGTCTCCTCTACTTCTCAGAATTACTGCAAGGGGCCTGGCACAGTGGCTCACGCCTGCAATCTTAGCACTTTGGGAGGATGAGGCAGGAGGCTTGCTTGAGTCCAGGATTCAAGACTAACCTGGGTAACATAGTGAGACCCCTGTCTATAAAAAAGAAAAAAAAAGTGAATTTATATTAAAAAAGAAATGGAAAAAAAAGAATTACTGCATGGACTAGATCTTAGGCTGGCAGATGGGGGTTCACCCTCTAGGTGGTGCTTGTGGGTTGAATTGTGATTGTAGTGGATTTATCAGCCTCCTGCTATAAATAAACCATTCTTCCCGTTTCTTACAGTTGCCAAGGAGAGGTGAGTGCTCCTGAAGTAGGAAGGATTATTTAATGAATACAATTTGCGTTAAGTACTTAAGTACAGGGAAGGAAAAGAGCAGTGTATCATGAGAGGAAGTAAGATTGGGCTGGTCAGGGAGTACATTTCTAAGCTAAAACCTGAAGGCAGAGTAGAAGTTATCCAAGTGAAGAAAGCATTTTAGGTAGGGTGAAGTGTGGCATGTTCCAGATACTAAAAGAAAGCTAGTGTGATTGCGGAGCTTAGAGAGCAAGGGGAGGCAAGTTGGGAAAGTGGACCTGGATGACTGGAAAGAGGGAGGCAGTGGCTAGGTCAAAGACCATGTACAGAGTGCACATTTTATCCTAAGTGCAGGGGGAAGCCACTGGTGGGTTTTAACCAGGGAAGTGACATCTTTAATGTTTTAAAAGGATCCTTTGGTGATTAATTGGAGATGGAGTATGGGGAGAAGACAGGAATAGACCAGTTAAGATGTTAGTACGAGGATTAGGTATTAGGCTTCGATTAGGATGATGGCTGAGTATAGTGGTTTACATCTGTAATCCCAGCACTTTGGGAGGCAGAGGCAGGAAGATCACTTGAGCCCAGGAGTTTGAGGTTGCAGTGAGCTATGTTCATACCACGTCACTCCAGCCTGGGTAACAGCAAGACCCTGTCTCAAAAAAAATATTTAAAAAATAAGATAAAAGGCCGGGCGCGGTGGCTCAAGCCTGTAATCCCAGCACTTTGGGAGGCCGAGGCGGGCGGATCATGAGGTCGGGAGATCGAGACCATCCTGGCTAACACGGTGAAACCCCGTCTCTACTAAAAAAATACAAAAAACTGGCCGGGCGCGGTGGCTCAAGCCTGTAATCCCAGCACTTTGGGAGGCCGAGACGGGTGGATCACAAGGTCAGGAGATCGAGACCATCCTGGCTAACACGGTGAAACCCCGTCTCTACTAAAAAATACAAAAAACTAGCCGGGCGAGGTGGCGGGCGCCTGTAGTCCCAGCTACTGGGGAGGCTGAGGCAGGAGAATGGCGTGAACCCAGGAGGCAGAGCTTGCAGTGAGCTGAGATCCAGCCACTGCATTCCAGCCTGGGCGACAGAATGAGACTCCGTCTCAAAAAAAAAAAAAAAAAAAAGAAAATACAAAAAACTAGCCGGGCGAGGTGGCGGGCGCCTGTAGTCCCAGCTACTCGGGAGGCTGAGGCAGGAGAATGGCGTAAACCCGGGAGGCGGAGTTTGCAGTGAGCTGAGATCTGGACACTGCACTCCAGCCTGGGTGACAGAGCGAGACTCCTTCTCAAAAAAAAAAAAAAAAAAAAAAGATAAAAATAAAAAATAAAATGGATTAGGATGATGAAAGTAGAGAAAGAAAAAAGTGGATGGTTTTAAGGTAGGTTTTGGAGGTAAAATTGTTACAAGTTGGTAATGAATTGGATACTGGAAGGTTGGAGCAGGAGAGGGTATGTCAAGGATGATTGGTTTCTGGCTTGAACAGTTACATGAAGGGAGATGGGAAAGAGTGGAGGAAGAAAAAGTTTGTGGGATAAAATTAAGCATTCAGGTTTGGGTACATTTAGGTTTGATATCCTTGTGAGACATCCAAATAGAGGTATCAAAGAGCAAGGTGGCTTAGGAATCTGGAACTCAGAACAGAGGCTATAAGTAGACAGCTGTGTTCTGTCAGGTATGAAAATGGATTTCAAAGCCGTGGGAATGGGTGAGTTTGCCTCAGGAGAAAGTGTATCATGGGGAGAGAAGGCCTGTGATTGGGCTTTGGGACCCCTGACATTTAGAGATTGAAGAACAAGGAGAACCCAGCAAAGAAGACTGCGGGGGATGTTGCCAGTAAAATTGAGGGGAGGGAGACAGGAGAATGAGACATCACAGAACCCAGGGAACTAGTGTTTCAGGAATGAGTGGTCAAGTGAAATCCTCTTAACATGTGTCTGTGACATCAGTCTTCATTATCATAGAGCCACGTCTGGGCATCAAACAGTTTTCCAGAGCACGTTATCTTCTCCTTTAGGTTACTTGGAACTTTTTTAAAAAGTACAATGTTCGCCAGGCACAGTGGCTCACGCCTGTAATCCCAGCACTTTGGGAGTCCGAGGCGGGCGGATCACGAGGTCAGGAGATCGAGACCATCCTGGCTAACATGGTGAAACCCCGTCTCTACTAAAAATACAAAAAATTAGCCGGGCGTGGTGGTGCGTGCCTGTAGTCCCAGCTACTCGGAGGCTGAGGCAGGAGAATGGCGTGAACCCGGGAGGCGGAGCTTGCAGTGAGCCGAGATGGTGCCATTGCACTCCAGCCTGGGCAACAAAGCGAGATTCCGTCTCAAAAAAAAAAAACAAAAAAAAAGTACAATGTTCTTGTCAAAGATATCATTCCAAGCCATAAATTTCCAGTTCCATATCATTATAGTGATTTTTTCCTGCTCATTTTCTTGTGAGTACTTATTGCTTTCACAGCTAACAATTTGTATTATTGATCTGTATTAATTTATTTGACTCCTGGCCTCTTCTCCTACTCTATTTTTCTAGTCTTGCTAGGTCATCTCTGTAAACAATCCAAAACTACTATTGGCAACTGTCATTTCAGACTAACATATTAGTCCCAACCAGTACTTTGTTCTTTAAGATAAGGTAATTAAGGCCAGGCACAGTGGCTCACCCCTGTAATCCCAGCATTTTGGCAGACTGAGGAGGGTGGATTGCTTGAGCCCAGGAATTCAAGACCAACCTGGGCAACATGGCAAAACCCTGCCTCTACCAATAAATCCAAAAAATTTTCTGGGTGTAGTGATGCGTGCCTGTAGTCCCAGCTACTTGGGAGGCTGAAGTGGGAGGATCGCTTGAACTTGGGAAGTGGAGGCTGCAGTGACCCGAGATTGTGCCACTGCACTTCAGCCTGGGCAACAGAGCGAGACTGTGTTTCAAAAAAAAAAAAAAAAGTAATTGCACAAGTGATCTCTTATATGTGATATTTTGAAAGGACCCAAATACAAGTCACCTTCTTTTCTGAGGGATGATTCTGGAGGGATGGGATTAGAAGCCATCCCTTATGATCAGGTATTTAAGGTAAAATTTGGCAGTGGGAGACAGTGAACTTACTAGAGAAATATGTTGGTTGATAATATTAAATAGTGAATATTTAGCGATACCTATGTGTCTGTTGTGTGATTTTTCTCTGTCAACTCAATTGCTTGAGTGTAGGCTCAGAAAAGGTGGAGAGAGGGTTCATTCCGGTTGGTGTTTTGTCATCTGGGTGGGAAGAAGGACAGTGGGAAAGGGAGCTGAAGGTGTCTACAAGAGAATCCAAGTAAGTGTCAAGTAATCAAACCAGAGTGGAACAGAGTGAAGAATGGAAATTGCTTCCAGATGGAGAGGATGGTAGTGGTCAGTGGGTTGGAGAGCTAGATAAAATGAAAGTTGCTATAGGAGTCTTTGAGCAGGTGAGGTGGAAGACAGGGCATTTTTATAGAGAGGATGTTTGGGTAAGTGGCTCAGACGGTGTGCAGTTCCTGCAGATGACTGGGTGGGGCATGCAGGAGTGGGAGTGGGTTCCAGAGGTGACATGAGGAAAAAAGTTAAGGCACTGAAAGAATGGGGTGCTGTATGAGGAGTTCCTGTGGATATAGAGGTCATTTGGAATGAAGGCAGGAAGTGGAGAGAAGACTGAATCAGATGCCAGCATCTCTACAAGGGATATGAGAGGTGAGGATAGTCCCATGGCATAGACCTCAAGGGAGGAAGGGTTTTTATAAAAGTTGGGGAGTAGTAGCAATGGGGTAATGATAATGCCAGCCTGACTTTCTGTCCCGAGAGACATGGGGAGTGTGAGAGGAACTGACTGCACTTACAGGGCTGCAGGTGGGGGTGGTTTAGGTGGGGCAGTGTCATTAGTGGGTCTTCAGGCTTCAAAAAGGAGATAGAAGTTCAGATTGGAGGTTGAGGAAATGTGGATTTTTGTTGCTCAAGTCAGTGGAGTTTCCAAGACGACAATGGAAGAGTTTTGGTGGGAGAAGGGAGAGGCTGAGAGACATGGGTCAGCTTAGGAGAGGTGGGGGTCTGGAAGGTAATGGATAAAAGGAAGACTTGGCATTTGAGCAGGGCCCAAAGTTAATAGTTGATGGAGAAGTGATAAGCTTAGACCTGTGTCTTTTGGAGAAGAGTGAACTCCAACGCTGTTGGTCCTAAAGTTTGCAACTTGGTGATTTGGTGACAGGTAAATCAGTTGAGATTTGGATAAGAACTCTGGATGTTGTGCACAAAAGAGATGCAGGTTAGCCCTTCAGAAGATCTTTTCAGTAGTGTCATGCCAGCAGAGAACAAGGCACTATCTGGAAAGATGTCAGGCAGCCTTTTAATTTGAGAACTGTCAATACAAGATTCCTTTCAGCCTTGGGGCGGGGAGACATGGTAGCCTAGTACAGGAAAAAGATCAAGGCATGAGACTTGAGTTCTAAGTTCAGCTCTATCACCAAGTTAACTGATCCTCAGCAAGCCATTTACCTCTTTGAGCCTTGGTTTCCCACTTACAAGTCAGGGATCCGGCTGGTTGATCTCTCATGTCTCTCTGGCTATGTGATTCTGGGAGCTGGTAGAGTTATCCTGATTTTAGTTGGATTAAAGAAGGAAGAGCATATTTTTAAGTCTCTTATTTCATTTTTTTCCTCTCACAGGTCAATGTCTGGTCTGGGTCCAGTGTTCCTTCCCAAACTGTGGGAAATGGAGGCGGCTGTGTGGGAACATTGACCCCTCAGTTCTCCCAGATAATTGGTCCTGTGATCAGAACACAGGTAGAAAAGACTGGAAATGTTTTTATTCACATTTTATTGTTCCTCCCTTTCTTTCTCTGCACTTATCCTTTAGATTAAATACTACATAAATATAGTTAGCACTCAATGGATCCTTGTAGTGGTTGGGAGAGAGGAAGGATCTGCCTTTCATATGGAGATGAATCTGGGCAGAAAAGGCTGGATGAAGATGCTCTGCAAAGTGATCTTGTGGGGAGGGGCCTGGAATCTAAATGTATGAGCACTGGTCTGCCCCTGTCAATCCTGATTAGAATACTAGTATTGGGTTTGTGGATAGGGAGGGATATAGGATATATGAGGGAAAACAGATGAGAGAGATCTGGTGCGCCTAGAATTCTAGGATATTTGAAGCTAGTTGGAAGAGATGATGATGATCTAGTCCAGCCCAATTATTTTACAGATGAGAAAACAGAGTCTCAGAGACATTATGATGCTCCATAGACAGGAGCACAATCAGACATGCGGGGGTGCAAGCAGGAGTGTGGAATCTCTTTCTAGAGTATGAGGAGGCAGCATTCCTACTTTTGCTGGTTCCAGCTGCATTTCCTCCATGGGTCTTTATTCTTCTTCCTCCGTGCTGATCCCCCAGGTGCCCTTTTGGTCCCACCTGCTGCATATACCAATTTCCTTCTTGTCCTCTCCCCAACCCTCATCCACTTCTTTCTCTTTATGAGTCTCTTCCTGTCCCTTCATTCCTTCTCTCTTTCAGCAGATGTGCAGTATAATCGCTGTGATATTCCTGAGGAGACCTGGAGAGGGCTTGAAAGTGATGTGGCCTATGCCTCCTACATCCCAGGATCCATCATCTGGGCCAAGCAATACGGTTACCCCTGGTAGGGCACTATGACACAGTCAGAACATCCTTCACAAACTTGGGAGAGGTAGATTCAAGCAGGGATGGAAGCAAATGGAAAACATCTGTAATTGAAATGGTTCTGGCCTTAGAAAGAGCAGGGGGTGAGAGAAAAGATAAAGTACCAAGCCTGAAGGCTTTGAAAGAGTGTTTTCTGGAGGTTTCATCGTGGAGGTGATAGCTCCCTGGAAAAAAGGGTCTGATGGTGCTACCCCAGCTGGTAGAAAGAAGAGGGTGGATCTGAGGCATTTAAAAATACTGAGATTGGCCAGGCGCAGTGGCTCACGGCTGTAATCCCAGCACTTTGGGAGGCCAAGGTGGGCAGATCACCTGAGCACACAAGTTTGAGACCAGCCTGGCCAACATGGTGAAATCCCGTCCCTACTAAAAAATAGAAAAATTAACCAGATGTGGTGGCGCACGCCTGTAGTCCCAGCTACTCAGGACACTGAGGCGGAAGAATCGCTTGAACCTGGGAGGCAGAGGTTGCGGTGAGACAAGATTGCACCACTGCACTCCAGCCTGGGTGACAGTAAGTCCTCATCTCAAAAATAAATAAAAATATTGAGATTGAGAGATACAAAGTACAAGGAACAAGGAAAAGTGGAATAGTTTCTTCTTTAGAGATGTCCCTAGTCGAAGATTTTGTTTTTAGGATTATGGGATGGCTCAGAAGGATAAGACCTTCACTAGGTATATTCTGAACTCCTGTGTGCATCGATGGAAGTCACTTCCTCATCTGAGTCATTGAGTAGTGACCACTAGAGGGGGCTGATGGCAGAGGAATCTATTTTTTAGATCCTTTTTTTGCAAAGTGTACTGCTGATTGAGCGCAGTGACTCGCACTTGTAATCCCAGCACTTTGGGAGGTTGAGGTGGGAGGATTGCTTGAGCCCAGGAGTTTGAGATCAGTCCTGGCTATATAGTGAGACCCCATCTCTGCAAAAAAATAAACAGCTGGGTGTGGTGGCATTTGCCTGTGGTCCCAGCTACTCAGGAGGCTGAGGTGGGAGGATCACTTGCGCCTGGGAGATTGAAGCTGCAGTGAGCCATGGTTCTAACACTGCACTCCAGCCTGGGCGACAGAGTGAAACCTTGTCTCAGAAAAAAATATCATACTGCTCTTTTCTGTGCATGTACATTGATGAGGTTGTGTTCTGTTCATCTAACCCCTTCTCTTCTGTCCCCTGCACCCAACTGTCTTCTCCAGGTGGCCAGGCATGATAGAATCTGATCCTGACTTAGGGGAATATTTTCTTTTTACTTCCCATCTTGATTCCCTGCCGGTGAGTTTCCTGGTTCAGGGTAAGAAGGAGCTCAGGCCAAAGTAATGAACAAATCCATCCTCACAGATGTACAGATAAGAGACATGGACATAACCAGCAGACACAAGTGAAAACAGATACTTAACTAGGATGACAAACACAGAGATAAGTGCTCACACATGTAATAGAAACAAACTTGTATCTAATTAAATATTTATCCACTGTTAGGGCATTAGTGGTTTTGATAAATATGCTTTGGCTAGGGTTCCTGAGGTTAGAGTGGAAGAACAATTGGAACGAGGATAGGGTAGATGAGTCAGGCTTCAAGGGGGCATGTGAGGCCCAGCACCTCCTTCTGGCTAGAGGAGAAAAGCAGGGAGCAGGACAGGAGTCCATAACAGGACCATCTTTTATTTCAGTCTAAGTACCACGTGACCTTTTTTGGAGAAACAGTTTCTCGTGCATGGATCCCAGTCAACATGCTAAAGAACTTCCAGGAGCTGTCCCTGGAGCTATCAGGCATGGTGAGCACATCTTGGGGTTCTGTTGTGATATAGAGAAAATGAAATCTTCCTTTTATTAAACTTGATTTTCTCCCAGGCTAAGCCATGTCGGGAGAAAGTTTTGTGTCTGACCAGGTGTGCCAAGGGTGAGGTAATTCATGAAGGACTCTTCTTGCTCCCAGGACTGCAGCAGGGCAATTATTTTTTTCAGTCCCCTTCCCTGCCTGCAGATTGGGGGCCATTCTGAAGATAAGGTTTTTCTACAGTTTAGCTAGCCAGAGCAGGTGTGGCAGAAATGAGGGCACAAATTAACTCAGGATTTCTCAGTCTCAGCACTATTGGCATTTTGGGGGAGATAATTTTTGGTTGTAGAGAGCTGTCCTGTGTATCGTGGGATGTTTAGCAGCATCCCTAGGCTCCAGCGGCATCTAACCAGCAGCAGCTCCCACCTCCACCCTCTGCCCCCTGCCTGTGGTTGTGACAACCAAAAAATTATCTCCAGCCATTGCCAGGTGCCTTCTGGAGGGCACAGTCTACCCGGTTGAGAACCATTGGATTAGCACAATCGCATTTCCTCCCTGTAGTCACTTTGGGTTTGACCAGCCTTGCAAATGAGCAGAGGCTCAGTGGCTCAGGGGCTTTAGAAAATCAGGCAATGAGTATTAAATCAAACAGCTGGATCTAAAGAAACTTATCAGAAGCTTCAAAGTGAAATCACCTGGGCTCCTATAATACTCTTTTCAAATTTCCATGGGATTCACTTTGGAGAGGACACCAAAATGTTGGTTGAAAATATTGCTAGGGCCAGGTGTGGTGGCCCACACCTGTAATCCCAGCACTTTGGGAGGCTGAGGTGGGCAGATCGCCTGAGCTCAGGAGTCTGAGACCACCCGGGCAACATGGTGAAACCCCGTCTCTACTAAAATACAAAAAATTTGCTGGGCATGGTGCTGTGTGCCTGTAGTCCCAGCAGGAGGCTGAGGCACAAGAATTGCTTGAACCAGGGAGGTGGAGGAAGCAGTGAGCTGAGATCGCACCACTGCACTCCAGCCTGGGTGACAAAGTGAGACTCTGCCTCCAAATATATACATATATATAGTTAGGAATTGGTGAGACATTTATTAGACGGAAGGGGGGTGTTATGTCTGATCCCAAAATATTAAGAATAGGAGTATCGTATCAATACTAGGAACTGGAAATAAATGTTGTAGTTGAAGAGAATGTCAGATGGGTAGCAGTATGCTGGGGTCACTTTGCTAATATTTATTAGTGACTCTAATCTTTTTTTTTTTTTTTTTTTTTTTTTTTTTGCTTTTTGAGATGGAGTCTTGCTCTGTCCCCCAAGCTGGAGTGCAGTGGCGTGATCTCAGCTCACTGCAACCTCTGCCTCCTGGGTTCAAGCAGTTCTCTGCCTCAGCCTCCCGAGGAGCTGGGATTATAGGCGACCTCCACCATGGCCACCTAAGTTTTGTATTTTTAGTAGAGATGGGGTTTCACCATCTTGGCCAGGCTGGTCTTGAAATCCTGACCTCATGATCTACCCAACTCAGCCTCCCAAAATGCTGGGATTACAGGTGTGAACCATTGCACCTGGCCATTACTCTAATCTTTAAGTCAATATTTATCATTGGCTCTAATCTTCTTCCATTTCAGAAAAAGCGCAGAAATGACTGCAGCCAGAAACTGGGGGTGGCCCTGATGATGGCTCGAGAGGCAGAACAGATCAGCATTCAGGTGGGAGGGTGTTCAGACCACACCCATTCCTTTCCCTGCTCTTGTACAAGTGGGATTCTTTCTCAGTCCAGACAAAGATGGTTTGTGCTAGGGGCCGTCCTACCTCCATATTTCACTTCAGGTTTCAGATATAAGTGCCCTAACCTCTCTTTTCTGTGGCGTCAGTTTTTATGCTCAAATTCTGTTGGTGGGGGTGGGATGGAGAGTAAAAAACAGTGAAAATTTCACCTCCCAATTTCCCTGATTTTTTGAATTAGAAACAAACTGGAAATAGAGATTATAATTAGTTAATCTCCATAAAAGGTCAGATAAGCCTAATGTGTAATTTCACGTGGAAATGGTATGGAAAATGAGGGCTGAGCGGGGGGCTCACGCCTGTAATCCTAGCACTTTGGGAGGCCAAAGCGGGTATATCCATTGAGTCCAGGAGTTCAAGGCCAGCCTGGGCAACACAGCAAAACCCCATCTCTACAAAAAATACAAAAATTAGCCAGGCATAGTGGCGCATGCCTGCAGTCCCACATATTTGGGAGGCTGAGGCAGGAGGATCATTTGAGCCTGGGATGGCGAGGTTGCAGTGAGTAAAGATTGTACCACTGCACTCCAGCCTGGGTGACAGAACAAGACCCTGTCTTTTTGGTATGGAAAATGAATCAATTTCATCATAACTAAATTCCAGAAGACAGAAGGCAAAAGCTGCCCCTGAGAAGGTAGTAGATGATGCTTTTGTTTCTTGGTTCACTTAGGAACGGGTTAACTTGTTTGGTTTCTGGAGCCGATTCAACGGATCTAACAGTAATGGGGAAAGAAAAGGTAGGATAAATGGAAGCCGAGGACTGGAGAGGGATGGGAGGGATTCTTTCATGAGGGCAGCAGCCCATGTTTTTCTTTATTTGATGTTCTTTGTCATCAATAGGAGAATCTTGGCCGGGCGCGGTGGCTCAAGCCTGTAATCCCAGCACTTTGGGAGGCCGAGACGGGCGGATCACGAGGTCAGGAGATCGAGACCATCCTGGCTAACACGGTGAAACCTCGTCTCTACTAAAAAATACAAAAAAATAGCCAGGCAAGGTGGCGGGCGCCTGTAGTCCCAACTACTCGGGAGGCTGAGGCAGGAGAATGGCGTAAACCCGGGAGGTGGAGCTTGCAGTGAGCTGAGGTCTGGCCACTGCACTCTAGCCTGGGCGACAGAGCGAGACCCCGTCTCAAAAAAAAAAAAAAAAAAAAGACTCTTGTGAATGTCATTGACCCAGTATCCAGGATGGATGGGCAGATGAGAGAGGAATGGAAGAAACAGGATGGGGAGGGAGGGTATATTGAATAGTGATGGACTTTAAAAAGGGTGGAAATGTGATAATCTGGGATCACATTTTATGGAGAAAATAACACTTGCACACAAAAGGCACAGTTAGAAGACAGATTCTCTGTGATCAGCTTCATTAACTCACTATTTTATGGTATGAATGATTTAGCCTTTCCTTCCTTTTCCTGTTCTAGACTTACAGCCCTCTGGTTTGTACAGCCCAGGATCCTGCTTGGAGAAAAAGGAGGAGGAGGAGGAGTTGGAAAAGGAGGAAGGGTTGGAAAAGGAGGAAGTAGAGAAAACAGTAAGATAAGCTTTAATTTCAGTTTTTATTTTTATAGAGATGGAGTTTTGCCAGGTTGCCCAGGCTGGTCTCAAACTCCTGGGCTTAAGCAGTTCTCCCACCTCAGCCTTCCAAAGTGCTGGGATTATAGGCATGAGCCACCACGCTTGGCCAAGATTAGCTTTAAAAATTGTTTAGATGGTTGGGCACGATGGCTCATTCCTGTAATCCCAGCACTTTGGGAGGCCAAGATAGGTGGATCATGAGGTCAGGAGATCGAGACCATCCTGGCTAACAGAGTGAAACCCCATCTACTGAAAATACAAAAAATTAGCCGGGCGTGGTGATGGGAACCTGTAGTCCCAGCTACTTGGGAGGCTGAGGCAGGAGAATCGCTTGAACCCGGGAGGTGGAGCTTACAGTGAGCCGAGACCACGCCACTGCACTCCAGCCTGGGTGACAGAGTGAGACGCTATCTCAAAAAAAAAAAAGAAGAAAAATTGTTTAGACAAGGATCTTGGGGGTTTCCTTTTAGGAGCTTCCTATAACGATCTCGTTAGCATGGACTTACATTTACTAAGGAGCCATCCTGCCCCTGCCTTGAGGGAGCCCCAATTGTTGGATATTTGGGGGTTTCTAGATCTCTTCTTTCCTCTTTATTCTCTAATTTCCCACATCTCTAGGAACTTCTTTCTTGAATATAATCTCAGTTCCTACTGTATTTATTTGACTTTTCGGGGAGCAATTCAGAGAATAGCAGTTGTTTCTACTCCTTTCTCCCCTACGTGGACCTGGAGGATTTTCATTCACTTGTTTTCTTAGCATCTGTTTTCCAGGTATAGGAAATATATATTTTCACTTTTTCTTCTAATTTTTAATTTAGCAATTTTTATCATACTCGTGGCCTAGCTTTATTTCCTTCTTTTATGCCTAAAGCCTTGCATTAATGAATACCAACAGACTGGGAAAGTGACCACACATTTTTCTCTGTGTTGCCATAAATTTAAACAATATCAGGCTCACAGAAGCTACTTTGATTCCCCAAAGCCCACCTGTCATTCTGTAGCATCCTTCTCTATTAAAAACAGCTAGGGGCCTTAATTTATCATTTTTTTAAACTTTCTCTCCCATCCTCAGGACCCAACTTTGCCCATTCGTAAGCAAGTCAAAATACAGACCCAAAAAACCAAGCCAAGAGGTAAGCAGGCCAGCTGGAAATGGGGCACATCCCACAGTTAAGGCAGGGAAGTGGTACAGAGGGAGTCTGCAGGTAGCTGGACCTCACTGCCCGTCTCAGTGCCAGGACCTGAGAAAACAGGCAACACTCACCCATAGTATCAGTGGGGAGCTAGAGCCCCCTTGCTTCTCTGTACTGAATTATAAAATCTGAGGTGAAAGATAGAAGGTTTTAAGTTTTTAGCCAAGAAGGATGGCTTCCTGGAGAAGGTAGACTCTGAGGAGAACTGTAAAGAGAAGAAGATCCAGGGGGTAAAAGAAAAAAAGAGAGAATTGGGGGGAAAAGATGTTGAAAAAGGGCCAGAGGCCACCAGGAGAACTCACTAGATTGAGACTGAGCAGAAGATGTGGGGCAGGGCAGAGACTCAATGTGCAGCGTCCATCTGCCCTTGCCGAGTTGTCATTTAGAGAGAAATAAGCACATTTCCCTCATGACTGGGACTTGGGGGTGATGCAGGCACAGCAGATGGCCGAGGCAGGACACTGCAGAGGAAGATAATGAAGAAATCTCTGGGCAGGAAATCCACAGCTCCTCTTGCACTCAGAATGGGAAGGAAAGAAGGCCAAGGGAATTCAGATTCTGACCAGCCAGGTAAGGCTCAAGACCTCGGAAAAACTAAGGTGAATGAGGTACCTGTCAGCATCTCCCCTCCCTGAATCATTTCTTAACCAATTTATAGCTTTTCATTACTTTACAGAATGAATGAAAATTAGAATGAAAGAGCATATCCGACTGCACCTAGCACACACTATAGAAACAGAATGATTCCTGATTTGATTTAGCCCAGGGGCAGGAGAGTGGTAGAAGAGAAGTAACACTCAGTATTGCCAAGGTCTGGCTAAAGAGATACTTCCATGCCTGCTCCTTTAAATTTTTTTCAATATCTCTCTCACTGGATATTCCCATTTTAGGTATCAGAAAACTGAGGCTCAAAGGATTTAAAAATTGCTCAAGGCTGGTGACTAGCATAGGGCAGACAGCTTGACTCTCTTTCTGATCCCAAAGTCCATATTCTTTGTATTGAGAAAGGTCATCTTTTCCAGAGATTTTTTGGAAGTAGAGATTTCGGAGTTTGACTTATAAACAGTAAGGACAGGCTGACCTAATAGGACTCTCGGCTTTGTCACCTTCTCATTTAGGCCCTAAGAAAAAATTTAAAGCTCCCCAGAGCAAGGCCTTGGCAGCCAACTTTTCAGAGGGAAAAGAAGTTAGAGCAGTGCCAAAGGACCTGGGCCTATCAGCATGTAAGGGGGCCTGCCCCTCAGCTGCAAAAGAAGAGCCAAGACCCCGGGAACCCCTGACCCAGGAGGCTGGACGTGTTCCCCTTGAGGACGAAGCCTCCAGTGATCTGGACCTGGAGCAACTCATGGAAGATGTTGGGAGAGAGCTGGGACAGAGCGGGGAGCTGCAGCACAGTGACAGTGATGGCGAGGACTTCCCTGTGGCGCTGTTTGGGAAGTAGCTGGTGCTCCTGTGCTCCCTTCTTTTCTCTCTTCTCTGGGGCGCAGGAGGGAGAAGTGGCTAAGTGCTGGGGCTGTTCATTGGCTACGAGGTTTAAGTGTGTGTTGTGCTGTTTCTTGGTTAATAAAGCAGGTTGCGGTCGACTGGCTTGGCTGGTCTCTAACTGCCCCCTGTTGGCTGCTCGCCCTCCTTGGTGTCACTGTGGTGCGTCACTGCTTCTGGCGGGAGCCTACACAGTGCAGGCATCTGGGGAAGGCAGTGAGACCTGAGTCTTGAGAGGACATCGAGAAGGGCAGATCTGGATTCAGATCCGGGCTCAGCTCCTCACTAGCTACCTCTGTGGCCTGGGGAAAAACATGTTCACCATCCTGGTTCTGCTCTTCATCTTCCAGTGAGTGCATCTTCTACCTTATAGGGTTGTGAATGATGTCAAATGAGGTGATACTCTTGTTGTCACCATAGGGAAGACTGATCGGATTTGAGGGCAGGCTTTGGGTTTGGGCTGGCTACCAAGATTTGGGGACTCATGTTCCCTGGCCCAAGGAAGTCACTAAAAAAAGTACTAGAGGAAGGGTCTTGGGTGTGAGTTCTCTGTTAGAGTTCATTTTCACTGGGAGGGACAGGAGTTGAAGGTGATGTCAGTTTTCTCCTTACACACATTCAGGTCAGTTTTGGGGTTACTTTTAGTTTTACGGGCCAGGGCTGGGAAGGTGAAGAGAGAGCTGGAGTAGATGGCTTTGTTTCTGTCAGTTCTTTGGCTGGCCTCTGAGTCATCTGTATGGCCTTGGTTATTGTTGGAAGCTGTGGCCCTTCCCATTGGAAGTGTAGTGTACTCTAAAAAGGTCATTGTGCAGTCCTTTTTTACTTGTTTTAATGGATTCAGATTTTAAAAAATAGTTTTGAAGACAATCTTTTTAAATTTGTTACTTTATTGTTAATATACATTTTAAACTAGCAATGGCATCTCACTCCATTATCAAAGCTGGCGCTGAACTCCTGGGCTCACTCTGTTCTGCCTCAGGCTTCAGAGTAGGTGGGATTACAGGCCTGCGCCACTGTGCCTGGCCTCACCGTTCGGTCTTGAGAGGGCTGTCCATTGGTTAGGCCTTTAAGACAGAGTACAGAGTCTCATTCTGGGGGCTCTTGAGGGGATGGTGGCTGGGAGGTACTCTGGGTGAGGTGGAGCTGGAGAGGTCAAGGGAGGCATAGACGATGCCGTCGTCCTGGGCGAGAACCCAGAGAGAAAGAGTTAGACAGTGGAGATGGAGCTGTCCCCATCTTAGCGACAAGCCTACAATCTAACTCTCCTGCCCACACCACACTCCCCCTCTCCCTTCCACCCCACTTTCTCCAGGCTTCTCTAATTCCTTCAGGCCCTGGTCTGACTGCTTACCTTGGGATTTAGCTTGGGATCTGTATTTTGTCCTAGGAATAAAAAGCAAGGTGTGCCAAGGTCAGGTGGTGTGACAACCAGGGGAAAGAGATGGGCAGGGGGCTCTAGGAGTGAGGTTATCTGCTAGGTCAGGACCAGGGTCACATGGGGGCAAGGGGCAAGGAATGGAAAGAAGAAAACACTGAGAGGGGCACAGACCCAGGTAGTGGGTGTTTGGGGAAACAGGAAGGGCCAGGGGTAGAAAATGGGGAAGGATGGTGGTAAGGACTCACCTTCATTCCTGATATTCTCATATGGCTCCTCTGTGTTTTGGAAGGGTTCCCTGTATGGGAACAAGAGGATAGGAAATATGTTAGAGGCTGGGTATTTAAGACATGGGCTGGGTGGTGGCACCTGTAATCCCAGCACTTTGGGAGACGGAGGCAGGTGGCCATTGCTTGAGCCTAGGAGTACAATACCAGCCCGGGCAACATAGCGAGACCCTGTGTTTATAATAAATACAAAAACTAGCCGATGTAGTAGTGTGCGCGTATGGTCCAGGCTACTCAGGAGGCTGAGGTGGGAGGATCGCTTAAGCCCAGGAGCTCAAGGCTGTGAGCTATGATTGCGCCACTGCACTCCAGCCTGGGTGACAGAGCGATACCCTCTCTCAAAAATAAAAAAAAAAAAATGAAAAAAGAATTATGACATGTGTTAGGGGCTGGTTCTCTTTGGGGAGTGCTCTGCAACCTGTCCACCCTGCTCAGGATGGGTGTGATGGTTTTAGACTCAGAGGAGGCTGCTTGGAAGAGGAATTAGGGGCAATTTGTGTGTGGTCCAGCAGAGGTCCCTCGGTGCTCAGTGAGTTGGGTTCTTCTAGGGAAGCTGCTTGTATGAGAGGAACACAGAGAAGAAAAATAGGAAAGGTCAATCCTTGTTTTCTCTCTGCTGGCGCTGCCTTGGCTAAAACTGGGAGAAGCAAACCAATTGTGTGACTTTCAGGTCTTCTGATCAGGAGCTCAGGCTGGGTGAATGGATGGAGAAGGAACCTGGTGAGGGACAGGAGAAGGGCAGCCGACAAAAGCCAGCGCAGGAGAAAGGGCAGGGGTGATGCTTTCTTCCAGCAGGAGACCTACGGCCATGGAAAGGAGGGGCTAGAGGAAAGGAAAGAGAGGCAGGAGGGTGGAGAGGAAGAGCCCAGAAAAAGGAAAAGTGAGGCCCTAGCCTGGAGAGGGGAGCAAGGCAGAGGCTGGTGAGTCCCTCCTGAGCACACACAGGTGGAGAGAGGAGCTGGAGGCAGAGGAAGCCTGGGTCCCCAACCGCACATTCAGCAGGGGAACAGGACAGATTGAACGAGAGCAGACGATATGGAAAAGCTGGAAGATCCAGGCTGAGAGGAAGCAGGTGAAGAGCAAGAGAAGCTTAGTAACACCAGGAAAGGCAGGCAGAGGGCACAGATGGGCACTCCAGAAAAGAGACTCTAAGTGTTCATGCTGGAACCCGGAGTCCACTAGTCTAGTATTTAGGGGACAGAAACCCCGAGGTCAAGAGCCTGGCCCCTAGAGGACAAAGGAGGACGAGGATGGGTTAGTTGGGGATGCAACGACGGCTGTGGCAGGCTGGGTTTGTGGGGTTCTTAGCAGCACACTCCCTGTTTCCCAAACCAGGCCACTGCCTGCACATGCACCTCCCCACCCCCCTGGGGAGGCCCAGCACTCACCTGGCTGGGGTTGTGGCTTTAGTCCGCTGCTGACCTGTAGGAGGACCGACAGTGAGTCAGGATGGCATCCGGGTGATGGCAGTCTCCATCCCACCTTCTGTGCTGCGCCCTAGGCTGAGGCCCTCCTTAGAGGGACCAGCTGCTCCACCCAAACCCATCAGGAAGGGCCTGGGACTCAGCCAGCACCCTGAGGTCCCCACCTGTCCTCCCTGTTGTCCTCCACGTCACCTCCTGAGACCCCCTCACCCTGACCCCCTCCCTCGGTTTCTTTCTCTCTTGAGCTCTCTGCTCAGTCCCAACCTGGCTCCCTCCACCACTGAGCCCTCGCCCAGCCACTTCTCCCCTCCCCTCCCCTTCCCTTGACATTGGCACCCTACCCCACTCCCTCCAGGTCCTCAGGGAGACCACACCTGTGCTTTCCTTCTAGGTGACGTCTAGGTCTGCCCTCCAGGCTTGGGAGCTTCATGCTTGGGACTCATGTTTGTGGCTGTTGAAGTTCTGTTGCCACCACTAGGCCTCCCCTGGCTGGTCCCACCCTGAATCCTCTGCTGCCTCTCCCACTGTACCCTGCCCATCCTGTCCCCCTGGCATCCTTGCAGTGTTTCCCAAGCACTGGGCTCCTGGTTCACAGACATCCCCTCTACCATCCAACCTCTTCCCAGAAGGGCTTCACATCCACAGAGACACCCTCTCAACCCAGGCCTCAAGGTACCCCTCAACTCCAGGGACCTCCCCTTCCACTTCTACAGGACTTTTTTTTTTATGTTGAGACTGGGAACTCTGAAATACTAATTGCTAGTATCATTTCCATTCTGCAACTTTCTCTCCTTCCAGTACTCTTCTGTCCCTCTGTTTTTCCCCTCTCTCTGAAACTTGAACAGGTTATATTTTATTTTACTTATGGTAAAAAAAAAATGCTAGAATTCACTTTTAACCACGTGTACAGTTCAGTAGTGTTAAGTGTATTCACACTGTTATGAAACATCTCCAGAACCTTTTTATCTTGCAAAACTGAGACTATTTTAAAGAATCCCCACTCCCTCCTCCCTGCAGCTTCTGGCAACCACCATTCTACTTTCTGTTCCTATTAATTTCATATCTCTAGGTACCACCGAAAAACAGAATCATACAATATTTGTCATTTTGTAACTGCCTTATTTCACCTAGCATAATGTCTTCCAGGTTTGTTTATACTGTAATATGTGTCAGAATTTCTTTCTTTCTTTCTCTTTTTTCTTTTCTTTCTTTTTTTTTTTTTGAGACAGAGTTTTGCTCTTGTCACCCAGGCTGGAGTTCTGTGGTGTGATCTAGGCTCACTGTAACCTCTACCTCTTGGGTTCAAGCGATTCTCCTGCCTGAGGCTCCCATGTAGCTGAGATTACAGATGCCCACCACCAGGCCTAGCTAAGTTTGTATTTTTAGTAGAGACAGGGTTTCACTATGTTGGTCATGCTGGTCTCGAACTCCTGACCTCAGGTAATCCACCCACCTCGGCCTCCCAAAGTGCTGGGATTACAGGTGTAAGCCACTGCACCTGGCCCAGAATTTCTTTTAAAGACTGAATAGTATTCCATTATATGTATAAACCACATTTTGTTCATCCATTCATTTGTCGATGGACATCTGGGTTGCTTCCACCTCTTGGCCATTGAAAATAGTGTTGCTGTCAACATGGGTGTATAAATATTTCTTCAAGACCTTTCTTTTCAGTTCTTTTGGGCATGTACCCAAAAGTGGGATTGCTGGATCATATGGTAGCTTGCTTGCTTTATTTATTTATTTATTTATTTATTTATTTTGAGATGAAGTCTCGCTCCGTCACCCAGGCTGGAGTGCAGTGGCACAATCTCAGCTCACTGCAACCTCTGCCTCCTGGGTTCAAACGATTCTCCTGCCTCAGCCTCCCAAGTAGCTGGGACTACAGGTGCCTGCCATCACACCCAGCTAATTTTGTATTTTTAGTAGAGATGGTGTTTCACCATGTTGGCCAGGCTGGTCTCGAACTCCCGGCCTCAGGTGATCTGCCCGCCTCAGCTTCCTAAGGTGCTGGAATTTGAGGAGTGAACCACCACTCCTGGCCTTTATTTTTAAATTTTTGAGGAAAATTAAATCTTTTTTTAATATGATTTATTCTATATCATTTGCACTATTTTATACCCCCATCAACAGTGCACAAGGACCCCAATTTCTTCACATTCTTCCCAACGCTTGTCATTTACACACTTATTTATTTTTAATAGTAGCTATCCTTCTGGGTATAAGGAGATAGCTCTCTCTGGTTTTGATTTGCATTTCTCTGATGAATAGTTGGCCATTTTCATCTGCTTGTTGGCGATTTGTGTACTGTCTTAGTCTATTTTGTGAAGCTAATATATATAAGAATATCTGAGCCTGTATAATTTATAAAAAACAAATTTATTTCTTCTGTTGGACAAGAGTTTGCTGAAAAGTAAAACAAAGCAAAACAAAAATTATTTCTCACAGTTCTGGAGGCTGGGAAGTCCAAGATCAAGGTGCCAGCAACTTGCTTTTTTCTGTGTCTTCCAGAGGGGAGGATTACTGTGCCCTCACATGGCAGAAGATCACAAGACAGTGAACCCACTCCTGAAATCCCTTTTTATAATGTCATTAATCTGTTCGTCTGGCAGAGCCATCATGATCTAAGCACCTTCCAAAACACACTACCTCGCAGTTGTCACACTGGGGACTAAGTTGCCAATACATGATTTGAGGAGACACATTCAGACCATAGCATATATCATCTCCGGAGAAATGTCTGTTAAAATCCACTGCCCACTTTTAAATTGGGTTGATTTTTTTGTTGTTGAATTGTAGGAGTTTTTATATATTTTGGATATTCACTCCTTATTAGATATATAATTTGCAAATATTTTCCCTATTCTGTAGGTTGCCTTTGGATTCTTTTGATTGTGTCCTTTAATGAAAAAACATGTTTAAGTTTAATGTGGTCCTATTTGTCTATTTTTTCTTTTGTGGCTTGTGCTTTTGGTATCACAGACAAGAAATTATTGCCAAACTCAGTGTCATGAGGCTTTTTCCCTATGGTTTGAGGTCTTACTTTTAGGTCTTTAATCCATCTGGAGTTAAATTTTGTGTATGGTATAAGATAAGGATCCAACTTCATTCTTTGGTGTGTATATTCAGTTTTCCAATGCCATTTGTTGAAGAGATTGTCCTTTGCCCATTAAGTGCTCTTGGTACCCTTGTCAAGTCTTTTGACCATATGCGCAAGGATTTATTTCTAGACTCTGTATTCTATTCCATTGGTATATTGATCTATCTTCTTTTTTTTTTTTTTTTTTTCGATTCAGTTCCTTCTTTTTTTTGAGATGGAGTCTCACTCTGTCACCCAGGCTGGAGTGTCAATAGCACGATCTCAGCTCACTACAACCTCCGCCTCCCAGGTTCAAGTGATTCTTGTGCCCGGCTCATGGTGTGTAATTCTTTTGCCGTGCTGTTGAATATGGTTTGTTATTATTTTGTTGAAGATTTTTACATCAATATTCATCAGGGTTATGGCTCTGTAGTTGTTTTTTTTTTTTTTCTTCTTGTAGTATCTTTGTCTGGCTTTGGTATCATGGTAATGCTGACCTCACAGAATAAGCTTGGAAGCGTTCCAGCTGCCTTTTGTCATTATCCCACTGTACCTGTTCTTAGACTTCATTGAACTCTTATCACCTTGATAATCTACTTTTCTACAGATTATTCAGACTCCCTGCTGACCCCTCTGCTCTCCATTCCTGCCTTCTCACTAGCTCCTTGACCTGTGATCTCCTGTCTCTCTGCCACACTTAGCTGGCAAATCTTTAATCCTGGGGGTGTCTTATGGCGGAAATGCTATTTGATTACCCAATATCTATTCAATTATTCTTAGTTACAGAAAATTGATTTTATTTGGAGTGGGAGGATTCCCCCTACAGATAGCTGTGGGATATATGACCAAATTCTAGCCAATAAGATAAACTGGGGTGGGGGGAATCGGCTGTGTGGAGAGGGCTGGGGGCTCTCACACGTGAAGTTGTTAGGTCTTTCAGGAAGACTCTTTAAAAGAAAACAGATAGTTAAGGCATAGTGTTTTTTTTTTCCCCCCTTTCTTCCTTTCTCCTATTTTTTGCCAGGAACCCAGAAATAGTGGCTAGAATCCTTGCAGCCATCTTGGGCTACGAGGCAACCTTTGGGACAGAAGCCAGCATCAGGGCTGGTAAATCAGAAAGGTAGGAACCTGAGTGTCTAAGAACAGTGATGTGCTGTCTGCTTCCAGATCTGTTTACAAGAGGAAAAAATAACCCAGCTCTGTCTTGTGTAAGCCACTGTTACTTCTGGTCCCTGGTGGTAGCAACTGACAACAATTCCTGACCAACAAAAATCACTACGGTTTCAAAATTGAATGGTTGACTACTGCTGGGGGAAAATGCGCCATGCACAACGCTGCTATCATAGATTTACAGTTTCTCATCTGAGCTGAATCCTCAAACTCCACTTCCCGTTTCCTCAGTGATTATGTCAAACTTTCTCTTCAATTCCCTGACCCTCTTACTCATTCTCAGGAGGAAAACGCTGTGGTTTTTGTTCTGCAGAATTAAAAAAAAGAATTAAGTGGTTGATTTTAATTTTTTTTTTTTTTTTTGAGACAGAGTCTCGCTCTGTTGCCCAGGCTGGAGTGCAGTGGTGTGATCTCAGCTCACTGCAGCCTCGACTTCCTGGATTTAAGCGCTTCTCATGCCTCAGCCTCCCAAGTAGCTGGGATTACAGGGGCGCATCACCATGCCCAGCTAATTTTTGTATTTTTAGTAGAGAAAGGGTTTCACCCTGTTGACCAAGCTGGTCTTGAACTCTTGACCTCAAGTGATTCGCCTGCCTCAGCCTCCCAAAGTGGTGGGATTACAGGTGTGAGCCACCGTGCCTGGCCAGATTTTAATATTTGAATCCATGGCTTTGGGGCTTGGTCATACTGAGGAAGACTGTCTCTACTCCTTGAGTATGCAATAATCTCACATTTTCTTCTGGTACTAGGGTAATTTTTTTTCTCATTTAAATCTTTGATCCCTGTGGAATTTATTTTGGTACAAATTATGAGTTAAGGAGATAATGTTGTTTTTTCTGAGATGGCTACTGAATAGTTCCAGCACCATTCATTGAATTACTCATCTTTCCCCATTGATTAGAAACCTTTTTTTTTTTTTTTTGAGACGGAGTCTCGCTCTGTCACCCGGCCTGGAGTGCAGTGGCCGGATCTCAGCTCACTGCAAGCTCCGCCTCCCGGGTTTACGCCATTCTCCTGCCTCAGCCTCCCGAGTAGCTGGGACTACAGGCGCCAGCCACCTCGCCTGGCTAGCTTTTTGTATTTTTTAGTAGAGACGGGGTTTCACCGTGTTAGCCAGGATGGTCTCGAACTCCTGACCTCGTGTTTCGCCCGTCTCGGCCTCCCAAAGTGCTGGGATTACAGGCTTGAGCCACCGCGCCCGGCCGATTAGAAACCTTTTAACCAACTAAATTCCCACATATATTTGGGTCTCTTTTCATTCTGTTATACTTACATTTTCCTCTTTTCTTTCATTACTTTATCTGTGTATGAATATGCCAATATCGTACCATTTTGTCTTTTGTTTTAAATGTATTCATACGATGGTGCTCCCATGAGAGCCAGCGTTCCCTGGTTTAATGCCTACTGTTTAGTCATTCTAAGTGCTTATGCTCCTGTGGCACACCCTCTGCTAGATCTATTCTAAACACAGTACATTTAATCATCAGGACAACCCCACGTAGGTACCATTTTCACTCCCTTTGCCATGAGGAAATTGAGGTGCACAGCCTTTGTACCAGCGAGCCTGTTTCCCTGGTGAGGGTGTGAGGCCAGGATCTGACTGCAAGCAGCCCCGACCCCGTGCTCCTCCCCTCTGTGCTTTCATAGCTGATAGAGCAAATCTCCTTGCACTCTATTACCCAGACTGGAGTGCAGTGGTATGATCTCAGTTCATTGCAACTTCTGCCTCCTGAGCTCAAGCAATTCTCCCACTTCAGCCTCTCCAGTAGTTGGAACTACAGGTGCGTACCACCACACCTGGCTAAGTTTTGTATTTTTAGTAGAGACAGGGTTTCACCACATTGGCCAGGTTGGTCTCATGCTCCTGGGCTCAAGTGATCCACCCAGCTTGGCCTCCCAAAGTGCTGGGATTACAGGCATGAGCGGGAGCCATCACACCCAGCCCATTGCAAACGTTCTTGATGGTAACTTCAGATCAGCTTTGGAGGATGTTGGGGTGGAACTCATTAATGCCTCAGGCCTTGTCCTCTCTTTTGAACTGTAAATGTGTACTCTGAGTTTCCAATGGACAACTCTGCTGAGATGCCACATGTGGATCCCTAGTGTAATGGATCCCAAATTAAACGAGGCATTGTTCCCCTCCAAGCGTGATCTCTTCCTCTCTTCATCATTGTACTTGGTGATTTCATTACAGCCTCATCCACTCAAATGGAAACAGGGGCTTATTCCTGCTCCCTTGCCCCTACACCAATATAACAATCAACTTATTTAATTTATTGAGGTAAGGTTTTGCTCTGTCACCCAGGCTGGAGTACAGTGGCACAGTCACGGCTCACTGCAGCCTCGACCTCCGAGACTCAAGCAGTCTTCTCCTTCAGCCTCTGGAGTAGCTGGGACCACAGGCGCACGCCACCATAGCCAGCTAATTTTTGTATTTTCTGTAGATATGGGATTTTGCCAAGTTGCCCAGGCTGGTCTTGAACTCCTTGGCTCAAGAGATTATCCTGCCTCGGCCTCCCTAAGTATTGATATTATAGGCATGAGCCATCCTGACCAGCCAACCAAATGTCTTTATAAAAAAAATTTTTGGCCGGGCGCGGTGGCTCAAGCCTGTAATCCCAGCACTTTGGGAGGCCGAGACGGGCGGATCACAAGGTCAGGAGATCGAGACCATCCTGGCTAACACAGTGAAACCCCGTCTCTACTAAAAATACAAAAAACTAGCCGGGCGAGGTGGCGGGCGCCTGTAGTCCCAGCTACTCGGGAGGCTGAGGCAGGAGAATGGCGTGAACCTGGGAGGCGGAGCTTGCAGTGAGCTGAGATCTGGCCACTGCACTCCAGCCCGGGTGACAGAGCAAGACTCCGTCTCAAAAAAAAAAAAAAAAAAAAAAAAAAAAATTTATTATTTTTATATTTATTTGGAGATAGTTTGCTCTGTCTCCCAGGCTGGAGTGCAGTGGTGAAATCATACCTCATTGTAACCTTAAACTCCTGGGCTCAAGCAGTCTTCACATCTCAGCCTCCCAGTAGCTGGTACTACAAGCACAGGCTACCATGCCCAGCTAATTTTCTATATATATATATTTTTTTGTAGAGACAGGGTCTCCCTGTGTTGCCCAGGTTGGTATCAAACTCCTGGGCTCAAGAAATTATCTTGCCTCAGCTTCCCAAAATGCTGGGATTACAGGCGTGAGCCACTGCACTGCACCTCACCTCTTTGGTTTTATTACTTAATCTTTTCCAGGATCTGGCCCTTTCCCTCTCTCCACCTCACCCCTGCACTGCACTGACCCAGCCTGGCCCACCTCTGGCCACTCCTTCACAGACTGAGGTCTCTCACGGGAGCTGAGGTCACCCTTTACTGCTTCACGCTGCCTCTGGGATTGGAGGCTCTTGGGTGTGATTTCCAAGATCCCCTCCTCTCCCGCCTCCTCCACCAGCACTGAGATTCCTACAGCTCCTGGAATGGTTTCCTCCACCCGCACGGAAAGTGAGTGACCTCTACACCACCCTCACCACTTGCCAGGCTAATTCTTTTTCTTCTTTGAGACTTTTGCATATATCACCTCCTCTGGGAAGTCCTCTCTCTCTGATTACCTCTCCTTCCTCCCACCCTTATTAAGTGCTGCCATAGTTCTTTCTCAATGAAGCAATTAGTCCTTAAGGCAACTGACAACCCCACACCCCTAGTTCACTGAGAGCAGTCTATGGTTTATGCTTTATCTACTTTGCTTCTCCAGTTTCAAGCCAGGCCGTGGCAGGTGGGCAGTCGGCCAGTGCCTGCTGAGCTCAGCCTACTTCCGTTCCCTTCTGCTCTCTCTGTCCTTTTGCCAGGGGAGACCTTCCCCTCCCCAGGAACCTTCAGGGGAGGTAGATGCGTGATGACAGAGAGAACTGGGTGGGGATCAGCTGTGTGAAAAGGGCTGTGGGCTCTCATATGTGACCCTGCCCCGCCCCACTGCAGGAGCCTCACAAATGCAGACAACCCAGCACAGGCCATGAAGTCGGCCTCGGTGGGTTTGAGGGAGGCGGGCTTGAGGGGAGCAGGCAGGGTCTGCATATTTCAGAAGCCCCATAGCTGCAGGTAGGCTCTGAGAAACCCCCAGATGGGAGGCTTGGGGAGAGGATAGGTCCTGGGCACTTACCTTTCCTTCTCCTCCACCTGAGAAGGCAGATCAGTCCCAAAATCATGATTCCGAGCACAGCAACAGCCACTGTCACCCCCACGGCAGTTTTCAGACTTAGGTGCCAAGAGTCTGAGTGTGGTTTGCCCTGTGTGACCCTGAGGCTGGCTGTGGTGGTTGCGCTACTGGGCCTCCGGGTGGTAGTCATGCTGCTGGGCCTCTGGGTGGTAGTCATGCTGCTGGGCCTCTGGGTGGTGGTCGTGACAGCTGGGGAGAGATGAGCAATGAACAGACCCTCCCCTGGGGGTGCAGGGTGTCTGGGTGAAAGGCATGATGTGCTGATTTCTAGGTTGGGGGACATTAGTGGTGAGGGAGCTCCTCTCTGAAGCCCACACAGGGAGCGGGGAACAGGGTGACATGCTAACAGCTTTCAATGCAGACGACTCAGTTCATTTTATATTATTTTTCCCTTCCTTTTCCTTTCCTTTCCTTCCTTCCTCCCTTCCTCCCTCCCTCCCTCTTTCCTTCCTTCTTTCCTTCCTTCCTTCCTTCCTTCCTTCCTTTTATTTCTTCCTTCCTTTCATTTTATTTCTTCCTCCTCAAATTCAACTTAACAGGCAACTCAGTTAAAACCTGATTCTACACCAGTTATCAGTAGGCTGACCTCAGAACCTCATCTCCTCACTCACAAATAGGGATAACTAAATCACAGGATCAAAAAGAGTCTATTGTTGCAAATGCAGGTAACATAAAATATGTCATTTTAACCATTTCTACATGCACCGTTCAGTGGCATCAAGCACATTCACAGTGCTGTGCAACCATCACACCATCCAACTCCAGAACCTTTGCATCTTCCTCAATGGAAATATTTTATGTGTTAAACATGAACTTCTCATTCCTGTGTCCCGAAGTCCCTGGCAACCACCCTTCTACCCCTCTATTTTTTTTTTTGAGACGGAGGCTCGCTCTGTCATCCAGGCTGGAGTGCAGTGGTGCAGCCTCGGCTCACTGCAACCTCCACCTCTCAGGTTCAAGTGATTCTCCTGCCTCAGCCTCCCGAGTAGTTAGGATCACAGGCACATGCCACCACACCCAGCTAATTTTTGTATTTTTTTTCTTTTTTTAGTAGAAACAGGGTTTCACCATGTTGGCCAGGCTGGTCTCCAACTTCTGACTTCAGGTGATCTGCCTGCTTCAGCTTCCTAAAGTGCTGGGATTACAGGCATGAGCCACTGTGCCAAGCCAGAATTGTCTTAATAAGTGAGAACACATCTGTAAAAAACCTACTGTATATTGAAAATATGTTTTTAAGGTCACATTAATATATATTGACCTTCACATCCTACAAACAAGTTACACCTTCTTTATAGATGTTTCATGCACCCTTAAAAAATTGACATAGTACTCAGCCACAGGACAAAAAAATCAGGCTCCTTAATGTCTTCAAGTTAGGATGAACTAAAATCTTCGTCCACTCTTAAGAGAAATTACTAAAAGTGTAAATGCTATGTCTCTATTGGGAATTTAAAAATGTTTTAATTACTTAAAGGAGACATATATAATAACATACTGTTTAGAAAATAAAAACTAGAATAATACATATTTTAAAAAAGAACCCTGGTGTATGACTAAAGCAACACTCTAAGCTAAACTCAGTATGAAATGCTTTTATTACTTAAAATGGGAATAAATTTTTAAAACAAACATAATATTCAGTTTCCAAAGAAAAAACCCCAGAGAGGAGACAACTGTAAGGAAACTCAGAGTAAGAAAGTAATGAAAAGTTACATAGGAATAAATTTATTAGGGAATAGATAGCCACAAGCAAAATAAATGCAGAAACTGGTTATTTAAAGGAGCAACAACAAGGTAGACAAGACTAGCAAACCTAATGACAACAAAAGCCAGTTGCAATCATGAGTGAGTATATGCTTAATTATAGATTGTTAAATGTTAAAATACCTGTGAAATGGGTGTCTTTTGGGTTTTTTTGAGACAGGGTCTTGCTCTGTTGCCCAGGCTGGAGTGCACAATCCTACCTCACTGCAGCCTCCACCTCCTGGGCTCAAGTGATCCTCCCGCCTCAACCTCCTGATTAGCTGGGACTACAAGCATGAGCCTCTGAGCCAGGCCTGGGTGATATTTTTAAAAATTGATTTAAGAACTAGTATACCTTGGGGCCAGGCACAGTGGCTCATGCCTGTAATCCCAGCACTTTTGAGAAGCCGAGGTGGGCAGATCACCTGAGGTCAGGAGTTTGAGACCAGCCCTGGCCAACGTGGTGAAACTCCATCTCTACTAAAATTACAAAAATTAGCTGGGTGTGGTGGTGGGCGCCTGTAATCCCAGCTACTTGGGAGGCTGAGGCAGGATAATCACTTGAACCTGGGAGGCGGAGGTTGCAGTGAGCCAAGATCACGCTACTGTACTCCAGCCTGGGTGACAGCAAGATTCTGTCTCACAACAAATAAACAAAAAAAGTAGTATACCTTACCTATTTATGCCCAGTGTTCCATTATTGGAACGGTAAGCTTGTGTGAGTTATTTATATGCTACTGCTCACGGTCATCACCAAGGTCTGATCTTTCACACAAAAAATTTGCAGCCTCTGGCATAAATGGGTTAATGATCAGTAGACAAAGAAGAAATGAGAATGCTATGAAAGAACTACCTTTCATAAGGTCTCCATGCTCAGGAAGTTTTATAAATAAGTTCTTGTAAAAATTTAAGGAACATAGAATTCCCACATAGAAGTTTCCAGAACATATGGAAAACTATGCAATTTGAATCCATTTCATAAAAAGATACCATAATCCTAATGCTAATATTCATTCAAAAGTTTTTTGTTTTGTTTTCAAAGCTGGGCACTGTGGCTCATGCCTATAATCTCAGCACTTTGGGAGGTTAAGGTGGGCAGATCACTTGAGCCCAGGAGTTTGAGACCAGCCTGGGCAGCGTAGTGAGACCCCCTGCTCCCCTGGTCTCTATGATAAATACAAAAATTAGCTGGGTGTGGTGGCCCATGCTTATAGTCCCAGCTACTCAGGAGCCTGAGGAGGGAGGACCGCTTGAGCCCAGGAGGTTGAGGCTGCAGTGATCTATGAGTGTGCCACTGCACTCCAGTCTGGGCAACAGACTGAGACCTTGTCTCAAAAACAAAATTTTTTTTCTGTTTTTTTTTTTTTTTTTTTCTTTCTGACGTAGTGTCATTCTGTCAACAACAGAAAAAAGTGCAGTGGTGCAACCTCGGCTCACTGCAACCTCCAATTCCCGGCTTCAAGGGATTCTTGTGTCTCAGCCTCCCAAGTACTTGGGATTGCAGGTGCATGCCACCACACCCGGCTAATTTTTGTATTTTTACTAGAGACGAGGGTTCACCATGTTGGCCAGGCTGGTCTCGAACTCCTGACCTCAAGTGATCTGCCCGCCCCAGCCTCCCAAAGTGCTGAGATTACAGGCGTGAACCACCACGCCCAACAAAAAACAAATTTTTTAAAAATGCAGACTAATACAAGAGACCATTCAAAAAACTGATCTGAGTAGAGGAAAATGCCTGTTATTGGCCAGGTTTAGGGAGAGAGAAACTGTCATGCACAATGGGAGTATAAACGGGCAGAACCTCTGGGAATGCAATTTGGGACGATCTATCAAAAGGTAAAAGACCTATGTGTGCCCTTTGTTGCAGTTGTCTCAGTGCTGGGAATTTCTCCCATGCAAATGCTTGCCCAAGTATTCAAAGGCATGTGTTGAAGGGTGTTCTTTACATTATAGTTTGTGATGTGGCAACAATTTAACTGTCTTCAAATAGAACAGTGATTAAATAAATTATGATACATCACTACCATGGGATGCATGCGGCCATTTAAAAAGGCATTGCTGATTCAGAGCACAATGACTAGGAGTTAGCCCTGCTCTGCAAGGAGCAGTGAAAAAATTTTTTTAAATGGCCAGGTGCAGTGGCTCATGCCTGTAATCCCAGCACTTTGGGAGGCCAAGGCATGTGGATCATCTGAGGTCAGGAGTTAGACCAGCCTGGCCAACTTGGTGAAACCCCATCTCCACTAAAAATACAAAAATTAGGTGGGCATGGTGGCATGTGCCTGTAATCCTGGCTACTGGGGAGGCTGAAACAGGAGAATCACTTGAACCCGGGAGGCAGAGATTGCAGTGAGCTGAGATCATGCCACCTCATCCAGCTTGGGTGACAAGAGTGAAACTCCGTCTCAAAAAAGAAAAAAAAGAAAAAAAAATTAAAAAGGCATAGGCCAGGTGTGGTGGCACACAGCTATAATCCCAGCTGCTTGGGAGGTTGAGGTGGAAGAATCACTTGAACCTCGGAGGCAGAGGTTACAGTGAGCCGAGATCATGCCATTGCACTCCAGCCTGGGCAACAAGAGCAAAACTCCATCTCAAAAAAAAAAAAAAAAAAAAAAAAAGACATAGATGTATATATACTGGAATGAAAGAGATTCAAGTTACTTTAAGTAAAAATAGCAAGTTCTAGAGCAGCATAGTATGTAGTTTGATTCTATTTATGTTTTATGTCAGTATCTGTAAGAGAGAACACTTCCACACAAAGTGGTAGGGACTGGAGAGATAAGGTGAATGTTACCTTTTATTTAACTTCCTTCTGTATTTTTTAAATTACGTGTAAGTATTACCAGTACTTTTATTAGTTTTTAAATTTAACACTTTTTTTTCCAAGTTGTATCAGCACATAATTCAGACCCAACAAATTTCACATAACTTAGAAAAAAACAGCAGCCTCCTGCACCTGCCTCCTACTCCCTTCCAACTCCCCAGAGGCAACTATTTTCAGCAACTTTAGCTATTTATTTTGGTGTTAACCTCCTATTTCTAAACAGCATGCAAATATTGCCATTGCTTGATTTGCTTGCTTTAAGTGGTATCTACTCACTTCTTAGTACTGACATGGAGAATTTAGATCTTACACCCCCATTTTCTTTATCTGACTCAGCTTTTCAGCATTTGATACTCCTCACTCCCCCTTTTATGAAGTGAGTTATTCATTTGGCTTCTGGGACACCATCTCTCTTGGTTCTCCTGCCTCACTCTTAGCTCCTTCTGAGTCATCTCTGTTGATTTCTTTTCATCTGCCCAAACCTAATGTCAGGGCCCAGTCCTGAAACTTCCTCTCTAGCCACACTCACTTCCCAGATGATCTCATTCACCGCGTGACATTAAATATCAGTGGTATCCTGATTGGTCTTCCTCTGTCGCCCAGGCTGGAGTGCAATAGTGCAACCATGGCTCACTGCAGCCTCCAACTCCTGGGCTCAAGCGATCTTCCCATCTCAGCCTCCTGAGTAGCTGGGATTACAGGTGCACACCACCATGCCCAGATAATTAAAAAAAAATTTTTTTTTCTGTGGATAGCCTGAGCAATATGGTGAAACCCCATCTCTACTAAAAATGCAAAACAGCTGGGTGTGGTGGTGCCCTCCTGCAGTCCTAGCTACTCAGGAGGCTGAAGCAGAAGAATCACTGGAACCTGGAGGCAGGGGTTGCAGTGAGCCAAGATCATGCCACTGCACTCCAGCCTGGGTGACAGAGTGAGACTGTCTCAAAAAAAAAAAAAAAAACAATTTTTTTTTTTTTTGGTAGAGACAGGGTTCCATTATGTCGCCCAGGCTGGGTTCCAAGTTGATATATCCAGACTTTCCCCCTGCACTCTAGACTCAGAGATCTTACTACCTGTTCACACCTCCATTTGTATGTCTAGTAACGACTCAAACGTAAGGTGTCCAAAACAAAGTTCTTGATTTCCTCCCAAACCCATTCTTCCCCATTTCTCTACCTCAGTAAATGGCAATTCTGTCCTTCAGGATGCTCAGGGCAAGGACCTTAAGAGTCTTCCTTGCTTCCCTCCCTCTCATACCCTACATCCAATCCATCTGCAAATCCTGTCTACCCTGTCTTCAAAATAGAACCAGTATCAGCCACCTCTCACCTCATGCACTGCCATCTCGCTAAGCCAAGCTGCATCATCTCTCCCCGGTCTCCCTGCTTCTGACTTCGCTCACCTATAGTTTTTTCCTCCATAGCACAGCCAGAGGGATGCTTTTAAGCTATGAGTTGGGGCTGGGCATGGAGGCTCACGCCTGTAATCCTAGCACTTTGGGAGGCCGAGACAGGCGGATCGCCTGAAGTCAACAGTTCGAGACCAGCCTGGCCAACATGGTGAAACCCTGTCTCTACTAAAAATAGAAAAATTAGCCGGGTGTGGTAGCGGGCACCTGTAATCCCAGCTACTCGGGAGGCTGATGCAGGAGAATCCCTTGAACCCGGGAGGTAGAGGTTCAGTGACCCAAGACCGTGCCACTGCACTCCAGCCTGGGCGACAGAGCAAGACTCCATCTAAAATAATAATAATAATTTAAAAAAAAAAAAGTGTGAGTCAGATCTCAGCACTCCTGCAGGAAATGCTCCTTTGCTCCCATGGCACTCAGAGCGAAAGTGAGTTGTTTCCTTGGCTTTCAAAGCCACACAGGATCTTCCCCGCCTCCTGCAACCTCTGCCTCTTCCCTTTGGCTTCAGCCACACTTGTCCTGTGTGACTGGAACATTCTTCTCCCAGCCTCTCTATTATGTTCTACCAATCAATCTGTGTCTAGGCTGGATCTTCCTGGGGCTTCTCCAGGTCTGCTCCCCAGTTCTTCCATCCCTGCATTGTGCCTTTGGAGCTGGCCTTGGTGGACCCCATCTGTGGGCTCTCATGCCCTGTAACTTCTGACTCCAGAGGCCACAGCTCCTCTCAACACATTCCAGTCTTCTCTGGGCTCCCTCCCCTTGCTCTTCAGGCTTGCTGCTGGTCCCAGGGCACTTCCCCATCCCTGATTGGTTTCCCAAACTGTGCCTCACTCTAAGGTCTCCCCAGTTACCCTACACCAGGCTCTGCTTCATCTCACAGCAGCCTTCCGTGTTCAGTGTGAATACAGGACCACCCTTAGCAATCTCTGTCCCACTCACTCCACTTCAGTTCTCTTCTTTTCTCTTTTCACCATCACCTGACACATAAAAAGAATTGATCCATTTATATATTTATTCCCACACTCAAAAGTAAATTTCATCCTTGGGTGCATTTTTCGTTGTTTTGGTGGTGGTGGCTTTTGTTTTTTTTTTTCTTTTTTGGAGTCAGGATCTCACTCTGTCCCCCAGGCTGGAGTGCAGTAGTGGGACCACAGCTACTGCAGCCTTGACCTCCCAGCCCCAAGTGATCCTCCTGCCTCAACCTCCTGAGTAGCTGAAACTACAGGCATGTGCCACCATACCCAGCTAGGTTTTTTTTTTTTTTTTTTTTTTTTTTTTTTTTTTTTTTTTTTTTTTTTTGAGATGGAGTCTCACTCTGTCACTCAGGCTGGAGTGCAGTGGTGGATCTCAGCTCACCACAACCGTCGCCTACCGGGTTCAAATGATTCTTATGCCTCAGCCTCCCGAGTAGCTGGGATTACAGGTACACACGACCACACCCAGCTAATTTTTTTTGTATTTTTAGTAGAGACAGGGAGGGTTTCGCCATGTTGGCCAGGCTGGTCTCAACTTCTGACTTCAAGTGATCCGCCTGCCTCGGCCTCCCGAAGTGCTGGGATTACAGGTGTGAGCTACCACGATAGGCCGCACCCAGCTAATTTTTAAATTGTATTTTTTTAATAGAGACAGAGTCTTGCTATGTTGCCAGATTCTTGCTATGTTTTCCAGGCTGGTCTTGAACTCCTGGCCTCAAGTAATCCTCTTGTCTTGGACTCCCTAAGTGCTGGGATTACAGGCGTGAGCCACCGCGCCCAGCCCTTTAATGAAATTTTCTGTTTTTGCTATTGTATCTTAAATTTCCAAGAGCTTTCTTTGTGGTTTCTTTGTGGTTTGCAGGTTCCTTTGTAAAGCACCCCCTCTTATCACATGCACAGGGTCTCTTAACTTTCTGAATAGAAGGAGATGCTGAGTATTTTAAAATTTTATACTCCCTGAACTGTTTTGGTTTCTTCCAGGTTCCTCTTTCTGTTTTTCATGTTTGTTTTGTTCTTCGTGTTTCATGGAAGAAGTTTGTTTCACTTAATCATACAGGGACTCTAGCCTCAGGCTTCCCAGACACAGCTGAGGCCAAGGTATAGTCCCCGGTGCTGGGGGACTCAGTATGAGGACCAGACCCCAATCACCTTGCCAGTTATCCCTGGGGTGCTGCCCCAGAGGCCCTCTGGTTCATCTATTCTGGAAAGCAAACCTCTTGTCTTTGGGCTAGGGTGGGAGAATGGGGAATGGAGGTTTCCCTGCTTCTGAAGTAGATTTTCAATGTCCTCTAGTTTTTAGACCCATCTTCACTCCTACTTTCAGGGGTACTCAGGGCCAACATTACTGAACCTTTACAGAGTTTTGTGGTATAAATTGCCATTCATCTGGGTTTCCCAACACTGGCTTAGGGTTTAGCCCTAAACCAATTCCATTAGTCTGTTTCCAGCTTCTCAAAATTTGCTTTTGTACATCCAGTTCATATATTTCTTGTTCTTAAAGATTTCTTTCTTAAAAAATTCCCTTTGCTATTATGTTAGTAGATTCTGGGAAGGGGTGATGGTAAACATGCATATAACTCACTGTCTTGGCCAGATTTTATGCTTTTTTTTTTTTTTTTTTTCTGAGACAGAGTCTCCCTCTGTTGCCCAGGCTGGAGTACAGTGGTGCAATTTCGGTTCACTGCAACCTCCGTCTCCCAGTTCAAGTGATTCTTCTGCCTCAGCCTCCTGAGTAGCTGGGACTACAGGTGCTCGCCACCACGCCCAGCTAATATTTTTGTACTTTCAGCAGAGACGGGGTTTCACCGTGTTAGCCAGGATGGTCTTGATCTCCTGACCTTGTGATCTGCCTGCCTCGGCCTCCCAAAGTGCTGGGTTTACAGGTGTGAGCCACCATACCCGGCCACCTATGCATTACTTTTACAATGACAATTATTAAGGATTCAAAAAGTAATCTTGCATATTAATAACAAAAGGAAATATAGAGGGTAAAAAAATCTTTTTTTTTTTTTCCTGAGACAGGATCTGGCTCTGTCACCCAGGCTGGAGTGCAGTGGCATGATCTCGGCTCACTACAGACAGTTAAACAATCTTATAAGACATTGATATGCTCTTTGGCAGAACACTACCAAAGTTTACTGAGGGATATAAAATAGGACCTTGTTCCTGGGTGGGAAGATTGTGTATGAGCCTGATTTCGGTTTCTGTCAATTGCGTTATAGGTTTAATGCGACTGTGACTTAAAAGAGTGTTGTGTTTTTTGTTTTTGTTTTTTTTCCCCTAAACTGGATAAACTTATTCTAACAGTGGGGAAGGAACAGGCAGGCAACAACAGAAAAATATTTTTTGTTTTGCTTTGTTTTTTAAGACAGGGTCTTGCTCTGTAGCTCAGGCTGGAGTGCAGTTGTGAAATCACAGCTCATTGCAGGCCCAACCTCCTGGCCTCAAGCAATGCTCCTGTCTCAGCCTCCTGAGTAGCTGGGACCATAGGTTTGCACTACCACAACTGGCTAATTTTTTTTTTTTTTTTTTTGGTAGAGATGGGGTCTCACTGTGTTTCCCATGTTAAGTCTCAAACTCTTGGGCTCAAGTAATCTTTGTGCCTCAGCCTCCTAAAGTGCTGGGATTGCAGGTATGAAGCCACTGCACCCAGCCTAAAAAAGTTTTTGAGGAAGGAGTAATATGTTTGAGATGGAAATCGTCTTAGGCATTGAAACGTGATAAAGTTACAATCACTAAACCTGTGTGCTGATGTAAGAAAAGACAGATCAGTGAAACAGAATTGACTGACCAGAAACGGATGCTCTTCTACAAAAATAATTTTAAAACCAGGCCTAATGTATCAATAGAGAAGCAGATAAAAATGCAGTAAATGGGGTTGGGACAACTGATTAATTACTTCATATAAAGATCAATTGAGTTGTTTATGCCATATACCAAAATAAATTCTCACTACATACAATTTCTTTTTAATTAAGAATTTAAATATAAATATTTTCTTTTTCTTTTCTTTTCTTTTCTTTTTTTTTTTTTTTTTTTTTTTTTTTTTGATACAGAGTCTTGCTCTGTTGCTCAGGCTGGAGTGCAGTGGTGGGATCTTGGCTCACTGAAACCTCCTCCGGCTCCCAGGTTCAAGCAATTCTCCTGTCTCAGCCTCCTGAGTAGCTGGGACTGCAGGCATGCACCACCACACCCGACTAATTTTTGTATTTTTAGTAGAAACAGGGTTTCACCATGTTGGCCAGGCTAGTTTCGAACTCCTGACCTCAGGTGATCCACCACCTCGGCCTCCCAAAGTGCTGGGATTACAGGCATGAGCCATTGTGTCTGGCCAATATTTTCAACTTTTAGTGGAAATTGGGATTTTTGTGCTTAGAAATAAAACAGAAAAGTGACAAAGAACACAATTAGGTTTGGTTACAAAAGTAAAACTATGTAAAAAACATTAATAAGCCAACAACAAACTTAGTTCATATCTGCTACAAATATTCCTTTAGTTTGTTGTATCGTAGCATGGTGGTACTTCAGTTGGATTTTTTTGCCAGACACAGTGGCTCATGCCTATATCCCAGCACTTTAGGAGGCCAAGGTAGGTGGATCACTTGAGCTCAGGAGTTTGAGACCAGCCTGGGTAACATAGCAAAATCCCATAACTACAAAAAAAAAATACAAAAATTAGCCAGGTGTGGTGGTGCATGCCTGTAGTCCCAGCTATTTGGGAGGCTGAGGCAAGAGAATCACTTGAGCCTGGGAGATCAACACTGCAGTAAGCCATGATCACACTCCCTGGGTGACAGAGCGAGACCCTGTCTAAAAAAAAAGGCAGGGCAAGGTGACTCAACGCCTGTAATCCCAGCACTTTGGGAAGCCAAGGTGGGCAGATCATCCGAGGTCAGGAGTTCGAGAGCAGCCTGGCTAACACAGTGAAACCCTGTCTCTACAAAAATAAAAAAACTAGCCTGGTATGATGGCGAGTGCCTGTAATTCTAGCTACTCGGAGGCTGAGGTGGGAGAATCGCTTGAACCTGGGAGGTGGAGGTTGGAGTGAGCCAAGATTGTGCCATTGCACTCCAGCCTGGGTGACAGAGCGAGACTTTGTCTCAAAAAAAAAAAACAAAAAAACAAAACAAAACAAAAAAACTTTTTTATCTTATTATTTTCCTGTATTTTGTTTTTTATAATAAGCATGAATATTCAACTAATTGAATTAATTAAAAATACAATTTATGGCTGGGCGCCGTGGCTCAGGCCTGTAATCCCAGCACTTTGGGAGGCCAAGATGGGCAGATCACGAGGTCAGGAGATCGAGACCATCCTGGCTAACACGGTGAAACCCCGTCTCTACTAAAAAATACAAAAAAATAGCCAGGTGAGGTGGCAGGTGCCTGTAGTCCCAGCTACTCAGGAGGCTGAGGCAGGAAAATGGCGTAAACCCAGGAGGCGGAGCTTGCAGTAAGCTGAGATCCAGCCACTGCACTCCAGCCTGGGCGACAGAGTGAAACTCCATCTCAAAACAAAACAAAACAAAACAATTTATTAGTGAAGAAAACTACAACTCTGACCTATGCAGAGAAGTGAGAAAAGCAAGCAGGAATTAAGGAAAGAGGAAGAGAAGGCCTGAGAAAAACCCAAATCTCTCAGAAAAGGCCATTTAAGGAAATATGCAGGAAATCAAAGTTCAAGGCTGTCTTGCTTCATTTGGATTATGGAGCCGCTCTCCATCTGCTCCAAAACCAACACAGTGGTTAAGATGGTGTGGTGGTTTACCAGGGCACAGGCAGCGAGAGTGTCTATCCCTGCAGGGAAGAGTAATTTATCCGTGGCATTGTTTAGGGTTGCCAGTGCAAGTGATTAGAAAAAATAAACCCACCTGGCCAAAGATTAGTTTCCTAAAACATTTTCTACAGACAATGCACCCCCTTCCTGCCTGGGCCTGGGAGAAACTCCTCTTTCCCCACTGATCTGGAGACAGATAAACCTAGGCTCAAATTTCCCTGATGCCCTTTCTGAATAAAACAGAAGATCTATTAGTGCAACACATCCCATCGCTAGGTTCAAAAGTAGGTCAAGGCGAACACTATGGTCAACTCAATAGGCGAGGCCCTGTAGCTAGAGGTTAGGCGAGAAAGCTCTGCAGCTCACCATCCCTGTCATTGTGTTTGTTTGTTTGTGACAGAGTCTCACTTTGTCACCCAGGCTGGTGTGCAGTGGCTCGATCTCAGCTCACCTCAACCTCCGCCTCCCAGGTTCAAGTGATTCTCCTGCCTCAGCCTCCTGAGTAGCTAGGATTACAGGCATGTGCCACCATGCCTGGCTAATTTTTGTATGTTTAGTAGAGACGGGGTTTTGCCATGTTGGCCAGGCTAGTCTCGAACTCCTGACCTCAAGTGATCCACCCACCTTGGCTTCCCAAAGTGCTGGGATTACAGGCGTCAGCCACCATGCCCCGCCCTCACCATCCCTTCCAAATCCCATCTGCACCACTAGTGTGACATTGGGCAGCTATATAGGCTCTGTTAGCCTCAGTTTCCCTATCTGTAAACTGAAGAGAATAGCAGTTCCTCTTGCCATTGAGGAGTCTTGGTGAGGGTTCACTAGGGCAATGCACATGAAGCAATTTGCCAGGGCCATGCCATGATGCCTCAGTGAATGAGGGCTGCTGCTCTTGCTTCTGCAGACATGTCCCTTAGTGTTGGGAAGGACAGAGTAGCAAGACCAGAGTGGAGGACAGAGAGGGTACGGCTGGAAGAACCCAGGGGCTTGTCAGGGAGAGGGGGGGCTGCAGGGGCTGGGGAGAAAGTGAGGAGGGTAAAGGATGGATATAGGAGAAGAGGGATATGACAGGTGAGGGAAGAGGTGAGAAGTTTGGGGAGGAGCTGAAGGACACTTCTGGGAAGCAGAGGGGGAGAAGGAAGTGGGCAGATGGGAACCCAGGTTGACCCAGGGACTGCAGAGCTCCCAGGGCCAGTCACTGGGCACCTGCTGGGGGTTCCTGGATGAGCTCCTGACTGTGAGAGATGCAAGATATGGGGCCCACCCTGAGGCACTAACGGGGACTCCAGGCAGAGACAGATGACAGAGCGGGTGAGCCACACCCTGGAGAGATCAAATCTGCCGGGAGGTCATGGGGAGAGGCCAGGCTGGAGCCCCAGTTTGGAGAAAGAATGAAGGGTAATTAGAGGGTCTGGCAGATGCTGAGGCCTGAGGAGTGGGGGCGGGGCTGGATCTGGAGGGGACAGTGAGGGGAAAGCAGATCAGATGTGGAGACAAGGGGAAGAGAAAAGGGGAGAGGTGGCAAAGGCCTGAGGAAGTGTTAGTGGTCAAAGAGAGAACTTAGGGGTCGTCAGAAGAAGTGGGGTCTGAGGTGCCAGGGACGACGTCACCAGTGATAATAAAAGCCTCACTGCGGTGGGCAAGGTAGGTGCTGGGGCAGCTGGACTCACCCCGGTTGATGGTGAGTTTGGTCCCCTCGATGGACTGCCACTGCTGCCTCCCTGATCTCCGTGTGTCCAGCTGGACTCGGCAGAAATACACAGACTGGTCCTCCTTCCGCAGGTTCGAGATCCTGAGGAGCCCGTGGTCCTGACCCTCTGTCCAGTTCAGAAAGAGCCGGTTCGAGTAATCCTCGTGAATGAAAGCTGGCCTTGTTCTGTAGAAGAACTGCCCGTGGAAGTGGCCCCGTCTCCAGGATATTTTCATGTTGGGAGCTGTGGCTAACTCCCAGGGGTGATAGAAGGAGAAGGGAATTTCTACGGAGCCACCCATAGGGGCTGAGAGGTGTTTTGGTTGAGTGACCCCAAAAGGGCCGCTTGAACCGGATCCCGCGGAGCCACCTATAGGTGGGAGGGAGAGAGTGTGGGAGAGACCTTGAAGCCTCCGCAAGACACAAAGAGGGTGACCCTAGACCCTCCCGCACCTTCATCCACAGGCAGTCGTGTGACAGGTGGCTGGACTGACTTCTGGCCTGGGTCTCCCACTCTTCAGGCATGGGAGAGAGAGGATGGGGGCACCTGCCCCTGTGGGACCCATCCTTGTTTCCTGGTAGTGGGAGCCTGGGCCCTCCTCAAGATGTCCCACCTTTGTCTCGGGTTGGCCTCTCCTGTGGTTTGGGCAGAGCCCACATCTGGGCAGTCCTGGGCACTCACCAGGCTGCAGAAATGCTGGTGGCAACAGCAGGGGCAGCAGCAGGGGCCAGCCCATGGCCTTGCTCTCCTCCAGGGGATGGGGAGACCAGCAGAGCCGTCCAGGCAGGAGAGGGGCCCTGTGGAGGGGCCACCTGGGGGTTGAGGTGAGTGGGGGGAGCCGGGCTCAGGCTCCGCAGAGGGCTGTGGGGGCCAGGAGCCTTCCCCAAACCCGTGTACCTCCAGGGTGACCAGCACTTCCTTTATCCATCTGGCTTCTTTTCCCTTATTGCAAAAGGGCCTCCCTTGTGGTCAGTGTCAAGTCAGCCCTGCCCAAGGGCCCCAGTGCCCACCTCCTGCTGAGGGGCCGGGCCTGACCTTGGTTGGCTGGGCCCCTCCCACCTGGATCCCCGTAGCCCCACCTCACTCAGCCTCACTTCACTCAGCCTCACTTCTCATCCTTCTCTCTGCCCAGGGCCACCACAGGCTCTTTCAGGGAGAGGAAAGGCAGGCCTGAATCTCTGCCCTTCTGTGTCCCAGATTCAGTCCTCAGGGAGGACTAGGAGGAGGAAGCTGGTGGAGGTCACAGGCACTCAGACCCCAGCCCAAGCACCAGAGTCCCCAGCTTGTCCTCTGTCCCTCTCCCTCCCCGGCAGGGACTCCCATGCAGTCCCCAGGCACCACCAGGGCCCAGCTGGCCTCTTCCCATCCCAGGCCCGCTCCCTTGGTGCAGGGACCACGACCTTGCTCAAGGGGTGAGGGGGCTGATGGTCCCCTATACAGACTGGTTCTTCTGGAGGCCACCCCTTCGCACCCTAGACGTGAGACTGGATCTGCAGGCTCCCCTCTGACCTCCCCATCCTATGCAGGTGGGGACAGGGCTCCAAGAAGCACTGCCCCAGGCCACGTGACTTGCAGTGGCAGTTCCAGGACTGGAGCTCCCTCTACCCAGACTTCTGGGCCTGGCTGAAGGGCAGAATCTCTGGGCCTCAACTTCTGAGTGCAGGACAGGAGGCTGTCCCTTCATACAGCACCTCAGGTCATTCCCTCCACACACCTGAGCCCTTGGCTGATCCAGAAGCTTCCTTGGACACAGAAGGAAGTGAAGGCTCAGAGCAACAGTGGGCACCCCGCACACAGTCCTGGGCCCATCTCTAACGGGTTTCTGCTGGCCTTTGCCTGGGGTGGTCGCTGGAGCGGGAAGCTTTGGTGGCCTACAGGGCTCCCTCCGTAGGAGACTCTGCCAACCCTCTCCAGGGTGAGGTGGCCCCTCCAGCTGAGGGGCCCTGGGGGCAGGAAGACAGGATTTCATCAGAGGAAATGGCATCAGCCTTCTTGAGACAGAAGCAGGCAGGGACGGGCCTCCCTTCTCAGTCTCTTCCCTGGCCCCAGTAGGCTCCTCTGTGCTTCCCAGGGCCAGCCAGGCCGCCCTGCCCTCCCTCCCTTCACAGGCCTGAGGAAACATGTTCCCCCACGCTCAGGAAACCCCTCCGTCTGAGCCAGGCCCTCAACACCTCATTCTCCCCATTCAACCCACAGGAAAACGGAGGCACGGGGGCTTTGGGCTGAACTGGTCCCAGCTGGAAAGATGGGCTGAAGAGAGGACAAGGGACCCCCTGGCTATCTGGGCAGGGCCTCGAGAGGGTGGTCCGTCCTGCCTGAGGACCTGGCTGAAGGGTCACCTGCTTACCAGGCCGTCCAAGGTGGGGGCCACATAGAACTTACAGCCAACAGCCTCTGGGTAGCTCTGGAGGGCACATGCTTCCCAGGGCCTTCTGCCCCAGCGCTGCCACGTGCGATCTCCTTAGATGCAAGGTACACATTGATGTCACTTTCAGGCCCTGGACCCAGCTGAACCCCCATGGGAGATTCCTTTTGTGTCAGGATTTCTGCTCTGGGATGATGTGAGGTCTCCTGGGTTTGTTCATCCTCCCTCCTCCAACAGCAGTGACAGGACCTGGGACTGAGCCTGGGGGCTGTGGCTCTCTCTCAGACAGGGCTCTGGGAGGAGGAGGAGGGCCTGGAGGAGGGCGTGATTCCAATGTGGGCGGAGCCTAAATGCAGCCCCTTAGCGCAGGTGCTCATGGGAGAGGCGTGGGAAGTTGTCTGTGGGGAGCAGGGGCAGGGAGGGGGCGAGTACACTGCACCGCATGATGAGAACCACTGCTTGGATGTCCCCACATTCCCCCAACAAGTATCCTCCTGTCCTCACTGGCCACATCCATCCCTGCCCCAGCCCCTTGCCCCTCCTTGGCAGCCACCCTGTTCCTGCTTTCCTCTGATCCCAATAGATGTGGAGTTCACAAGCCAATTGTAACTTTCTTACAGTAACTCAAAGGACCTAGAATAGCCAACAGGCCTTTACAAATGAAGAATGAAGGTGGAAGATTTATAATACCTGACTTCAAGAGTTGCTGTAAAGCTTCTGTAATCAGGCTGTATTATCCTGAAGGTACTAGAGTGTCCACAGACTGGAGTGTAGGGACGTGATCACCATCGCTCCTGGGTTGAAGCGATTTGCTGACCTCAGACTCCCGAGTAGTGAAGACCACAGGCACACACCACTACACACGGATAATTTTTTTTCTTTTTTTTTTTTTTTTGAGAGGTGGGGTCTTACTATGTTGTCTAGGCTGGTCTCGAGCTCCTGGGCTCCAGCAATCCTCCTGCCTTGGCCTCCCTCAGTGCTGGGATGACAGGTGTGAGCCACCTCACCCAGCCCCACTGTATTGCTGATATTCTGGCATCTTGGACCTCCAAGACCAGAAAGAGGGACTGCCCCTGCCAGAGCCAACCAGTTGTTAAAGCTAGCAAATGACCTCTCTGAGAGTGTCCCTTTCTTTTTTTTTTCCGAAATGGAGTCTCGCTCTGTTGCCAGGCCAGAGTGCAGTGGCACAGCCTCAGCTCACTGCAACCTCCACCTCCCAGGTTCAAGTGATTCTCCTGCCTCAGCCTCCCAAGTTGCTGGGATTACAAGTGCACACCACCATGCCCAACAAATTTTTGTATTTTTAATAGAGATGGGGATTCACCATGTTGGCCAAGATGGTCCCTGACCTTGTGATCTGCCCACCTCGGCCTCCCAAAGTGCTGGGATTACATGCTTGAGCCGCTGCACCTGGCTGAGTGTGCCTTTCATATGCAAACCAACTAATCCAGGGCCCCAACACTGAACTAGCTTTACTAGCTGCCTCTCACCTTTCAGGAGGCAGTATTTCTCTGCCTTCATCACCCTGGGCCAGGCACCAAATAACAAGTGACAGCCCCTAATCCCCAGAGCCTGCTAACATTATTCTAACTAGCCAATCCTAAACCTGCATACCCTTCCTTGCCTTTTCCATGGAAAGCATAACAAAAGGTCTCACCCCCATTTCCCCCGGCTTCCTCTGCCCCCTGAGGGACCCTGGTGCTTTCCCAAGTGGCCCTGCATGGCTGTGTCTCTCATTTCTGGGGATCTGTGAGGATACACTGCTTCCCTCATGACCCTCATTTCCGTGGCCATACCTGATGGAAAGAATGGCAGGTGCATTTTGTTTTATTATTTTATTTATTTATTTATTAAATTTATTTATTTTTTATTTTTTATTTATTTATTATTATTATTATTATTTTGAGATGGAGTCTCACTCCGTCACCCAGGCTGCAATGCAGTGGTACCATCTCGGCTCACTGCAACCTCTGCCTCCTGGGTTCAAGCGATTCTCCTGCCTCAGCCTCCCGAGTAGCTGGGACTACAGGTGCCCACCACTATACCCAACTAATTTTTGTAGTTTTAGCAGAGATGGGGTTTTGCCATGTTGGCCAGGCTGGTCTCGAACTCTTTACCTGAGGTGATACACCTGCCTAGGCCTCCCAAAGTGCTGAGGTTACAGGTGTGAGCCATCACGCCCCGCCAGCAGGTGCATTTTATTTTTTTTTTATTTTTTTGAGACGGAGTCTCACTCCGTCACCCAGGCTGCAATGCAGTGGCACCATCTCGGCTCACTGCAACCTCTGCCTCCCGGGTTCAAGCGATTCTCCTGCCTCAGCCTCCTGAGTAGCTAGGATTACAGGCACGTGCCACCATGCCCGGCTACTTTTTGTATTTTTAGTAGAGGTGGGGTTTCGCTATGTCGTTCAGGCTGGTCTCAACCTCCTGACCTCATGATCTGCCTGCCTCAGCCTCTCAAAGTGCTGGGATTACAGGTGTGAGACACCACGCCCAGCCCAGCAGGTGCATTTTAAAAGAGCTTTTAACTCTCTGGACAATCCCAGGAGGCAGGCAGCATCCCTGTTACAGTCCTCAATTCATACAGAAAGAAACGGAGGCCCTGAGGGGGGTTCTCAGCCTGGCCTGAGGTCACATGGCCCATGAACATCCACTGTGGCATCAGGACTGAGCCGAGGGCCCGTGCGGCTGACCACTTCCCCATTCAGTGACATCAGCCGGCAGTCCTCTGGGCCTCTGTGACAACCACGCTTCCCTTTTCTGTGTTGTCTTCCTTCTGCACAGGGAGGTGCTTGAGGGCTGGGGCACTGGCTGGGCTGGTGTCACTTTGGGTCCTTGTCACCCAGTGCAGTGTGCCGGGCAGTCAGTGCTGACCAAATGTGTATGGAGGGTGTGGAGGCATCTTCAAGGGGTAGGGATCAGGTGACGATCACTTCCCCATCTCTATTAAAAATACAAAAATTAGTTGGGCATGGTGGTGTGCACTTGTAATCCCAGCAACTTGGGAGGCTGAGGCAGGAGAATTGTTTTGTTTCCTTTTGTCTTTTTTTGAGACAGCGTCTCTCTGTCACCCAGGCTGGAGTCCAGTGGTGCAATCACAACTCACTGCAGCCTCAATTGCCGCTTCAGGGCTCAACTGATTCTCCCACCTCGGCCTCAAAATGTGCTGGGGTTACAGGCAGGAGCCACTGTGCCTGGCCCATTCATGCCTTTATAATGAAGCCCATAAAAACCCAAAAGGGATGCAGAGGGCTTCTGGATAACTGAACTCATGGAACTTCCTAGAGGGTGCAGTACCTGGGGAAGACATGGAAACTCTGCACACCTTCCCCCAGGCCTCTCTCTGTGTATCTCTTGTATCTGGCTGTTCATCACTATCCTTTGTAATATCCTATGTTTTTATTTTGAGACAAGGTCTCGCTATGTTGCCCAGGTTGGTCTCAAACTCCTGTGCTCAAGTAAACCTCCCCGCTCAGCCTCTCGAAGTGCAGAGATTGCAGGCATGAGCCCTGGCGCCAGGCCCTATAATATCCTTTATAAGGGGGCACATGTGAGTAAAGGGTTTCCCTGAGTTCTAGGTGCCATTCTAGAAAATTAACTGAACCCAAGGAGGGGATCATGGGAACCTCAATTTTTATAGCCCTGTGCCAGAAGCACAGGCACCACGTGAGCTTTTGACTGGCATCTGATGTGGGGGCAGCCTTGTGGAACTGAGCCCCCAACCCGTGCAATCACAGGAAGCAACCAATTTGCTGTACTAGCCTTGGCCACCACACCGTCTCTGACAGTGTTCCTGCCCCTGCCCACTCCTTAACGATTACCTTTCAGCCAGGCACGGTGGCTCACGCCTGTAATTGCAGCTATTTGGGAAACTGAGGCTGGAGGATTGCTTGAGCCCAGGCGTTTGAGACCAGCCTAGACAACTTGGCGAAACCCCAGTACCACTAAAAAATACAAACATTAGCTGAGTGTGGGGGTGCATGCCTGTAATCCCAACTACTTGGGAAGCTGAGGCACGAGAATGGCTTGAACCCAGGAGGCAGAAGTTGCAGTGAGCTGAGATTGCGCCACTGCACTCCAGCCTGGGTAATGACAGAGTGAGGCTCTGTCTCAAAAAAAAAAAAAAAAAAAAGATTTCGCTTCTTAAACTTGCTTCCAACTGCCTTAAATCTGTGAGCGCCATCTGTTACTAGCGGGGATACTCCCTGCACCACGACTGGACGCAGGTACTGCAGAGCAGGAAGGGGCAATTGGCAGCCATGTGGGAGATGCACAGGGAAGTGTCAGCAGCGTTTCACACTGTTTATTCCCCAAAACCCCTGCCATAGGAGAAGACAGCCACCGTGTCTTCCAGATTGGAAAATGTGGACGAGGAGAAAAGGGGTGTACGGTAAGCAAAATAAATTGCTTTTTTTTTCCATCCTTGGGGAAGATAAAGGAACTCGTAGCACTGCTATAATGAACAGCCCCCGAATGCCAGTGGTTTAATTCAGTGGAGTTCAGACCTCAATTTCTGTGTCACTGCAGAGTAGATGCTCCTGGATGAAGGCTCTTGTAGGTATCTCTCCTCCAGTTGGTGATTCAGGGACCCAGGCTCCTTCTGCCTTGCGGCTCTGCCTTTTTTAGGTCCTCAGGATGCTCTCCATGTATCTTGCCAATGGGGAACCAGTGTAGAGTACTCACAAGTGGGTCTCACAGCACGTCCTCCGGGGCTAATACACATCCCTTCTCCCCACACCCTGTTGGTCGGAAGTCACTGCTTGGCGCCCTGCTATCTGCAGGAGGGGAAGTGTTTTTAGATGCAGGGCCAGGATTATTACAGTGAGGCAAGCGAGGCAATTGCTTCAGAGATCAGATTTAAGTGGGTGGTGGCAAAAACTCAGGAGAATTTGTGGCAGGCTGGGCTTGTGGGGTTCTTAGCAGCACACTCCCTGACTTCCAAACCAGCCCCCTGCCCGCACCTGCACCCCCCACCCCCTTAGGGAGGCCCAGCACTCACCTGGCTGGAGTTGTGGCTTTAGTCTGCTGCTGACCTATAGGGGGACAAACAGTGAGTCAGGGTGGCATCTGGGTGGTGGCAGTCTCCATCCCACCTTCTCTGCTGCGCCCTAGGCTGAGGCCCTCCTTAGAGGGACCAGAGCAGCAGAGCAGCTCCATGCAAACCCATCAGGAAGGGCCTGGGACTCAGCCGGCACCCTGAGGCAACCCCCCAACCTGTCCTCCCTGTTGTCCACCACATCACCTCCTGAAACCGGCACCCCCCAACCTTGATACCCTCTGTTGGCTTCCTTCACTCTTGAGCTCTCCGCTCACCCCCAACCTGGCTCCCTCCACCGCTGAGCCCTCGCCCACCTATCTCTTCCCTCCCTTCCCTTCCCTTGACATATGCACCCCAACCTCTCCCTCCAAGTCCTCAGGGAGACTGTGCCTGTGGTTTCCTTCTGGGTGGCAGCTGGGTCTGCCCTTCAGCCTTGGGAGCCTCATGCTTGGGACTCATGTTTGCGGCTGTTCAAGTTCTGTTGCCACCACTAGGACCCCCTCCCCTCTGTCTGGTCTCACCCTGAATCTTCTGCTGCCTATTCCACTGTGCCCTGCCCCTCTTGTCCCCCTGGCATCCTTGCAGCACTTCCCAAGCACTGGGCCCCTGGTCCACAGACATCCCCTCCACCATCCAGCCTCCTCCCAGGAGGGTTCAGCATCCACAGAGACACCCTCTGAACCCAGGCCTCACGGCACCCCTCAACTCCGGGGGCCTTCCCTTCTACTTCTACAGGTTTTTTGTTTTTTAATGTTGGGACTGGGAACTCTGAAATATTAACTGCTAGTTATCATTTTCATGTTGCAACTTTTACTCCTTCCAGCATAACACCTAGGCCGGGTGCTGTGGCTCACACTGGTGATAATCCCAGGATTGGGAGGCCAAGGTGGACAGATCACCTGAGGCCAGGGGTTCGAGATCAGCCTGGACAATATGGTGAAAACCCGTCTCTACTAAAATTACAAAAATTAGCCGGGTGTGGTGGTGTGTGCCTGTAGTCCCAGCTACTCAGGAGGCTGAGGTAGGAGAATTGCTTGACCCCAGGAGGTGGAGGTTGTAGTGAGACAAGATTGCGCCACTGCACTCCAGCCTGGGTGATAAAGCGAGACTCTGTCTCAAAAAAAAAAAACACCTATAATTTACCATCCTAACCATTGCTTAGTGTACCGTTTGGCAGTGTTAAGTGTATTCACGTGGTTGTGAGACAGATCTCCAGAACATTTTCACCTTGCGAAACTGAAACTCAAAAGTCCTCTTTCTTTTCTTCTTTTTTTTTTGAGACAGAGTCTTGCTGTGTCATCCAGGCTGCTATGCAGTGACATGATCTCAGCTCACTGCAACCTCCATCTCCTGGGTTCCAGTGATTCTCCTGCCTCAGGCTCCTGAGTAGATGGGATTACAGGTGCCTGCCACTATACCCAGCTAATTTTTTGTATTTTTAGTAGAGCTAATTTTTTGTATTTTTAGTAGAGACAGGGTTTCGCCATGTTGGCCAGGCTGGACTTGAACTCCAGACCTCAAGTGATCCACCCACCTCGGCCTTCCAAGGCATGTCCCTCACAGGCATGAGCCACCACACTGGGCCAGTAAAACTGAAACTCTATGTTCTTCAAATGTTAGCTCTCCATTCCCATCTCCTCCATGCCCCTGACAACCACCTTTCTGCTTCCTATTTCTAGGAATCTGGCTACTCTAGATACTCATATAAATGGAATCAGACATTATTTATCTTTTTGTAACTAGCTTATTTCGCTTAGCATAATGTCTTCAAGGCTCATTTATACTAGAGCATGTGTAAGAATTTCCTTCCCTTTAAAGGTCGAGGCCAGGCACAGTGGCTCACACCTATAATCCTAGCACTTTGGGAGGCCGAGGTGGGTGGATCCCCTAAGGTCAGGAGTTCGAGACCAGCCTGGCCAACATGGTGAAACCCCGTCTCTACTAAAAATGCAAGAAGTAGCTGGGCGTGGTGGCACACACCTGTGATCCCAGTTACTCGGGAGGCTGAGCCAAGAGAATCGCTTGAACTCGGGAGGTGGAGGTTAAAGTGAACTGAGATTGCACTGAACTAAGATTGCACTGCTGCACTCCAGCTTGGGTGACAAAGCAGGACTTTGTCTCAAAATAAATAAAAATAAATAATAAATAAATAAATAAATAAGGTTTAATAATATTATTTTTTCAGAACTTTTTTTTTTTTTTTTTAATAGACAGGATCTTACTCTGTCACCCAGGATGGAGTACAGTGGCACAATCATAGCTCACTACACCCTCAACCTCCTGGGCTCAGGTCATTCTCCCAACCTCAGCTTCCCAAGTAGCTGGGACTACAGACACCATATTTTGTTTGATGGACATTTCAGTTGATTCTACATTTGGGGTATTTTGAGTAATGCTACTACAAACATCGGTGTGCAAACCCCTCTTCCTGACCCTGCTTTCAATTTGTTGAATATATGCCCAGAAGTGAGATTGTTGGATCATATGGTAGTTCTACTTTTAATATTGCGGAGGCTAAGGCAACTCCATCTTGGAGGCTAATCTGCCATGGCAGCTTCTGATTAACTCCAGTTTTGGGAAGGCCTCTAAGATTTCCAGTTGATCTATCATTCCTTGTGTAAGAGCAGGTACATATCATAAATCCTGCCCTGGAGTCAAACAACCTTGATATGATCATACTTCAACTGTGGCGTACAAACCATCCTTCCCCCGTGGAGTACAAACCGTCCTTCCCCCGTGGAGTACAAACCGTCCTTCCCCCGTGGAGTACAAACCGTCCTTCCCCCGTGGAGTACAAACCGTCCTTCCCCCGTGGAGTACAAACCGTCCTTACCCTGTGGAATACAAACCGTGGGTCCGGGGGTAATGGTGCAAGGACCCACCATCTTGTCTCATTACCCTATGTTTTCTCCTGTATTTTCTTCTAGACATTGAGCAGTTTTGGGTCTTACATTGAGGTCTTTAATCCACTTTCAGTTAATTTTTTGTATGTGGTATAAGGTAGAGATGCACCTCTATGTTTGCATGAGGGTATCCAGCTTTCTCAACACCATTTGTTGAAGAAACTATTCTTCGCTGAGTGGCCATCTTGGCACTCTTGTGGAGGATCATTTGACTGTCTATGTGAGGGTTTATTTGTGGGCTCCTCTGTATTCTATTCCACTGGTCTATTTATATCTTTTTTTTTTTTTTTTGGCAGAGTTTCACTTTTGTTGCCCAGGCTGGAATGCAATGGCGTGATCTCGGCTCACTGCAACCTCTGCCTGCTGGGTTCAAGTGATTCTCCTGCCTCAGTCTCCCGAGTAGCTGGGATTACAGGCATGAGACACCGCACCCAGCTAATTTTTTATTTTTGGTAGAGATGGGGCTTCTCCACATTGGTCAGGCTGATCTCAAACTCCCAATCTCAGGTGATTCGCCCAGGTCAGCCTCCCAAAGTGCTGGGATGACAGGTGTGAGCCACTGCACCCAGCCTATTTATGTCTTTATTTCAGTACCACATTATTTTGATTACCGTAGTTTTTAATATATTCTGAAATCAGGGAATGCGTGTCAGAGCTCTAACTCTGTTCACCTTTCTAAAGATTATTTTGGTTTGTGGTAGTGCTTTCAGATTCCATTTGAATTTCTGGATGAATTTTCTGTTTGAGCAAAAAAAAAAAAAATGCCATTGGGGTTTTCACAGGATTTGCATTGGATCTGGAGATTGTTGTTGGTGGCATGGACACCTTGACAATATTAATTCTTCCATTCCATGAACAAGAATGTCATCCACTTATTTGTGTCTTCTTTTAATTTGTTCAGAAATGTTTTGTAGTTTCAGTGTACAAGTCTTTCATTTCCCTGGTTAGGTTTATTCCAAAGATCTTACTTTATTTTTTGACATTATTGTAAATGGAATTGTTTTCTTAATTTTCTTTTCAGATTGTTTATGGTTAGTGCACAGAAACGCAGTACCTTTTTGCTTGTATGTTAAATTGGTTTCCTGGAACTTTGCTGAATTCATTCGTTCAACAGGTATTTTTGTGCAATACTTAGGATTTTCTACATATGAGATCCTGTCACCTGCAAACAGAGATCATTTTGTTTGTTCTTTTTCAAATTAGATGCCTTTTTATTCTTTGCTTAATTGCTCTGGCTAGGACTTCAAATCTTTTTTTTTTTTTAAGTAGAGATGGGGTTTTGCCATGTTGGCCAGGGTGGTCTCAAACTCGTAGCCTCAAGTAATCCACCCACCTCAACTTCCAAAAGTGCTGGGATTACAGGTGTGAGCCACTGTGCCTGGCCTGACTTCAAATCCTGTGTTGAATAGAAGTAGTGAGATAGGGCATCCTTCTCTTGTTCCTGATCTTGGAGGCAAATATTTCAGTCTTTTACCTAAAATGACTGAAAGAAAGACTTTCAGCTGTGGGCCTTGCATGACTGGCCTTTATTATGTTGCAGTACATTCCTTCTCTTCCTGGTTTGTGGAGTGTTTTACCAGGAAAGGGTGTTCAAGCTGGGCACCGTGGCTCAGCCTGTAATCCCAGCACTTTGGGAGGCCAAGGCGGGCTGATCAGTTGAGGTCAGGAGTTCGAGACCAGCCTGGCTAATATAGTAAAACCATGTTTCTTCCAAAAATAAAAAATTAGCCGGGCATAGTGGTGCACGCCTGTAATCCCAGCTCCTCAGAAGGCTAAGGCGGAAGAATCGCTTGAACCTGAGAGGCAGAAGTTGCAGTGAGTCGAGATGGCATCGCTGCACTCCAGGCTGGGCAACAAAGTGAGGCTCCAACTCAAAAAAAAAAAAAAAAAAAAAAGGAAAGGGTATTCAATCTTGTCCGATGTTTTTTCTGCAGCAGTTGAGATGATCATATGGATTTTGTCCTTCTTTCTGTTAATGGGATGCATTACATTGATTAATTTTCCTGTCTTGGGTGATACCTGCATTCCAGGACTAACTCCAACTTGGTCATGGTATACAATCCTTTTAACGTGCTGTCAAAGCTGGTTTGCTAGAATTTTGCTGAAGATTTTTCCATCAATATTCACCAGCCTTTTTGTCTGTATTTTGTGTGTTGTTTTTCTTGCAGGGTCTTTATCTGGCTCTCAGGTCATGGTGTTGCTGACCTCACAGAACGAACCTGGAAATGTTCCCTCTGTCTTTGGTCATTATCCCGCCCTACCTCTTGTTGAACCTCATTGACTCTCGTTCCTTTGTAATCTACTATTTTGCAGATTCTCCAAGCTTCCTGCCGGCCCCTCTGCTCTCCATTCCTGCTCTCTCACTAGCTCCTGGACCTTCTGTGATCTCCTGATCTCCTGATTTTCTGCTGGAATCACAGGTGTGAGCCACTGCACCCGGCAAAACATTTTTTATATAGTTAAATTTATCAATATTTTAATACATGGCTCCTGGGTTTGGTCATACTGAGACTGTCTCCACCCTATGGTTATAAAATAATCTCACGTGCTTCCATGAGGAAGTTGAGGCGCACAGCCTTTGTACCTGCAAGCCTGCAGGCAGCCCCGACCCCAAGCTCCTCCCCTCTGTGCTTTCCTAGCTGATAGGGCGAATCTCCTTTCACTGAAGACTTTTTTTTTCTTTTTATAGATGGAGTCTCGCTTTGTCACCCTGACTGGAGTGCAGTGTCACCATCTCGGCTTACTGCAGCCTCCGCCTCCCAGGTTCAAGCAATTCTCCTGCCTCAGCTTCCTGAGTAGCTGGGACTACAGGTGTCCGCCACCACGCCCAGCTAATTTTTTGTGTTTTTAATTGAGACGGGGTTTCACCATTTTGGCCAGGCTGGTCTTGAACGCCTGACTTCAGGTGATCCACCCGCCTCGGCCTCCCAAAGTGCTGGGATCACAGGCGTCAGCCACTGTGCCTGGCCTGAAGACTTTCTTGATGGTAACTTACTGTCAGGTTTGGAGGATATTGAGGTAGAACTCATTGATGCCTGGAGCCTTGCCCTCTCTTTTGAACTGGGAATGTGTACATCCAAGTTTCCAAAGGACAACTCTGCTGAGATGCCACACATGGATCTCCAGTATAACAGATTCCAAACTGGCTCGTGAGGTGGCTCAAGCCTGTAATCCCAGCACTTTGGGAGGCCCAGACGGGCGGATCACGAGGTCAGGAGATCGAGACCACCCTGGCTAACACTGTGAAACCCCGTCTCTACTAAAATTACAAAAAAGTAGCCAGGCGTGGTGGCAGGCGCCTGTAGTCCCAGCTACTCAGGAGGCTGAGGCAGGAGAATGGTGTGAACCCAGGAGGCGGAGCTTGTAGTAAGCTGAGATTGTGCCACTGCACTCCAGTCTGGGCAACAGAACAAAACTCCATCTCAAAAAACAAACAAACAAAAAAACAAAACAAGACCAAAAAAAACAAAAACAAAAATAAAAAGATTCCAAACTAAACGAGGCATCGTTCCCCTCCAAACATAGTCTCCTCCTCTATTGTCTACTGTACTTGATGGTTTCATCACAGCCCCATGCACCCAAGTGGAAACGGATGCTTCTTCCTGCTCCCTTGCACCTACAGCAATCAATCAATCTCATTGGTTTTTATTACTTAATATTTTCTAGGATCTGGCCCTTTCCCTCTCTCCGCCTCACCCCTGCACTGCACTGACCCAGCCTGGCCCACCTCTGCCCGCTGCTCCACAGACTGAGGTCTCCCATGGGGAGCTGAGGTCACCCTTTGCTGCCTCACGCTGCCTCTGGGATCAGAGGCTATTGGATGTGATTTCCAAGGTCGTCTCCTCTCCTCTCCTGCCTCCTCCACCAGCATCAAGCTTCCTACAGCTCCTGGAATGGTTTCCTCCACCCGCAAGGAAAGTGAGTGACCTCTACACCACCCTCACCTCTTGCCAAGCTAATTCTTTTCTTCTTTGAGACATCTGCAGATGTCACCTCCTCTGGGAAGTCCTCCCAGATTACCTCTCTCTCCTCCTACCCTTGTTTAGTGATACCATAGCTCTTTCTCAATGAAGCAATTAGTCCTTGAGGCAACTGACAACTCCACACCCCCGGTTCCCTGAGAACAGAGCCGATGCTTTATCTACTTTGCTTCTCCAGTTTCAAGCCAGGCCGTGGCACGTGGGCAGTCAGCCAGTGCCTGCTGAGCTCAGCCCAATTCTGGTCCCTTCTCCTCTCTCTGTCCTTTTCCCAGGGCAGACCCTCCCCTCCCCAGGAACCTTCAGGGAAGGGTGGATGATTGATGACTTGAGAGAGAAGTAGCTGCGGGGATCCAGCTGTGTAGAGAGGACTGGGGGCTCTCTTTTCTTTCTTTCTTTCTTTCTTTCTTTTTTTTTTTTTTTTGAGACGTAGTCTTGTTCTGTCACCAGGCTGGAGTGCAGTGATGCGATCTTGACTCACTGCAACCTCTGCCTCCAGGGTTCGAGCGATTCTCCTGCCTCAGCCTCCTGAGTAGCTGGTCCTACAAGCGTGTGCCACCATGCCCAGCTAATTTTTGTATTTTTAGTAGAGATAGGGTGTTACCATGTTGGGCAGGATGGTCTCAATCTCTTGACCTCATGATCCACCCGCCGTTGGCCTCCCAAAGTGCTGGGATTACAGGTGTGAGCCACTGCACCCAGGCTGGGGGTTCTCACACGTGACCCTGCACCACCCCACTGCAGGAGCCCCCGAGATGCAGACGCCCCAGCACAGGCCACGGAGTTGGCCTCAGTGGGCTTGAGGGGAGCCAGCAGGGTCTGCATATTTCTGAAATCCCTTAGCTGCAGGTGGGCTCTGAGAAACCCCAGCTTGGAGGCTTGAGGAGACAGCATGTCCTGGGCACTTACCTTTCCTTCTTCTCCACCTGAGGAGGCACAGCAGTCCCAAAGTGACAGTTTTGAGCACAGCAACAGCCAATGCTACACTGACAGCAGTGTCCAGACTTAGGTGCCATGATTCTGAGTGCCCTTTGCCTTCTGTGACCCTGAGTCCAGCTGTGGTGGTTGCACTGCTGGGCCTCCAGGTGGTAGTCGGGCTGCTGGCCCTCCAGGTGGTGGTGGTCATGACAGCTGGGGAGAGATGAGGAATGAGCAGACCCTCTTCTGGGGGTGCGGGCCATCAGGGTGAAGGGCATGGTGTGCTGCTTTCTAGATTGGGGGACATACAGGATGAGCAAGCCGCTCTCAGAAGCCCACACAGGGAAGGGGTAGCAAGGTGAAATGCTAACAGTTCTCAATCCAGACAACTGGGTTTAAATGTGAAGACATCACCAGTCACCAAAAATCCTGACTGCAGTGGGCAGGGCACGTGCCAGGGCAGCTGGACTCACCCTGGGTGATGGTGAGTTTGGTCCCCTCAATGGACTGCCACTGCTGCCTCCCTGATCTCCGTGTGTCCAGCTGGACTCGGCAGAAATACACAGACTGGTCCTCCTTCCGCAGGTTCGAGATCCTGAGGAGCCCGTGGTCCTGACCCTCTGTCCAGTTCAGAAAGAGCCGGTTCGAGTAATCCTCGTGAATGAAAGCTGGCCTTGTTCTGTAGAAGAACTGCCCGTGGTAGTGGCCTCGTCTCCAGGATATTTTCATGTTGGGAGCTGTGGCTAACTCCCAGGGGTGATAGAAGGAGAAGGGAATTTCCACGGAGCCACCCATAGGGGCTGAGAGGTGTTTTGGTTGAGTGACCCCAAAAGGGCCGCTTGGACCGGATCCCGCGGAGCCACCTATAGGTGGGAGGGAGAGAGTGTGGGAGAGACCTTGAAGCCTCCGCAAGACACAAAGAGGGTGACCCTAGACCCTCCCGCACCTTCATCCACAGGCAGTCGTGTGACAGGTGGCTGGACTGACTTCTGGCCTGGGTCTCCCACTCTTCAGGCATGGGAGAGAGAGGATGGGGGCACCTGCCCCTGTGGGACCCACCCTTGTTTCCTGGTAGTGGGAGCCTGGGCCCTCCTCAAGATGTCCCACCTTTGTCTCGGGTTGGCCTCTCCTGTGGTTTGGGCAGAGCCCACATCTGGGCAGTCCTGGGCACTCACCAGGCTGCAGAAATGCTGGTGGCAACAGCAGGGGCAGCAGCAGGGGCCAGCCCATGGCCTTGCTCTCCTCCAGGGGATGGGGAGACCAGCAGAGCCGTCCAGGCAGGAGAGGGGCCCTGTGGAGGGGCCACCTGGGGGTTGAGGTGAGTGGGGGGAGCCGGGCTCAGGCTCTGCAGAGGGCTGTGGGGGCCGGGAGCCTTCCCCAAACCCGTGTACCTCCAGGGTGACCAGCACTTCCTTTATCCATCTGGCTTCTTTTCCCTTATTGCAAAAGGGCCTCCCTTGTGGTCAGTGTCAAGTCAGCCCTGCCCAAGGGCCCCAGTGCCCACCTCCTGCTGAGGGGCCGGGCCTGACCTTGATTGGCTGGGCCCCTCCCACCTGGATCCCCGTAGCCCCACCTCACTCAGCCTCACTTCACTCAGTCTCACTTCTCATCCTTCTCTCTGCCCAGGGCCACCACAGGCTCTTTCAGGGAGAGGAAAGGCAGGCCTGAATCTCTGCCCTTCTGTGTCCCAGATTCAGTCCTCAGGGAGGACTAGGAGGAGGAAGCTGGTGGAGGTCACAGGCACTCAGACCCCAGCCCAAGCACCAGAGTCCCCAGCTTGTCCTCTGTCCCTCTCCCTCCCCGGCAGGGACTCCCATGCAGTCCCCAGGCACCACCAGGGCCCAGCTGGCCTCTTCCCATCCCAGGCCCGCTCCCTTGGTGCAGGGACCACGACCTTGCTCACGGGGTGAGGGGGCTGATGGTCCCCTACACAGACTGGTTCTTCTGGAGGCCACCCCTTCGCACCCTAGACGTGAGACTGGATCTGCAGGCTCTCCTCTGACCTCCCCATCCTATGCAGGCGGGGACAGGGCTCCAAGAAGCACTGCCCCAGGCCACGTGACTTGCAGTGGCAGTTCCAGGACTGGAGCTCCCTCTACCCAGACTTCTGGGCCTGGCTGAAGGGCAGAATCTCTGGGCCTCAACTTCTGAGTGCAGGACAGGAGGCTGTCCCTTCATACAGCACCTCAGGTCATTCCCTCCACACACCTGAGCCCTTGGCTGATCCAGAAGCTTCCTTGGACACAGAAGGAAGTGAAGGCTCAGAGCAACAGTGGGCACCCCGCACACAGTCCTGGGCCCATCTCTAACGGGTTTCTGCTGGCCTTTGCCTGGGGTGGTCGCTGGAGCGGGAAGCTTTGGTGGCCTACAGGGCTCCCTCCGTAGGAGACTCTGCCAACCCTCTCCAGGGTGAGGTGGCCCCTCCAGCTAAGGGGCCGTGGGGGCAGGAAGACAGGATTTCATCAGAGGAAATGGCATCAGCCTTCTTGAGACAGAAGCAGGCAGGGACGGGCCTCCCTTCTCAGTCTCTTCCCTGGCCCCAGTAGGCTCCTCTGTGCTTCCCAGGGCCAGCCAGGCCGCCCTGCCCTCCCTCCCTTCACAGGCCTGAGGAAACATGTTCCCCCACGCTCAGGAAATCCCTCTGTCTGAGCCAGGCCCTCAACACCTCATTCTCCCCATTCAACCCACAGGAAAACGGAGGCACGGGGGCTTTGGGCTGAACTGGTCCCAGCTGGAAAGGTGGGCTGAAGAGAGGACAAGGGGCCCCCTGGCTCTCTGGGCAGGGCCTCGAGAGGGTGGCCTGCTCTGCCTGAGGACTTTTTTTTTTTTTTTTTTTTTTTTTGAGATGGTCTCACTGTGTCACCCAGGCTGGAGTGCAGTAGTGCGATTTTGGTTCACAGTAACCTCTGCCTCCTGGGTTCAAGTAATTCTCCTGCCTCAGCCTTCTAAGTAGCTGGGAATTACAAGTGCATGCCACCATGCCCAGTTAATTTTTGTGTTTTTAGTAGAGACAGGGTTTCACCATGTTGGCCAGGCTGGTCTCGAACTCCTGGCCTCAAGTGATCTGCCCACCTCAGCCTCCCAAAGTGCTGGGATTACAGGCATGGGATACGGCGCCCAGCCACTGAGGACTGACTCTTGGTTCCATTCCTGCCTTGCCCATGAGCCATGGGACCCAGCTGGAAGGTCACCTGCTTACCAGGCTATCCGAGGAGGGGTCACATAGAACTTTTAGCCAACAGCCTCTGGGTAGCTCTGGAGGGCACATACTCCCCAAGGGCCTCAGGCCTGGTACCGCCACGTGCGTTCTCCGTAGATGCAAGGTGCACATTTATGTCACTTTCCGGGCCCCGGACCCAGCTGAACCCCCATGGGAGATTCCTTTTGCATCAGGATTTCTGCTCTAGGATGGTATGAGGTCTCCTGGGTGGTTCATCCTCCCTCCCCCAGCATCAGTGACAGGGCCTGGGGCTAAGCCTGGGGCTGTGGCTGTCTCTCAGAGGGGGCTTTTGGGAGGAGGCAGCCCTGGAGGAGGGCATGATTCCAACAGGGGCAGAGCCTAAATGCAGCCTGTTAGCCCAGCAGGTGGCCATGGGAGAGGCGTGGGATGCAGTGTGTTCAGGTGCAGGGGCAGGGAGGGGGCTGGGACCCTGCACCACATTTTGAGAACTGCTGCTTGTATGTCCCCACCTTCCTTCAAAAACTATCCTCCTTTCCTCACCAGCCAAGTCTATCCCTGCCCCAGCCCCTTGCCCCCCATCCTTGGCAACCACCCTGTTCCTGCTTTCCCCCTGAGATCAGGAATGAGGCACAGACGTCTGCTCTCATTGCCTCCCTTCACAGTACTGTCCTAGCCAGTGTGTTACACTGGAAATACAAGTGTTCTGTGTCTTCTTCAATTCTGTATTGATCTATTTGGCCACCATTCATCACAGGGCCCATATTATCTATATTGCCTGCATTCTTGGCCTTTTTTTAGTGGGGGACATGGTCTCGCTCTGCCTGTAGGTGGGATTATAGCCACGTACCACAGTTGCCCTCTAATTTTCTTCTTTTGCAGAGACGTGGTGTCACTCTGTTACCTAGGCTGGCCTCAATCTCCCAGGCTCAAGGCATCCTCCCAATGTGCTGGGATCACACACATGAGCCACAGGGCTGAGCCCTTTGTACACTGCCAATGCTCTGGCATCTGGTCCCTCACTGACTAGGGAGAGACTCCCCCTCCCAGGGGTGGCCGACTGTAAAATTTTTACATCAACTTATTAAATCAGCTGGTCAGTTCTGACGAGGAGCCATGCTGAAATTTTGATTTAGAAGCTCTTATTCAGGCGGGGCACAGTGGCTCACGTCTGTAATCCCAGCCCTTTGGGAGGCCAAGGTGGGCGGATCACCTGAGGTCAGGAGTTCAAGACCAGACGGGTGAAACCCCCGTCTCTACTAAAAAAAGAAAAATACAAAAATTAGCTGGACACAATGGTGCACACCCGTAGTCCCAGCTACTCGGGAGGTTGATGCAGGAGAATCACTAGAACCCGGGAGATGGAGGTTGCAGTAAGCCAAGATCATGCCACTGCACTCCAGCCTGGGTGACAGTGAGTCCATCTCAAAAAAAAAAAAAAAAAAAGATCAATTTGGGGATATTGACCTGTTAACAGTGAGCCTTAGCCAGGCACAGCGGTTTATGCCTGTCATCCCAGCACTTTGGGAGGCCAAGGCAGGCAGATCACTTGAACCCACAGTTTGAGACCAGCCTGGGCAACATAATGAAACTTCATCTCTACCAAAAAAAAAAAAAAAAAAGAAAAACTACAAAAATTAGCCAGGTATGGTGGCACGTGCCTGTGGTCCCAGCTACTTGGGAGCCGGAGGCGGGAGGATCGTTTGAGCCCAGGAGGTTGAGGCTGCAGTGAGCTGAGATCCCACCACTGCACAGCCCGGATGACAGAGTGAGACCTTGTCCCAAAATACCACCACTAGGCCATGCACGGTGGCTCACGCCTGTAATCCCAGCACTTTGGGAGGCTGAGGCGGGCAGATCATGAGGTCAGGAGATCGAGACCATCCTTGCCAACATGGTAAAACCCCGTCACTACTAAAAATACAAAAATTAGCTGGGCGTGGTGGTGGGCGCCTGTAGTCCCAACTACTCAGGAGGCTGAGGCAAGAGAATCGCTTGAACCCAGGAGGCAGAGGTTGCAGTGAGCTGAGATCATGCCACTGCACTCCAGCCTGGTGACAGAACAAGACTCCATCTCAAAAAAAAAAAAAAGCCCACCACCAAAACAACAATGAGCCTTGTGATATATGAACGTGGTGTATCACGCCCTTGACTTAGGCCCTGACACTCAGGCCTTTCAGGCATGATCTGGCCTGGCCCCCAAGCAATGTCAGCCACACCACCTGGTGTAGATGTGAGGCTGCTCGCAGAGCACCTTCATCAGCCAGCTGCGCCTCCACCCACCAGGAGCATGCTTGTCCAGGCCTGCCTCCTGCTCTCCTTCCCCAAGAACTCCTCTTCCTCCCAGCCCTGTGCCCCCTGAGTGGGTTACAGCAATGCTTTGCACCTCAGGCTCCACATCTGTCAAACTGGACTTCCTGAAAATACCTACCTCCTGACTTGTTGTAAGATAAGACCATCTGGGAAGAGTTGCTCAGGCCTTGGGAGCCTCCTGGTTTACAATCTTCACATCCTTGTAGGCCTCCTCACTCTTCTCACGTACCTGATGCTCAGTGTGAGCCACACAGGCACTACACGGCCAGGGAGGGACCCCCAGGATTCAAATCCAGGTCCATTCAAAGCTGAAACCTTACTTTGGGCCATGGGTGCTGGGGCGTGTCCTGGGCGCCTGGGGCCACCGGAGGGGAAGCAGGTGCTGCTGCTGGGCTGACTCAGCTCTTCCCCTGGAGCACATCAGCTCCCTCAGGCCTCAATTTCCATGCACACTGAGCCAACAGCACTCTGGTCTCTGGGTCTCAGGCTCAACCATGCATCACAGCACAGTGCACCACACACTCTCAGGGCCCCCTTTGTCGCTGCTGCTGGCTCTGACACTTGAGGCCGGGCAGCACGGAGCAGGCTGGATGTCGGGATACTTTCTGGATCCCAAGATGTTTGGCTCCAAGTCCCACAGGGACCAGGCTGGGCTGTAGTCTCCTAAGCTTATGGAAGACAGGTTCAGGCCGGGGGACTCTTCCTCCACTGTGTGATAGGCAAGTGGCCCTGGCAGGGGGTCCCTCAGAGCTCCCCCTTTGTCTGTTTCTTAGAGAAACCCAGCTTTCTGGAGATCCCCTTCAGGCTTCCCCTGAGACCTTACAAGCCCCACTGTTCACACCCGTCCAGGGTCCAGGGTGCTCTTGCTCTCTCCCTTCCCTCCCTGTCATCTTCCTCCCGGCACTGCCTTCCTCACCCTCCTTGGGGACCTCTGCAGCAACCCTTCTTCGTCTCTTCCTTGAGCCCCCAGCCCTGGAGGAACTGCTGAGCTACCTAGACCAGTGCTGAGGGTTTCTGGGAGGAGGAGGATGACCACCAGCCAAGGAAGGCAGGCCTGACCACCTGCAACCACGCTCTTCCCAGCACAGTGCAGAGCTGGGAACTAGATGGGGCTGGGTCCTGGCAAGGCCACATCAGGGCCTGGCTGGGGCAGTGTGCTGGGCTGCGGAGGGTGATGAGGGTGGATGCAGCCTCTGGGCAGGCCGTCCCTGAGCTGGACATAGGGCGTGGCTCCTGATTGGCAGCTGGCACTTCCTGCGATGTCCCCATGCAGTCCCTGGGAGGGTCTGAGGGGTACCCCAGGGGTACTCACCCCAGCTCGGGGAGCAGCCTCAGCCTGGCTCAGGAACAACACTGTCCCGCCACCTAGGGCCTGCCACATTCCTGGGGAGTCTTGAAGCCCAGAGCCCTCTCACTCACACCGTCTTGTGTGGCAAAAGCCCATCAGGCCCAGGCTGTGGGGCCCACAGGCAGAAGGGCTGGCTCTGGATGGAACATTTTGTGGGGAGGCCCCCATGTCTGTGAAGGCCTCTGCCTGCCCGGAGAGCAGGTGGGGGAAGTGACTGAGGGAAGATTTCAGGCGAATCCCCCTACTCTCCACCCCCTGCCTGACACCTACTGTGGAAGGAGGGCATCAGGACCGCAGACCAGGCCACAGCAGGGAGCCCGGCAGAAGGATGCCAGGTCAAACCACAGGGACTTCTCTCAGGCTGAAGCCCCAGGAACCCTTGCAGCTGTCCTAGGACATGGTGGGATTGGAACAGAAACCATCCTGCTGGGATCCCCCAATTCTATCTAGGCAGCTACAAGTGTCCCTCAGGAAGCTCCTCCAAACCCCGTCACCCCGAGAAGCCAGGAGAGATCTCTAAGATTGGGACACTGCCCTCTCCCTGGGCCAACTCCAGCCCTGCAAGGAGGCCCCAACCCACTCTGGTTCTCACCTGGCTTCTTCCTCCAAGGGTGGAGACTGCCTCCCCAGTCTCTTCACCCCCAAAGAAGCAGCACAGCCAAGGCCCAAGTCAGAGAAACTGTGTTGCTGACTTAGTCATGGCAGGAAACGACTGGAATGGGGTACTGTCACTCACACACTCACACCTGTGCCCACACACCCCCACGCATGCACACACACAGACCACATCCGCAGCAGGTGGGCCTGGCCAAGTACCCGTGATACACTTATTGGAGGCCCAAGAATAAAGTAAGGGGGTGGCGCCCAGGAGGCCAGGGAAGGGGAAAGCCCAGTGGCCTCATGGTCTCTCTCATTGAACTCCGAAGCGTCCTTCCATGGCCCTGGGCTCCCGAGCGTCAGGGAAAAGAGTGAGGCTGGGACCGGTATGGGGAGGCCTCTCCCCTGCCTGAGTGTAGAGTCCAGTTCTCAACAGAGACAAAGCTGCCACGTGCAAGGATGGGTGTGGAGGCCCAGGCGGCAGGGCCCTGGGGCCGGTGTGCGGCGTGGGTGGGGAGCGATGCCCACCCGTTGGGGTGAGCCATGTCCAAAGTAGCTGGGCAGAAGCTGGTGTTGATAGTGGCATAAGGGTCGTGGAGAGTAGCCTGGGAGGCCTGGCTGGGTGCCTACACGGGGGAAGGAGGGTCAAGTGAGTCTGTATAGCTTGGGTCCAGCCCTGGCCCCAACTCCCCCTGCCACCTCGTCCCCAAAGCAGCCCCCCTCCTCACCCATGCTCGTGCTGTCAGTGCCTGGGAGTTGGTGTGGGACGGCTGGAGCCTAGGGGTAGGGCTGGGAGAGAGCAAGGATAGTCAGAGCTCTGCAGGGCATGTGGCCAGCCCAGTGTCAGGGGAATGTGAACAGGGCCCAGGTCTCACCGGTGCTTCTGTCGGCGCAGCAGGTGAAGGAGGTAGCCACAGCCAAAGAGGAGGACTCCCGAGACCCCCAAGATCCCTGCCAGGTCTGCCCGCAGAATGGGGACAGGAGTTGGCGGGGCAGAGAGACCTGGGCACAGAGACAAGAATCAGATGGGTGGCCAGTACCCGAGCCCCTCCCTGACCTCCTGGGCCCCTCGTCCTGGCCCCACCTGGGTCTGAGCTGGGCGGGAGGCTCCCACAGGCCTCCCAGGAGCCTTCAGGGAAGGATGCAAACTTGCAGCAGAAGGTGGTGTTGGTGCAGGGGCTGCTGGCCCCAGAGTCTTCCAGGGTGAGAGAGATGCTGCTCTGGGTTTCCCAGCGGGCCTGGCGAGCAGGGGCCCATTGCCGGGTGCCAAGTTCTGGGTGCAACACAGCCAGCTTGGTCCCCCCAGCACCATCGGGGCCTCCCCAGCTCACAGTCACCAGGGAGATGGAGCCAGGCCCCAGGAACCCACAACGGACAGTGAAGGATGAGAGCTCGGTGGCCTCCATCCGAACTTGCACCCACACCTCTGGGGTCCCTGTGGAACAGCAGCAAGGTTGGTGGGCTGTTGTCCTACATCACCCTCCCTGCAGCCCCTGCCCGTCTCTGGTGCCGGCACTCACCTGCAGTGACACACAGAGTCAGCAGCACCCAGGGCAGGGCCAGGGTCCGGTGCCCCATGGCCCCCTCCAGTACGGGTTCTGGGGACTGCAGGGCCGGCACCTGTGCCTCTGTTCTCATCGCAGGAAGTCTTCATGTTGTCAGCAGCCAAACAGCCACTTCCTTCTCCCCTCTCACACCTTCCCCAGAGGTGGTGAACACAAGGTGGCTGATTCCCTTCTTAAAGTGACAGTGAGGGCCTGCTCAGTCCCCAAGGCTGTGCTTCCGGGTAACAAGGCAGGGTGGCACAGGTTGGTGAGAACCTAGCCCTGGCTAGGCCTGGGGAGGCCAGGGGAGGGGCAGAGTAGCTGCCAGGGTCTGGAAGGACTCCCCTTCCCTGGACAGCAAGGGATGCCGGGCCTCCCTAGGAAAGGGCTCTGTCCCACCCCTCACCCAGCTAAGGAACCTGGGAGGAGAGAGTCCCTGGGAGTAGGAAGCCAGCAGGGAGGACCTGAAAGCCAGCCCAGTGTGCGTGACCTGCCACCAATCTGATGTGGGTCCCACGCTTACACCTACAACCCAGGCCTCCCCAACAACCCCCAGCCTGACTTGCCTACTGCACAATCATACCTCCTGATCTACCCTGAACGTACCCCATACTGGGCTCTGCTCCAGGCGCCGTCTCCCTTGTCATAGGTGATGGCAACTGGCTTCTGGCTGCTCAGGACCAAAGCACAGCCACCAGTGCCTCTTCTCTTTCACCTCCAATGCACCAGGAAATCCTGTTGGCTTCTCACCCTGACCAAAGGACCACTTCTTCCCAACACCCCCCAACAACCCCCAGCCTTCTGACTCCAGGCCTAATATTCTCCTGCCTGGAAGAGCAGAAACAATGGAGAATTGGCCTGGCTGGTTTCAGTTCTCACTGCAGTGGCCAGAGTGACCCTTCTGAACCCAAGTCAGGCAGGCCACTGCCCTTCTTGACTCTCACAGCCCATGACACCCAGAGTCAACGCCTCAAGGACCATCCATGTCCTGCCATCCCCACCTCCCCTGCCCTCCTACTTCACGTGCATACCTCTGAGTTGAATTAACAGCAGCAAGATTTGGAGGTGACCAGGAGGAAACGGGCTGGCCCTTGCCGTGAGGTGTGCACAGACAGGGAATGAGAGGCCAGCACTTTAGGATGAGTCCAGGAGTTTAAGACCAGCCTGGGCAACATGGTGAGATCCTATCTCTATCCAAAAAAGAAGAAATAAAAAATTAGCCAGGCGTGGTGGCAGGCACCTGTAGTCTCAAGTATTTGGGAGGCTGAGGTCGAAGGATCGCTTAAGCCCAGGAGGCAGAAGTTGTAGTGAACCATGATTGCACCACTGCACTCCAGCCTGGGTGACAGAGTGAGACCCTGTCTTGATAAATAAATGTTGCTCTGAATTGCTTCCCTGCTTATGTCACTTCAAGGATGCAAACTGACCAGAATGCTGCTAGGCAGCAACAGGTGACCCTTTCCAGGGATCAGTTTGCTTTGTGTGCTGTGAGCCGGAATCTAGGGTCCAGTGAGAGCCCAGGGTGCTGTCTTAAGGTTGATCTTGTCCACGGTGTGGTAAGGACTGAAGAGACAGCCCTGTCCCAAGTCACCTCTCTGGGCCCTGGTTTGCCCCTGTGTCAAAGACTCATCATGTCTGCTTAATCCTGTGGTGCTGGCTGGATGTGGTGGCTCATGACTATAATCCCAGCACTTTGGGAGGCTGAGGTGGGTAGATCACTTGAGCCCTGGAGTTTGAGACCAGCCTGGGCAACACAGTGAGACCCTGTCTCTACAAAAAATAAACATTAGCCGGGTGTGGTGGCTTTCACCTGTAGTCCCAGTTACTCGGGAGGCTGAGGCGGAAGGATCACTTGAGCCTGGGAGGCGGAGGTTGCAGTGAGCCAAGATCATGCCACTACACTCCAGCATGGGCAAGAGTGAGACCCTATCTCAAAAAAAAAATTAAATATTAAAAAAATACAAAATAAGAATCCTGTAGTGTTTGACACAAACCAGGTTTGGTCTCTGGGGCAAACTCTGTCCCCTCATCCACACCCTGCAGCCCATAGTGGTCTTCATGGTACCTATGCAGCCAGTCACCCATGGCTCCCAACATTCTCTTCACCCTTTGCCCTTCACCAAGGCCACCTGTACTGATCTCCACACCTGCCTCAGACCTGCTTTTACTGCTTTCTCCACTACCATCCCCCAGGCAGGGTGTGAGACTGGTGCAGAGGGGACCTACCTCAGGTGGCCTGGCCAGTGTAGCTGCAGAGCACCTAGGACACCTGAGGCTGCTGCATATCTACCTCCCTAGTCCGAAAGACCCTTGCCTCCCACTGAAAGAAACCAAAAATGTTTAACCTCAGAATAGGCTTCTTAGCCATATTTTGGGATGGTTGACCAAAGGGCTTGTAGGCAGCTGTGGGCCTGCAACATGGTCTTCAGTCAGGGACATCCGCCTCTGCAGAGGAAACGGTGGAATAGACAGCAAATGCACATAGCCTTTCTCTGCAGTCTCCGTGTCTGGATCTAGGAAGACAAACTGAGAGGCGGGACCCCTTTAAGGGTCTGAAGGACTTGCTTACCACAGGCTCCATAGAGCACCAGCTGTGAGGTGTCACCTGCAGAACAAGACCTTTGCTAGCCAAGTCTCTCCTCTCCCCTTCCTTTAACCTGTTTCGCTGTGCTCTGGGCCTCCCATTATTTCCGTAATTTCAAGATGGTTATAAAAAGTATCAACCATCTGGCTGTTTCTTTTTTTATATATTTTATATGACTTGTGCACATGTGTGCACACAATAACTTTTTTTGTTGTTGTTGTTGTTTTGAGACAGAGTCTTGTTCTGTTGCCCAGGCTGGAGTGCAGTGGTGCAATCTAGGCTCACTGCAAGCTCCGCCTCCCGGGTTCACACCTGGTTAACATGGTGAAACCCCGTCTCTACTAAAAATACAAAAAAATTAGCCGGGCGTGGTGGTGGGCACCTGTAGTCCCAGCTACTCAGGAGGCTGAGGCAGGAGAATGGCATGAACCTGGCAGGCGGAGCTTGCAGTGAGCCTAGATCAACTGGATGTCAATGTCCCCTCTTCATGGGTGGCTGTCTCAGTCCTAGCACTGCTTCCACTGGAAGAGTCTGAGCTCCTCCATCCTAGCCTTGGTTCTGGGCAGCAAACAGCTCAGCCCTGAGCAGCCCCTGTTCTTCTGTAGGCCCATGGGGCCCACTGCAGATAGGAACCCAGGCAGCTGATTTGGATGGCCTCAATTCCTGGCGTCAAAACACAGGGTTCTGGAGGGCCTAGTCTCACCACAGAGAAAGGGAAATGGCTATAAAAATCCAAAATATTTTTGACAGAGGACTAGAGGCCTCCTCCTCCCCTAAATACTTTGGCACTTGATACAACCTTCGGGAAAAGGAAGCCAAGAAGACTCAGGAGTTAAATTTTCTCAGCAGCTGGCCAGAAAGAGAGCTTGAAATTAGAGGAAAAATAAAGTTGTTTCTGCTCACCTGAGTTTGTAGGGTAAGACTTGTGACTGCTGCATTTATTTTTACATGTATGTTTTAATGTTGTGAAAAGGGCCGCTTTTGTTCCTCTGTAACTTTAATTATAGCTTACCCTTTATCACAGTAATACAGCTAATGTGAGGTAGCGTCTTCAGTGGATACTATGTGCTAAACCCATTCTCAGTGATGCACATACATCAGTTCCATACTTAACAATCACTTTATGTGGGAAATAACTTGCTCGGGGTGGAAAGGCTACTTACACAGTGAAGCCAAAATTTAAACCCTGACAAAAATTTTCACTTCAGAACCCATAATATTCAGCATTATGTGGAGCTGCCTTCTCCCACACCTTGGTTAAAAAAATAAAACTGAACTGCAAGATTGTGTCAGCAAACGGCAGTCGTCCTCTCTGCCCTGGCAGTGCAGAAGCCAGGAGTTGAACCCATGTTTCTCACCAGGTTAAGCTGACTTGCTAAGTTGGGATGTGACCTCAGAGACAGAGGCTACTCCAGCAATACAAGATGCTTTATTTTTCTGCTTCTACCTATGCCACCCAATCCCTTCACTGGGCCTAACTTACTGAATCAAATTAAGTATATTTCCCTCCAAGTTTCCCCAGGATTCTGGGCTCCTTTGCACACTACAGGTCTTCTCTAAACGCCCCGGGTTTATCTATCCTTTGGTGAGTTTTCAGCTCTTCTCCTTATTTCTCTGCCCTGTCCTGACCAAAAATCTTCAGTGCCTGTTTCTCTCTGACATCCAAATCCCATACACATCTAGGGGTAACTGGTGAATCTGAACTGATGAGTGACTCGTTTCCGTGAATCCTTTCTAGGATCTCGGTATTTCATCCTATCCCAAGGGAAGGCTCTAAAGAGCTCAAGGAAGACCTCACCATGTCTATGTGTGAGAAGAAACCTTTCACCCCTTCACTATCACACCCTATCATCCAAGCACACATTCCTCTTTCATCCCATAAACCCCAGTCAGTGTCACCTGGAGTTACAAGGATGGGGCGACTTATCTAGTAACTGAAGACTCTCAGTAATCTGAAGAAAAAAAAAAAAAATCGCTTCACTTTATAACTCAGGAGACAACGCCAAGTCACTTCCGGCAGAGCTCATGGCCACAGTGCAAGTTTAAAAAGGTAAAGCCTTATTGAAAATCATTAAAAGTAATCTTAAAACAATTATTCAGGCCGGGCGTGGTGGCTCAAGCCTGTAATCCCAGCACTTTGGGAGGCCGAGACGGGCGGATCGCGAGGTCAGGAGATCGAGATCATCCTGGCTAACCCGGTGAAACCCCGTCTCTACTAAAAAATACAAAAAGCTAGGCGGGCAAGGTGGCGGGCGCCTGTAGTCCCAGTTACTCGGGAGGCTGAGGCAGGAGAATGGCGTAAACCCGGGAGGCAGAGCTTCCAGTGAGCTGAGATCTGGCCACTGCATTCCAGCCTGGGCGACAGAGCAAGACTCCGTCTCCAAAAAAAAAAAAAAAAAAAACAATTATTCAATATTAACAGACAATGCCCAGCGGTGCCATGTGGGAGGCAAGCCACCCAGCTGCCAAGGCAAGAGACCAGGGCACAAGCTGTTCCAGTATAATAAAGAAAATATACAGAATAAGAATAGTTATACTAGAAATATAGATATGATTATATATGAGAATATCACTAACCATTAGTTTACAGCATTACTCTTTATTCCAATATTATAATAATCTTTGTTTTACAATCATTATACCTACGAAAAACCAGGCCATACAGAGACAGGAGCTGAAGGGACACAGTGAGAAGTGACCAGAAGACGACTGTGAGCCCTCTGTCATGCCCAGACAGGGCCACTAGAGGGCTCCCTGGTCTAGTGGTAACGCCAGTGCCTGGGAAGGCACCCGTTCGTTACTCAGCAGACCTTGGTCTAGTGGTAGCAGACCGGGAAAGGGAGTCTCCCTTTCCCAGGGGGAGTTAGAGAAGACTGTTCCACCACCTCTTGTGGAAGGTCTGACAGTCAGGCCCGCCCACAGTCATCTGGAGGCCTAACCGTTTCCCTGGGATGCTGTGCTTCAGCAGTGACGCACCTGTTTCACTTTCATGTTCCGCTCTGTATACCTGGCTCCACCTTCTAGATACCAGTAACAGAATTAGTGAAAGTATTAAAGTCTTTGATCTTTCTGAGAAGAGCATAGAAGAAATAATGACGTAAGCTGTCCTCTCTCTCTCTGCCTCGGCTACCTAAAAGGGAAAGGCCCCCGTCCGGTGAACACGTGACTCACATGACCTTATCAATCATTGGAGATGACTCACACTCCTTACCCTGCCCCTTTTGCCTTGTATACAATAAATAGCAGCGCGGTCAGGCATTCAGGGCCACTAGTGGTCTCCACATCTAAGTGGTAGTGGTCCCCTGGGCCCAGCTGTCTTTTCTTCTATCTCTGTCTTGTGTCTTCATTTCTACAATCTCTTGTCTCCACACACGAGGAGAAAAACCCACAGACCCAGTGGGGCTAGACCCTACAGTGCCAGACCCTGAAAAGCACTGCTCTGCATCACTTGTCAGGCTGGGCAAAGGCCTCCGTGCCTGCTACCTGAGCTGGCCTCAGCTTGGTCCAGCCTGGCCTGGGCCTGGCCAGTGGGAGGTGCTGCTGAGAAGCCGGAGCCCTGGGCTGTCCCAGCTGGCCGGCAGGGGGCTTGCTGTCACGAACCCTTCACAGCTGAGCATGTCAAGGTGAAGGCATGCACAAAAAATATCCACAGATGTTGTGCAGCAGAAATAAAGAAAAATTCTAATCTTTTAAGACACAAATATAGTATCGCTACTTGGCCTTTTGGCCAAGATCAAGTGTAGATAAAAACATTGTGTAAGTCATTATTCCCCTGGAATATGATCAGTATCCTGAGGGAAGAGGCAAACCCCCAGCCCATCACCACACCTGCAGCTTGTGCACTTCAGGTTTTGTGCTCCCAAACAATGCCTATTCTCATGAGGGTACTGTTGTCTGCACTGGGAAATCATCCTCTGACCTGTTCACAAGTCTTTCAGGTGAAGATTTTCAGGGGGTTTGGATCTATTTAAAAAGCAATTAACAGCAAAGAGGAACCTAATCCACTTGCATTTGCCTGTTTTTGAGAGGTACTCCTGGCAGTTATGAAGATCATTAAAATTAATATCAGAATAAACAACTTTTTTTTTTGAAACGGAGTCTTGCTCGGTCGCCAGGCTGGAGTGCAGTGGCGCAATCTCGGTTCACTGCAACCTCCGTCTCCTGGGTTCAAGTGATTCTTCTGTCTCAGCCTCCCGAGTAGCTGGGACTACAGGCGCACGCCACCACGACCAGCTAATTTTGTTGTATTTTTAGTAGAGACAGGGTTTCACCATGTTGGTCAGGATGGTCTCAATCTTTTGACCTCGTGATCTGCCCGCCTTGGCCTCCCAAAGTGCTAGGATTACAGGCATGAGCCACTGCACCCAGCCCTAAACTGAACTTTCAACTGAACTTCAGAAAATGTTGAACCATGATTTAAAAAAATGTTTCTCACTTTGCTCTCACTAAACCCTTTTTTAAGAGCAAAAAGGTATTTTGCACTGTTAACCAATGAAATATTTTAAAACACTTATTTCATCAACTCATCTGTTACATTTTAAATGTGTATAATATAGAATATGTTTATATAACTTAAAAATTTTTAAAAACTGATATAAATGTCCAAACATTGGGAGTCTTATGACTCTAAGGCCCTGTTCCAGTTGCTATGGCTACATAACAAACCCCTCCAGACTGAGTGGTGTAAACCACCATCTTATTATGCCCATGGACTCATGGTCAGGAATTTGGAAAGTGCACAGAAAAGATGGGCTGTCTCCGCTCCCTGATGCCTGGACCTCATCTGGGAAAACTGAAAAACAGGGGAGGTTGGATCATCTGACTCCCGTCTGTACTGAGTCTGGCAGCCAACATGGATGTTGGCTGGGACCTCGGTGAGGGCTGCTGGCAGGAACACCTACACACGGCCTTTTCCTTCGGCTGCTGGGCTTGCTCACAGAATGGTGACTGGGTTCCAAGCGTGAACCCAAGTACAAGAGACAGGAAATGGAAACTGCCAGTTTCCTTAAAATCTGGGCCCACTAACTAGCACGGCATCATTTCTATCATCTTCTACTAGTCAAGCATCACAGAGCCCATATTCAAGGAGACAACCTAGACCCAGCCTCTCAATAAACAGCGTCAAAAGCTTTAGGGAGTATGGTGTCAAGCTCCCAGATTCAAAGGCTGTGACTCAACCCAGTGCACTGGGCTGCCTGGCTGTACACAGGTGTCCATATTGACGCAAAGCCCCCAAGCTGCTCTTATCTTCTTGTGAAGCACCCTTAGCTTGGCTGATATTTAAATAACTCAGGAATCTTTCCCCTCCTAGATTCTTAGAGACTCCACATCTTCTCCTCAGTTCTCCCACTCTGTTCCCTCATCCCATAAAACAGGCTCCTCTCTCTGGAGCTATTCTACCTGAATACAGGCTAAAGATCTCTCAATGAGTTAGCCTTCCCCCCAACCCAGCTCTGACTCCTTCGGACTCCTTTCCAAAAGGAGACCCACAACCCAATTTCTTCTAGCTTTTATCTGGGAGGGCAGTTGGGGGCAGGGAAAGAGAATAAAAGGGGTGAGGTAGTCTTGGCTAAGTGACCTGATCGCAGGAAATCATGGCTCTTTCTGCACAGATCACTAGCTGGATGGCTGTATCTGGCCTAGGAGACCATAGTGAGAACCTGTCACTAAAGCAGGTGCCCATGATGGGAAGAATTGGAAATTATATCTAAAGAGAGAGGCTGAAGCGTTCCTTAAACCACAGAAGAAAACAGTGAAAATACAAAATGACAACAGCTGTCTTCAAATACTGCTTGTCAGAGGGACAAGAAAGAATAGAGGTGCTGTGCTGCTCCACAAGGCAAAACAAGAGCAAACGTGTGAGTTTCAAGAGGCCAGCCCTGAGGCTGCACTGCGGCAGTCTAGGTGAGAGATGATGGTGACAATGTGTGGAGGACATAGGCCAGAGAACATTTTTCACCAAGTCTTGACAGAACTTGGTGAAGAACTAGCTGGAGAAGGCAAGAGTGAAGGTGACATCTGTCACTTGGATTTTAGGGTTGGACATTTACAGTAACTCCTTAGTTTCATTTTAACTCTTAGATACTGTAATTTGATCAAATTCCAAATTATGACAGGTACCTTTGGGATGACAGGATAAAATTTCCTTTGGAAAGAACCCCTGGGTGAAGGCTGCCAGGACACATGGCCTGGCCTGGCCCGCGTGGGTGAGACAAGCAGATTTACAAGTTCCTGCTCTCCCACCTGTCAGCACAACTTTCACTGCTGCAGAGGCTGTGGCCACTAGATAAACTACTCACAGGCAGTTAATCTCTCCCTATCTCCACTGGCTCACCCCGCCTCTCAGTTACTAAGCAATACTTCCTGGAGAGACTGTAGACAAAGCACCTGCGGGGTGTGGGGACACCTATACACTGGGCCATGGGACAAGGCAGACGAAGAACCTGACCTCCATCAGTTTAACGATCTTATTAAGCCACACCTTGGGAACGTGTGGATTCAAACATGTTTATTGAGCGAATCATTAGGACAAAAAATAGGCTGAGAAAGATGTTCCAAAAATCCAGGAAACTATGGGCTCTTTCCATTAGACATAGAGAGGCACTGCCCCTCTCCACTCCAAACAGAACAGGAAAAAGGCAGGGGGACTGGGTCACAGTGCATTAGGGAGGACACGGTCTCTCAGCTTCTCTACCCCAACATCACCAGAGGGAAAGGTTAGGTTAGAAAAACAATGCCCAACTCCTTCCCCTCAGAGCCCAGGGCTGAAGCCTGGGGGAATGCTTCATTTTGCTCCTTTTCTCTTTGCCTTTTCCAAATGGTCACATCCTTGAGGTAGGGAGTGAAGCTGGGGAGGGGCCCAGTCATGTCAGAAATCCTATAATGAGAAAGATGAAAGGAATACACAGGACACAGCAACAGGCCAATGGGCAGACCGTCCTCCCCCGGGTTACTGTAAAAGCCCCAGAGACAGCTCAGAGGGCCACCCCCAGGCTGTAGCCTTTCTGTCAATTTGATGAGTACATGGGTTGCCTGCCAGCATTTCCCAAGGACACATAACTCCTCCTGCTCTGGGGACACTCACCTCAACATCCAGCTCTGTAGAATCTAAGAGGTCCAGCCCACGCTCACTGGGGGAAGAGTAGCTACTTGCTTGCTAGAGAGAATGAGGTTAAAAGTCAAAAAGGCCTTTCCACACTCCTATCACTTCGCAAACAAAAAAACCAGTTCCTTTCCCAGCCTCATAAGAACAAATATGGGCAGAGCAGGCCCTTATGCCACCTCCTGGTACGGATGTTAGTGTGGACACGAGGATTGGTCCTGACTGCAGAGCGCTTCTTGGCCTGCTGACTGAGCCCCTTCAATGCCTTTGGTTTGGAAATCAGAAAATGGATTTTTCCTGATATGTTAGGAAATAATACTTTAACAGAGGCCTTGCTCTCTAGTCTCTGGTTTGAAGCTATCACTGTTTGGTTTCTCCTTCTGAGCACAAGACTCCCCTGTTCTGTTCTATTCTGTTCTTTTTCCCTCCCTGCAGAGAAGAGAACAGAACAGAAGAATAACAGAAGATACAGAGCCTGTAATGGACTGAATATCTGTGTCCCCCCAAACACACATGTTGAAATCCTTCCCCCAGCGTGATGCTGTTTGGAAGTGGGGCCTTTGGGAGATGATAGGGTCATAGGGGTGCAGCCCTCATGGATGGATGAATGCCCTTCTAAGCCTAGGTCAGAGAGCTAGCTTGCTGTTTCTCCTCCAGGTGAGGATACAACTAGAAGCCAGCAGTCTGCAGGCTGGAAGAAGGCCCTCACCAGAACCCAACCCTTGGACTTCAGCCTCCAGAACCATAAGAAATAAATTTCTGCTGTTTGTAAGATACCAGTCTATGGAATTCCGTTACAGTAGCCTGACCTCAGACATAGCCCTTTTCCATGTATAAAGTGGTTTTACCTTATATTTTATGTAAAAGGTCCATTTTATTTATTTTTGAATTGTTGATTTTTTTTTTTTTTTTTTTTTTAAGAAACAGGAGTTTACTATGTTACCCAGGCTGGACTCCAACTCCTGGACTATTGATCCTCCTGTCTCCACCTCCTGAGCTGCTGGAACTACAGGCTAACAGTTCTGTTTTAAAGATAAGAAAATGGGCTGCACGCAGTGGCTCACACCTGTAATCCAGCACTAAGGGAGACTGAGGCAGGTGGATCTGCTCGAGGTCAGGTGTTCGAGAATAGCCTGGCCAATATGGCGAAACCCCATCTCTACTAAAAATACAAAAAAAATTAGCCAGGCGTGATGGCACATGCCTTTAATCCCAGCTACTTGGGAGTCTGAGGCAGAACCGCTTGAGCCCAGGAGGCAGAGGATGCAGTGAACCGAGATTGTGCCACTGCACTCCAGCCTAGGCGACAGAGAGAGACTCTACCTCAAAAAATAAAAATAATTCAAAAATAAAGATGAGAAAATGGAGGCTGAGAAGGCTTAAAGCGCTAACTTGACATGGAGTTGAGGACTAGCACTCAGGTCACCTCACTCCAAATGCCAGGCTTTTCCCACTACACCAGCAGCATTTCCTCCTGGGGAAACAGGCTAGGTTAGAAGGGGAGTGAGAGGGGCCGGGCGTGGTGGCTCAAGCCTGTAATCCCAGCACTTTGGGAGGCCGAGACGGGCGGATCACAAGGTCAGGAGATCGAGACCATCCTGGCGAACACAGTGAAACCCCGTCTCTACTAAAAATACAAAAAACTAGCCGGGCGAGGTGGCGGGCGCCTGTAGTCCCAGCTACTTGGGAGGCTGAGGCAGGAGAATGGCGTGAACCCAGGAGGCGGAGCTTGCAGTGAGCGGAGATCGCGCCACTGCACTCCAGCCTGGGCGACAGAGCAAGACTCCGCCTCAAAAAAAAAAAAAAAAAAAAAAAAAAAAAAAAAAAAAAAAAAAAAAAAAGGGGAGTGAGAGAAGGGACAGGGAGGGGAAGCCCTGTAGTAGGGAGAGGGAGGACAGGGGGCAATGTGTTGGGAGGAGAGACACTGAAGGGGGCTGCCACCTGGACTGAATGACCTCCCACCTCCAGCATTAGGACTTCCAATTCCTAGGAGGTTCGGAGGCAACAACATTTACTTAGGGATTGGGAGCAAGAGTGCTATTCCAACCTTCTTTGGTATTTGTAATTTATTTTCCTTATTCTTTACTAAAAGTAGAGTCCAAGCAAGTCTAAACCAACGTATAACCTGTCCTCCTTTACTCTAGATTCATTCAGCTTTCAGAGACTAGGGATCACCGAGTGGGGAGAGGGGAAGCACCCTGGCTTCTCTTTGGCACATCAGCCCCTAGTTCTTGAGAGAGAAGTGCAGGGTGGTCCACTCACCATGTCTGTATCCTGCTGTTCTTCACTTGACTCATCCTGAATTTCGAACTCTTCTTCCTCGTCCTCTTCCATAAGGCTGAGTCTGATGTAGGGGCAAAGAGTCAGGCTTTTCAAACTGTTCTTTGAGGACCCCTGAGAGTTTCTCAGACACCCGGGGTGGGGGAAGTGGGGAGTAGTAAGTACAACATAGTAGGTTTCCAGATTGTGCTGACAGGAAGTGCTCTGTGGCTAAAAACAAGTCCAAAAAGCACCCACAGAGAGGCAATGGGTGAGAAAGGAATCCCCTTACAGTGGGCAACAGATCTGAAGTGAAGACAGGAGATGATGAGAAAAGCTCACCGCATCAGCTGGTTGCCCAGACCAGGACCTGAAGGGTTGTTGCCTGGAGTCTGGAAATACTGTGGACCCAAGAACCTTGACCTCTGGGTGCCTGCGAGGGGCTGACTGCTGGGAATGAAGCAGGATCAATGATGGGATAAAAATCAAGAGTAAGAAGAGGAGGATGTAAGGCAGCTGGTGTTAATGGGGAGAAAAGCTCAGTGTTGGGAGAGATGCATTTTAAAGCTAAAAAATGGAGAAGGATTAGAGAAGAACCCACCAATGAGGGACTGCTACAGCAGGGAACTACAAAATAGAAACAGCAAGATGGAGGTAGCCAGACACCAAACTGGGAACTCAGACACCCAGATTCCCTCCATGGCCTCACCCCTGGGCAAAATCCAACTCTGAGCCATCTTCTTCCTCCATCTCTTCCAACCCCCACAGGGGCTGCCTGCTCTTCACGGCTGTGGAGGTGAGGGTAGGCGTGGGCGGGATGCTGTTCAGCTTCAGACTTTCTTCCTGGGACGAGGAGACGTCCTCTCTGTTATGCTTGGCAGGCCCTGCCAAGCAGATGCACACATTAACCACAGCCCAGGGCCTGCAACAGGTGTGCTCTCTTTCCAAGACCTGCCCGGGATTTAGTAAGGGAAAGTCAATCAAGAAGAGAATGGAAAACCTATACAGCCTCATTCTGTTGCCCTCAAATGGGCACAGCCCAATGTACTAAATACATAGCCTTATGTACCAAAAAGTAAGGCTTAGAGAATTGTAGTTAGGCCTTGTCCAAGGAAAACTTGCTACATAGCTTAGAAAACTAAATGGAAAGATACATAAATATACATTTCACAGATAAACTGTAACAGGTGAACAGGTGAACACAAATATGAGGGAGTGTTGGAGTCTCTAAGATTGAGAGGTCTGAATTAGCCAATGAAGACATTTGAGATCCTATCCAAGATTTCTGTGGTCAGAAAAAGCTTAAAATGACAACAGAGTTTTGGTACCAGAGGCCAGAGTGGATGCATGAGGGCCAGGAAAGAACTGGAAAATGGGAGACAGGATTTTCCAAAAGCTAGAAAAAAATGAAGTGATTACAATGCCAGTATAATTGATATGATATGAAGGGGGACTTAGCTCCTACAGAGATTGGAGAAGGTAGAGGAGGAGAAAGAATCCAAAGATTCTCACTGCCTGAGAAAACCCAGGCAATACTATTTTAAAGCATCAATCAAATTGATATTAAGTCTGTTAACTGTAAACAGTCACACTCCCGTTACCCTCCTTCTCCATGGCCATGTTCATCCACTGAAAACAATAATCCCAAAGTGAGCTGCTATGGGTTTAAGCAGAGGGCTACAGAAAACAGGGAAGAGCCATACCCCGGGCTTGTATGCCCAGAGGGGAAACCTTGGGGCCCCAGGTGTGTCCTCCTGATCTCCCCGAGCTGTTAGTGGTGTGATGCCCGAGGGCTGGGCCCTTGAGTCTCTCCTCTTCTCCATCTTCACTGGCTTCTCCATCTTCACTAGATTACCCAGACACTGAGGTTCACATCCTTAAACATCACCTATACTCTGCCACATCCCAAAGGGATCTCAAGCCTTCAGCTGTCCCCTGAACTCCATCTTAACAGCCCCTACGGTTTGTTCAACATCTCCGCCTGTAATCCTGTGGCCAACACCAATGCCCCAACCTTCCCCCACAGCTATCTTCACACTCTGCCTTCCCCATCTCAGATACTGTCAACTCCATCCTTCTGTCAGGCCAAAACTTGGAGCTAGTCTCAATTCCTCTTTTTGTTTTATATCCCACATCCAGTTTGTCAGAAAAGCCTACTAGAGATACCTTGAAAATGCACCCAGAATCTGGCCGTTTCTCGGCACCTCCACCATTGCCCCTGGCTTAAGAAGCTCTCTTATCTTGAATCTTGGGCTGGATTCCTACAACAGCCACAGCCTCCCTGCTGGTCTCCCCGCTTCAAGCCTTCCCCCATCTCCTGTCATTTTCAACACAGCAGCCAGTAGGATCCTTTAAAAACAGAGGTTGATCCTGTCGTTCCTCTGCTCAAAATCCTCCAACGGTTTCCTACTGCACACAGAGTAAAAGTCAGTCTCTGCCTTAGATGCTCTGGGATCCTGCACCCTATTTGGTCTCATATCCTACCATCTGCATTCTGGCCATTAATGGTCTTCTCTGCTGTTCCTTGAACATTCCAGGAACATTCCCCCCATCCCCTCATGGCCTCAGGACTGGATGCTTCCTTTGCTATGCTATTCTGATGCACACTAAGCAGCCTCCCTCACATGTGAAAAAAATTCGCTGGGAGGCCAATAGGCTGAAATGTCTCCTGCACTTTGGGTTCCTAAGTCAGCAAACTGAAACTCAACTCAGAGTGAAAGTGTTGTGTGTAACCTAGGAGAAGGAAACTTAAGCTTAACCAGTCAGAAACTACTGACTAACCTCTAACAAGAGATTTATGGTCAGTTAACCTCTAAATATGAACTTTCCACTTTAACCAATTAAATATTTTCTTTGTCTTGCTCCCACAGACACCTTATAAGTGTCCCCACTGGTTTCCTCAGTGGTGGCACCCTGAACTGCTTGCGGTCTGTCACTGCCTGATTGATAAACTGCTGAATGCTCAAATAAACCTGTTAAAATTTTAATGTGCCTAAGTGTATCTTTTAACTTATTTTTATGCTTTTTGCCCAACATTTGTGTTCTTGAGTCTTCCCTTGATCAGTCTTTGTAAGACTGCAATCCCCAACCCACCAGGATTCCTTATACTCCTCCCTGTTTTTTGCCATAGCATTTACTACTATCTGACACCCTCTAAAGAAAGAGATTTTTGGCTTTTTTGTTCACTGCTGTATTCCCAGCACATGGAGCTCAGTATCTATTGAATGAATGAAAACAATCTCTTCAGTTTTATCTTGTCTTCACAAACTCTACGCTTTAGGCAGAGCGATCTATGTACCTCCATGCTTCGCCCAGCACACAGCGTTCTATGCTTTGCTTGTGCTATTCTGCCAGCCCATGATGCTCTTCCTTCCTCTGTTCAGCTTACACAAATATTACTTATTTTTTAAGCGCCAGCATTTCCATCTTCTTGGTAAAGCCTTCATCATTCTCTGAATTCTACAGCATTCATTTGTACAAGCCTTCAGGCAGTTATTTATTGGCAATTGCTCATAATTCGGGTTTTCCATAATTAAAATTTTCCCTTTTCCTATTAGATGATAAGCTGCTGGAGGATTCTTCATGGCCCCTAAAACACTGAACATAGTATCTTGCATATAATAGGTTCTTAACAAATACATATTAGTTAATTGATTAAAGCAGAGTTTCCTGGTGGTATAAGATATAATTTTAGGTGGTACACAGAAGACAGCAAAAAGAATTCACACCCCATCTCACACCATACACAAAAATTAACTCAAACTGGATCACACATCTAAATTAAGAGCGGCCGGGCGCAGTGGCTCAAGCCTGTAATCCCAGCACTTTGGGAGGCCAAGACGGGCGGATCACGAGGTCAGGAGATCGAGACCATCCTGGCTAACATGGTGAAACCCTGTCTCTACTAAAAATACAAAAAACTAGCTGGGCGACGTGGCAGGCACCTGTAGTCCCAGCTACTCGGGAGGCTGAGGTAGGAGAATGGCGTGAACCCGGGAGGCGGAGCTTGCAGTGAGCTGAGATCCGGCCACTGCACTCCAGCCTGGGTGGCAGAGCGAAACTCCGTCTCAAAAAAAAAAAAAAAAAAAAAAAAACTAAATTAAGAGCTAAAACTGTAACTCTTAGAAGAAAACACAGGAGTAAATCTTTGTGACCCTGAATTAGCCAACAATTTCTCAAGATAGGGCATCAAAAGCAAAAGCAACAAAAGGAAAAAGTAAGTTAGATTTCACCAAATTCAAGAATATTTGTGTTTCAAAGGATACCACCAATAACATGAAAAGATAACCCAAAATATGGGAGAAAATGTTTGCATATCATAAGAAATCTCGTGTCTAGAATATATAAAGAATACTTAAAACTCAACAATAAAAAGACAACCCTATTTTAAAATAGTAAAGGATCAGAACAGACATTTCTCCAAAGAAGACAAACAAACTGTCAATAAGCACATGAAAAGATGCTCAATACCACTGGTCATTAGGGAAATGCAAATTTAAACCACAATGAGATACCACACCTTACAGTTACTAGGAGATGGATAAAATAAAAAATAATAAGTACCAGTGACAACATGAAGAAACCAGGGCCCCCATACATTACTGGTAGGATTGTAAAATGGTGTAGGTAGTTTGGAAAACAGTGTGGTAGCTCCTCAGAAACTTAAATATAGAATTGCCATATGACCCAGCAATTCCACTCCCAGGTATATATCAAGAAAACTGGAAAGATGCATCTACCCAAAAGTTTGCACATGCATGTTTAGCAGCATTATGCATAAAACAGCCCAAATGTCAATCAACTGACAAGTGGGTAAGTAGAATGTGGCATATCCACACAATGGCATATTGTTTTGGCCATAAAAAGGTATGAGATACTTATATATGTCAAAGTATGGATGAACCTTGAAAACACTGTGCTAAGTGAAAGAAGCTGGACATAAAAGGCCACATATTATATGATTCAATTTATATGAAAGGTCTGGAATAGGCAAATCAAGAGATAGGAATTATATTAGTGATACTAACCTAAGGCTGGGAAGATGGGCAGAGACTGTGAATGGGTATGTGGTTTCTTTTGGAATGATGAAAATGTTCTAAAATTAGATAGTGGTGATGGTTGTACAATTCAGTGAATATGCTAAGCGTACACTTTAAAAGTGTGATTTTTGGCTGGGTGCGGTGACTCACCAGCACTTTGGGAGCACTTTGGGAGGCTGAGGTGGGCAGATCACAAGGTCAGGAGTTTGAGGCCAGCCTGGCCAACATGGTGAAACCCTGTCTCTACTAGAAATACAAAAATTGGCCGGGCATGGTGGTGGGAGCCTGTAGTCCCAGCTACTCAGGAGGCTGAGGCAGGAAAATCGCTTGAACCTGGGAGGCGGAGGTTGCAGTGAGTCGAGATCACGCCTCTGCACTCCAGCCTGGGTGACAGAACAAGACTCCATCTCAAAAAAAAAAAGGTGGGGGGGATGATTTTTATGATATGTAAGTTGTATCTCAATAAAGCTGTCACATAAAGTCCCATTTAAAAATGTACACTAGAAAACACATACTTGCATATGAAATGATTGCTACAATGTTACTTAATATGCAGCTGTTTTTTAAAAAGCAAAGAAAAAACCTTAGGCAGCTGGGCACAGCGGCTCACGCCTGTAATCCCAGTACTTTGGGAGACTGAGGCAGGTGGATCACGAGATCAGGAGATCAAGACCATCCTGGCTAACATGGTGAAAACCCATCTCTACCAAAAATACAAAAAAAAAAATTAGCCGGGCGTGGTGGCAGGCACCTGTAGTCCCAGCTACTCAGGAGGCTAAGGCAGGAGAATGGTATGAACCTGGGAGGTAGAGCTTGCAGTGACCCGAGATCAGGCCGCCACTGCACTCCAGCCTGGGCGACAGAGCAAGACTCCATTTCAAAACAAAACAAAACAAAACAAAAAAACCTTAGGCAACTTATAAGACAACAGGTGATCTGAAGGGAAAAAATAATGAAGGTTGTGTAAAAGTGTCTAAAGTTTGGAAAATGATGGGATACAAGACATTGAGGAGGGGTACTCTGAAGGTATAGATTTCTTAGTTCAATATTTGGTTTTATCATCGGTTTTCTATTTCATTTTATTATTATTATTTTTTTTGAGATAGAGTCTCGCTCTGTCGCCCAGGCTGGGGTGCAGCGGCACAATCTCAGCTCACTGCAACCCCCACCTCCCAGGTTCAAGCAATTCTCCTGCCAGCCTCTCCAGTAGCTGGGATTACAGGTGCATGCCACCACGCCTGGCTAATTTTTGTATTTTTAGTAGAGACAGGGTTTCACCATCGTGGCCAGGCTGGTCTCGAACGCCTGACCTCGTGATCCGCCCGCCTCGGCCTCCCAAAGTGCTGGGATTACAGGCATGAGCCACCGCGCCTGGCCCTCTATTTGATTTTTGATGCAGGTTTTCAGTTGACTAAACCTTGAAAGAAATTAATACCCTGAATGACAGTAGATGCTCAATGAAATATTTGACAAAATAAGTTTGAAGGCAGCCAAAGACCACCTGCACTTATCCACGCTGGGCACCCCCATACCCACACAGCACCCTACCTTCAACACGCCTCCTTTTGGAGCTGGGGAGGACCTGAGGGCTGGTCTCTGCTGTGTTCTCCACAGGGCTGAGGGAGTGGCAATAGGTGGTGACTGGGCCCCAGGGACGGCCAGGTGCCTGGGAGACTTGCTGTAGGCACTTTTCTAGGTAGGACAGTCTAAGAAAGAGGTGGAACCAAAAGGCTGAAGGGGCTACCGGGCCCTCAGCAGGCCCTTCCCTAATCCACATCTCTATCCACCCACCAACTTACAAAAGCTGTTTGTCCTGATGGAAGAGTCGGGGGGAAAACTCTGAAAGGAGCTCCAGGAATGCCAGATTTGGAGGCTGATCGGAGGAGCCAGCTGGAGGAAGCTCAGACAAGGAGAACTTGATGCCTTCCCTTGGTTGGGCAGAATTCTTTTAGGAAGAAAGTCTCTTCCCACTTCCCTCCCAGGGCTGAGATATCCTGTGCCAGTGCACCCTCCCTCTGTCCCCAGCCTGTCTCCAAAGGCATACCCACCACTAACCTGACTGCTATTCCTTGACACACATACCCTCCCTCCAAGACCTTGTTCCCAGCCCTCCGTGAACACGGCCTCCAACTAATACTTCCTACTTGTGTAGCATGACCACAAGGTCACGGTTCTGCAGCTGCTGGGGTCCAAAACTCAAGGCAAACCTCCGGGCCAGGTCCCTCATCTCGATGAAGGCAGGAAGCTCATTCAGGCCCTGGGGCCCATGGTCCTGCAGCAGTTCTGTGTACAGCTGTGTCCAGGAGACATGGTGCATGTGGGAAAGGGAAAAACATGGCAGAAACAGAGAAGTCCAGCATTCTCTTCTCTACTCAGAAATTCCAAAGGCCTTGGGACACCATCTACTACTTTTACTCTTTCTTTTTCTTCTAAGGAACTCCCCTGATACTAACCCCTGCAGCAGACAACGCCCATCACCTCTACTCTGTAACATTAAATAAAAATGTCTATAGTAACTGAAGGAGGCTGAAAGAGAACAGACTGAAAAATAATTAGGGATTCCCTATCACTTCCTTGTTGGCGTTCCAACATTCTGATAAGTTACTTTTGATGGGGTTGCCCAGTCAGTTAAAAAAAAATAATACTTTCCAAGTATTCGAATGAAGGAACCTATCATGTAAAGTTAAGAGTCAAAACAAGAAGTTACTGCTCTGAAGGATCTTATATTTTGAGTGGCTGAGGGTAGACAGAGACTTGGGGACAACAGGGAGGGCATGCCCTCAAGGCAGAAGGACGCACCTGCTTGAGGCTCAGCAGCAGGATTCGGGAACAATGACTTCGGTCAATCTGCCTTGCTCTAGTTAATGTTTCCTTGATAATGTCACCATAGTCATTGTAGAACTGAGGGGAAAGAGTGGGGAAGGTAATGTCTGACCGGTGGAAAAGACCATTTTGTTTCTTCCTTCACATCACTAATCGTGTCTCCCTCCCAAACTGCCTTAGGTAGGAAACACGAACTGAAGCATAAAATAATTCAGACTAGACCTCATCTCTAATCAACAGGTGCAAAGCCCAAAATAAATCAGAGTTTTGGTAAACAAATAATGAAACAGGCTGGGTGCGGTGGCTCATGCCTATAATTCTAGCACTTTGGGAGGCCGTGGTGGGCGGATCACAAGGTCAGGAGATCGAGACCACCCTGGCCAACATGGTGAAACCTTGTCTTTACTAAAACTATAAAAATTAGCTGGGCATGACAGCACGTGCCTGTAATCCCAGCTACTTGGGAGGCTGGGGCAGGAGAATTGCTTGAACCCCGGGAGGTAGAGGTTACAGTGAGCCCAGATAGTGCCATTGCACTCTAGCCTGGCGACAGAGCTAGATTCCGTCTCAAAAATAAGTAAATAAATAAATAAAAAAGAAACAAACACTGCCCCAAGCCCAATTCTTGGAGAAGAGAAGTAAGCCTGAGACTGCCCTCTCACACAGCACTGACACCTTCACTATTTGTCTCTCCCCAACTACAACGGAAGCTCCACCAAATAGTAACTTGTGTGTTTTGTTCACTGTTGTGGCCTTAGTTCCTGGAATGGTGCTTGGTACACAGCAGGTGCTCAATAAGCATAAATCAATACTGGTGGGTTGAGGAAACTGGGGCACCTATCTAGGTATCCTGTGAGGATTGATCCCTCTTTTATTCTTTTTTCCTTCTTATGTTACCCCATTCCATAGACAGGGGTCAGAGAAAAATAAATATTTCTTGACAGGAAGAATAAGCTATTTCCCCTCCAGTGAATTTCTTCACAGCTTTTTCTCCATAATTATTTACTATTAAGTCTCTTTTCTTTGTCCTCTTATTCTGAACTCCCAGTGCCTTTCCCTCCTACTTCTCCTTTAAGCTTGATACCATTGGATATCCCCCACCTGTAGTGCTATCGTGTTTGAAGTCATAGCTGTGCTCAACTTGCACTTTTCTCTTTTATTTCTGTAGGGCCTTGCTGTACCTTGTTGTAGTGTTTGAAAACATCTGAGGCTGCGTCCATCTCCAGCACCCCATAAAGCAACAACTTGCAGAACCCGGCCAGGAGGCGGCGCCGCTGGTGTAGCCGCTCTATCTGTAAATGATCCTCCTGGGAATCACCTGGCTCACAAGGAAGGCAGAAGGGAATCACAGACTTAGGCTTCCTGCCCTATATTCCTGAGCCACACCCAAGCCCCAGCCCTTACTGAGCCCCAGGTATAGAGTCACTGCACCACTGCCCAGGTCTCCCAGCTGGATGAAGACGTGGTCCATGAGGAAGCTGGCTAGCTCAGACTGGAGAGTAGCTTCAGGAAAAAAGACAAGTGGCCTAAGGAAATCACGGCCCCCGACAATCATCTGAGGGCTAAAGATGAGAAGTAGATCACTTAATAAGACAAAAGCCTGTAGGGGGAAAAGAAAGGATGTTTAAAAGGACAGAATGTTTCCCAAGGTAGAAATGACACTTGTCAATTTCTCCTTGGAATGGGGGATGCAGGCAGGGATACTCGCCTTGTTGCTCCCACTTGAGTCAGTGCTCACCTGCTCCTGGATCTCAGTATCCACATCTGAGAGACAACTCTGGCAGAGTTCACAGAAGGCCACCATTCTGTCCCTCAAACTCGACAGCTGCTTCTGTGGACACAGTGGCTTGAAAGGGAAGAATGAAGACACAGACTCTTCTGTTCCCACTCCCCCATCTAAGACCCACACTCACCTGGGAAGCATCTGATTTAGAAATGTGGGTTAGTGTCCAGAGAATGGAAAAATAGACAAGAGTCAAGGCTGGCTGGATAACCTGTAACAACAAAGTGTTTGAAAAATGAGGTTTGGGTCAGGAGAGGGAGAGACAGATAGGCAGACACACACCAATGAAGAGGAGAGAAAATGAGTAAGGGGAGAGCCAATTCCTTTTCCAGTGGAAAATGAATGATATTATGGACACTCTTCAGAGGCTTCTATACGAAGTAGAAATGTCACCGCTCCCTAATTTACTCTACGTCTCCTAGAATCCATCAATATTATCCTTGGCTTCCAGGAAATCCAAGAAGACACTGGAAGTAGAGTCTACCTTCTAAGAGAGGAATTAAGAGGTGACCCCCCGACCTGATCTTCCTCGCTTTGTCCACTCTACACCTTGAGACTTGATGCACCTGGTGGCCACCTAGAACATAGGTCCTTAAAATCTAGCCCCCCAGCCCCCAACCCATCTCTAGCCTGTCCACTCACCTGGTGAGGAACTTCTCCTGTGTCCACAGCCTTCTGCAGGAGTTGACAACATGGCTCATAGAGTTCCCAGCGAGTCAGGTCATGAGCGCTTTGTGGAAGAAATGGGAACGTTATACTGGAAAAGAACAGAGGGAACCAACTCCACAGACACCAGTAAAAACGGGATGGGAAAGAGGAGGAAAGCCACTCACTTGTAGAAAGCAGAGAGGCGTTTCAGAGTGGCTGCCAGATTATATACCTCATCCTCATCTAGGAAGGACGACTGAGGAAGAAAGAAGATCCACAATAGCATTTCCCCCAGAACTCATCAGTCCACGTCCCGTCTTGCAGCCCCTCCCACCCTTGTTTGGGTGTCCCATTGTCCAGTCCCAGCTTCTACCTGCAGCAGCTCTTCAAGCTCCTGCTGGAAGCGGTCAGTCAGCAGATCCACTAGTTGGCTGCGGGCAAAGTCGGCCCGGCTGAAGAAAGTGAATTCCGGATTACAGAGCAGGTAGAGGGCATGGGCCCCGGCCTCGAGCACCGCTGGCTCTGCATGCTTCACCACCACCTCCTGGAGTTGCTGCAGAAACAGCTCCAGGTGCTGAGAAGAAAAGGCAGAAGATGGTGTGCTGTGGGGGTGGGAGGAGGGCACTCTTCTGGAGGGAAGTGGAACAGGGTTAAAAGCATTAAACTTCAAGGATAAGATGCCTAAGACAAGGCTTGCTGATTTTTCTGGAACCCAGGTTCTTGGAAAAAAAAAAAGATACTGGCAATAGAACCCTTTGGCCCCAGCAGGCAAGAAGCAAGGTATAGGAAATCTATCTCCTTACCTTCTCCAAGCGCCCAGTGCAGTAGATGTGGAGGTCAAATGAGCTGAGAAGCCGGAGCAGGGGAGTGACCTTCTCTGCATCAGCTGAGAACTGTGATGATTGACAGGGAGGTCTCCTTAGGAGCTGACACATTGCTAATTCCTACTCCCACCCCCATAGAGGCCATTTCCTTTCACTTCTCATGGTGTGATGCTGAGTGGTACCTTGGCCAGGAGCTGGGGCAGCAGGGGGATGAGGTGCTCAGTCAACTTCACCCTGTCATCAGCTTGGGTCTTGCGCTCCTTAGAGGTTAAGCCCTAGAATGAGAGTCACTTGGGGGTGGGGGAGGTGTAAAGAAACACTGGTGCAGGGGGTGTGTGCAGTCCTCCTCCCCGTGACCTTATCTGCCTGGAAGGAAAAGAGAACTCGGCAGCTCCCACGATATTTCTTTTCTCTGGAAATGAAATTCCCTTTTTTTTCTTTTTTTTTCAGACAGTCTCGCTCTGTCGCCCAGGTTGGAGTGCAGTGGTACGATCTAAGCTCACTGCAAGCTCCGCCTCACAGGTTCACGCCATTCTCCTGCCTCAGCCTCCTAAGTAGCTGGGACTACAGGTGCCCACTACCACGCCCGGCTAATTTTTTTGTTTTATTTTTAGTAGAGATGGGGTTTCATCATGTTAGCCAGGATGGTCTTGATCTCCTGACCTCATGATCTGCCTTCCTCAGCCTCCCAAAGTGCTAGGATTATAGGCATGAGCCACCACACCCAGCCCTTTTTTCTGGAAATGAAATTCTTTAAAGGGTAGAAGGAGTACCCTAACCCTGGCCCGAAGGGTAAGGATGCACAATGCCTGTCAGGATTGAGTATTACTGACCTACCCACTCCACCCTCATGCCATACCTTCCTCCCAGTGACCCGGCCCACAGGTGGGTGCCCCTCTGAAGCTTGCCGGGCACTGGATACAAGGATTTCTATCAGTGTGCTTTCCTGCACATCACCCAGGTCTGGAGTGCCAGGAGGATCAAAAACACAGAATCAAAGATTAGCCACCTTCTTAACTCCAAGTTCCCCCAACCCCATGCCACCCTTGCTGCCTTGTACAAGTCAGGCAAGCAATCTCTCCTGGTTTCACCCTAGGAAGTGGAAGGTCCCTGTCCCTGGCTCCATGTGGCACGCACTCTGGTCCTTCTCCAGCAGCAGGCTTGTCAGACTCTCCCAGTCCTTCAGCTGAGCCCCTGCACAGTCCCACAGGCTGTCTACTAAGTAAGCAGCATGGTCATGGAGCTGGGGAAGGAGGTGCATGGGGAGTTAGTGATGGCATATTAAAATACCCTAGGAAGTGGTCATTGATTAAATATCGCTCTCCTTCCTACAGTGTCCACCCCCATCCTTCTCCATTTGTCTTTTTTTTTTTTTTTTCCAGTAGAGACAGGGTCTCACTATGTTGCCCAGGCTGGTCTCAAACTCCTGGGCTTAAAGGATTCTGCCACCTCAGCCTCTCAAAGCGCTGGGCTTACAGGCATGAGCCACCAAGCCCAGTCCACTTGTAGGTCCTATGCACAACAGCCAGACTTCATCTCTGTGTATGTCACCTCGCTTTCCACAAAGAAGGACAGCAGAAGCTGGAAGAAAGTCCTCTGGGCGCCTGGGCTCTGGCGTCGCTCTCTTCTACCTACCGTTCTTATCTCGCACTCAGGGTAGAAGAGTCTGGTGGAAAGGACATAAGGAAAGGGCTCAGCACAGGAGGAAACAAGGAGGTGTAACGATGACCACAGAGGGAGGAGATGGCCCAAGGAGATGATAAAGGAAAAGGAGGTGCAGAGCTAAGGAAAGCCCCAAGGAGCAGAGAGAGGAAAGGAGACACCAGAGAGACTTCCATGGAGATGGGGAGGCCTTAGGTAGGGCAGCAGCAAATCGGGGAGAGAAACTGAGAGGGTGGTGTTAAAGAAATAAAAGGGGCCCTACTCACTTCCAGTACAGAAATTCGCCTGCAGCAGAGGCCAGGCCTCGATTAGAGGCATACACAACGGGGTAGATGCTCTCGCAGTCTGCGTCCGTCAGCACCCCTTCCATGTTCCTGCCCACAGAAAAGCAGAAAGAGTGTGTGAATAGCGACATTGTCTTCTGGCACAACCAAGGCTAGAAACAAAAAGAGGCAAAAGCAACGAGGACATAACTCACAAAGAACTTCTAAATGGAGAGTGAAAGACAAAGGAGTATGGGGAGTTAGAGAAGACAGAAATATTTCCCCCTCGAGATACTGCAACTCAGGAATGACCTCAGTCAACCTGCACAGACAGAAGAGTCAGCTAGGACAGGTGGAGGGAGAGGACCCTGGAAGGGGCAAAGGTCTGAGACACTGGCCTCCCCTCTTCCCAGGACTCACTTAAGGATAAGTATCAGTAATCTGACGGCCTCCACTGCCACATCGTACTCTTTGTCCATGACCATGGAAACCATCCGGTCCTGCAGAAAGGAGAAAGTCACTCAATATCTCATTATGCAAATTCCAAACATTCTGCTCTCTTAGAATCAGAAATTCCTAAAGAGAGTACCTACACAGAGGAAGATGCTGGGATAGCCAAGACATCTTAGAGCATGAGGAGTAGAAAGATACAAGGTGGGGAAATGGGAATCACGACAAAGAGCCAAGCCAAGGAGCGCCAGCCATTTCACCTTGAAGCGACTGGTGAAGAGCTCCAGACGCGTGGTCAGGTCCCGGTTGCCATACAGCCCTTTCAGGGCCTTCAGGCACTTCAGACGGACTTCTCGGTGCTGATGAGGAAGGAAAACCAGGAGAATGGAAACAAGACTAACCATACTCTACTTGCCCCTACTGAGCCTCCAGACTCCCCTCTCCGATCCCTCATTATTGCTTGGGTGTCTCCTATACTGAGGACTCTGAGATGTCAGAAAAAATTAACAGCTGTCTTCTTACTTAAAAAACAAAAGGATCACAGCAGTACTCATGAGAAGGATACTTTGGCTGCCCCTTAGCACCTGCATTACCATCCAGCAATAACTCTCTTCCATGGGAAAGTCTCTCTCCCCATACCTCATGTTTTGAGTCATTTTATCTCCTGGATATGTCTCTCTCTACCTTATCCTACCCTCCCCAGTGCTAGGGAGTTTCAAGGTTCAATGTCTTGATGGGTTAATCATTGCTCACTAGGTAAAATATCTCAGTGGCAGGCCCAGGAAAAGGTGAGGAAAAAGATGAGGGAAACGGAAAAGGAAACTGACTCGAATCCCACCTTATCATGCAGAGTCCAACCAATATATTTTAAATAGCTGTCAGTGAGGAAAGAAGTGCTGTAGCTTTGCATCCAACACCCAATTTCCTCGATGCAGATAGCACGGATCTCAGGAAGGACATCCCTAGACACAGACAGATAAGTTGACTCTTATAGTCACCCTCTCTTCAAACTCACTTTCCATCCTACCAGATAACACCCTCTCATGGAAGAATTTATGTTCTTGAAATGCCATGCACCCCACGCCTTTCATTTCTTCCTCCCAATGTAAATACTATATATATATATATATAGCAAAATACATGTAAATATTTTTTCTTTTTTTTTTTAAGGGATGGGGTCTCTTTCTATGTTGCCCAAGCTGGCCTGGAACTCCTGGGTTCAAGTTATCTTCCCACTTTGGCCTCCCAAGTAGCTAGGACTACAAAAATGTGCCATAACCAGTTAGTAAATATTTTCTGTTACCAAACCATAAAATAGTTAAACACCAGCCTTGTAAAGCCTAATTCTCCACTCTACCTGTTGCCCAGGCACAATCTCGGCTCACTGCAACCACTACCTCTCTAGTTCAAGTGATGCTCCTGCCTCCGCCTCCCGAGTAGCTGGGATTACAGGTGCACCACCACGCCCAGCTACCTTTTTGTATTTTTAGTGGAGATGGGGTTTCACTATGTTGGCCAGGCTGGTCTCAAACTCCTGACCTGAAGTGATCTGCCCATCTTGGCCTCCCAAAGTGCTGGGGTTAAAGGTGTGAGCCACTGCACCCGGCCTCCATACCTCTTTTAAAACCCAATTTTGAAAGTTCATTCAGGCAGGGCATGGTAGCCAAAAATTAGTCAAGCATGGTGGGGGGCGCCTGTAGTCCCAGCTACTTGGCAGGCTGAGGCAGGAGAATTGCCTGAACCCAGGGGGTGGAGGTTGTGGTGAGCCAAGATCGCACCACTGCACTCCAGCCTGTGCGACAGAGTGAGACTCCGTCCCCCCCAAAAAAAGGTTCATTCAGCTGTTGGCCGAAGTGTGGGAGTTTTTTTTTTTCTTTCTGAGACGGAGTCTCGCTCTGTTGCCCAGGCTGGAGTGCAGTGGCGCCATCTCGGCTTACTGCAAGCTCCGTCTCCCAGGTTCATACCATTCTCCTGCCTCAGCCTCCTGAGTAGCTGGGACTACAGATGCCTGCCACCAGGCCTGGCTAATTTTTTGTATTTTTAGTAGAGACTGGGTTTCACCACGGTCTCCATCTCCTGACCTTGTGATCCGCCTGTCTCGGCCTCCCAAAGTGCTGGGATGACAGGTGTGAGCCACCATGCCCGGCCCTGAGTGTGTTTTAATTCCACATTAAGAAAAGGTTAGGCTGGGGACGGTGGCTCAAGCCTGTAATCCCAGCACTTTGGGAGGCCGAGACGGGCGGATCACAAGGTCAGGAGATCGAGACCATCCTGGCTAACACGGTGAAACCCCGTCTCTACTAAAAAATACAAAAAACTAGCCGGGTGAGGTGGCGGGCGCCTGTAGTCCCAGCTACTCGGGAGGCTGAGGCAGGAGAATGGCGTGAACCCGGGAGGCGGAGCTTGCAGTGAGCTGAGATCTGGCCAGTGCACTCCAGCTTGGGTGACACAGCGAGACTCCGTCTCAAAAAAAAAAAAAAAAAAAAAGAAAAGGTTAAATCAGCTGAAAGGGTCTGGAAAGGCAGAAGTGAAACCTAGGTAAGAGTCAGAAACATCTACAGATACCATAAATATGTGTGTGTGTGTGTGTGTGTGTGTGTGTATATATATATATATATATATATATATATATATGAGAGAGAGAGAGAGAGAGAGAGAGAGAGAGAGAGAGAGAGAGTGTTTCACTCTTGTTGCCCAGGCTAGAGTACAATGGCATGATCTCGGCTCACCGCAACCTCCACCTCCCAGATTCAAGTGATTCTCCTGCCTCAGTCTCCCAAGTGGCTGGGATTACAGGGATGCGCCATCACATCTGGCTAATTTTGTATTTTCAGTAGAGATGGGGTTTTTCCATGTTGGTCAGGCTGGTTGTGAACTCCTGACCTCAGGTGATCTGCCTGCCTTGGCCTCCCAAAGTGCTGGGATTACAGGCATGAGCCACCGCGCCCAGCCTACAGATACTCTTTTTAACTTAACTTGATCAGGTCTTTAAACAATATAAAACTCCCCTGCCCTTCGCATAGTGAGACAGCAGGCTGGGCCAGGAGAAGGCTCACCAGACAGCATGCATCCCTCAGAAAAGTCCCGCCTTTCTGTTCTCTGCTCTTATTCTCAAGTCTCCAACCCCAGAAAGATGAGGAGTTGGGGCAGATCTGGGGCAAAACTGGAGCAGGAAAATACTCAGCAATGCTTTATTCTCTTATTTTCTCCAAGAAGCACTTATAAGATCCTTTGTAGGTGGTGATAAACTAAACCTCACCAATTTGAAACATTTGTTGTTAAGAGTTTTTGCTCCAGCCACATTAATTCTGGGACTAACCAAATAACTATGGGTTGGAGGGGGGGAACCTTGTTCACTTCCTCAGATTCCATAACCAAAGGCCAGCTGCTTCAATAAGAGAATCCCATTAGCTCACCTGTACCGATGAACAAAGACACCCCTGAAGAGGGCATTCATCATCCCCTCAATCTCCTCTTGATGCTCTTGGAGCTGGAGGACAGGGAGAAACGAATTAATCTCTCGTACCCTAACAAGCATAAGGCCCTGAAGTTACAAAAAAGTACAACTTCCACCTACTTCCTGTTTATCATAGGATAGTGTGAACCCCCGTAATCCTATGCTGTCTTTTAAACCTTCTAATTCTGGAAGAAGCTGTATAGTCAACTAATGCCTCAAAAGTTTGTGTTTAGTAAAAATAATATCCCCTCTGCATGTGGTTATTCTGACTATTCAGAAGCCCTAGCTGGTATTATACAGGCATATCTCACTTTATTGCACTTTGCTTCATTGTTTTGCAAACATTGTTTACTAAAGGTGTGTGACAACCCTGCATTGGGCATACCTATCAGCACCATTTGTCTAATAGCATATCCTCACTTTGTGTCCCTGTGGCACTTTTTGGTAATTCTCACAATATTATAAACTTTTTCATTACGGTACCTGTTATGGTTATCTGTGATCAGTAATCTTTAATGTTACTTTTTTTTTTTATGAGACAGGGTCTCACTCTGGCACCCAGGCTGAAGTACAGTGGTGTGACCATGGCTTATGGCAGCCTCCACCTCCTGGACTCAAGAGATCCTCCTGCCTCGGCCTCCCGAGTAGCTGGGAGTTCAGATGCATGCCACCACACCCAGTTAGTTAAAAAAATTTTTTTTTGTAGAAACAGGGTCTCCCTATGTTTGCCCAGGCTGGTCTTGAACTCCTGGGCTCAAGAAATCCTTCCACCTCAGCCTCCCAAAGTACTGGGATTATAGGCATGGGCCATCACACCCAGCCTGAGGTTACTACTGTAACTGTTTTGGGGTACCATGAACTGTGCCCATATAAGATGGCAAACTTAACAAATGTTGTATGTGTTCTGAATACTCTACCAACAAGAGTTTCCCTGTCTCTCTCTCCTCAGGTCTCCCTATTCATTCCTTGAGACACAAAAATATTGTAATTAGGTCAATTAATAACCCTCTTAAGTGTCCAAAAGAAATGAAGAGTCACATGTTTCTCACTTTAAATCAAAAGCCAGAAATGATTAAGCTTAGAGGCCAGGTGTGGTGGCTCACACCTATAATCCCAGCACTTTGGGTGGCTGAGGTGGGCAAATCACTTGAGGTCAGTTCAAGACCAGCCTGACCAACATGGTGAAACCCCGTCTCTACTAAAAATAGAAAATGGCCGGGCGCGGTGGCTCACGCCTGTAATCCCAGCACTGTGGGAGGCCGAGATGGGCGGATCACGAGGTCAGGAGATCGAGACCATCTTGACTAACACGGTGAAACCCTGTCTCTACTAAAAATACAAAAAAAATTAGCCGGGAGTGGTGGCGGGCGCCTATAGTCCCAGCTACACGGGAGGCTGAGGCAGGAGAATGGCGTGAACCCGGGAGGCGGAGCTTGCAGTGAGTGGAGATCGCGCCACCGCACTCCAGCCTGGGCGACAGAGCGAGACTCCATCTCAAAAAAAAAAAAGAAAATTAGTCAGGCACGGTAGCAGATGCCTATAATCCCAGCTACTTAGGAGGCTGAGGCAGGAGAATTACTTGAACCTGGGAGGCGGAGGTTGCAGTGAGCTGAGATCAAGCCATTGCACTCCAGCCTGGGCAACAAAGAGAGACTCTGTCTCTGCCGGGCGCGGTGGCTCAAGCCTGTAATCCCAGCACTTTGGGAGGCCGAGACGGGCGGATCACGAGGTCAGGAGATCGAGACCATCCTGGCTAACACTGTGAAACCCCGTCTCTACTAAAAAAAAAAAAAAATACAAAAAACTAGCCGGGCGAGGTGGCGGGCGTCTGTAGTCCCAGCAACTCGGGAGGCTGAAGCAGGAGAATGGTGTGAACCCGAGGGCGGAGCTTGCAGTGAGCTGAGATCCGGCCACTGCACTCCAGCCCCGGCGACAGAGTGAGACTCCGTCTCAAAAAAAAAAAAGAGAGACTCTGTCTCAAAAAAAAAAAAAAAAAAAAAAATTGATGAAGCTTAGTTGAAAGCCAAGACAGGCCAATTGATAGCTAGGCTTCTTGTACCAAACAGTCAATTTATGAATGCAAAAGAAAAATTCTTGAAAGAAATTAAAAACGCTACTCCAGTGAACACACAAAGGGTAAGAAAGTTAAACAGTCTTATTGCTAATACAGAGACAGTTTTTAGTAGTCGGAACAGAAGATCAAACCAGCCACAACATTCCCTTCGGCCAAAGCCCAATCCTGATTAATATCCTAGCTGTATTCCATTCTATGAAGGCTAAGCAAAGTAAGGAAGCCACAAAAGTAAAGTTTGAAGCTAGAAGTTAGTTCATGAAGTTTAAGGAAAGAAGCCCTCTCCGTAACATAAAAGTACAAGGTAAAGCAGCAAATACTGACAGAGAAGCAACAAGTTATCATGAAAATCTAGCTAAGATCATTGATGAAGGTGGTTACACTAAACAATGGATTTTCAATGTGGACTAAACTGCCTTATATTGGAAAATGCCATCTAGGACGTTCACAGCTATTGAGGAGAAGTCAATGCCTGGCTTCAAAGCTTCAAAGGACAGCCTGACTCTTTGTTAGGGGCTAATGCAGTTGGTGACTTTAAGCTGAAGCCAACACTCATTTACCATTTTAAAAATCCTATAGTCCTTAAGAATTATGCTAAATCTACTCTCCCTATGTCCATAAATGAAACAACAAAGCCTAACTGATATCACATCTGTTTACAGCATGGTTTCCTGAATATTTTAAGCACATGGGTGAGAACTATGGCTCAGAAAAAAAAGATTCCTTTCAAAATATTACTGTTCAATCACAATGTACCTGGTCACCCAAGAGCTCTGGTGAAGATGTACAAGGAGATCCATGTTGCTTTTTTCATGCCTACTAACAGAACATCCATTTTGCAGCCCATGGAACCAAGGAGTAATTTCAACTTTCAAGTCTTACTATTTCAAATATACATTTCAAAAGGCTATAGCTGCCACAGTGATTCCTCTGATGATTTGGGCAAAGTCCATTTAAAACCTCCTGGGGTTAGGCATGGTGGCTCATGCCTACAATCCCAACTTTTTGGGAGGCTGAGGTGGGAGGACTGATTAAACCCAGGAGTTCAAGACTAGCCTGGGCAACACAGTGAGAACCTGTCTCTACAGAAACAAAACAAAAACTAGCCAGGTGTAGTATGCAATCTGTAGTTCCAGAAATTTGGAAGGATCAGGCAGGAACATCACTTGAGCACAGCAGGTTGAGTCTGCAGTAAGCTGTGACTATACCAGTGCATCCTGGTCTAGGCAACAGAGCCAGACCTTGTCTTCAAAACAAAAAACAAAAACCAGAACAACCCAACCCCCCGTCTGGGAAGGATTTACCATTTTACTTTACTTTACTTTTATTTATTTATTTATTTATTTATTTATTTATTTATTTATTGAGATAGAGTCTCCATAGTGCAGGCTAGAGTGCAGTGGTGTGATCTTGGCACACTGCAACCTCTGCCTCCTGGGTTCAAGCAATTCTCCTGTCTCAGCCTTGCAAGTTGCTGGGATTACAAGCACACACAACCACACCTGGCTAATTTTGTTATTTTTAGTAGAGATGAGTTTTTCCATGTTGGCCAGGCTGGTCTCAAACTCCTGACCTCATATGATCTACCTGCCTTGGCCTCCCAGAGTGCTGGGATTACAGGTGTGAGCCACTGTGCCTGGCCGGGATTCACCATTGTTTTTTTTTTTTTTTGAGACGGAGTCTCGCTCTGTCGCCCAGGCTGGATGGAGTGCAGTGGCCAGATCTCAGCTCACTGCAAGCTCCAGCCTCCTGGGTTTACGCCATTCTCCTGCCTCAGCCTCCCGAGTAGCTGGGACTACAGGAGCCCGCCACCTTGCCCGGCTAGTCTTTTGTATTTTTTTTTAGTAGAGATGGGGTTTCACTGTGTTGGCCAGGATGGTCTCGATCTCCTGACCTCGTGATCCACCCGTCTCGGCCTTCCAGACTTGAGCCACCGCGCCCGGCCAGGATTCACCGTTTTAAATGCCATTAAGAACATTTGTGGTTCATGGGAGGAGGTCAAAATATCAACATTAACAAGAGTTAAGTTGATTCTAACCCTCATGGATGACTTTGAGAGGTTTAAGACTTCAGTAGAGGAAATAACTACAGATATGGTGGAAATAGCAAGAGAACTAGAAGTAGAGACTGAAAATGTGGCTGAATTGCTAGAATTTCATGACCTTGAACGAATAAGGAATTACTTCTTACGAATGAGCAAGGAAAGTGGTTTCCTGAAATGGAATCTATTTCTGGTGAAGAGGTTGTGAATATTGTTGAAATGACAACAAATGATTCAGACTATTACCTAAACTTACCTGATTAAGCAGCACGAGGGCTTGAGAGAATTGACTCTTGTTTTGAAAGAATTTCTATTGTGGGTAAAATGTCATCAAACAGCATTTCATATTACAGAGAAATCTTCTGTAAATGGAAGAGTCAATAGATGCAGCAAACTTCACTGTTGTCTTATTTTAAGAAATTGCCACAGCCACCCTAACCTTCAGCAACCACTACCCTGATCAGTCAGCAGCCATCAACATGGAAGCAAGACCTTCCACCAACAAAAAGATATAACTCGCTAAAGGTTCAGATTGCCATTAGCACTTTTTAGCAATAAAATATTTTTAAATTAAGGTACATACACTGTTTTTTAGACAATAGTCTTGCACACTTAACAGACTACAGTGTAAACATAACTTTCATATGCACTGAGAAATAAAAATTTCGATTTTTTGATTGTGTGACTCATTGTACTTCAACATTCACTTTATTGTGGTGGTCTAGAATTGAACCTGCAAGATCTTCGAGGTATGATGCCCGTATGTTTCTAACAATTTGGAAAACAAATTTTTTGTTAAGTGCAGTTAATAGAAGTGGAACTAGCAAAAATGAGAAGAAAGGGATTAGATCAGTGGTTCTTAACTGGGGCTAATTTTGTTCCCCAAGGGAGATTTAGTAGTGTCTAAAGATTTTTTTAGCTGCCACAACTTGGTGGGGGGGAGGGGGCAGGGTACTACTGGTATCTATCTAGTAGATAAAAGGCCAGAGATGCTGCTAAACATCCTACCATGGCAGGACAGCCCCTCAACATCCATAGTGCCATTGTTGAAAAATCCTGGATCACATGAATAGATGCTAAAGAAACAGAATTATAAGGAGAAAGGGAACATTCTTTAAGACAACAGATCCCACCTCTTCAATTATGTAAGAACAACGTATCATTTTCGACAGGACATACTTAAGTCATTAGGGCTGAAGTACCTATATGTCCATATTTTACAGTAAAATAGCAAAAATAGGTGAAGCAAATATGTAAAATATTTGGGAAAGGGAGACTGAGAAAAGGTTACTGGCTTTAGGAATTAGGAAGTCATTGGTTTGGAAAGAACAGTTTCAAAGAAAAATGGGGAAATAAGCTAGGTAGCAAAAAGGATTCAGTTAGTTGGACATTAAAGAAGTAAGGAAATACTATCCTAAAAGGAAGGATGGAAAAAAGAGTAACTCACAGAGAAGCAGAATGAAATAAAGATCCAAGAGCCTACATACATTTATAAGTGGAGAGAAGAAAAGAGTGGGGAGAAAGAAATTAAGGATAAAATGGGAGAATTATAATGACAATTGATTAAGCTAGAGCCCGGAGAAGCCAAAAAAAGAAAAAAAAGAGAAAGAAAGATTTGCACTAGTATACATAATTTAAAATCCAGGATAGATTAATACACATAAGCTTTTAAGATCAACCTGACAATGAAAAATAACAAAAGAGAATGAGGGAAGTAGAAAGTTTCCTTCTCTAGTGATTTAGAATGGAAGAGATCTTTTGTGAGGGCTGGAGAAACAGCCAAATGATATGGTCAGACATGGTGAGCCCTGCCAACCTCACAGGAGGGGTCTTAAGACACTAACAGAGAGTGAGGAGAACACATCAGTAGTGTTACTCTTATGATGGACCCAGCTGATTAAAGATTTCATCAGCGTAAAAGATTTTGCTACGGCTTATGCCCTCCAGTGGTCATCCTTAAGTTAAAAAGGAAACAAAACAAGTATCTACTATGTGCCAGCTGAGGAAATTTACTTATCATCTCATTTATTCTTCACAAAAAGGTGAGATTATCCCTTTTTTTTTTTAACGAAAAGAAAACTGAAGAGAGGTTACATAAGGCTATGGAGCTAGTGACTAAATGGAACAGAATTTAAAGCCAGGAGTTCACTGGAAGGCCTGTGCTCTTTCCATTCCTTGAAAATTTGGTCTCCCTTGTCAATGGTTGCCTTTTAGTACTCCTGCGATCACTTGCACACTGCATGCACACTTGACAAGTAGATCAAAAATTCCTTGCATGACAGGCAGGTACAGCACTTAAACACTTCTGACAATGAGTGCTGACAAAGAAAAACTTAGCAAAAGTGGAATTAGAGAGAACTCTAAATTACACATTATTTATTGAGCCCACAATCCAGAAACAAGATGAGCATGCAATGACCCCTTACAGGATGGGTCTATGAAACTATTGCCAGACTCTGTTATCCATGATCTTGAAAGACTGCCCAGGGCCTGATAAGGGGGTCTGTGGCAGAAGTGGATGCAAGTTAGGAAAAAGGGAAGGAAGAAGCAGGGAACACTCCTCACCTCTTTGCGTTTCTCCAACAGGCTCTCCAGCCGCTCAGGCGCCCTCTGCCCTGGCCCCTTGTTTCTTTCAGCCTCATACTGACGCTGATTGTTATCTTGGTGCAGACTCAGTTGGAGGGCAACTCTTACCAGGGAGGTCATCAGTTTCATGGCTTTGAGTAAGGAAAAAGAGATAAAGAAATCATTATTTAGGTCAGAGGAGAGAGGATGAGTCGAAGGAAAAAACAGAATGAAAATGAGAAGCCAGAGCAGGGTGACCCTAAAATCCTAAGACTGCCTGTCCTAGAGTGGACTGTTTCCCTCTAACTCTTGTGGTCTTCTTCTAACCATCAGCATACCCCTAGTGGTGAGCTCTGACAAAAATATTAAGCCTGGAAATTGTTGCTGTGATCTACCCCTTCTCAAAATTCCACTAGTGAGAAACTGTATTGAAGTTTAGGATAAAAGAGGAATGGCCTTGAAGTGAAAAGCCAAGATGCAGGTAGGAAATAAGACCCTGAATGGGAGAACAGAGGAAAGTTCTATAAATCCCTGGAAGAATGTCCAGAGTAAAAAGGAATGCTCACCAGCCAGGGTGCTAGTGTGACGGAAGGCGCGGACTTGTGAGTCTGAGAGGCCAGTGAGCAGGGAGATGAGGTTGTCCATAGGGAAGCCATCATAGAGGAAGCTGTACTGGCACTGACAGACCAATGTCCTCACAAACTCACAGAAGCTGCCCTGGAACTTCTTCCAGGATGGACCTGGAGCTGTCAGAGGATAGTCCCCCGAGTCCTACAAAAGGATGCATGAAAAGGATGGGAAAGTTATCACAAGGTCCATGAAGTCATACGGGCTTGGATGTCAAAACCCAACAGTCTAGTAAAAATACCTCTGTTATACCTCATTTCCAGGTATTCTCCCCAATTTGAGAGGCATATTCAGATCTCTTTTACCCCCAAGAGACTGAATTCCTCCTTCTAAAAGCTACCCTATTTCACAGAATCAAAAAGAAGGGGATAATAGGCATTGTTTTGAAATAAGAGGAGTAAGAGGATCCCAATCGTCTTCTTCCACCTCATTAAACTGCTCTGTTAGGTGCTGGATGATCTCTGAGTTGGACATCTTCTTGAACATCTCAGGGGTCACAGTGCCTAAAGAATGAAGGATATGAGGTGCTTACAAGCAAAATAACAGGATGCTATGATTATTTACAGATATACCTGAAGATGAGCAAGGAAATATTCTGCAAAGAGCTTAGGTGGGGAATCAGAAGACCCCCTGGTCAACAGTCTGCCAACATCCCACGCTGTATTTGCTATAAGGCAATCTCTCTAAAAACCCAAAGGAAGGGAGCCACAGGTTATGCTGTAGACATGGCCAAATCCAAGAACCACACCTCACACAATCAGGCTGTAAACTGCACAGAAATGGCATCAAGAAACCCCAATCACAAAGATACAAATCTCTTAAGGGGATGGACCCCAAGTTCCTGAGGAATATGTGCTTTGCCAAGAAGCACAACAAGAAGGGCCTAAAGAAGATGCAGACCAGCTGGGCGCAGTCGGTCATGCCTGTAATCCCAGCACTTTGGGAGGCCAAGGTGGGCGAATCATGAGGTCAGGAATTCGAGACCAGCCTGGCCAACATGGTGAAACCCCGTCTCTACTAAAGATGCAAAAAATGAGCTGGGCATAGTGTTGGGCACTCGGGAGGCTGAGGCAGGAGAATCACTTGAACCCAGTAGGCGGAGGTTGCAGTGAGCTGAGATTGCACTACTGCAATCCAGCCTGCCAACAGAGTGAGACTCTGTCTCAAAAAAAAAAAAAAAAAGATGGGCCGGGCGCGGTGGCTCACGCCTGTAATCCCAGCACTTTGGGAGGCCAAGATGGGCGGATCACGAGGTCAGGAGATGGAGACCATCCTGACTAACACGGTGAAACCCTGTCTCTACTAAAAATACAAAAATTAGCCGGGCGTGGTGGCCTGTAGTCCCAGCTACACAGGAGGCTGAGGCAGGAGAATGGCGTGAACCCGGGAGGCGGAGCTTGCAGTGAGTGGAGATCGCGCCACTGCACTCCAGCCTGGGTGACAGAGCGAGACTCTGCCTCAAAAAAAAAAAAAAAAAAAAAAAAAGATGATGCAGGGCAACAATGCCAGGGCCACAAGTGCACATGTCGAGGCTATCAAGCCTCTCCTAAAGCCCAAGGAAGTTAAGCCCACTTGCCTACACTGCCCACCCCAAGCTTGAGAAGCATGCTTGTGCCCACAATGCCAAGGGGCTCGGGGTATGCCAGCCAAAGGCCAAGGATCAAATGAAGGCCCAGGCTGCAGCTCCAGCTTCAGTTCCAGCTCAGGCTCCCAAAGGTGCCCCAAGCTGTACAAAGTCTTCAGAGTAGAGATCTCCGTCTCCAATGTGAGGACAGAAGCACTGGTGTCCTCCTGCACTATTTGTACAAATAAACCTGAGGCAGGATTTTTTTTTTTTTTGAGACGGAGTCTTGCTCTGTCACCCGGGCTGGAGTGCAGTGGCCGGATCTCAGCTCACTGCAAGCTCCGCCTCCCAGGTTCACGCCATTCTCCTGCCTCAGCCTCCTGAGTAGCTGGGACTACAGGCGCCTGCCACATCGCCTGGCTAGTTTTTTGTATTTTTAGTAGAGACGGGGTTTCACTGAGTTAGCCAGGATGGTCTCGATCTCCTGACCTCGTGATCCGCCCGTCTCGGCCTCCCAAAGTGCTGGGATTACAGGCTTGAGCCACCGCGCCCGGCCAGGATTTGTTTTTTAAACAAACAAACAAAAAAACTGCACTCCAGCCTGGGTGACAGAGAGAGACTCCGTCTCAAAAAAAAAAAAGGAATCAAGCAGTGAAAAACTGTGCCAAAAACAACAACAACAACAAAACAAAACAAAAAAACAGGCTAGATGCGATGGCTCGCGCCTATAATCCCAACACTTTGGGAGGCTGAGGCAGGTGGATCACCTGAGGTCAGGAGTTCAAGACCAGCCTGGTGAAACCCCGTCTCTACTAAAAATACAAGCATTAGCCGCGTTTGGTGGCACACGCCTGTAATCCCAGCTACTTGGGAGGCTGAAGCACAAGAATCGCTTAAACCCAGGATGCAGAGGTTGCAGTGAGCCAAGGTTGTGCCACTGCACTCCAGTCTGGGCAATAGAGTGAGACTCTGTCGCAAAAAAAACACAAAAACCAAAAAACAAACAAACAAAACAGACAGAGCAATAAAACTAAGCCAGGTGCTGATTTCTTATATAATACAACCTGACTGAGACCATCTGTCTCAATAAATTAAGCCATGACAATAAGAGTTCTGGGGGTACCACAGCTACAGAGGAGAAATATGGGCAAAGTAGCTGGGAAATAAAGAGTAAGAAAATAACAGATTATTGCACCTAGAAAGACTAAAGGGTGTCTTCAAATTTGTGCCATAACATAAGCATGATTACTTGTTTTTCCCCAAAGTGTCTTGCCTCTAAACCAACATGGTTCCCTACTGGATCACTTCCCGTATTTATCAATAAAAAAATTTAGTTAAATAAGTGAAACTTTTCTCTTTTTTTTGAAGACAGTCTGGCTCTGTCGCCAGGCTGGAGTGCAGTGGCGCTATCCCAGCTCACTATAACCTCTACCTCCTGGGTTCAAGCAATTCTACAGGCATGAGCCACCATACCCAGATAATTTTTTGTATTTTAGTAGGGTTTCACCATGTTGCCCAGGCTGGTCTTAAACTCCTGACCTCAAGTGATTCACCCACCTCAGCTTCCCAAAGTGCTGGGATTACAGGTGTGAGTCACAGTGCCCAGCCTAAATAAGTAAAATTTTTCTAATGCTTTACCATCTTCCTTTATTTAGGAAATGTCTAATCCTACATATCTAAATGGAGAAAGAATTTCGTGACATAGGAACAAAAGGTTGGGAATTAGAAAGGGGGAGTAGTTTCCTCACCTTTACATCCGCAAGATCGGATGAAAAAGTTAACAAGCTCCAGAAATCCTGCATCGTGGTCCTGCTTGTAGCTATCCAGCCACTCATCTACCAAAGACTAGGAAAAAAAAATGTAGATGACTTCTATTTCTGGCAATATGACAGAACAGAAATCTCATATGATCTTCCCAGTTGAACCATCTAAACTTCTGTAAAACATTTAAAACATCTTTCACAATGTACTGGTGAACTAGAATGAAAGGTAAAATTTCATACAGGTCAAAAATGAGGTCTAAGTAGCAACCCTGGGAGGTAAGCAAACTGACTTTTGCCCTAAAGATTTCATTAATCCCTGGGGACCCTGACTTTGTATCCAGATGGCTGCACGGAATGCAAAGCACAGGAGATAGAGCCTAAGCTTTTTCCAAGATGAGTAGTCAAAGAGGAGGCACCTAAATAAAGCTGGGTCCTGCAAAAAGTCACATTCTCAAGGAAGTGAGATTGAACACTAAACCTACAGGGCAGATAGGGACAGCAAGAAAACTAGTTTGTTATGACCTGAGGGTGCAGTGGAGGGAAAAAAAATTCTCCTTGAGAATTCATAACCATAGTGAGCCCTCAGATCTGGATTTGCAGTCAAGATTCACATCACATAGATGATCAGAATAATCTTTTTTTTTTTTTCTTTTTTTTTTTGGGACAGAGTCTCACTCTGTAGCCCAAACTGGAGTGCAATGGCGTGATCTCAGCTCACTATAACCTCCAGCTCCCAAGTTCAAGCAATTCTCCTGCTTCAGCCTCCCAAGTAGCTGGGATTACAGGTGTGTGCCACCATGCCTGGCTAATGGCTAATTTTTCCATTTTTAGTAGAGACAGGGTTTCACCATATTGGCCAGGCTGGTCTCGAACTCCTGACTTCAAGTAAGGTCCACCTTAGCGTCCCAAAATGCTGGGATTACACGCATGAGCCACCACACTCAGCCCAGAATAATCATTCAGATAATTAAAAGTGATTCAGGCTGGGAGCAGTAACCCAAGTAAAGTAAAACTCATGTTGCCCAGGCTGGTCTACCAAAAACAAAATAATTAGTCAGGAATGGTGGCACATGCCTATAGTCCCAGCTATGAGAAAGGCTGAGGTGGGAGGATCACCACCTCGCCACTGTGGGAGGTCAAACCAGGAGGGAGCTGTGATAGCACTACTAAACTCCAGCCTAGAAAGAATGAAACCCTGTCTCCAAAAAAAAAAAAAAGTGATTCAGGAGTGTCCCCAGGCAACCAGGCAACTGTCAAAGCAAAAGCAGGATCCTCTCTTTTTTTTTTTTTTTTTTTTTGAGACAGAGTCTCGCTCTGTCACCCAGGCTGGAGTGCAGTGGCCGGATCTCAGCTCACTGCAAGCTCCGCCTCCCGGGTTTACGCCATTCTCTCGCCTCAGCCTCCCGAGTAGCTGGGACTACAGGCGCCTGCCATCTCGCCCGGCTAATTTTTTGTATTTTTTTAGTAGAGACGGGGTTTCACCGTGTTAGCCAGCATGGTCTCGATCTCCTGACCTCGTGATCCGCCCGTCTCGGCCTCCCAAAGTGCTGGGATTACAGGCTTGAGCCACCGCGCCCGGCCAGGATCCTCTCTTAAAAACCCACCTTTGGCCAGGGGTGTTGGCTCATGCCTGTAATCCCAGCACTTTGGGAGGCCAAGGCAGGCTTATCATAAGGTCAGGAGATCAAGACCATACTGGCTAACACGGTGAAACCCCGTCTCTACTAAAAAAAAAAAAAAAAAAAAAAAAAAAAAAAAAATTTAGCCAGGCGTGGTAGCAGGCACCTGCAGTCCCAGCTACTCAGGAGGCTGAGGCAGGAGAATGGCGTGAACCCGGGAGGCGGAGCTTGCAGTGAGTGGAGATAGAGCCACTGCACTCCAGCCTAGGCGACAGTGTGAGACTCCATCTCAAGGGAAAAAAAAAAAAAAAAACCCACCTTTGACCTAGGCCCCCAAAGAATTCCAACACATAAGAACTCTAGGGAAAATGAGTGGCTCACAATAAAACCTAGTAAAACATACAAAGAAACAAGGCACTGACAGAATTATATTCACAAAGACTTTAGATAATAATCTACCATAGATTATAAAATGACTACGTGTAATAAAATTTTAAAAATAATAGAGGGGGAGAATGGGCTAAAATAAAAGAAATAAAAGGCCAGGCGCGGTGACTCACTCCCGTAATCCCAGCACTTTGGAAGGCCAAGGCAGGCGGATCATGAGGTCAAGAGATCGAGACCATCCTGGCCAACATGGTGAAACCCCATCTCTGCTAAAAATACAAAAATTAGTTGGGTGAGGTGGAATGCACCTATAATCCCAGCTACTAGGGAGGCTGAGGCAGGAGAATCGCATGAACCCCGGAGGCAGAGGTTGCAGTGAGCTAAGATTGCGTCACTGCACTCCTGGCGACAGAGCAAGACTCTGTCTCAAAAAAAAAATTAACACACTGTACAACTGCATGTAAGATGGAAAAGACAACTGGAATTAAAATGTGCTCAGGTCCTTGTAGAAGATAAGAAATCCAAAGGAAAGCAAGCAAAGGGAGAAAAAGAAACAGAAAAGATAAAATGAAAGTACCAACTCAATACGAGGCCATAAGGCTAAGTCTCCATAAATTTTTCTTTTCTTTTCTTTTTTTTGAGACGGAGTCTCACTCTGTCACCCAGGCTGGAGTGCCATGGCACAATCTCAGCTCACTGCAACCTCTGCCTCCCGGGTTCAAGCAATTCTCACGCCTCAGCCTCCCAAGCGGCTGGGATTATAGACAAACGCCACCACACACAGCTAATTTTTGTATTTTTAGTAGAGACAGGGTTTCACCACGTTGGCCAGGCTGGCCTCGAACTACTGGCCTCAAGTGATCTGCCTGCCTCAGCCTCCCCAAGTGCTGGAATTACAGGTGTGAGCCACTGTGCCCAGCCCCTACATAAATTTCAAACACTACATTCCCTGACTACAATACAATAAAGTTAGAAATCAAATAACAAAAATATAACTAGCAAAATTCTGTATGTTTGAAAATTTTAAATATTTTCCCAGAAACTATAAAACTACACATTAATGTGGATAAATCTCAAACAATGTTAACTGAAATAATTAAATCACAGAAGGCTGAATAATGGATTCATTTACATAATTAAAGAACACATTCATAGTGGTTAACACTACAATGAAAGATGAGAAAGATTAACACAAAATTCACTCTAGTGTCTACCGACGGGTAATAAGGGGACTGTGAGGTAGGGTAGAAAGAAGGTACACAAAGGATCTCTACAGCACTATTAAAGTTTTATTTATTGAGCTGGGGCTAGAGATCTGGGTGATCATTTTTATTTTTTAAACTACATATAAGCTTTGTACACTTTTGGATATTAGAACTTCAATAAAATTATAAAAAAAGAAAAAGAGAGAGGGAAAAAATAATTAAGTACAATTGTCAAGATGGAGCTAAAAAATAACATGGGTGAACAAGGTGCCACCCACATCCAAACTTCCTTCCTATGTCATGCAATGCCTCTCCTCATCTGCTCCATCAATCAACAAAGGCGTAATCACTCCTGTGATACCTTTAAGAAAAGAACATGCTCTCTCAAAGCTGGGTGCAGTGGCTCATGCCTGTAATCCCAGCACTTTGGGAGGCCGAGGTGGGCGGATCACCTGAGGTCAGGAGTTCAAGAGCATCCTGGCCAACATGGTGAAACCCCATCTCTACTAAAAACACAAAAATTAGCTGGGCGTGGTGGCATGCACCTGTAATCCCAGCTACTTGGGAAACTGAGGCATGAGAATCGCTTGAACCCAGTGAGTGGAGACTGTGCCGCTGCACTCCAGCCTGGGTGATGGAAAGCGATTGTGTCTCAAAAAAAAAAAAAAGAAGAGAAAAGAACACGTTCTCTCATTCAAGGTTACCTTTCTATCACTCCAAGGATTCACCCCATAATCTTATCTCTTTTTGATATGTTATACTCACTAAAATGTTCATATCAAATCAAGTTTGTAGACACTTGTCCTTACCACCTTACAAAAAGTGAGATGGTATCAACAGAAGACACTGCTTTACCTGCATGTCACTTTTGGCGGCTTTCACAGCACTGAAAAGATCATTTGCTGGTGGCTCTGACTGTTTCCGGTTATGACCATGTACCACTCGGGACCCTTTCTTTGGATGTTTTGCCACCTGATATGTATAAAGAGATCAGAAATATAAAAAAAGGTAAAAGTGACATTAACACTTGGTTTCATCATTATCATACAAGTAGGCTTAAGCTGCCAATTCCACAGCAGAATCTGAGTTAGACTCAGTCCTGAAATAGTTGATTTTTATACTATTATGAAATTTATTAACTTTTTTCCCTAGGAGAAAAAAAAAAGTTCTTGAGTCCCTTTCCCGTATCTCTACATCCTAACATCCTTTTCTCTTATTATCTTCGAAATTTCTCTTCTTCCTATTTCCGTCCCTTAATCTTGTCTTTTTATGAACCATATCACCTGAACCTCTTTTAGGCTTTTTTTTTTGAGACAAAGTCTTGCTCTGTCGCCCAGGCTGGAGTGCAGTGGCAGGATCTCAGCACACTGCAAGCTCCGCCCTCTGGCTTCATTCTCCTGCCTCAGCCTCCTGAGTAGCTGGGTTGCTTCCCCCACAAGATTCAAAAACAAAAGAAAAATGGCTGACTCACCGGCGTTGTTTTCGGTGGTCGTTTTGCTGTTCTCTTCTTCACACTGCGATTCAAGCTATCTTCAAAGTCACTGCCTTCATCAGCTAACAAAGAGTCACTATTCCTGTGAGAAAGTATGGTTCTCTTTAAATACAACCATCCTATTCCCTCCATATAAAAGGCTAATGAATTATAGTTTCTCTGTCTCTCACCACACCCCATCTCCATGAGAAAAACATATTCGGATTTTAAGAAAAAACGAGCTTCTTATTAGTAGGAAGTTGGGACAAAATCTTTTGTGCTTTTTTTTGAGACAGAGTTTCACTCTTGTCACCCAGGCTAGAGTGCAATGGCGTGATCTCGGCTCACTGCAACCTCCACCTCCCAGGTTCAAGCGATTCTCCTACCTCAGCCTCCGAGTAGCTGGGATTACAGGTGTTTCATGTTGGCCAGGCTGGTCTCAAACTCCTGACCTCAGGTGATCCACCCGCCTCAGCCTCCCAGGCTTGAGCCACCACAACCGGCTGAGACAAAGTCTTAAAGGAAAACTTTCATGTGAAAGCAATGGAGATGAAGAATGAGGAAATGAGGCAGGGGAAGGACAACCCTTCCTAGTATTCTCTCCGAATAAGAGAATCAAATGATACTCACTTAGCAGGTAGAGATCACTGCTCTTCGTAGAGAAAAATATCATGGCTCAGGAAGTCATCTATCACTCAACCATAAATGGAAGAGTAATATGTACCTAAATTTCACCCCCTTGAAACATAAACCACATGTCTTATCAATTCAAGTTTATAACATTGATATAATCTGGTCCCCCACAGTAGCACTGACAGAAACAGAAACGATTCAGAGAAAGCCAATTAAAACAGTCAGGGGATAAAGCAGATCTATATGAAATTAGCTTTTTTCCTTCTGGAAACAAAAAACCAAGATATATTATTATAACCTACACAGAATAAACTCATATATGGTAATAAATAAAGATACACAGACCTGTTTACAAAATCCTCAAGTAGGAGAACTAGGGGACACCGGCTAAAAAGTATATACAATTTGCCAGGCAACAAATAAAGAACTCTTTACTCCCCGATCTGCCACCTCTCAGCCCCCACCAGGGGTTGTACATGCTGAACATAGAAATGTGTTTAAGAGAGGTTTAGATAAGATGGATAATGGATTAAAAATAGGATGTGCTTGAACTCGGGAGGCAGAGGTTGCAGTGAGCCGAGATCACGCCACTGCACTCCAGCCTGGGCAACAGGGCAAGACTCCGTCTCCAAAAAAAAAAAAAAAAAAAGAAAGAAAAACAGGATGTACTACTATTTTGATGTCTACAACACCTAAGACCGCCAACACCTAGAGCTGGAGGGAGGGTGTCACTGTGCTGAACGAGTATAGCACTTCTGGTGTTTTCACACAGTCCCAGGCATATTATTATCAATGTGGGGAAACAAGAGGCGGAAGGCTGCGACACAGGAAGTGGCCACACAATGCAACATCTACTTACCCCTCTGATGTATGGTTTGAGTCCCTGTCATCAAAGGGTAGACTGGCAGAGGAACTAGAAGACGCAGACAAGGCCCTCTTGGCACCTCCCGCAGCTCTTTGCAGTGGGGAGGACATGCTTGGAGAGGAGGAGCTACGGCGCCAGGACGATGAGGACTGCAGGATAGGTATGGCGATCCAGCTGGAGAAAGAAAGAAATACAAGAAAGGACTCCTATCACAGCATTTCTCCATCCCCGGCCCTGACCAGTCCCTTTCTTTCCAAGGGAATGGTTCTAGAACTCTGGGGTCGGGTGAGGGGGACCAAAAACTAAGACAAAGGCTGGGCACCATGGCTCATGCCTATAATCCCAGCACTTTGGGAGGCCAAGGTAGGAGGATGGCTTGAGCCCAGGAGTTCAAGACCAGCCTGGGCAATACAGCAAGACCCCATTTCTACAAATAATAATAATAATAATAATAATAATAATAATAATAATAATAGGTGTGGTAGCACATGCCTGTATTCAGCTATTCAGGAGGCTGAGGTGGGAGGACTGCTTGAGTCCAGGAGTTCAAGGCTACAGTGAGCTATGATCGCACCACTGTACTCTAGCCTGGGTGACAGAGCAAGACCCTATCCCAAAAAAAAAAGAAGATAAAAAGTAATAATAAATAAGAAAAATGGCTGGGCACGGTGACTCATGCCTGTAACTCCAGCACTTTGGGAGACCGGGGCAGGCAGATCACCTGAGGTCGGGGATTCAAGACCAGCCTGACCAATATGGAGAAACCCTGTCTCTACTAAAAATACAAAATTAGCCAGGTGTGATGGCATATGCCTGTAATCCCAGCTACTCGGGAGGCTGAGGCAGGAGAATCGCTTGAACATGGAAGGCAGAAGTTGCAGTGAGCTGAGATTGTGCCATTGCACGCTAGCCTGGGCAACAAGAGCTAAACTCCATCTCAGAATAAATAAATAAGACAAAGAGCTGACCTAAGGCATCAAGGGATTAAGGACAACACCTCCCCAGAAACTGGCCAGCAGGTTTGGAGTTGCTCTCCAACAGCTGAGGAAGTCACACACCAGGGCAGCTTCAGACACATCTCTCTAGAGGCTGTGGAAGTGCAAACTGCCTGTTGCAAGTAAATTTAACTCACAGGTTTTTTCTTTAAAAAAAAAAAAAGAAAAAAAAAGCACGCTGGGTGCAGCAGATCATACCTGTAATCCCAGACCTTTAGGCAGCTGAGGCAGGAGGACTGCTTGAGCCCAGTAGTTCAAGACCAGCCTGGGCAACATAGCAAGACCCCATCTCTACAAAAAATAAGCAAAAACTAGCTATGTGTGGTGGCGCACACCTGTGGTCCCAGCTACTCATGAGGCTGAAGTAGGAGGACTGCTTGAGCCCAGCAGTTTGAGACGACTTGGCAACATGAAATGCATCCAAAAAAAAAAAAAAAAAAAAATCCGAGCAAAGCACACACCAGGGCAGCTTCAGACACAGCCCTCTCTAGAAGCTTTAGAAGTGTAAACTGCCTGCTGCAAGGGAATTTAACTCATAGATTTAAAAAAAAAAAAAAAGGCAAGGCGCCCACGGTGGCTCAAACCTGGAATCCTAGCACCTTGAGCGGCTGAAGCAGGAGGACTGCCTGACCCCAACAGTTCGAAATCAGCCTGGACAACATAGCAAGACCCTGTCTCTACGAAACAAAACAAAATAAAACAACTAGCCAGGCGTGGTGGTGCACCTGTAGTCCCAGCTACTGCGGAGAATGAGGCGGGATGATCACCTGAGCCCAGGAGGTCGAGGCTGCAGTGAGCTATGACTGCACCATGCACTCCAGCCTGGGCAACAGAGCAAGACTGTCTCAAAAAATAGTAATGACAAATAAATAAGACAAAGAAAGCACCAAGGGATTAGACACCAAGGCCCCAGAAACTCGGCAGTGAGTTTGGAATTGCTCTCCAAAAGCTGAGGCGTGGGGCACCGTGACTCCCGCCTATAATCCCAGTACTTTGGGAGGACGAAGCGGGAGCATCGCTTGGGCCCAGGAGTTCAAGACCAGCCTGAGCCACATAGCAAGGCCCTGTCTCTCTAAAAAAAAAAAAAAAAAAAATTAAATTAAAAAAAAGCCAAGCAGGCCGGGCGCGGTGGCTCACGCCTGTAATCCCAGCACTTTGGGAGGCCGAGGCGGGCGGATCACAAGGTCAGGAGATCGAGACCACGGTGAAACCCCGTCTCTACTAAAAATACAAAAAAAAAAAAAAAAAAAAAAAAAAAGCCGGGCGCCGTGGCGGGCGCCTGTAGTCCCAGCTACTCGGGAGGCTGAGGCAAGAGAATGGCGTGAACCCGGGAGGCGGAGCTTGCAGTGAGCCGAGATAGCGCCACCGCACTCCAGCCTGGCAGACAGAGCGAGACTCCGTCTCAAAAAAAAAAAAAAAAAAAAAGCCAAGCAAGGCAAACAGAAAGGCAGCTTCAGACACACCCCTCTCTGGAGGCTTCGGAAGTACAAACTGCCTGCTGCAAGGGAACTTACGGGTTCTTAGAAATAAAATAAAATTAAACCAATAAATAAGAAAAAAAAAATACAGAAAGACCCCAGGCTTACGTTTCTAGAGGACTAGCACCTGATTCCACCTGGAATGGAACGGGAGGCTCTTAAGGATTTGGGGGTGGAAGCGCCATGAGAGTAGAGCTGGAAAAGCAAAAGGAGTAAAGGCAGGCGCGCATTTCCCATTTTTCCAGAAGGTAAAAATATCTACGACTGGCCGGGCGCGGTGGCTCAAGCCTGTAATCCCAGCACTTTGGGAGGCCGAGACGGGCGGATCACGACGTCAGGAGGTCGAGACCATCCTGGCTAATACGGTGAAACCCCGTCTCTACTAAAAAATACAAAAAACTAGCCGGGCGACCTGGCGGGCGCCTGTAGTCCCAGCTACTCGGGAGGCTGAGGCAGGAGAATGGCGTAAACCCGGGAGGCGGAGCTTGCAGTGAGCTGAAATCCGGCCACTGCACTCCAGCCTGGGTGACAGAGCGAGACTCCTTCTCAAAAAAAAAAAAAAAAAAAAAAAAAAAAAATATCTACGACTGCCCCTGGGGTAACCGGCTTCGGGATGAGGAGCCTTCCAAGCGCTTAGGAGAGTGGACTCTCAGTCTCTGGAAGCCTGGGGAGAGGATTCTCGGGCTGTGTGGCAGAGGCCATTGGGGGCACGGCCCAGGAAGGCTCCTAGTATCAGGGCCGGGAGGGTCGCGAGACGGTGTGTTCTTGTGTCAAGGAGAAACCTCACTGTCAGAGCCTGGAAGAGTGACTTCTGGCGAAGCAGGGTTCAGGGAAGGCCCCCCACCTCAGGTCCCTCAGGTGTCTCTCGCCACCCCACCTTCCGCACAGGCGCCCGCCGCTGCCCTTCCGGTGGCGAAAGAGTTCAGAAAAGCGCGGGAAGGCACAAAACACGCTGTGCGCAAGCGCAATCCCAACGGCTCGCCCAGGGCCAGTAGCTATCGCGAGGCTTGGGAGTGTGCGAGCTGGTGCGCGCCACGTTTGAGTTACGCCGCTCCACAGCCTCGTGTGGCCTCAAACTCTCAGGCGTGCTGCCCTGTCACGTGGGCTTGGGCACGCGTGCGGTCCGCTTTAGCCCCGCCCCCACCCAGGCCCCACCCCCGCAACCCTCAATCTCCCCCTCCATTGGACGGGTTTCGGACCAGACTCGTAGTAACCCCTTTAATCTGGCTTCTCAATTGCCATAGGCTGGATTCCACCCAGGCCCCGCCTTTTGAACAGGATCGCCACGCCCCCGAGGGAGACCACGCCCCTATTTTACCAACCTCCTCAGTGCCGGCCGGTTCCCGCCCCCCTGCGGAGCTTCTGCGCTACATTGGCTTAATTTCTTCCTTGCCCCCGCCCCTGAAGCCGGCTCCGAGCCATTATTGGCGGGGCCCCGCCTCGGACCCCGCCCCCTGTCCGGCTCCCCGCTCCCATTGTCTCGGCAGATGCCGCCTGGTCCAGCTATCGTGCTCGGTATTCAGTTTTCGGGTATAGCGCTCTTTCTCTGACCCGCGGAGCGGTCCCGCGGCCGAGTACCGGATTCCCGAGTTTGGGAGGCTCTTCTTTCCTCCTTAGGACCCACTTTGCCGTCCTGGGGTGGCTGCAGCTATGTTCGTGCTGCGACCTCTCCTGCTTCTGCTGCTGCCTCTGTGTCCCGGTCCTGGTCCCGGACCCGGGAGCGAGGCAAAGGTCACCCGGAGTTGTGCAGAGACCCGGCAGGTGCTGGGGGCCCGGGGATATAGCTTAAACCTAATCCCTCCCGCCCTGATCTCAGGTGAGGAGAAAGGAAGACTAGAGAATTGGGGGTGGGGGCGGGGGCGGGGCCTCCTCATCTCACAATAACTCTCTTCCCTTTCAGAGTGACCGTTATACTAATCTTTTCATCCCACAGTAGTGTCTGTTCTCCTCCTGTAACTTCCTTACCGGGATCACAAACATAGCTTAAACCTAATCCCTCCCGCCCTGATCTCAGGTGAGGAGAAAGAGGAAGACTAGAGAATTGGGGGTGGGGGCGGGGGCGGGGCCTCCTCATCTCACAATAACTCTCTTCCCTTTCAGAGTGACCAGTTATACTAATCTTTTCATCCCACAGTAGTGTCTGTTCTCCTCCTGTAACTTCCTTACCGGGATCACAATAACCCTGCTATGCACAGAATAGCGCTCTTACTCCATCCCCACCCCAGGAATCCCCTCCTCGTAATTAACACCCCCCTATGTGTTTCTTTCTTCACAGCCATGTTCTCCCTGTTTCTGTTAGCCCCTTCTATGAGAATACTTTATTGCTCACCCAGTAACCCCACCCTTCCAAGCCCCTTTCTTCATCCCCTAGAAGCTGTCCTCCAAGTCCCTCGAGGTCCGGGGTGTGGACGTTGGGGAGGGTCACCCGAGGACACTCTGACCACTGACTTGGCTCTCAGGGCAGCTGTTAAATAGATGATCCCGTGGCTAATGGGAGTGAACTTGGGATGGGTGAGGAGACAATAAGGTGGGGAATAGGGTCAGGTGGGGAAGAGGGTGCAGACAATAGAAAAGAGACCAGGCAGGTAGAAGAGAAGGCATCGTCCCCAGAGAGAGGCGGAAAATGGAAGGAATTTTAGGATATCACTTCCCACCATTCCTTCACATCTCCTCTGTCCAGGTGAGCACCTCCGGGTCTGTCCCCAGGAGTACACCTGCTGTTCCAGTGAGACAGAGCAGAGGCTGATCAGGGAGACTGAGGCCACCTTCCGAAGCCTGGTGGAGGACAGCGGCTCCTTTCTGGTTCACACACTGGCTGCCAGGCACAGAAAATTTGATGGTGAGGACCTGGGGTCCCCAAACTCAGCTTCATAGCTCCTCTCAGCGCTTAGGACCCCAGCAAGCCTCCTGTCTCTACTCCTTACTCCGTCTCTGAAGATTCCATCCCCTCCCAGCCCTGGTTTAGCCTGCCCAACCCCCAGACTCTATCTCCAGGGCCCTGCCCTCCCTCATTCCCTGTCTGCCCCATCTCTGAGAGTTACTCAGTTTCTGATTCACTTGTCTTTTCTCTTCTCTCCCATCCCCTCCTGCCTCTGCCTGTTCACTTTTCTCCCCTTCTCTGGCCTCACCCACCTTCCACCTGTTCCCTGCATTTGCTGCAGAGTTTTTTCTGGAGATGCTCTCGGTAGCCCAGCGCTCTCTGACCCATCTCTTCTCCCACTCCTACGGCCGCCTGTATGCCCAGCACGCTCTCATATTCAATGGCCTCTTCTCTCGGCTGCGAGACTTCTATGGGGAATCTGGTGAGGGGTTGGATGACACCCTGGCGGATTTCTGGGCACAGCTCCTGGAGAGAGTGTTCCCGCTGCTGCACCCACAGTACAGCTTCCCCCCTGACTACCTGCTCTGCCTCTCACGCTTGGCCTCATCTACCGATGGCTCTCTGCAGCCCTTCGGGGACTCACCCCGCCGCCTCCGCCTGCAGGTGAGGGATCCTGAGGCCTGAGCTTCAACAACTTCTGACCTAGTGACCCCTGAACTGTGCACCACTCATCTCCAAACTGGTGTGTTCCAGTCACCTCTGACCTGGTGATCCTCCCATCCTGCATTGAAGCCATTTCTGACCTGGTGATCCCTATCCTGAGCTTTACTTACCACTGCTGGACCCAGTGCCCCTTGGTCTTCTTGAAGCAGATGCTCCCACCCCTGCCACCTCCCATTCTGTGCCTTAGTTTCACACAAACACTCACCTACCCTTAACCTCCAGCCACCTTTGTGCCAACCCCTCCCTAATCCTAACACCTTGACTTCCTCTGGTTCAACTAAACAGGAATTATGTATTCAATATGCAAAAGGCATTTTCTTTTATAGTATCACATTTAGTTGTCATCATCACCCTGCAAGGTGTTTGACGAACGGAGGCAAGATGGCGCAGTTCCGGGTTCTTCACCGTCAACTTTCCCGCGCCCGGGAAAGACACAGGTCGACTGCACAGGCGCAACCCGACCTCCGACGGAGAAAAACCGGAACCCGCCTAGCCACGCCTACCGCCCGGCCCCGACCCGCCTATGTCCCGCCCACTGCCCTCCCACTCCCAAGCCCAGGACATAAAAGCTGCTCCCGGTGGACGCGCGGTGCGCACTTCCTCAGCCTCCACTCCTGTCAGTACTGCAGGAACTCCACCCAAGAGCTCCACCGGGTGACTCCCCCAGCCTCCCCTGCCAGAGACCAACGGACCTCACCCCTCCCCCACAAAGCTGGCTGACCAAAAAATAAACTTGCAGTTTTGCTCCTAGCCCTGCCTACTCGCTGGTCCTTTAATACTCGCCCTGGTGAGCCTAGAAAGCAAATCGGTTTCCTAGAAGGCAAATCAGTTTCCTGGAAAGCAAATCGGTTTCCGAGAAAGCAAATCACAAGGTAGAGAGTCATGCCCTTATTTTACAGATGAGAAAACTGAGGCTCCCAGAGGTTAAGCTTTCCAGCCAGTAGATGGCAGAACCGTGGCTCACATCCAGGTCTTCTGGCTTCAAGTTCAGTGTTAGTTCCGATATACAATTTCTCTATCTCTAAGCCCTGTACAACATAATCCCTCCATCTCTTCCCAAGCCTTCCTTTGGTTTTCTTTAAGACTATAATTCCTGTGGGGCTCTTGAACCTGCCTCTCTACCACCCAACACTCGACCCACTTTGAGAGAACCCCACAAACCCAACCCTCACTGCTCTTGATGCAGTCTCTTGGCTCCAGCCTTGACTGACCCATAACACCCTTGTGGTTTTTCTCATCTTCTTTGCCTTCTCCCAGATAACCCGGACGCTGGTGGCTGCCCGAGCCTTTGTGCAGGGCCTGGAGACTGGAAGAAATGTGGTCAGCGAAGCGCTTAAGGTTAGAGTGGGCAGGGGCCAGGGAGGGAGAGGCGGAAGTGAGAGAGACCCCACGAGGAAGAATTAGCCACCAGCCGGCAGGAGAGGCCTGGGGCTATGTCTGCCTCCAGACCCGGGGCTCTGTCTGCCTCCAGGCCCTGGTGTCCCAGGATGAATTAGGAAGGAGGGAGCTGGAGTGAAACCTCCACTGGTCCACGATCCATGATCTCTGACCCCTTCCTCCCCTCTGTGGACCCTTAACCCCCTCAGTCCCCAAGGGACTGCTCATCTCCATAGCAGTCAGATTGGATACTGCCCCTGCCCAACCCCCCAGGAACCCTCAGTGACTCCACTTCCCTGCTGCTGAAGGCCAGATGCCTGGCTTGGCCTCTGTCACTGCCCATCCTCTACCTGACCTCCCAGCCTCACCTTCTGCCTCCTGACCACCTCCTCCCTCCCCAGCTGTGATGGGCTCACTCTTGTCCTTGAATCTTCCTTCCACCCCTAACTGCCTCTCTAGTTCCACCCCTCCCACGAATCAGTGTCAGCAACCTGGAACCTCCCTCCTCAGATCTGTGACAATCTCACCTGCTGCCACATGGGGTCACCAGCCCTAGGCGTGGGGTGGGGTATGTGATTTCTGTCTGTGCCTGGCACCAAGCCGGGTTGAGAGCAGCCACAATGTTTGTGGAGGACATAGCCCCACTCTCTGCCCCCAGGTGCCGGTGTCTGAAGGCTGCAGCCAGGCTCTGATGCGTCTCATTGGCTGTCCCCTTTGCCGAGGAGTCCCCTCACTTATGCCCTGCCAGGGCTTCTGCCTCAACGTGGTTCGTGGCTGTCTCAGCAGCAGGGGACTGGAGCCTGACTGGGGCAACTATTTGGGTGAGGGGATTCAAGAAAGCCTGGAGCCAGGCATGGTGGCTCACACCTGTAATTACAGCACTTTGAGAGACTGAGAGGCAGGAGGATCACTTGAGGCCAGGAGTTGGAACCCAGCCGGGGCAACATAGCTAGACGTCATCTCTACAAAAAGAAAGAAAGAAAGAAGGAAATTAGCCAGGTGTGGTAGCGCCCACGCCTGTAGTCCCAGTTACTCCTAAGGCTGAGGCAGGAGGATCACTTGAGGCCAGGAGTTGGAAGCCAGCCTGGGCAATGTAACTAGACCCCATCTCTACCAAAAAAAAGAAAAAAAGAACTTATTAGGCATGGTGGCACACATGCCTGTTGTCCCAGTTACTCCAGAGGCTGAGGCAGGAGGCTCCCTTGATCCCAGGAGTTAGAGGCTGCAGTAAGCTATGAGGGTGCCCCTATACTCTAGCCTGGGCGAGAGAGTAAGACCCTGTCTTTTAAAAAAATCCTTAAATTGGCCAGGCACGGTGGCTCACGCCTATAATCCTAGCACTTTGGGAGACCGAGGCAGGCGGATCACAAGGACAAGGTCAGGAGTTCGAGACCAGCCTGGCCAATAGGGTAAAATTCTGTCTCTACTGAAAAGAAAAAAAAAAAAAAATACAAAAATTAGCCGGGCATGGTGGCGGGCGCCTGTAGGCTGATGCAGAAGAATTGCTTGAACCCAGAGGCCCAGGTTGCATGACCCGAGATCACGCCAATGCACTCCATCGAGCCTGGGCGACAGAGGGAGACTCAGTCTCAAAAAAAAAAAAAAAAATTCCGAAAATCCTAAAATTTAAATTTAAATTTTAAAAAAGTCTGGAATGGAGGAGGGTCCCGAGTAAGGCTGGGGGTGAACTGGAGAGGGGCTCTAAAGCCAAATTGGGGGAAAACATGAGAGGGAGCTCATGTGAGTTTCCCTGAAAAACTCTGCTGCTTCTCTAAAGCCCGAGTGAGGATTTTTGTTCCTAGTTCAGTATCACCACTCATCCCATCCTTTCTCTTTCTCTGCCTCCCTTAAGATGGTCTCCTGATCCTGGCTGATAAGCTTCAGGGCCCCTTTTCCTTTGAGCTGGTGGCTAAGTCCATTGGGGTGAAGATCTCGGAGGGTTTGATGTACCTGCAGGAAAACAGTGCGAAGGTGTCCGCCCAGGTACAGGGGAGAGAAGGGTGGAGGTGAGGCCCGGGGCGGGGACAGTGTGGGTGTCAGGGAGACAGTATAGGGGATCTGAGAAGAGACTCTGGGGTCAGAGTGAGGACGCAGTGTGGTTTCCCCCCACGGTGACTGTGTGAGGTCTCTTCCCTGTGCCGCAGGTGTTTCAGGAGTGCGGCCCCCCGCACCCTGTGCGGACCCGCAACCGTCGAGCCCCGCCACCCCGAGAAGAGGTGGGCCGGCTGTGGTCGATGGTGACCGAGGAGGAGCGGCCCACGACGGCCGCGGGCACCAACCTGCACCGGCTGGTGTGTGGGGTGACCAAGGAGTTGGGGGCGGGAGGGGCGGGGTCGGGGATGGGGATGGGGGTTGCGCTCCAGCTCGCCCCGCCCCTTCTCTCCTGCCCAGGTGTGGGAGCTCCACGAGCGTCTGGCCCGGATGCGGGGCTTCTGGGCCCGGCAGTCCCTGACTGTGTGCGGAGACTCTCGCATGGCAGCGGACGCCTCGCTGGAGGTGGCGCTCTGCTGGACCGGAGCCGGGTGGGGCAGGTGAGCCTCGGGGGCGTGGTGGGGCAGCAGGGGGCGGGGCCGCAGCCGGGAGGGGCGGGGCCGCGCGCGCGAACGAGAGCTTCGGGGCTGCTCTGCTCGCAGGTACTTGCCGCCAGTGGTCGGGGGCTCCCTGGCCGAGCAGGTCAACAACCCCGAGCTCAAGGTGGACACCTCAGGCCCCGATGTCCCGACACGGCGGCGTCGGCTACAGCTCCGGGCGGCCACGGCCAGGATGAAGGCAGCCGCACTGGGACACGACCTGGACGGGCAGGACGCGGGTGAGACCCCGGCATTCCTGAGCCTGAGCCCCGCCCACTGCCCTTAAGCCTCTCTCCTCTCCTGGTAGTTCCCGCCCGTGCTTCTGCTCTTAGCATTCATTCATTCATTAATTCATTCAATGAGTATTTACTGAGAGTTGACTTCAAAGACTGGGGGTAACAGATCAATGAGGGGATCTCTATCCTTTCGGGGCAGTAGGGGAGACACGAAAACATTCTTACAGAACAGTGGGAAGACCCTTATAATGGGCAAAGGGCAGTGGGAAATGGGGGAGGGGGCAACTTGGGGGAGGCTGGGAAGCCAGGGTGGTGGGTGACATTGGGCTGGCTCCCCAGAGTGGAATTTGCCAGACAGAGAGGCAAGGCACAGACACTCATGTTTTCTTCTGTCTGTCTCTGTCTCTGTCACTCTTCCCCCACCCCTCTTCCTGGCTGCTCTCTGCTTCTGTGTACTTCTGATTTTTCTGTTTTTTCTTGTTATCCTGTCTCCCCGTCTGCCTGTCTTTTTTCTCTCTGTCTCATTGTCTTCCATCATGATCTCTCCCCGCTATGTCTGCTGTCGGATCTCTCTCTTTCCCTCTCTCCCTGCCTTCCTGTCACTCATGGTCTTTCTCCTTTACCCAACCCGGCATCCACCCGTGTCTCCCTCTCCCTCTCTCCTGCCTCTCTCTTTCTGTTTTTATCTCAATTTCTTTTTCTCCCTCTGTCTCCCTCTGCCTCTCCCTCCCATCCTGTCTCTGTCCCTCTTCTTCCTTGCAGATGAGGATGCCAGTGGCTCTGGAGGGGGACAGCAGTATGCAGATGACTGGATGGCTGGGGCTGGGGCTCCCCCAGCCCGGCCTCCTCGGCCTCCATACCCTCCTAGAAGGGATGGTTCTGGGGGCAAAGGAGGAGGTGGCAGTGCTCGCTACAACCGGGGCCGGAGCAGGAGTGGGGGGGCATCTATTGGTTTTCACACCCAAACCATCCTCATTCTCTCTGTCTCGTCCCTGGCCCTGCTTGGACCTCGATAACAGGGGAGGGGTGCCCTAGCATCAGAAGGGTTCATGGCCCTTTCCCCTACTCCCCCCTCAGCTGGGCCTGGGGAGGAGTCGAAGGGGGCTGCAGAGAAGGTAGAGAAGGGACTTTGCAGGTGAATGGCTGGGGCCCCAAATCCAGGAGATTTTCATCAGAGGTGGGTGGGTGTTCACAATATTTATTTTTTCATTTGGTAATGGGAGGGGGGCCTGGGGTATTTATTTAGGAGGCAGTGTGGTTTCCTTAGAGGGTATAATCTCCAGCCCTCTAAGGCTGGGGCTGGTGATCAGCTCCAACAGAGAAAGTGAGGAGTTTAGAGTTGCAGCTGGGGAAGGGGTTTGAAGGAAGTTGGAAGTCGGAGGGGTGGGGGCATCTGGTCTCAGAAATGGACAAAGCTGGATGCTGACAGGGTGTGGGGCAGGGGACTGGGGGTGCTTGAGTAGGATGTGAGGCTTCATGGGCTTGGGTTCTGTTGAGTTTTTTCAGTATCAATTTCTTAAACCAAAATTTAAAAAAGACAACGTGGGGGGGTGCTCATCTCGTGACCTCTGCCACCCACATCCTTCACAAACTCCATGTTTCAGTGTTTGAGTCTGTGTTTATTCTGTAAATAAATGGTAATGTATTGGACCCCATGTGTGGCTTCTGTGCTGTCACCGTCAGTGTCTGAGCCCTGGCTCCCAGCAGAGGTCTTAGAGCCTCTCTGACTGGCTCATTTTCTGCCAGCTTTTCACCTCCCTTGGCACCTCTCCCCCAGGAGGCGGGTCTAGGGAATAAACCCTGATCTCCCACCCTCTGGGCCTCTAAGCATCTTCGTTTGTACAACAGGGAGAATTGTGGGGACCAAATAGAATCTGTGTGAAAAAGCACCTTGTCACCTGCAAAATGCTCTTTGAACATGAGTTTGAACATGAGGCTTTTTTTTTTTTTTTTTTTTTTTTTTTTTTTTTTGAGACGGAGTCTCACTGTTGTTGCGAGGGTGGAGTGCAATGGTGCGATCTTGGTTCACTGCAACCTCCCTCCGCCTCCCCAGTTCAAATGATTCTCCTGCCTTAGCCTCCTGAGTAGCTGGGATTACAGGCGCCTGCCACCACACCCAGCTAATTTTTGTATTTTTAGTAGAGATGGGGTTTCACCATGTTGGCCAGGCTGATCTCGAACTCCTGACCTCAAGCAATCCGCCAGCCTCGGCCTTCCAAAGTGCTGGGATTACAGGCGTGAGCCACCACGCCCGGCCACGAGGCATTATTAAGGTGACCACACCACTGTCCCCTGCCTTCAGGATGGGAGGCCTTGTTCTCTGAGCATCAGTCTCTGGCTACCTTGCCACGTCTTTGACAATGTCTGCTTTCAAATATCACTTTCTCCTTCCTTCTTTCTTTCTGCCGCCTGAATGAATCTTTTGTTCTGCGGCAAGCCAAGAGAAAATGGTAGGATTGATTCCCAAGTGTGAAAAGGGGGTGGAAGTGGTGTCTTCCAAGGGGAGTCTGGGTGCCCTGCCGGAGAGGGGAAGATGCAGTGGGGGAGAGACCTAGAACTGCAGTCAAAGCTACAGCAGCTGCTGGGGCTGGCGGGACAAAGGGAGGAGGGAGGAGCCTGGGCGCTGAGAAAGTTCTTGGGGAAAGTTGAGCTGAGCCAAGAGTCGGGCGGTGGCTGGGGAGGGCGGGAGGGCCCGGCCCGATTTCCCTTGCTGCTCCCCTTGTGGCCTGGTGAGTGGGAAGTGAAACCAAAGATAGGACCAGTAGAAGGACCTTCTAATTTATGGGAGGAGACGTGAGGGGTTCATGCGACCCCGGCAGGGGCAACTGACTGGGCAGTCACCAAAGCTGGAGAGGACAGAGGGCTGGGATCTCCAATCATGGGAAGGGAGAGATGGATGGAAGGAAATGAAGGGCTCTGGGTAGGGGAGACGCAGCTGGACCCCAGGGGCTGTGACTGGGGAGGGAATTGGGGAGTGATGCCAGAGGGGGCGGGTCTCCTGGAGTAAAAGTGTGGCTTCTCTCTGCCTGGGGTTACCCCTGGCTCATCGGAGCAGGGAGCTGTCGGGGCTTGTTGGAGGGGGCTGTGGTCCTTGATCGTGAGTTGTAATCTGAAGGGGCGGGGCTGGACTCCTGGTTGATTAGGAAGCTCAGGCTTGAGAAGGAATTCTACAGTTAGTATTTGTGCCATTCTCCATATCTTTGTGTTATAGTCTCTCTGTCTCTCTGTGTCTGTCTGTCTGTCTGTCTCTCTCTCTCTCTCTCTCTGTCTCCCTCTCCAGCCCCACCCTTTCAGTCTCCTCTGGGTGCACTGATAAGGTTGGAAAGTGGCATGGTGGGTTAAGTCCGGGGATCTGGGCTTCACAAGTAGCTACACGTCTCCCCCAGCCCCTGTCGCACATGGGGGTCTGCCCCGTGCTGAGACAGAGGAAAAAGAGGTGCGGGAATTTAGAACACAGTGGCTCTTGCCCATTGCAATGCCACTCCTGGAAGTCCAACCTCCCTTCCTCCTGCCTGGGTTCATCCACCTGTGTCCTGTCTGATCCTCATTCCCACCATATGGCTTCCCTTCCTGGCCCTGGGATAGGGCTCTTCATCCCCATCTGTGACAGCCAGAGGGGCTCAGGAGGAAGCCAGGGTCCCGACCATGGTCTGACCCGACTGTCTTAATGAGCTGATTGGTCTGATCTCTCTCTTGCTGGCTGTTTCATTCATGAGCTGGGGCTTTTTCTCTCCTTCCCTTCTAAGTCCTTGAGGCTCAGGAACAACTGTAGGTGGGGAGCTGGGGGAATTGGAGATAAGAAAGTGATAGAGCAGAGGAAGTAGTTGTGGGGCCACCTAGGAGAGTCTGGGTGTAGACCGCATTCCCGGCCACTCCCCTTCCCTGAACCAGGAGAAGGCTCACTCTGCCTCTCTCCTTAGACTTCTCTTCTTCCCCCTCATTTCCCTCCTAGACGCTGACAAGAGGCAAAAATCTGCTAACTCAGGGGGCAGACTCAACCAAGACTGCAAACAGGCCTGGGGAATGACCCCCCGATCTGCAACCGGCGCCTTCCGCGGCTGCACGGCTTTCTCCAGCTGTCTCTGCCCCTGTTCCTGGTCCTGGCTCCATCCCTCTCTCATCTCACCCTTCCCTGTGCCACATGGGCCCTCTGTCTCCTGCCAGGACGCTGCGGCTCTGGGGACCTCGGAGCCTGGGGGTGGCTCTGGGAGTCTTCATGACCATTGGCTTTGCACTCCAGCTCTTGGGAGGGCCCTTCCAGAGGAGGTAAGTTCCCACTTTGCCCCAACTCCTTCTAGATGCCCCACACTTGCTCTTCCCCATCCTGCCTGGGGCTGGTGACTCTTAGGGACTCAGAAGCCTCCATGCCCTCTGTCCCTTCCACCCATTTGCTGCTGAGGGACAGGACACTCCCCCTACATCTCTTCCCAGGCTACCAGGGCCACAGCTCCGACAGCCCTCGGCTCCATCTCTACGACCAGCCCTTCCGTCCTGCGCACCCCGGCAGCGACTGGTGTTCCTGAAGACGCATAAATCTGGGAGCAGCTCTGTGCTGAGCCTGCTTCACCGCTATGGGGACAGGCACGGGCTGCGCTTCGCCCTCCCTGCCCGCTACCAGTTTGGCTACCCAAGGCTCTTCCAGGCCTCAAGGGTAAAAGGCTACCAACCCCAGACTGGAGGCACCCAGATCCCCTTCCACATCCTCTGTCACCACATGAGGTTCAACCTGAAAGAGGTAAGGAGTGTCGCAGGGGTGGGAGGGACCAGCAAGAGATGGGCTCAGGCTGATACCACCAAGGGAGGGGGCCCAGACTTGAGGGCTCCCCAGGCATCATCTCACCCTAAAGTTGGACACGGGGGCCACAAAAGTGGGGATCCCTGTCATCCTCTCTACAGGTGTCCCTTCCCCCGAAGTTTCTGGGAGCCCAAGTCCTCCTCTCTCCCTTCTCTCTCTGGCGCTTACTACAGTCTCTCACTTTCACCAATGTATTTCCCTGGCATCAGTGCCCTGCCAACTCTGAGCCCCCAACTCTCCCTCCAGGTGCCCCCTACCCTTCTTTTTTTTTATTTCTTGGAAGACAGGGTCTTGCTCTGTTGCCCAGGCTGTAGTGCCGGGGCACAATCATAGCTCTTGACTTCCCAGGCTCAAGGGATCCTCCCACCTCAGCCTCCTGAGTAGCTAGGGATAAGGCATGTGCCACTACACATGGCTACTTTTTAATTTTTTTGTAGAGACGGGGTCTTGCTATGTTGCCCAGACTGATCTCAAGTTCCTGAGCTTAAATAAATAAATAAATAAATACTCCTGGGCTCAAGCCATCTGCTCACCTTGGCCTCCCAAAGGGCTGGGATTACAGGAGTGAGCTTGCCCAGCCTCTGTGTGTGTGTGTGTGTGTGAGAGAGAGAGAGAGAAAGAAAGAGACAGGGTCTCACTCTGTCATCTAGGCTAGAATGCAGTGGTGCAATTATAGCTCACTGCAACTTCAAACTCCTGGGCTCAAGCAATCCTCTCACCTCAGCCTCCCAACTAGCTGTAACTACAGGTGCACGCCACCACGCCTGGCTAATTTTTTTTATTTTTTGTAGAGATGGGGTCTCACTATGTTGCCCAGGCTGGCCTCAAACAATCCTCCCACCTCAGCCTCGCAAGTACCTAGGACAACACGCCCCTTCCCTTTCTTAGCCTCCCTTCCACTGTCACACCAGGGCCCCAGCTCCCCCACTGCCTTCTGACTTGTCTTCTTCAACCTCCTCACCATGTCTGCCACATTTTGAGGATCAGCTGTATGTTTAGCCCGGGGCTAAGCCCAGCACTTTGGGAAACCAAGGTGGGCAGATCACCTGAGGTCAGCTAAGAATAGCTGGGTGGAAGCCCAGTCCTGACCTCCAGGAACTTCTATTCTAATGGGGGAGAGAAGAACATACACATTCACATACTCAGACACACACAGGAAGCTGAGGGCTCCTCTAGGAAGAAAATCAATGTGTAATTGAAACATACAGGGAAGAAACTAAACTGAGTATTTACCAATGCTGAATACTAATCTTCCCATCACCTGGCCAGGAAGGCATTTTAAGTGTCTCCATTACACATATGTGGAGTTCGAGTCTCAGGGAGGTGAAGAGACTTTCACAGTTAGAAAATGGCACCCAGTAGCCACAGTGGCTCACGCTTATAATCCCAGCACTTTAGGAGGCTGAGGTGGAGAATCACTTGAACCCAGCAGTTTGAGACCAGCCTGCCCAATATAGCGAGACCCCACCTGTACAAAAAAATTAAAACATCAGACAGGTGTGGTAATGCATGCCTGTAGTCTCAGCTACTCAGGAAGCTGAAGCAGGAGGATTGCTTGAGCCCAGGAGTTGGAGGCTGCAGTGAGATATGATTGTGCAACTGCACACCAACCTGGGTGACAAAGCAAGATCCTATTGCTAAAAACATAAAGATTAAGGCCAGGCATGGTGGCTCACGCCTGTGATCTTCACACTTTGGGAGACTGAGGCAGGAGAATCACTTGAGTCCAGGACTTCAAAAGTAGCCTGGGCAACATAGCAGACTCCGTCTCTACAAAAATATAAACATAAATAAAAATAGCTGAGGGCAGTGGTGTATGCCTGAAGTCCCAGCTACTCAGGAGGCTGAAGTGGGAGGATCACTTGAGCCAAGGGAGTTGAGGCTGCAGTGAGCCAAGATCATGCCACTGTACACCAACCTGGTGGCAGAATAAGACCCTGTCTTGAAAGATAAATAGGCTGGGCACGGTGGCTCACACCTGTAATCCCAGCACTTTGGTAGACCAAGGTGGGCAGATCACCTAAGGTCACAAGTTCGAGACCAGCCTGGCCAACATGGTGAACCCCCGTCTCTATTAAAAATGCAAAAATTAGCCGGGTGTGGTGGTGCATGCCCGTAATCCCAGCTACTCGGGAGGCTGAAGCAGGAGAATTGCTTGAACCTGGGAGGCAGAGGTTGCAGTGAGCTGAGATCGTGCCACTGAGCTCCAGCCTGGGCAACAGAGTGAGACTCCGTTTCACAAAAGAAAAAAAAAAAAAAAAGGAAAGAAAGATAAATACATAAATAAAATTGAAAATGAAAGTGACAGAGCTGGAAGTTGAGCCCAGGTCCATGCACTCCAAAGTCAAGGCTCTTTCCGAGGCTTGTGTGTGCGTTTGTATCTGGAATGGTGAGCAGAGTATTCACCAAAGAGGTGAGGCTTTCTGGAGAGGGGGGTTTATTTTACTTTATTATTTAATTTTGATGTTATTTATTTATTTATTTTGAGACAGAGTCTTGCTCTTTTCCCCGGGCTGGAGTGCAGCAGTGCCACCTCAGCTCACTGCAACCTGTGCCTCCCGGGTTCAAGCAATTCTCGTGCCTCCCAAGTAGCTGGGACTACAGGCACCCGCCACCACACCTGGCTAATTTTTGTACTTTTAGTAGGGATGGGGTTTTGCCATGTTGACCAGGCTGGTCTCAAACTCCTGACCTCAAATGATCTGCCCGCCTCGGCCTCCCAAAGTGCTGGGATTCCAGGTGTGAGCCACCGTGCCCAGCCGAGAGTGGGGGGTTTTAAAGGAAAAGGTGGATGTGGCTTGTGGTAAGGACAGCATGAGGCATTCTTAGAGGGAGCAAAACACCAGCAAGGACATGGTGGGGTGCATGTGTGTATGTGCATATAAGAAGGAGAACGTCTGTACTGGGGTGGAAGTTCTGCAGGGGCTGCAAAGTTACCCTTGTTGAAGCTGGAGCTGGAGACACTAGCTGAGGACATGGGCGTGCTCTAATGGGCAGCGAAAGGCCACTGGCAGGAGTGAGGCAATGACAGTGACTTTTGAGGTAGGTTTCTCCAGAGGCTAGGATGATGGCCTTCATTGACACCAGCATTCACTGAGTATCTACCATGTTCCAGACACTTGCACATTCTTCCAGGTAAGTGTTACCCAGTTCCTCAGATTTCTAGATGGAGGAATGATAACCCTCCCAAAGTCACAGAATTAGTAAATGGCAGAGTGAGATTTTATTCCAGGCAAATGCCAAAGACTGTTTTCTTCACTTTCCCCTCTGCCTTCAAAGAGACCTGCAGGGCCAGGCATGGTGGCCCATGCCTGTGATCCGAGTGCTTTTGCATGCTAAGGTGGGAGGATTACTTGAGCCCATGAGTTCGAGGCCAATCTGGGCAACATAGCAAGACCCCATCCCTACAAAAAAATTAAGAATTAACAGGGTATGTTGGTGTGTGCCTGTAGTCCCAGCTACTCAGGAGGCTGAGTTTGGGGAATCCCTTGAGCCCAGGAGTTTTCAAGGCTGCAGTGAGCTATGATATGCTGCCTAGGTGACAGAGCAAGAAAACACTGTCTCTTAAAAAATAATAATAAGAGGCCGAGTGTGGTGGCTCACGCCTGTAATCCCAGAACTTTGGGAGGCCGAGGTGGGTGGATCACGACAACAGGAGATCAAGACCATCCTGGTTAACACAGTGAAACCCCGTCTCTACTAAACAAAATACAAAAAATTAGCCAGGCGTGGTGGCAGGCGCCTGTAGTCCCAGCTACTCAGGAGGCTGAGGCAGGAGAATGGCGTGAACCCTGGAGGTGGAGCTTGCAGTGAGCTGAGATCGCGCCAGTGCACTCCAGCTTGGGCGACAGAGCGAGACTCCATCTCAAAATAATAATAATAATAATAATAATAATAATAAGAAGAAGAAGAAGAAGAAGAAGAAGAAGAAGAAGAAGAAGAAGAAAATAAACACTGAAAAGTTTTATTTGAAAAATATTCATTTCCTGCCCCCCCCCCCAAAAAAAAGAGCATTCACAGGCTGCTATTCAGGTGTGCCATATTTGCAGAGCCAATTGAGGGACACCATGACAGAAGTCAGATTCAATGATGGAAGTCATTTTTGGAGGCAGAAACCCTTTAAGGAGACCAGTAGCTAGGTTCTGACCTGCATCAGCCTGCAGAGCCACGTTAGGGTGTGGTGCAGCCTGATTTCCACCTTCCTTCTTGCAGAATGGTGGAATCACATGTCCCAGCCCTCAGGGCAGCATCCTACCAGGCAGCGGTGGCTTCCCGGTGCCCCGGCCCAGGGTGTCTTTTGCCCTCTGGGATGCCCAGGAGTCCCTGAAGTGCTTTACCCCTCAGTGATTCTGGGCCTGGCCTGCCCACCTGCTGCCTATGCCTGAGATGGCATTATAGTTGCTCCTTTGCTGCCAGTGATGCCCCCTCCCAAGCACTCAACAGGTTTTTGCTGGAGAAATGAGTACAAAGGTTGGTTTCTAGAGGTTTTACTGATCAAGGCAGACAGAAATGCCCAAGGAAATTAATGTTCTCCAGGAGTTTCCTATCCTCCAGGTTTCCCTCCCTCCCTTCTTTCTCTTTTTTCTTTTTCTTTTTTTTTTCCTTTCCTTTCCCTCCCCTCCCCTCCCCTTAAAAATTAGTGCCTGGCTAATTTTTAAGTTCTGGGATACATGTGCAGAATATGCAGGTTTGTTACATAGGTATACATGTGCCATGGTGGTTTGCTGTACCTATCAACCCGTCATCTAGATTTTAAGCCCTGCATGCATTAGGCATCCATCCTAATGCTCTCTCTCTTCCTTTGCCCCTGACCCCCTGACAAGCCCCTCCTCTCCCCTTCCCCTCCCTTTACTCCCCTCCCCTCCCTTCCTCTTCCGTTCTCTCCTTCCCCCTCTTGCTCTGGCTCTCTTTCTTTCTTTCTTTTTTTTGAGACAGAGTCTCACTTTATTGCCCAGGCTGGAGTGCAGTGGCGCGATCTCGGCTCACTGCAACCTCTGCCACCCAGCTTCAAGGGATTTTCCTACCTCAGCCTCCCGAGTAGCTGGGATTACAGGCACCTGCCACTGCGTCCAGCTAATTTTTTGTAGTTTTAGTAGAGACGGGGATTTCACCATCTTGGCCAGGCTGGTCTTGAACTTCTGACCTTGTGATCCACTTGCCTCAGTCTCCCAAACTGATGGGATTACAGGTGTGACTCACTGCACCCGGCCCCTTTCTTTCAAGGCAGAGTCTTGCTGTGTTGTTCAGGCTTGTATTGAACTCCTGGACTCAAGCAATCCTACTACCTCAGCTTCTTAAGTAGCTGGTACTACAGGTGTGTGCCAGGATACCCTGCTAATTTATTTTTATTTTACTTTAAGTTCTGGGATATATGTGCAGAACACGTAGGTTTGTTACATAGGTACACATGTGCCAAGGTGGTTTGCTGCACTGATCAACCTGTCATCTAGGTTTTAAGCCCTGCATGCATTAGGTATTCATCTGAATGCTCTCCTTCCCCTTACTTCCCACCCCGACAGGCCCCAGTTTGTGTTGTTCCCCTCCCTGTGTCCATGTGTTCTCACTGTTCAACTCCCACTTACTTATGAGTGAGAACACGTGGTGTTTGGTTTTCTGTTCCTGTGTCAGTTTGCTGGAGTAGGTTAGTTTGCTGAGCATGATGATGGCTTCCAGCTTCATCCATGCACCTGCAAAGGACATTATCTCATTCTTTTTTATGGCTGCATAGTATTCCGTGGTGTATATGTGCCACATTTTCTTTATCCAGTCTATCATTGATTGCCCTGCTAATTTTTTTAGTTTTATTTTTGTAGAGGCAGGGTCTCACTATGTTGTCCAGGTTGGCCTCAGCAACATAGCAATGCTGAAGCCATACTCCTGCCTCAGCCTCCCGAGTAGCTGGGTCTACAGGCACACAAAACATGCCTGGCTCCATCCTCCAGGTTTCTTTGTATGTTTTATTTCATGTATCTTTCATAATCACTTGGGAAAGTATGATTATCCCCATTTTGCAGATAAGCAAATTGAGTCTCAGAGATGTTAAGTAACTTGCCACGCAACAAGTGATGGAAGCTGGGGATTCCTAGCAGAGCTGGGAGAAAGAGGTTTGAGGAGGCTGGGTCAGTGGACACATGGCTTGTGCATACTTATGCATACCTTCTCCCCAGCCCAATTCTCTCTCTTCTGTCTTCTCTCCTCTGCAGGTACTTCAGGTCATGCCTTCTGACAGCTTCTTTTTTTCCATTGTCCGAGACCCAGCGGCTCTGGCTCGCTCTGCCTTCTCCTATTATAAATCCACCTCATCAGCCTTCCGCAAGTCACCATCCTTGGCTGCCTTCCTGGCCAATCCTCGAGCCTTCTACAGGCCTGGAGCCCGTGGGGACCACTACGCTCGCAACTTACTATGGTTTGACTTTGGCCTGCCCTTTCCCCCAGAGAAGAGGGCCAAGAGAGGGAGTCTTCATCCCCCCAGAGACCCCGACCCCCGACAGCTGCAGGTGCAGGTCTTGCCTTCTGGTGCTGGCCCTCGAGCCCAAACCCTCAATCCCAATGCCCTCATCCATCCTGTTTCCACTGTTGCTGATCATCACAGCCAGATATCAAGCCCTGCCTCTTTCGATTTGGGGTCTTCATCCTTCATCCAGTGGGGTCTGGCCTGGCTGGACTCTGTCTTTGACCTGGTCATGGTGGCTGAGTACTTCGATGAGTCATTGGTTCTGCTGGCAGATGCCCTGTGCTGGGGTCTAGATGACGTGGTGGGCTTCATGCACAATGCCCAGGCTGGACGTAAGCAGGGCCTCAGCACTGTCAGCAATAGTGGACTGATTGCAGAGGACCGGCAGCTGACTGCACGGGCCCGAGCCTGGAACAACCTGGACTGGGCTCTCTACGTCCACTTCAACCGCAGTCTCTGGGCACGGATAGAGAAATACGGCCAGCGCCGGCTGCAGACAGCTGTGGCCGAGCTCCGGGCTCGCCGAGAGGCCCTAGCCAAACATTGTCTGGCAGGGGGTGAGGCTTCTGACCCCAAATACATCACTGATCGCCGGTTCCGCCCCTTCCAGTTTGGGTCAGCTAAGGTTTTGGGCTATATACTTCGGAGTGGATTGAGCCCTCAGGACCAAGAGGAGTGTGAGCGCTTGGCTACCCCTGAGCTCCAGTATAAGGACAAGCTGGATGCCAAGCAGTTCCCCCCTACAGTCTCACTGCCCCTCAAGACTTCAAGGCCACTTTCCCCATAGACATCAGACTACAGATTTAGGTGGAAGAGCAGCCATGTTTGAAGGGCACATGTGATAAGTGGGGGGCAGCAAGATGCCACTTCTGCATCTCCCAGAAGGGATGAGTCTTTGTCCTGATGCAAGCGCCCTCTTTGCTGGGCTCCCAACAGTGCTTTCCTCCTTCACCCTCTACTCATTTTGTTCTTTCTCCCCGATTTTAATTTTTATTTTTATTTTTGAGATGGAGTCTCGCTCTGTCCCCCAGGCTGGAGTGCAGTGGCATGATCTCGGCTCACTGAAACCTCTGCCTTACGGGTTCAAGCGATTCTCCTGCCTTAGCATCCAGAGTAGCTAGGATTACAGACGTGTGCCACCATACCTGGCTAATTTTTTTTTTTTTTTTTTTTTTGAGAAGGAGTCTCACTCTGTTGCCCAGCTGGAGTGCAATGGTGCCATCTTGACTCACTGCAACCTCCGCCTCCCGGGTTCAAGTGATTCTCCTGCCTCAGCCTCCCAAGTAGCTGGGACTACAGGCGTGCACCACCATGCCCGGCTAATTTTTTAATTTTTAGTAGAGATGGGGGTTTCACCATGCTGGCCAGGCTGGTCTCGAACTCCTGACCTTGTGATCCGTCCGCCTCAGCCTCCCAAAGTGCTGGGATTACAGGCGTGAGCCACCGCACCTGGCCTAATTTTTATATTTTTAGTAGAGACGGTTTCAACATGTTCGTCAGCCTGGTCTTGTACTCCTCACCTCAGGTGATCCACACGCCTCTGCCTCCCAAAGTTCTGCCATTACAGGCGTGAGCCACTGCGCCTGGCTTCCCCTTCCCCTTTCTTGCCCCAAGGCAGATCCACATCACCAAAGCTCCATAGGGGGCAAAAGATGGAGTGAGCCACAGAAAGTTTGGGGTGTGGTGAGTTGGAATGATATGTCCATTTCTCTATGAAATATTTGCTACTAGACTGTTCATTTCTCTCTGAAATATTGGTTGAATGAATAAATAATTTGAAACTTCTACTTGATTTATGGAGGGTGGAAAGGGGAGGGATGGAGAATCTTCCTGGAAGAAGTGGGGTTGGAAGGTTTTATTTATTTATTTACTTATTTATTTACTTATTTATTTATTTTTTGAGACAAGATCTCACTCTGTCACCCAGGCTGCAGTCCAGTGTCCCAATCATAGCTCACTTCAGCCTCAAACTTCTGGGCTCAAAGGATCCTCCTGCCTAGGCCTTCTAAGTAGCTGGGAATACAGGCGCGCGCCACCGCACCCGGATAATTTTTAAATTTTTTGCAGAGAGGAGGTCTTTTTAAGTTGGCCAGGGAGGTCTTGAACTCCTGGCCTCAAGCAATCCTCCCGCCTCGGCCTCCCACAGTGCTGGGATTACTGGCGTGAGCCAACACGCCTGGCAGACGGGGTTCTTACATTTCTTTTCCAAGAAGCCTGGCCGCAGCTCCGGCCTGCATTCTCTCAGCCTCAGAGCAGCAGGACCCCGCCCCCTCCTCCACGGTCCTGGCACCCGCAGATTCCGGGGTCACGGCGGCCACGCCCCCTCCCTTCCGCTTCCGGTTTCTCTCAGTCATTCGGCTCAGTACCCCGGTTCCGGCGCCGCCGGGTCTCGGTTCCGGGTTTGTTGCCCCGGTGCCGGGACCGGGCCGGTCTCTCAGGCCGCCCCAGCCGCGCGCAGCAGCCCGAGGTGTCGGGACCCTCCGGACCCACCCTAGAGGGCCCCGCTGGGGGTCGGCCTCCGGTCCGGACTCCCGGTCGCGCCGTCCTCGCCGCCCCATGGAGTCCCAGTGCGACTATTCGATGTACTTCCCGGCCGTGCCGCTGCCGCCGCGCGCGGAGCTGGCAGGGGACCCGGGCCGGTACCGGGCGCTGCCCCGGCGCAACCATCTGTACTTGGGGGAGACTGTCCGCTTTCTGCTGGTGTTGCGCTGCCGGGGCGGTGCGGGGTCCGGCGCCGGGGGCGGCCCGGGCTTGGGCTCCAGAGGAGCCTGGGCAGAACTGGCAACCGCCCTGGCCGCCCTGGCCTCGGTCAGCGCCGGAGGCGGGATGCCGGGTGGCGGCGGTGCCGGCGACCAGGATTCGGAGCCCCCAGGGGGAGGGGATCCTGGGGGTGGGGGTTTGTTCCGAGGCTGCAGCCCCCTTCTCACCCACGGCCCGGGCCCTGCTACCTCAGGGGGAGCGACCACGGTGAGGAGCTTTGGGGGACCCGGCACAGGGCATAGGGGCGGTTTGCTGGGGGCCTGAGGCAGGAGGCAGATGACCTGCTGGTCTTAAATGGAAAGGCTGCAGGCTGCCTCTGACTTGCTCCTGACCTCTTCACCCCTTTCCCAACCCCAGCTGCCTGTGGAGGAACCGATTGTGTCCACAGATGAGGTCATCTTCCCACTCACCGTTTCACTGGATAGACTGCCCCCAGGGACACCTAAGGCCAAGGTAAGATGAGCAAGGAGTGGAGCTGTTGTCCTAATTCAGACACCTTTTCCGGGTTCAGCCATCTGTCTTTCCTCTTGACAGATTGTAGTGACTGTGTGGAAGCGGGAGGTTGAGGCACCAGAGGTCAGAGATCAAGGCTACCTGCGATTGCTGCAGACCCGATCTCCTGGGGAGACTTTCCGGGGCGAACAGAGCGCTTTCAAGGCCCAAGGTGGGCAGGACAGCGCAGAGGCGAAGGGCTGGAGTCTCGGAATTGGGGGAGAGAGGGGAGAGGTCACACTGGAAAGTGGCTAATGGGCTCTGAGAAGAGGAAGGTGAGAATTCTGGGTTGGAGGTGAGGTCAGCCCCCAGACCATCACTTCTGGCCCCCAACCCCTCCCGCAGTGAGCACGCTGCTGACTCTGCTGCCCCCTCCGGTTCTGAGATGCCGGCAGTTCACTGTGGCTGGAAAACACTTGACCGTGCTCAAGGGTAAGCAGGTCTGCCGGCTCAGGAGCAGCAAGGGAACTGATTGGATGCAGTTCCTCTGGGCAGGCTGGTGGGGTCCGGTTTTTTCTGGGTAAAGGTGGGGCTTCAGGGATCCAGCTATTCTGAGCCAAGCTGGTCCTCTCCCACAGTGCTGAACAGCTCCTCTCAGGAGGAAATCTCCATCTGGGATATCCGAATCCTCCCCAACTTCAACGCCAGTTATCTACCTGTCATGCCCGATGGCTCTGTGCTGCTGGTGGACAATGTCTGGTGAGGTCCTGGGAGGGGCGAGGCTGTGAAGTGGTGGGGATGGCTTCAGGGGCTGAGCTCTGGCATGGGGAGACCATGCCTTGTTCTCTTTTCTGAGCTAGTCACCAGTCTGGGGAAGTCTCCATGGGCTCCTTCTGCCGCCTACCCGGAACCTCTGGCTGCTTCCCCTGCCCACTGAATGCCCTGGAGGAACACAACTTCCTGTTTCAGCTGCGAGGGGGTGAGCAGCCCCCTCCAGGGGCCAAGGAGGTGAGCATAAGGGGCTGGTGTGTTCAAAGAAAAGTGATAAAGCAGTGGGAGGGAAAGACCATGCAGCTGACTCAAGATGGGAGGGGTGCTCTTAATACCTGCCCCAACCCGCTTTGTCCCTCCCGCAGGGCCTGGAAGTTCCCCTGATTGCTGTGGTTCAGTGGTCCACCCCAAAGCTGCCCTTCACTCAGAGCATCTATACCCACTACCGGTGAGTGTGGATCCCGGAGGAACTGTGGCATTCGCCTTTGGGGCTTGACACACACAGCCAGCATCCCTCTCTCACCACTCCTAGCCTGCCCAGTGTCCGCCTGGACCGCCCGTGTTTCGTGATGACCGCTTCTTGTGAGTCCCCTGTTCGGACCTACGAGCGTTTCACTGTCACCTACACTTTGCTCAACAATCTCCAAGACTTCCTTGCTGTGAGGCTCGTGTGGACCCCAGAGCATGCACAGGCTGGTAGGTCAGCTGCCAGGTGGGGATCTGATCCCCAGGGAGGAGAAAAGAAAGGAAAAAGGGAGGCCGGACAGTGATAACAGCCAAACTCGGTGCCAGCCCCACCACAGAAGGTGACTTGTGGCAGGTGGCTTCCGCCCTGTACCTGGATGATCTCCCCAGTGTCCTAGATGGAGAGTTTAGAGAGGCAGTGGGGCAGAGTGACTTTCAGGACATAGACACTGGAGCTGCACTTGCTGGTGTGAACTCTACTTCTCTCTTTTACTAGCTGTGTGACCTTGAATAAGTTACTTAACCTCTCTGGGCCTCAGAGTCCTCACCTCTAAAATAGAGCAACTCATATCTCATGGGGTTGTCATGCAGATACTGAGTTAATATATGTGACGTGCCTTGCACACAGTATTAGCCGTTGTTATCTACAACATGCACAAAAGATAACATTTGCTCAGTTTACTCCACAGAGTGGCTTTGAGAATCAGATGAGACTGTGCTGGCGAAGGCCCTGTGGGAATGAGGAACGCTGTAGTGTTTGCTGGTCCCTGTTTCTGCCCCCAGGAAAGCAGCTGTGTGAGGAGGAGCGCCGGGCCATGCAGGCTGCCCTGGACTCCATCGTCTGCCACACGCCCCTCAACAACCTTGGCTTTTCCCGGAAGGGCAGTGCTCTCACCTTCAGTGTGGCCTTCCAGGCTCTGAGGACGGGGCTCTTCGAGGTGGGCTGGGGAGGGTCTGAGCTGAGTGCTGAGTGATGCAGAATGCTGGGGTGGATGGAGGCAGGACCCTTAGATTTTGGGGATGAAAGAAAAAGCTGGGCAGAGGGAAAGTGGGATTTAGATTTGACATTAGTCTGTCACGTGGGGAAGATCATTTGGAAGGAGGCCTGGGCCCTGGAAGCCGAGCTGGCATGCTGACCTGCGTCTCCCCCCAGCTAAGCCAGCACATGAAACTGAAGCTGCAGTTCACCGCCAGCGTGTCCCACCCTCCACCCGAGGCCCGGCCTCTCTCCCGCAAGAGCAGCCCCAGCAGCCCTGCTGTCCGGGACTTGGTGGAGAGGCATCAGGCTAGCCTGGGCCGCTCCCAGTCCTTCTCCCACCAGCAGCCTTCCCGAAGCCACCTCATGAGGTACAGAACCAGGGGGCGTGGCAAGGGATGGGGGAGAGGCTGGGAGCAGGGAGGGTGCCGGGTCTGACCAGCGCCCACAGCCTCTGCCTTCCCCCAGGTCGGGCAGTGTGATGGAGCGCAGGGCCATCACGCCCCCCGTGGCCTCTCCTGTTGGCCGTCCCCTCTACCTGCCCCCGGACAAGGCTGTGTTGTCCCTGGACAAGATTGCCAAGCGCGAGTGCAAGGTCCTGGTGGTGGAACCCGTCAAGTAGCATCGTGCCAGCTCTGTTCTCTCTTACACTCCAGAGACCCAATGCCCCCAGAGGGGATCTCTGCTCCCGGGCTGTACCTCCCCTGGGATGCCTCCCAGACGGGGGTGAAGAGGCCTGGCAGAGCTGCCTGTCTGTGTCTGCTGATCAGGGACGGGGGAAAAGCTGTGAAGTGGGCGGGCATGGCTGGGACTAAGCCACCAGTATTCCCCGAGTTCCTGTGGGGGGGGGCTGGCCCCACCCCTAGGCCAGGGCAAGGGTTTCCAGAGCTCCCTTGCCCCCCGCCCTTTACCCTGGTTCTAAGTTTACAAAGTATCTTCCTCATTCCCGTTGAGTTCTTTCCCACCTCTGACATTCCCTCCCTCCCTCCTGCAGGGCTGAGATTAGAGGATGGTGATGGCTAAGGGCCCCTGACAGTGACCTTCCTGTCTCAGGGGTTGGGGACAGGGCCAGGCAGGTGGCCTCCTGCCCCTCATGTTTACGTTTGCAGCCTGAAGCACTTTAAGTTGTGGGTTTTGTTTTGTTTTGTTTTGGTCTGTTCCTGTAACTTATTCTCCAACTATTGCTTCCAACTGAAATAAGACTATTAAATGCCTGTTCAGGAGGGAGAAGGATGACTAGTTTGTGTACTGATGGGAAGAGCAGAAGTCGCCAGGGCTCAGAGTGACTCCCTTCCCCTCCAGCTTTTTCTGTTTCCCAGTTTTATAGCACACAGAGGCACCCCTGCCACACCCAACTTGGGCTAAGGTGCATGACTTTCTCCCCAGAAGGTGGAAGACAGACATGGGGTGTAACCATTCCCACACTAAACAGACATGTCCCTGGGCTGGAGAACATCAGGCTCATGTTTATTAGGGAGGGAAGGAGGGAGCACAAAGGGAGGTCTCCTTGCCCTTGTTCTCCTTAACACAGCTCACAGTCCCCAAGCCTCGGCCCATCCAGGTAGGGGTGGGAGGTGGGCGAGCAGAAGGCCCTAGTTCTAGCAGCAAGCCAAGACCGACGGCTGTGCCTGCCTCATCACAGAGGCCCAGGACCCAATCCACTTCTCCGACCCTCGCCCTCCGGCAAGCTCAGACATCAATGGGCTCCCGACCTCGGTTCTGCCGCTTCACCACAAACACCCTCTGTCCTGACACCGTCACCAGCAGAGTGTGTTCTCCAAAGACCACTGGAGGAGAGACACGCCTTCCCCCGCCCCAGGAGAGGGAAGGGAGCACAGAGTTAGTGGGTGCAACAGACTCCATGGGGCGGGGCCACACGCACATTGGCTGAGATCAAAGCCAAAGAAATTCTATCGTTCCAGGCTCAGAGATTTGAAAATGAGTGGCCTCTGCTACATCTCCTTTCTCTTGCCTTCTCATTCACAATTCTGATACAGGGGAGTCCCAAAGGGAGTAAAGTGGCCAGACCAGAGACCCCAGGAGGAGATGGTGGGAGGCTGGGAGGAAGAAGAGAAGCCTCTGGGAGCAGCCCCTCTTCCCAGTACCACCACCAAGGGCAGGGGCAGGGGCTCACCAGACAGGCGCTTGAAGGGCACATTCATGCCGTGGTGCAGCCGGAAACCGCAGGCCGTGCTGACCAGCTCAGAGATGGCACTGGCTGCTTGCTCGTCATTCTCCAGGTCCCCAGATGACTGCATGCAGACGGAGGAGGGAGAGGGGCGGGCATTACGGCACAGGCTCGGGAAGGAATTTCAGGCACAGTCCCCTTGGCTCTCACACTTAGACTGTCTCCCCCTCGGCTTGCCAGTACCCTCAGGTCACCCAGCTTTGGAAAAAACCTGAAATCTCCCCCTATGATGTTGTCACCCTCCAGATGCCATCCTGTTTCCTGTAATACTGGACTTCCCCGGATGAGCAGCAGCTTATCCATTTTTTTTTTTTTTTTTTTTGAGACGGAATCTCGTTCTGTCACCCACGCTGGAGTGCAGTGGTGCAATCTCGGCCTCTCGGGTTCAAGTGATTCTCCTGCCTTAGCCTCCCAAGTAGCTGAGATTACAGGTATATACCAGCACCACCACACCTGGCTAATTTTTTATATTTTTAGTAGAGATGGGGTTTTACCATATTAATCAGCTGGTCTCAAACTCTTGACCTCAAATGATCTGCCCGCCTCAGCCTTCCAAAATGCTGGGATTATAGACGTGAGCCACCATGCTTGGCCATCCATCTCTTTATTGACCATGCTTTTCTAACCTCGTGAAACTGGATTTCTCCCATGTCCCTGCCTATTTGATAAAACCACATTCTCCGAAATGAATGCCTGCCCACCACTGTTAATGGCTCCATCTTTTTCTCAGTCTTCACACTTGCTGCCCTGTTTGCACAATCTCCAACATAAACATTCTCTTTGTCCTTGAATCCCTCCCTCTGTTGACCCCTAGAGTAAGTGATGGGACAGTGGCTTAGGGTTCCTCTTTTCTGGTGACTGTCTCAACTTCCTCTTCCCTCTTCCTTGATATGGGCCTCCACTAGATTTAGTTCCTTTTGCTGAGCTAGCAATATATATTAACTGCTATTTTACATCAAACTCAATGTCTAAAGTTGGGCCATCGAATTTCACCTTATCCTTATCCACCTCCTTTCCAATCCACTTCCTTTTTTGATTTCTTGTTTGTTTGTTTGTGTTTTGAGACGGAGTCTCACTCTATCGCCCAAGCTGGAGTGCAGTGGTGCACTCTTGGCTCGCTGCAACCTCTGCCTCCTGGGTTCAAGCAATTCTCCTGCATCAACCTCCCAAGTAGCTGGGATTACATGCATGTGCCTCCAAGCCAGGCTAATTTTTTGTATTTTCAGTAAAGATAGGGTTTCACCATGTTGGCTAGGCTGGTCTCAAACTCCTGACCTCAAGTGATCCACCTACCTCAGCCTCCCAAAGTGCTGGGATTATAGGTGTGAGCTACCACACAGGGACATGCTTCTTAAGGCATCATCACTCTTCCAGGCTTTAGAGTTCTAGCTAGAGAAGTATTTCCTTTATTACCTATTTCTAGTCATTAGCAAGATATACTGATTCCTCCTTTAAAGTATCTTCTCCCAGCCAAGCACAGTAGCTCATACCTATAATCCCAGCACTTTGGGAGGCCAAGGCAGGAGGATTGCTGGAGGCCAGGACTTCGAGACCAACCTGGGCAACATAGCAAGACCCCTGTCTCTCTAAAATTTTTTTTTTTTTTAATGGCTGGGCGTGGTGGTGCTTGCCTATAGTTCTAGTTACTTGGGATGCTGAGGTGGGAGGATCGCTTGGGCCCAGGAGTTCAAGGCTGCAATGAGATGTGATCACACTACTGCACTTCAGCCTGAGTGACAGCAAGACTCTGTCCTTAAAAAAAAAAACAAAAAAAAAAAAACAGGGCCGGGTGTGGTGGCTCATGCCTATAATCCCAGCACTTTGGGAGGCCAAGATGGGCAGATCACAAGGTCAGGAGTTCGAGACCAGCCTGGCCAACATGGCAAAACCCCATCTCTACTAAAAATACAAAAATTAGCCGGGTGTGGTGGCACACGCCTGTAATCCTAGCTACTCAGGAGGCTTAGGCGGGAGAATCGTTTGAACCTGGGAGGCAGAGGTTGCCCTGAGCTGAGATCATGCCACTGCACTCCAGCCTGGGCCACAGAGCGAGACTCTGTCTCAAAAAACAACAAAAAACAAAACAAAAACAAAACTCTTCTCTCCTTGCTCCTTCTTACCGCCACTTGCCCAGTCTCATCTCTTTTTTTTTTTTTTTTTTTTTGAGACGGAGTCTCGCTCTGTCACCCAGGCTGGAGTGCAGTGGTGCGATCCTGGCTAACTGCAACCTCTGCCTTCCTGGTTCACGCCATTCTCCCGCCTCAGCCTCCCGAGTAGCTGGCACCCACCACCACGCCTGGCCAATTTTGTTTTTGTATTTTTAATAGAGACAGGGTTTCACCGTGTTGGCCAGGATGGTCTAGATCTCCTGACCTCATGATCCACTCGCCTCAGCCTCCCAAAGTGCTGGGACTACTAAAGACGTGAGCCACCTACGCCCGGCCCAGTCTAATCTCTTAATGATGCCTCCTTCTGCCCATCTTCACATCACTAACAACAATATTGCTCAACCACCTCACTGGGTCTTGTTTCCGTTTAAAAAACCTTTCAAACTATTACCTCCAAGAAGAATAAGTTCAAGTGTGTTAACCTGGCCTTGAAGATCCTTCACAATCAGATCCTCCCTGACCATATCCTCCTCTTCCCTCAAACCTTACCAAATCTTTTAAGCACAGACTTACCATCAGTTCAGAAAGGTCAGTGCCACACACCTGTAAATAGGTCCACCTCCCCACTGTAAATACTCTCCTTTAAGCTGGGCTGAATTCCTACCTCCAGGAAAGTTAGTTACCTTGTCATAACATGTTGAATTTTTAATATCCTGGATTCCTTCAATAGTCTTTTACCACCTGTATTGTTTTCAACACTTAACCTTAAGCTTTGTCTCCAGCTAAATCAAAAACATCTAGAGACCTAACACTATACACTACTATGGAACAAAATACAAATGCCTCTTTAAGAAATACCAAATAAAGGCCAGGCATGTTGGCTCACGCCTGTAATCCCAGCACTTTGGGAGGCTGAGGCAGGTGGATCACCTGAGGTCAGGAGTTTGAGACCAGCCTGGCTAACACAGTGAAACCCCGTTTCTACTAAAAATACAAAAAATTAGCTGAACGTGGTGGCAACATGCCTGTAATCCCAGCTACTCGGGAGGCTGAGGCAGGAGAATCGCTTGAACCCCAGAGGTGGAGGTTGCAGTGAGCCGAGATCGCACCACTGCACTCCAGCTTGGGCAACAAAAATAAATAAATAAATAAATAAATAAATAAATAAATAAATCGCTACCGTTAGGAGACTAAGATTCCACAGACTGATTACTGAAAGTAATTGCAAAAACTGCAAATACTTTTGTACCAACCTAATAGATGCCAGACTGCAAACCAGGTAAAAGCCGAGAAAAGAAGAGCCAATATTAGAAGGGGTTACCGGGCTGTGTGCACTAAGGGACCCCCTCCCTTTCCCAGAACGCACCGCCAGCACTGCACCTTCACTCAGTACCAGGTAGCCGAGCTGGTCTGGGATTCGCTCCAGCCCCTGGGTCAGTGCAGAAGTCTAATGGATAAAGATGCAAGTAGTGAGAAGCATGCTAGAGGGATGGATGGCCCCTGATACCCTTCACCTACAAACCCAAGTCTCTTGATTGACGATGGCCCCAGGTTTTCTCATTCCCCAGCCAGGTCCTTTCCCGGCCCCCTTCCCCCTACATGGTCCTCAATACTGATCTTCCCGAGGCTCCATCTGCCCCCACTCTCGGCCCCCAGGCTCCCCTGGCCTTCCACGCTCCACCTTTGACACCCCGAGGGGACTTCGCTGCCCCACTGGCCCCTGCCCCCAGACCCTCTCTCCACCTCCCCGCCCCCGACCTGCAGACTACCCGCAGCCCCAGAACACCCTCCCACAGACCCCTCCCCAGCATTCCAGTCGCCATCCCTCCCATCTCCATCCCGTCTTCCTCCCCAAGCGGATAGGAGGTGAGGGTGGAGCGCAGGCCCACGAGGGGGAAACCACACAGATTGGGGAGCAGAGACGCGGAACCCCCGGCGGGTTCTCCCGCGCATGCGTCCTCACTCACCATCGCAGTCTTCGGTGCTGGTGGAGCTCCCTACCAGATAGGTAGCTTCCGGCTTCAGGCCCCGGTCACGTGCTCGCACCCGGTGCGCTCCTCCTCCTGCTTGCTTCCCTACCCTTTAGCAGCGCCTCTAGCATGAGGATTGGATCGTGGCCACGTCGTCAGACCCAACCAGCCAGTGCGAAGCGCTCCTTCCCGGAGGCGCACGTTGATTGGTGATATCCCCTCTTTAACACCCATCTCCCCGCCTCTCAGTCAGTGCCTGAGCGAGAGGAAGAGGGGGTTCGTCCGCCGAGGGGACGGTCTGGGAGGGCCGGGAGTGGGACAGGGTTGACCGTGTGGCCCTGCGCGCGCTTTCTAGAGTCTGGGTTCCGCCCGAACCAGGATGCCCGCCAGTGTGACCCCCCAAACGAATGCCTTCCCAGGTTTAAGACTGGACCCAAAAAACGTGATAATAAAAGGAAATAACGTGCAATGCATGTAAAAAGCTATTCAAGGCTGGGCGCCGTGGCTCACGCCTGTAATCTCAGCGCTTTGCGAGGCGGAAGAGGACGGATCATTTCAGGGCAAGAGTTACAGACCAGCCTGAGTAACAGCGAGACCCTCCCCAGCCCCCCGCCTCCAACCACCTTTACAAAAAATAAGAAAATAAGCCGGGCGTGGTGCCTCGCGCCGGTAATTCCAGCTACTAAGGAGGCTGATGCAGGATAATCTCTTGAACTCAGCAGTTGGAGTGCAGTGAGCTATTTTGGTGCCACTGCACTCCAGCCTGGGTGCCCTTCCTCTAAAAAAAGAATTAAAAAAGCTATTCGAATGCTACTTTTTTTTTTTTTTTTTTTTTTTTTTTTGAGTCGGAGTCTCGGTCAACCACGTTGGAGTGCAATGGCTTAATCTCTGGCTCAATACAACCTCCGCCTCCCAGGTTCAAGTAATTCTCCTGCCTCAGCCTCCCAAGTAGCTGGGATTACAGGCGCCCGCCACAACGCCCGGCTATTTTTGTGTTTTTAGTAGAGACAGGGTTTCACTATATCGGTCCGGCTGGTCTCAAACTCCTGGCCTCGTGATCCGCCTGCCTCGGCCTTCCAAAGTGCTGGGATTACAGGCGTGAGCCGCCGCGCCCAGCCTTCAAATGCTACTTTTAAGCCTACTCAAGACCGCTCTTTGTTGAAGACAAGAATTTGTTCCCTTGGCCGGGCGCGGTGGCTCACAACTGGAATCCCAGTACTTTGGGAGGCCGAGACGGGCGGATCATGAGGTCAGGAGATCGAGACCATCCTGGCTAACACGGTGAAACCCCGTCTCTACTAAAAAATACAAAAAACTAGCCGGGCGTGGTGGCGGGTGCCTGTAGTCCCAGCTACTTGGGAGGCTGAGGCAGGAGAATGGCGTGAACCCGGGAGGCGGAGCTTGCAGTGAGCTGAGATCCGGCCACTGCACTCCAGCCTGGGCGACAGAGCAAGACTCCGTCTCAAAAAAAAAAAAAAAAAAAAAAAAAAAGAATTTGTTCCCAAAGTGGTTTTTTGTCCTCAGATTCAGTCCAGGACAATGTGATGGTGCATAGAATCCCCAGCTAGCCAATGCAGCTACAATACTGAATATTCTCTGCAGGAAAAAATTAGTACCTTGGAATGACACACACACACACACACACACACACACACACACACACACATACATATATCACACAATATATGTAAACATTGGAAATTTTTGTTATAATTTCTAGACCTGTTGCCGTATTAATGTGGTGGAGGCAGTGTTAGTGAATAATGTGAAGAGTGATTCTACAAGCCTGGGCAACATAGCAAGACCCCATCTCTAAAAATTTAAAAATTAACCAGGCATGATACCGCACATGTAGTCCCAGCTACCCGGGAGGCTGAGGTGGGAGAATTGCTTAAGCCCAGGAGTTTGAGGCTGCAGTGAGCCATGATCATGCTACTGCACTCCAGACTGGGTAAAAGAGCAAGATTGTCACAAAAACAAACCAAAAAAATCTGAATATAATAACAATTGTTGAAGTCTGGGTGTCTTTTAAGATTTGTTAGAAACAACAATTTCAAGGCTGGGCATGGTAGCTCACACCTGTAATCCCAGCACTTTGGGAGACCAAGGCGGGTGGATCACCTCAGGTCAGGAGTTCAAGACCTGCCTGGGCAACATGGTGAAACCTCATCACTACTAAAAATACAAAAAAAAAAAAAAATTAGGAGGGTGCGGTGGTACTTGCCTGTAATCCCAGCTACTGGGGAGGCTGAGGCAGGAGAATCCTTGAACCCAGGAGGCGGAGGTTGCAATGAGCCGAGATTGTGCCATTGCACTCTGACCTGGGCAACAAGAATGAAACTCCGTCTCAAAAAAAAAAAGGAAGATTTCGATGTAATAAATTATGGTGGCAGTATTCTTGATATTTAACTATCTTTATCGCTTCTCGGCCTTCTGGCTAAGATCAAGTGATATTTAACCATCTTTGTGTTTCTGGAATAACATCTACTGGAACAAACTATACTACCCATTTGTTGTACTGCTTTATTTAGAATTTTAAAAATCCATTATGATAAATGAGATTGGGCTACAGTTTCTTTTTGGTATATTCTTTATCTGCTTTTGGTAGAAAGAGCAGGTTGCCAGAAAAAAATGAGTCACAGTTCCCTATCTTTTTTATCTATGATCCGCAAATCAAACTGGTTGGACCAACTCACGCTCCTCTAGCAATGTGTCAGAGTTCCCAGTTATCTCCAGCTCCATTAACACTTGGTATTGCCATACTTTTTTTTTTTTTTTTTTTTTTTTTTTTTTTTTTTTTGAAACAGAGTCTCGTTCTGTTGCCCAGGCTGGAGTGCAGTGGCGCAATCTCGGCTCACTGCAATCGCCGCCTCCCGGGTTCAAGCAATTCTTCTGCCTCAGCCTCCTGAGTAGCTGGGACTACAGGAGCGCACCACCACACCCAGCTAATTTTTATATTTTTAGTAGAGACAGGTTTCACCATGTTGGCTAGGATAGTCTCGATCTCTTGACCTCGTGATTTGCCCACATCAGCCACCCAAAGTGTTGGGATTACAGGCATGAGCCACCACACCCAGCCAGTATTGCCACACTTTTAGATATGCGATGGCTTCTCAGTTGTGGTTTTTATTTGCATTTACCTAAATATTAATGAGGTTGATCACATTTTTAGACAGGTTTGTCTTTTGGGATATCATCTTCTGTGAAGCATCAGTTCAAAATTTTTTTTTTTTTGAGACGGAGTCTCGCTATGTTGCTGGAGTGCAGTGGTGTACTCTCAGCTCACTGCAACCTCCGCTTCTCGGGTTCAAGCAATTCTCCTGCCTCAGCCTCCCAAGTAGCTGGGACTACAGGGGCACGTCGCCATCCTGGCTTTTTTTTTTTTTTTTTTTTTTTTTTGTATTTTTAGTAGAGATGGGGTTTCATCGTGTTAGCCAGGATGATCTTGATCTCCTGACCTCATGATCCGCCCGCCTCGGCCTTCCCAAAGTGCTGGGATTACAGGCATGAGCCACTGCATCCAGCCTTTTTTTTTTTTTAAGAAAGGATCTTACTCTGTTGCATAGGCTTGAGTCCAGTGGTGTGATCATGGCTCACTGCAGCCTTGAACTCCTGGGCTCGAGCAATCCTCTCACCTTAGCCTCCTGAGAAGCTGGGACTACAGACATGCACCACCCCACCTGGCTAATTTTTTGATTTCTTGTAGAAACAGGGTCTTGCCATGTTGCCCAGGTTGGTCTTGAACTCCTGGGCTCAAGTGATCCGCCTGCCTTGGCCTCCCAAATTGTTGGGATTATAGGTGTGAGCTGCCACGTCCAGTGTGACAAATGGCTTTACCTTTTTGAATGCCATTATGGACACATAGATTTTTATTGATTTGGTGTAGCTCAATCAGTACAATCATTGTTTTCTCTAATATTCAAATTTTCACAATTTTTGCCGAGTTGGCTTGTGTCCTTTTTGACATAACTCTGGCATTAGAAAGTTTCTCAGGCTCGGCTGGGCATGGTGGTTCACTCCTGTAATTCTAGCACTTTTTGAGGCCGAGGCAGTTGGATCACGAGTCCAGGAGTTCAAGACCAGCCTGGCAAGATGGAGAAACCCCCATCTCTACTAAAAATACAAAAAATTAGCTGGGTGTGGTTGTGGGCGCCTATAATCCCAGCTACTTGGGAGGCTATGGCACAGAATTGCCTGAACCTGGGAGGTGGAGGTTTCAGTGAGCTGAGATCGTGCCACTGCACTCCAGCCTGGGCAACAGAGCGAGACTCCGTCTCAAAAAAAAAAAAAAAAAAAAAAGCTTCTCAGGCTCACTTTGTACCTATTATGCCCCAGACTTGGAATTTGTTGATTCTCTGAGGATTTGTGGGGAATTGGAAATGCATATCTGGGGATTGTGAGTGCCCATTTTTATGGGATAACATAGTTTCTAGGCCACTCTGCAGGCAGAAGATGTAGATAGATAAAAGATGGAGGCCAGGCGCGGTGGCTCACACCTGTAATCCAGCATTTCGGGAGGCCAAAGCGGGCAGATCATTTTGGCTCAGGAGTTTGAGACCAGCCTGGACAACGTGGCCAAACCCTGTCTCTAATAAAAATTCAAAAAATCACTGCACATGGAGGCAGGCACCTGTAATCCCAGCTACTCGGGATGCTGAGGCAGGAGAATCACTTGAACCTGGGAGACGGAGGTTGCAGTAAACCAGGATTGCACCACTGAACTCCAGCCTGGATGACAGAGCAAGACTCAGTCTCAAAAAAAACCAGAAAGTAATTATAAAACTACGGAATGAAGTTAAAGATAACTTTAGGGCCGGGCACGGTGGCTCACGCCTGTAATCCCAGCGCTTTGGGAGGCGGAGGCGGGCGGATCACGAGGTCAGGAGATCGAGACCATCCTGACAAACACGGTGAAACCCCATCTCTATAAAAAATACAACAAATTAGCCGGGCATGGTGGCGGGCACCTGTAGTCCCAGCTACTTGGGAGGCTGAGGCAGGAGAATGGTGTGAACCTGGGAGGCAGAGCTTGCAGTGAGCCAAGATCGCGCCACTGCACTCCAGCCTGGGCGACAGAGTGAGACTGCAACTCAAAAAAAAAAAAAAAGATAACTTTAGGCCGGCCGCATGGCTCACGCCTGTAATCCCAGCACTTTGGAAGACCGAGGCAGGCGGATCACAAGGTCAGGCATTCCAGACCAGCCTGGTCAACACGTTGAAACCCCATCTCGCCGGGCACAGTGGCTCAAGCCTGTAATCCCAGCACTTTGGGAGGCCGAGACGGGCGGATCACGAGGTCAGGAGATCGAGACCATCCTGGCTAACACGGTGAAACCCCGTCTCTACTAAAAAATACAAAAAACTAGCCGGGCAAGGTGGCGGGCGCCTGTAGTCCCAGCTACTCGGGAGGCTGAGACAGGAGAATGGCGTAAACCCAGGAGGCAGAGCTTGCAGTGAGCTGAGATCCGGCCACTGCACTCCAGCCTGGGCAACAGAGCAAGACTTCGTCTCAAAAAAAAAAAAAAAAAGAAACCCCATCTCTACTAAAAATACAAAAATTAGCCGGGCGTGGTGGCATGTGCCTGTAATCCCAGCTACTCAGGAGGCTTAGTCAGGAGAATCACTTGAATCTGGGAGGCAGAGGTTGCAGTGAGTGGAGATCAAGACACTGCTCTCCAGCCTGGGCAGCAGAACGCGACTCCTTCTCAATCAATCAATCAATCAATCAATCAATCAATCAATAAAAAGGTAACTTTATTGGTGACTAGGGTTGTGTCAAAAGAATTCAAAAGCCAACTTGAAGAGGCTTCCACTGGACAAAAAAGAAAAAACAATATTTTGAAATCAATCAGGACAATAACTGCAGTGAATTGAAACATAACAAACATGCCTAAATCCACGAATTTATTTTTAAATTTTTGTTTGTTATTGTTTGTTATAGAGATGAAGTCTCGCTATGCTGCCCAGGCTGGTCTTGAACTTCTGGTCTCAAGTGATCTGTCTGCCTCATCCTTACACAATGCTGGAATTTCAAGTATGAGCTGCACTGCCCGGCCACTGAGATCTTAAAATTAGACTTTTATTTCCTTGAACATAGTAAGCGTTACAATCTGTGTCTGATAATTCTAACCTCTGGAGCCCTTGTGTGTCTGTGTGTGTATGTGTGTGTACATGTTTCTGTAGTCTATTGTTTCTATTGTTCTGGCTGCCCTGCTTTATTACATGCCTTGTGATATTTGATTGTTTTCTGGACATTTTATTTGAAAAAATACTTTTATGTATACTGTAAGACCTAAGGCACTACTATCTTACTCTGAACAGTTTCCACTATTAGATATCTAAGGTACTTAACAGTTCAGACACATGGTTTGAAGTTCTGTGGCCACACAGAAAAATTCCTGGGAGTACAGTTCACCCCAACAACCAGAGTAAAATTCTTCAGTTTTCAACCCAGTATAGCAACTGTTACATAGTGTCTTCCATTTGGTGAATGGTAAGCTCCAACTCCCATTGCTCTAAGGCATGAAGCCACTAAAAATACATCTCTGCCTTTCAGTGAATGCCCATGGATTAGAGTCTTGATAAACAGCAGAAGATGCTTCTCTAAAGTTTACCTTCCCAGTTGCTGAAGGACTTTCACCCATGTTCATTCTATCTCTCTCTCTCTCTTTTTTTTTTTTTTTTTTTTGACACAGGGTCTCACCTTGTTACCTAGGCTAGAGTGCAGTGTCGCAGTCTCAGCTCAATGCAGCCTTGACCTCCCGGGTTCAAGCGATCCTCCTGCCTCAGCCCCCCAAGTAGCTGGGACTACAGGTGCATGCCACCACACCTAGCTGTGTGTGTGTGTTTTTTTTAAAGATGGGGTCTCACTATGTTGCCCAGGCTGTTGTGAAACGCCTGGGCTCAAGTGATCTTCCCACCTCGGCCTCCCACCTGCTGGGATCATAGGCATGAGCCACTGCACCCAGCCCACTCTACTCTTGAGAATGACAAAAGCCAAGCTTTATGTCTTTGCTGTCTTTGCTCACAAATATCCCTGTTTTAGAATCAACCCTAAGCCATCTATTTGAGCTCCAGTCCTTTTCCCTGTTCTCTCCTGATAATTCTTCAGTGTCATACAAGGTCTTTGATGCTTTTTAAATATATATATATATATATATATTTTTTTTTTTTTTTTTTTTTTTTTTTTTTTGAGGCAGAGTCTCACTCTGTCGCTGGGGCTGGAGTGCAGTGGCCGGATCTCAGCTCACTGCAAGCTCCGCCTCCTGGGTTTACGCCATTCTCCTGCCTCAGCCTCCCGAGTAGCTGGGACTACAGGCGCCCGCCACTTCGCCCGGCTAGTTTTTGTATTTTTAGTAGAGACGGGGTTTCACCGTGTTAGCCAAGATGGTCTCGATCTCCTGACCTCGTGATCCGCCCGTCTCGGCCTCCCAAAGTGCTGGGATTACAGGCTTGAGCCACCGCGCCCGGCCTTAAATATTTTTATTTTATTTTATTTTTTGAGACAGAGTCTCGCTCTGTCACCCAGGCTAGAGTGCAGTGGCACAATCTCGGCTCACTGCAACCTCCACCTCCTGGGTTCAAGCGATTCTCCCACCTCAGCCTCCCAAGTAGCTGGGATTACAGGTGTGTGCCAGCACACCTGGCTAATTTTTGTATTTTTAGTAGAAATAGGGTTTTGCCATGTTGGCCAGGCTGGTCTCGAACTCCTGACCTCAGGTGATCCACCCACCTTGGCCTCCCAAAGTGCTGGGATTACAGGTGTGAGCCACCATGCCCAGCCATAAATATTTTTATTTTAAATCTTTTTTCAGTTGTCTTTATTGGGGGTAGTCAGGCCAAAAGCCACAGTTCATTTGCAGATTATTGGGTTTTTTTTCCCACTTAGTAAACAGCATAGACCAATCACGCCTTCCTTTATTGGAAAATCTTATCTCCTCTTGGCTTTCATGTCACTTCCTTCAATGCACACGTGAGCAACTTGAAAATGAGGTCCACACAGGATCCATTTTGCTAGTGAGGGTGGTATTAGAGGCACCTGGCCCTCAATAGTGGTGTAGTTTGCGAGGCTACTGGCACAGAAAGGCATGCATCCTTGGTGCAGTGTGAATGACAGCAGGAGTCTCTCCTACTCCACTGAGGAGGGCTGCAGCAGTGGGGGTCTGAGCATGATTTTAGGGCATAGTTTCTGGAAGATCAGCATTCAGCTTTTCATCTCCAGTCTCCTAATACTTGTATGGGCTGCCCAGGATACTTTTATTAATTCCCTTTATCTGTAATCAGCCAGAATTAGCTTCAGTTTCTTGAGAGGAAAAGCAATGACTAATCAGAGTGTGTGACTGTGCTGCCCTGGTAACTGGCAGCTTCAGTTTCATATGGTGACTGTCATGATTAGAAGTGACCTATGGGCTGGGCGCGGTGGCTCACACCTGTAATCTCACAACTTTGGGAAGCCAAGGTGGGTGTATCACCTGAGGTAGGGAGTTTGAGACCAGCCTGACCAATATGGAGAAACCCCATTTCCACTAAAAATACAAAATTAGCCAGGCTTGGTGGCGCATGCCTGTAATGTAATCCCAGCTACTTGGGAGGCTGAGGCAGGAGAATCTCTTGAACCCGGGAGATGGAGGTTGCGGTGAGCCGAGATTGCGCCGTTGTATTCTAGCCTGGGCAACAAGAGCAAAACTCTGTCTCAAAAACAAACGAACAGGCCGGGCGCGGTGGCTCAAGCCTGTAATCCCAGCACTTTGGGAGGCCGAGACGGGCGGATCACGAGGTCAGGAGATCGAGACCATCCTGGCTAACACGGTGAAACCCCGTCTCTACTAAAAAATACAAAAAACTAGCCGGGCAAGGTGGCGGGCGCCTGTAGTCCCAGCTACTCAGGAGGCTGAGGCAGGAGAATGGCGTAAACCCGGGAGGCGGAGCTTGCAGTGAGCTGAGATCTGGCCACTGCACTCCAGCCTGAGTGACAGAGCGAGACTCCGTCTCAAAAAACAAACAAACAAACAAACAAACAAAAAAAAAAAAAAAAAAAGTGAGGCTGTGAGGCCTGGGCGAAGTGGCTCATTCCTATAATCCCAGCACTTTGGGAGGTCAAGGCAGGCATATCACCTGAGGTCAGGAGTTTGAGAACAGCCTGGCCAACATGGAGAAACCCCGTCTCTACTAAAAATACAAAAATTAGTTGGATGTGGGGGCACATGCCTATAATCCCAGCTACTCAGGAGGCTGAGGCAGGAGAATTGTTTGAATCTGGGAGTTGGAGGTTACAGTGAGCTGAGATCACGCCATTGCCACTGAACAATTCAATTCTCCCAAAGCGTCTCAGCTGAAACTCAGGCTTTCTTTTGTAAAAAGGTTTGTGGCCGGGCGTGGTGGCTCACGCCTGTAATCCCAGCACTTTGGGAGGCCGAGGCGGGGGGATCACGAGGTCAGGAGATCGAGACCATCCTGGCTAACACAGTGAAACCCCGTCTCTACTAAAAATACAGAAAATTGTCCAGGCATGGTGGCAGGTGCCTGTGGTCCCAGCTACTCGGGAGGTTGAGGCAGGAGAATGGCGTGAACCTGGGAGACGGAGCTTGCAGTGAGCTGGGATCGCGTGACTGCTCTCCAGCCTGGGTGACACGCCAGACTGTCTCAAGAAAAAAAAAAAAAAGGTTTCTACATTTTGGAAGGTTGATTTCCTGGCAGATGGGACTAACGTGCTTCAGGAAGGTGTAGGTTTCTAGACACACAAAGTTACTTCCTGGACTAGTAGCAGGACTTCAGGTGAAGTTTTTTTGGTGTGTGTGTGTATTCAGCTCCCAGCCTTGTTTGATCATTCAATGGAACAGGTAGCTGAATGTGACCACAGCTTATGATGGAACCTACTGACCTGGAAAGAAACCAGCATGCTGAACCACTATCTTACAAATCCTTGAGCACAACCTTCCTCCCTCAGTTTCTGCAACAATGACCCTACTTTACCCTCAGGGTCTCTATTATATCAAGTTTTCTCCAAAGAACTCTACTTTTGTCTTGGTACCTTGTATTAATATTTTAGTTAACAGGAGTTTTTCCTCCAGACAAATTTGTATCTTACCTTACAGGGAAATAAAACATTTTACTTTTGTTGCTATAAAAAATATATATAAATAAATGTGTTGTTTTTTTTTAAAAAAAGAAGTGGGCCGGGCGCGGTGGCTCACGCCTGTAATCGCAGCACTTTGGGAGGCCGAGGCAGGCAGATCACGAAGTCAGGAGATCAAAACCATCCTGGCTAACACGGTGAAACCCCGTCCCTACTAAAAACTACAAAAAATTAGCTGGGAGTCGTGGCGGGCACCTGTAGTCCCAGCTAAGCCAGTGGCTGAGGCAGGAGAATGGCGTAAACCCGGGAGGCGGAGCTTGCAGTGAGCCGAGATTGCGCCACTGCACTCCAGCCTGGGCGACAGCGCGAGACTCCGTCTCAAAAAAAATAAAATAAATTAATAACCAAATAACAAATTTTAAAAAGCAAGAAAACATCTTATAACCTTTAGTGCTGGCCTTGCTGCTAGAAAACTTAAGTCTAAACGTATTGCTCTGGCCGGGCACAGTGGCTCACCTGTAATCTCGGGACTTTGGGAGGCCGAGGCGGGCGGATCACCTGAGGGCGGGAGTTCCAGACCAGCCTGACCAATATGCTGAAACCCCATCTCTACTAAAAATACAAAACTTAGCCAGGTGTGGTGACATGCGCCTATAGTCCCAGCTATTTGTGAGGCTGAGGCAGGAGAATCACTTGAATTCAGGAGGCGGAGGTTGCAGTGAGCCAAGATCGCACCACTGCACCCCAGCCTGGGCAACAGAGGAAGACTCGTCCTAAAAAAAATAAATAAAATAAAAAACATATTGCTAACATGAAGCAACTTTTTAATTTCTTAATTTTTTTATTTTTTTGAGATGGGGTCTTGCTCTGTTGCCTAGGCTGGAGTGCAGTGGTGTAATCATAGCTTACTGCAGCCTCCAACTCCTGGGTTCAAGTGATCCTCCCACCTCAGCCTCCTGAGTAGCTGGGAGGACAGGTGTACACCCCCATGCCCAGGTAATTTTTGTATTTTTTGTAGTGATAGGGTCTCACTTTGCTGCCAGGCTGGTCTCAAACTCCTGAGCTCAAACCATCGAGCTCAATATATCATCCATCCCTGCATAATTCCTTCATATACTTAGGTACTGACTTCAAGTCGTTTCTCTCTAGAAAACAGACAAACACAATCCTCTCTCCAGGGCATTGCTTTCTTCTACAGATATCCAGTAGAAAAGGCTTTCTGGGCCGGGCATGGTGGCTCAAGCCTGTAATCCCAGCACTTTGGGAGGCCGAGACAGGCGGATCACGAGGTCAGGAGATCGAGACCATCCTGGCTAAGCCGGTGAAACCCCGTCTCTACTAAAAAATACAAAAAACTAGCCGGGCAAGGTGGCGGGCGCCTGTAGTCCCAGCTACTTGGGAGGCTGAGGCAGGAGAATGGCGTAAACCCAGAGGCGGAGCTTGCAGTGAGCTGAGATCCGGCCACTGCACTCCAGCAGCCTGGGCAACAGAGCCAGACTCTGTCTCAAAAAAAAAAAAAGAGAAAAAAAGAAAAGGCTTTCTGAGCCAGGCGTGGTGGATCACGCCTGTAATCCCAGCACTTTGGGAGGCCGAGGCGGGTGGATCACTTGAGGTCAGGAGTTCGTGACCAGCCTGGCTAACATGGTGAAACCCCATCTCTACTAAAAACACAAAAATTAGCTGGGTGTGGTGGTGTGTGCCTATAATCCCAGCTACTCAGGAGGCTGAGGCAGGAGAATCTCTTGAACCCGGGCGGCGGAGGTTGCATCGTGCCACTACACTCCAGTCTGGGTGACAGAATGAGACTCCGTCTCAAACAAACAACAACAACAACAACAAAAATGCTTTCTGGTGGGTGCGTGGGAGGAGGAGGTGATTATTCTTTTTCTGAGGGTCTGGACCATAAAGTTCCACAGTCATTAGGTTCCTCTTGCCCGCAGACTTATTCCTTCTTTGCGCTTGCATTCCTGGACTCTAAATTTACTGTACTAAGAAGTGTGGTTCTCTCCTTCCTAAGGCAGCTGCCTTTCTCCCCACTGAACTTCCTTCTGGGTGCTTGACCGGCCACATCTTCCACACGTTTTCAGATGCTGTACTTTGGCAGTAGGTAAAACATTGCCAGGACACTACCCTGTGAGTTTTTATGAAAAGAGGACACAAGGCTTTGGGGACTTACAGAGGGAGGAGAGAAAGACCAAGGGGTGAGGAGTATCCTGCAATGGGGGGAGGGGATTTAAGTTTCAGAAAGAAAATGTGGGCAGGGGAAAGAGACACATGAACAGACTCAGGTTTAGGAAGCAGTGTATTTCTTTTATTTGTCAGGCAATCAGTATGGATTAAAATCATGATCTGGGGCCGGGCGCAGTGGCTCACGCCTGTAATCCCAGCACTTTGGGAGGCTGAGGCGGGGGGATCGCCTGAGGTCAGGTGTTCAAGACCAACCTGGCCAACATGGTGAAACCCCGTCTGTACTAAACATACAAAAATTAGCTGGGCATGGTGGTGGGCACCTGTAATGCCAGCTACTCGGGAGGCTGAGGCAGAAGAATTGCTTAAACCCGGACAACGGAGTTTGCAGTGGGCTGAGATCTCACCACGCCACTGGACTCCCACCTGGGAAACAGAGCTAGACTCTGTCTTAAAATATATATATATAATTTTAAAAAATAAAAATACAAAAATTAGCCAGGCATGGTGGCACGCACCTCTAGTCCCAGTTACTCTGGAGGCTGAGGAAGGAGAATCATTTGAGGCAGAGGTTGTAGTGACCCGAGATGGCGCCACTGCACTCTAGCCTGGGCTACAGAGACAGACTTTGTCTCAGAAAAAAAAAAAAAAGAAGGCCGGACGCAGTGGCTCATGCCTGTAGTTCCAGCACTTTGGGAGGCCAAGGCGGGCGGATCACGAGGTCAGGAGATCGAGACCATCCTGGCTGACACGGTGAAACCCCATCTCTATTAAAAATACAAAAAAATTAGCCGGGTGTGGTGGTGGGCACCTGTAGTCCCAGCTACTTGGGAGGCTGAGGCAAGAGAATGGCATGAACCCAGGAGGCGGAGCTTGCAGTGAGCCGAGATCAGGCCACTGTACTCCAGCCTGGGCGACAGAGTGAGTCTCCGCCTTAAAAAAAAAAAAAAAAGACAATGAAAATTCAGAGTTAGAAAAAAAGCATTCATGCTGGGCATGGCAGCTCACGTCTGTAATCTCAGTACCCTGGGAGAGACTCTGTCTCTACAAAAAATCAAAAAATGGCCGGGCGCGGTGGCTCAAGCCTGTAATCCCAGCACTTTGGGAGGCCGAGACGGGCGGATCAGGAGATCGAGACCATCCTGGCTAACACGGTGAAACCCCGTCTCTACTAAAAAAATACAAAAAACTAGCCGGGCGACGTGGCGGGCGCCTGTAGTCCCAGCTACTCGGGAGGCTGAGGCAGGAGAATGGCTTAAACCCAGGAGGCGGAACTTGCAGTGAGCTGAGATCCGGCCACTGCACTCCAGCCTGGGCGGCAGAGCGAGACTCCGTCTCAAAAAAAAAAAAAAAAAAAAAAAAAAAAAAAAAATCAAAAAATTAGCTGGGCATGGTGGCAAGTGCCTGTGGTCTCAGCTACTTGGGAGACTGAGGTGGGAGGATAGCTTGAGTCTGGGAGGTTGAGGCTGCAACGAGCTATGATCACCCTCACTGCATTCCAGCCTGGGTGACAGAGTGAGATCCTGTCTCAAAAAAAAAAAAAAAAAAAAAAAAAAAAGGTAAAAGGAAGAAAGAAAAAGAAAAGAAAGAAAAGGATCAACTGAGTGGTAGGATGTCTGGAATTTCTCAGGAATGATGGTCTGAATTCCTGGGTCTTCTGTTAGCCCTGAAAACTAAATGCTGAGAAGGACAAAAACTCCCAATTAAAGTGGGGCTGCAGGGAGAGAAAGTAGAGAGTAGACAGCAGTTGCTTCTCTTTTCTTTGTTTTTTTTTTTTTTTTGTTTGTTTGTTTTTTTGAGACAGAGTCTCATTCTGTTGCCCAGGCTAGAGTGCAGTGGCGCAATCTCGGCTCACTGCAACCTCCACCTCCCGGGTTCAAGCGATTCTTCTGCCTCAGCCTCCTGAGTAGCTGGGATTACAGGCGCATGCGCCACCATGCCCAGCTAATTTTTGTATTTTTAGTAGAGACAGGGTTTCACTATGTTGGCCAGGCTGGTCTCTAGTTGCAGGTAAACAAGCTCAGGGCTTCCACTGATTCTACAACATTGACGAGTTGTAGAATTATTTCATTATGTATTACAGACACTGCTGAACATAGCTTCTAATTATTTAATCATGCAACTGGAAACTTCAAAAACTGCCATTATTGATATACATCTCCTACATTGATGGTTTCTTACTGACCCTTGGATTTTAAAAATTTTCTACCTAGGGTCTTGAGCACAGGACCAATGTCTAATAAACAACTCCAGGCTTCTTCAGACGTATTGGTCAGACAGTTCAAGTGGCATAAGACGGTGGTTGCGGTATCAGCCATTGCAATTTGGGTGAGTATTTCTCTTTCTGCTTATCTCTCTCCACCCTTAAAGCTTGAAGTAGTTCCTCTAATCTGGGACAAGAAGGCTGAGAAAAGCTCTCCATTTCTTCATTCTATTTCCCGCTATTAATCCAGGAGCAGAAGTGTCAGAGTGGAACAAGTTCTTAGAAAGAGAATGAGGGCCGGGTGCAGTGGCTCATGCCTGTAATCCCAGCACTTTGGGAAGCCGAGGCAGGATGATCACTTGAACCCAAAAGTTCGAGACCAGCCTGAGCAACACAGGGAGACCCTGTCTCTACAAAAAATACAAAAATTAGCTGGATCTGACGGCGGGCACCTGTAATCCTGGCTATTTGGGAGGCTGAGGTGTGAGATTCGCTTGAGCCCAGGAGGTAGAGGCTGCCATGAGCTGAGGCAGCATCACTGCACTCCAGCCTAAGTGATAGAACAAGACCCTGTCTCAAACAAACAACAAACAAACAACAAAAAAGAGAGAGAAAAGGAAGAAAGGAAAGAAGAAAGAAGAAAGAACGAGAAAGAAAGAAAGAAAAGAAAGAAAGAAAGAAAGAAAGAAAGAAAGAGAGAGAGAAAGAAAGAAAGAGGGGAGGGAGGAAGGGAGGGAGGAAGGAAGGAAGGAAGGAAGGCAAGAAAGAAGGAGAATGAGTGAGCAAATTGTATCAGGCAGAGGTAGCTGTAAGGGAGTCCAAAACACTAGCCCAAAAGAGTTTGTTTGAGATAATAGAAATCTAAGTTATTCATGCTTTCTCTTTCACAGGCTGTAACATTTCTGCTCCAACTCAATCAGCTCCTTCCCAGTTTTTCTCATTTTTTTTTTTTTTTTTTTCAGATGGAGTCTCGCTCTGTGCCCAGGCTGGTGTGCAGTGGCGCGATCTCGGCTCACTGCAAGCTCCACCTCCTGGGTTTAGGCCATTCTCCTGCCTCAGCCTCCTGAGTAGCTGGGACTACAGGTGCCCGCCACCACGCCCGGCTAATTTTTTGTATTTTTAGTGGAGACGGGGTTTCACCGTGGTCTCGAACTCCCGACCTTGTGATCCGCCCGCCTTGGCCTCCCAAAGTGCTGGGATTACAGGCCTGAGCCACTGCGCCCGGCCTTTTTTTTTTTTTTTTTTTTTTGAGACGGAGTTTCGCTCTCATTGCCCAGGCTGGAGTGCAATGGCGCGATCTCAGCTCACTGCAACCTCTGTCTCTCGGATTCAAGTGTTTCTGCCTCAGCCTCCCAAGTAGCTGGGATTACAGGCATGCGCCACCACGCCCAGCTAATTTTGTATTTTTAGTAGAGATGGGGTTTCTTCATGTTGGTCAGGCTGGTCTCAAACTCCCGACCTCAGGTGATCCACCTGCCTCAGCCTCCCAAAATGCTGGGATTACAGGCATGAGCCACCGTGCCCGGCCTCCAGTTCTTAAAACTGAGAAGGTCACTGTGACCTTCATACTTGGTCTGTAAGAATACCCTACTCTCGGCCGGGCACCGTGGCTCAAGCCTGTAATCCCAGCACTTTGGGAGGCCGAGGCGGGCGGATCACGAGGTCAGGAGATCGAGACCATCCTGGCTAACACGGTGAAACCCCGTCTCTACTAAAAAAAATACAAAAAACAAATTAGCCAGGCAAGGTGGTGGGCACCTGTAGTCCCAGCTACTCCGGAGGCTGAGGCAGGAGAATGGCGTAAATCCGGGAGGCGGAGCTTGCAGTGAGCTGAGATCTGGCCACTGCACTCCAGCCTGGGCGGCAGAGAGAGACTCCGTATCAAAAAAAAAAAAAAAAAAAAAAAAAAAGAATACCCTACTCTCTCCCTACTTTGGTGCATAAGTAGAGGTTTTCTTTTCCTCTTAGTTTTGGGGAAAAAAAAATTGTAATTCTTCAAAAAAGAGCTTTACTAGGAATAAATAGGGGGAGAAAGCACAAGGAAACTCAAAGATATAAACCTACATATTTACAAAGCAACAAACCACTTATATTAAATTAAATAACAATTGGCTTCAAACTGAGTTGCCTCCACAGTATCTTTTTTCTGGACATTAATTCAAACTTCTCAGTGTTTAGCCTCAGATAAGTCAATGTTATTGTGACTAGTTCTGGCCAAGCTGAGAATCTTTTCCTTCCTTCCCCTCCTCCTTCCCTCCTTCCCTTCCTCCCTCCCTTCCTTCCTTCCTCCTTCCCTTCCTTCCTTCTTCCATCCTTCTTTCTATCCTTCTTTCTTCCCTCCCTCTCTCCCTGCCTTCTTTCCTTTCTTTATTTTTTATCATGGTAAAATACATATAACATGAAATTCACTATGTTAACCATTTTTTTTTTTGAAACGGAGTCTTGCACTGTCGCCTGGGCTGGAGTGCAGTGGCACGATCTCTGCTCACTGCAACCTCTGCTTCCCTGTTCAAGCAATTCTCCTGCCTCAGCCTCCTGAGTAGCTGGGACTACAGGTGCATGCCATCACGCCTAGCTAATTTTTGTATTTTTAGTAGAGACAGGGTTTTGCCATGTTGACCAGGCTGGTCTTGAACTCCTGACCTCAGGTGATCCACCTGCCTTGGCCTCCCAATGTGCTGGGATTACAGGCGTGAGACACCGCACCTGGCCTTGTTTGTTTGTTTGTTTGAGATGGAGTTTCGCTTTTTGCCCAGGCTGGTATACAATGTCATGGTCTCGGCTCACTGCAACCTCCGCCTCATGGATTCAAACGATTCTCCTGCCTCAGCCTCTGAAGTAGCTGGGATTACAGGTGCTTGCCAACACACCTGGCTAATTTTTCTATTTTTAGTAGAGACAAGGTTTCACCATGTTGGCCAGGCTGGTCTCCGACTCTTGACCTCAGGTGATCCGCCCGCATTGGCCACCCAAAGTTTTAGGATGACAGGTATGAGCCACCGCGCCCAGCCTATTTTTAATTTTTTGAGGCAGCACTATAGTGTTGTCCACACTGGCTGCACTATTTTACATTCTCACTGATAGTGCACAAGAGTTCCATTTTCTCCATATCCTCACCAACATTTATTTTCTGCTTTTTGACAGTAGGCATCATAATGGATGTTAGGTAGGATCTCATTGTGGTTTTGACTTGCATTTCTCTAATTAGTGATGCTGATATCTTTTCATGTACCTGTTGGCCTTTTGTATATCTTTTTTTTTTTTTTTTTTTTTTTTTTGAGACAGAGACTCGCTCTGTCGCCCAGGCTGGAGTGCAGTGGCGCGATCTCAGCTCACTGCAAGCTCCGCCTCCTGGGTTCATGCCATTCTCCCGCCTCAGCCTCCCAAGCAGCTGGGATTACAGGCGCCCACCATACGTCCTGCTAATTTTTTGTATTTTTAGTAGACACAAGGTTTCACCGTGTTAGCCAGGATGGTCTCGATCTCCTGACCTCATGATCCACCAGCCTCGGCCTCCCAAAGTGCTGGGATTACAGGCGTGAGCCACCGCGCCCGGCCTTTTTTTTTTTTAAAGACAGGGTCTTGCTATGTCTCCCAGGCTGGAGTGCAGTGGCGCAATCATGGCTCACTGCAACCTCAAACTCTTTGGCTCAAGCAATCCTCCCGCCTCAGCCTCCTGAGTAGCTGGGACTATATGCTGCCTATCGTTAGAGAAATGCTTATTCAAGTCCTTTGCTTTTTTTTTTTTTTTTTTTTTGACAAAGTCTTCCTCTGTCACCAGGTTGGAGTGCAGTGGCGCAATCTCAGCTCACTGCAACCTCCACCTCCCGGGTTCAAGCGATTCTCCTGCCTCAGCCTCCTGAGTAGCTGAGATTACAGGCATGCATCACCACGCCTGGCTAATTTTTTGTATTTTTTTTTTTTTTTTTTTGAGACGGAGTCTCGCTCTGTCACCCAAGCTGGAGTGCACTGGCCAGATCTCAGCTCACTGCAGCCTCCCGGATTTACGCCATTCTCCTGCCTCAGCCTCCCGAGTAGCTGGGACTACAGGCGCCCGCCACCTCGCCCGGCTAGTTTTTTGTATTTTTTAGTAGAGATGGGGTTTCACCGTGTTAGCCAGGATGGTCTCGATCTCCTGACCTTGTGATCCGCCCGCCTCGGCCTCCCAAAGTGCTGGGATTACAGGCTTGAGCCACCGCGCCCGGCCTAATTTTTTGTATCTTTAGTAAAGACGAGGTTTCATCATGTTGGCCAGGCTGGTCTCAAACTCCTGACCTCATGATCCACCCACCTCAGCCTCCCAAAGTGCTGGGATTACAGGCCTGAGCCACTGCGCCCAGCTGCCCTTTTTTGAATTAGGTTGTTTGCTTTGTACTGTTTGAGTTTTAGGAGTTCTCTACATATTTAGGATATCAATCCCTTATCAGGGGTTGATTATTTGGAAACATTTTCTCTCATTCTACGGATTGCCTTTTTAGCCTGTTGGTAGTGTCTTTATTTATTTATATTGAGACAAGGTCTCACTCTGTTGCCCAGGCTGGAGTGTCATGGCGTGATCTCGGCTCACTGCAACCTCTGCCTCCCAGGCTCAAGTGATCTTGCCTCAGCCTATCCAGTAGCTGGGACTGCAGGTGCGCCTCACTATGCCCAGCTAATTTTTATTTTTTGTGAGACAGGGTCTCACTATGTTGCCCAAGCTGATCTTGAATTCCTAGGCTCAAGTGATCCTCCTGCCTCAGCCTCCCAAAGTGCTGGGATTACAGGTGTGAGCCACCACACCTTGACTAGCTTCCTTCCCTGGGAGGAACTGCCGAGCCTTTGTTTGTCCTGCAATTTCAAGCCATGTGGATATGTTTCCCATGAGGCAGGGCCAACTTAGGCTCACGCTTACTGGAGACTTGGGAGTTTTGTTGGGGGCTAGAGAGAGAGCGGGAGCCCACCCACTCCTTTCAAGGCAGGAGAATAGGGAACATAAGGCAGAAGAATAGCAAAGGGAATTAAAAGTTGGCTAAAGGTCAGAATAAGGAAAAGCAGAGAGCAAGGTGCTTTTACTTTGCTGTAAAGCAAGGTGAACAAAAGGAATACAAAAAAGGCAAACAAATAGCACTGGGTGCGGTGGCTCACGCCTGTAATCCCAGCACTTTGGGAGGCCGAGGTGGGCGGATCACGAGATCAGGAGATCCAGACCATCCTGGCTAACACAGTGAAACCCCGTCTCTACTAAAAATACAAAAGAAATTAGCCGGGAGTGGTGGCCGGCGCCTGTAGTCCCAGCTACTCGGGAGGCTGAGGCAGGAGAATGACATGAACCCAGGAGACGGAGCTTGTAGTGAGCCAAGATCGCGCCACTGCACTCCAGTCTGGGTGACAGAGCAAGACTCCGTCTCAAAAAAAAAAAAAAGAAAGACAAAAAATATAAATAAAAAAATAAAAAATACAGCAAGATGAAGGCGGGGGTGAGCAAGAAGCACGATAAGAAGCAGAGGTTTGGCCAGGCGCAGTGGCTCAAGCCTGTAATCCCAGCACTTTGGGAGGCCGAGACGGGTGGATCACGAGGTCAGGAGATCGAGACCATCCTGGCTAACACCGTGAAACCCCGTCTCTACTAAAAAATACAAAAAAAACTAGACGGGCGAGGTGGCGGGCGCCTGTAGTCCCAGCTACTCGGGAGCCTGAGGCAGGAGAATGGCGTAAACCCGGGAGGCGGAGCTTGCAGTGGGCTGAGATCTGGCCACTGCACTCCAGCCCGGGCGACAGAGCGAGACTCCATCTCAAAAAAAAAAAAAAAAAAAAAAAAGAAGCAGAGGTTTGGCCAGGCGGAGTGGCTCATGCCTGCAATCTTAGCAATATGGGAGGCTGAGGCGGGCAGCTCATTTGAGGTCAGGAGTTCGAGACCACTCTGGCCAACATGGCGAAACCCCATCTTTACTAAAAATACAAAAATTGGGCGGGCATGGTGGCGTGTGCCTATAATCCCAGCTACTCGGGAGGCTGAAGCAGGAGAACTGCTTGAACCTGGGAGGTGGAGATTGCACTGAGCCAAGACTGCGCCAAAGCACTCCAGCCTGGGCGACAGAGACTCCGTCTGCTCTGCCCTCCGAGAGTGGAATACTGTGCTTAATACAGTTTTGCTGATTTGCTTTGCTTTGCTATCTGTGTCTGTCTTGTCCAATTCTTTGTTCAGGGACACCAAGAGCCTGGAATTGCACAGCACCATCTGGTAACACTTTCCCAGCTCTCCCTTCGACCTGTGCATTTATGCAGCTTTGTCCTTTGTGATCTGTCCATCTTCTCTGGCATCTTTCTCTCTTTTTAGCCCACTGTGCAAGTAATCCCAAGGACCTCAGAGATTCAATTTCATTAGTTACTCCCTAACTCAGCACCTCTCTTTCTTCTGTATGTAAACAAGCTCCTTGTTCTACATCTGGGATGGAGATGGTGGAGGCTGGGTTGCCAACAGAGGAGATAGGAGGGGAAAGGGGGATTTACTCCAGGTTTTGAGGTTCAGAGAAGGAAGGGTTTGTCAGGGGTAGGGAGAGCTGGAGATCAGGGAGTTGGAAGCCTAGACTCCCCTCTGGTGGCAAAGGAAGGGTGTGCAGGTGCACCAATGAGGACCAGGAGACAGAGGTGTGAATTATTCTCTGTGGGATTTAGCAAAACCCACAGACATATAATTGCTTTTGTTTGTTTGTTTTTTGAGATGGAGTCTCCCTCTGTCATTCAGGCTGGAGTTCAGTGGCACAATTGACTCACTGCAACCTCCACCTCCCGGGTTCAAGCGATTCTCCTACCTCAGCCTCCCGAGTAACTGGGATTATAGGTGTGTGCTACCACGCCCAGCTAATTTTTGTATTTTTAGTAGAGACAGGATTTCACCATGCTGGCCAGGCTGGTCTCAGACTCCTGATGTCAAGTGACCCACCTGCCTCAGCCTCCCAAAGTGCTAAGATTACAGGCGTAAGCCACCGTGCCCAGCCACAGACATATAGTTTAAACATGGGAAGGGACCTGCAGATGTGTTTGGTGGTGGCTTAGACACTAGGCTTTGAGTCAGAACCGGTATAAGACAAGTGGAGCACCTGCTGGAGACCTGCCAGCAAGAGGAGGACTATGTTTGGTGAACCAAAACCTCCTTCCAGCCTGGGTGCATTTAATGGCTCATGCCTGTAATACCACTACTTTGAGAGGCCAAGGTGAGAGGATCACTTGAGCCCAGGCAACATAGTGAGACCCCATCTCTATAAAAAATAAAACAAAAAATTAGCCAGGCATGGTGGTGTTACCTGTAGTCCCAGCTACTCTGGAATATGATGTGGGAGGATCTCTTGAGCCTGGAAGTTCAAGACCAGCCTGGGCAACACAGTGATACCTCATGGCTACATAAAGTTTATTTATTTATTTGTTTATGAGATGGAGTCTTGCAGGTATGAGCCACTGTGCCCGGCCCAAGACTCTGTCTCTAAAAAAAGAAAGAAAGGAAGGAAGAAAGAGAGAGAGAGAAGAAAGAAAGAAAAAGAAAGAAGAAAGAGAGAAGAGAGAGAAAGAGAGAAAAGAAATGAGAAAGAGAAAAAAAGAAAAAGAAAAAGAAAAAGAAAAAGAAAAAAATTAAAGCGGCTGCTGCGCTCCCGGGAGAGGGACGGCAGTCGAGACGGCTGCTGCTCCGCGGACTTGCAGTAGGGGGCGCCAAAGAGCACAAAAGTTAACAGCGGCCGCTCGGATGCCTGGAGGTAGCGGGGCCGGGGCGAAGTACCCAGGAGAGGCGAGCTAAACTGGAGGCTCCTGCAGCGCCTTCTCTTACCGGATGCCGGACCCTGGAGGCTCCAAGCAGCTTTTTGGGAAATTTCCAGTGGCACTCGGTCGCCAGCCTGAGAACTTAGCACTAGAAAACTCTGGTCTTTCCAGTCTAATGCGTATATGCTCTCTTTGGTTAGAAAAGAAGAACCACGTGTCCCTTTTGCATTGGTCGATTGGAAATCAACCTATTATTCATTGCAGGAGCCGCCTCAGAATGCCACGAAGAGGTAAAGTCCACCTCTGCAGCGAGATTGCCTAGGTTGGAATCTCTGCTCTACCAGTTACTTTTCGCCAGTAACTTTCAGGGTCTTAACCTGTTGCCCATGCTGGAGCGCAGTGATGCAATCATGACTTCACTGCAGCCTCCAACTCCTGGGCTCAAGTGATCCTTCTGCCTCAGCCTCCCAAGTAGCTGGGACTGCAGGTGGGCTCCAGCAAGCCCAACTAATTTTTTTTTCTTTTTTAGAGATGGGGTTTTGCTATGTTGCCCAGGCTGGTCGCAAACTCCTGGGCTTAAGCAATCTTCCCACCTCAACCTCCCAAAGCTCTGGGATTACAGGTGTGAGCCACCTCACCCAGCCGCCAATTACTATTTATGTCATCTCTGATGACTTAAGGTCAAGTCACTTAACCACTCAATACTTCAGTTTTTTCTTATTTGTGAAAAGGAATAATAGGCCAAGCATGGTGGCTCAACATCTGTAATCCCAGCGCTTTGGGAGGCTGAATCACTTGAGGTCCGGAGTTCAACCAGCCTGGCCAACATGGCAAAATCCCGTCTCCACTAAAAAAAAAAAAAAAAAAATACAAAAAGCCAGGCGCAGTGACTCACGCCTGTAATCCCAGCACTTTGGGAGGCCAAGGTGGGTGGATCGCCTGAGGTCAGGAGTTCGAGACCAGACTGGCCAACATGGTGAAACCCTGTCTCTACTAAAAATACATTTAGCCAGACGTGGTGGCATGCACCTGTAGTCCCAGCTACTTGGGAAACTGAGGCACAAGAATTGCTTGAACCCAGGAGGCAGAGGTTGAAGTGAGTGGAGATTGTGTCACTGTACTCCAGCCTGGGCAACAAGAGTGCAAAAAACAAAACAAAACAAAAAGTAGCTGGGCATGGTGGCAAACGCCTGTAATCCCAGCCACTCGGAAGGCTGAGGCAGGGAGAAGTGCTTGAACCCAGGAGGCGGAGGTTGCATTGAGCCGAGATCGAGCCACTGCGCTCCTCCAGCCTGGGCAACAGAGTGAGACTCTGTGGAAAGGAGAGGAGAGGAGAGGAGAGAGAGAGGAGAGAGAGGAAAGAGAGAGAGAAAAAAAGAGAAAGAGAGAGAGAAAAAGAGAAAGAGAGAGAGAGAAAGAGAGAGAAAGAGAGAAAAAGAGAGAAGGAGAGGAGAGAGAGAGAGAGAGAAAGAAAGAAAGAAAGAAAGAAAGAAAGAAAGAGAGAGAGAGAAAGAGAGAGAGAGAGAAAGAAAGAAAGAGAAAGAAAGAAAATAATAGTACCTAGCTCAGAGCTGCGATGAGGAACAAATAAGTTAATGGATGGGGCTGGGTACGGTGGCTCATGCCTGTAACCCCAGCAGCTTGGGAGGCTGAAGTGGAAGGATCACTTGAGCCCAGGAGTTCCAGGTCACAATGAGTTACGATAGCACCACTACACTCCAGTCTCAGTTACAGAGCAAGACTCAGTCAAAATAATAATAATAATAATAATAATAATAATGTACAGAAAGTGCTTAGAGCAAGTAGAACTGGTCTGCTCTGTGAGCTCTTAAGATCTCACTTCAGGCATCTGTTGCTATTTCACCCCGCCCTACTCTGTGCCAGAACTTGTCCAAGGTGCTGGAGGTCCCAAGCATAGGAGAGCCAGGCAGGTGTGGCCCCATCCCATGCCCATGGGAGCCATCAGGCTGCTGAAAGAAAACAGACATTAAATCATCACACTTGGGGAAGGGCGCAGTGGCTCATGCCTGTAATCCTAGCACTTTGGGAGGCCGAGGCGGGGCAGATCACTTGAGGCCAGGAGTTCGAGAACAGCCTGGGCAACATGGCAAAACCCTGTCTCTACTGAAAATGCAAACATTAGCCTGGCCCAGTGGTGTGTACTTGTAGTCCCAGCAACTTGGAGGCTGAGGCACAAGAATTGCTTGAACCTGGGAGGCAGAGGCTGCAGTGAGCCATGATCGAGCCACTGTACTCCAGCCTGGCTGACAGAGGGAGACTCTGCCTCAATAAATAAATAATAAATAAATAAATAAATAATCACACTTGGCGAATGTATAGTCAACATGAATTTGCAACCCCAAGGTCAGGTGTTTTCTTTACATCAACTTTATTTATTTATTTATATTTTTTATTTTGAGAGGGAGTCTCCCTCTGTCAGCCAGGCTGGAGTGCAGTGGTGTGTTCTCAGCGCACTACAACCTCCACCTCCCAGGTTCAAGCAGTTCTCCTGCCTCAGACCCCTAAGTAGCTGGGATTACAGGCGCACACCACCACGCCCGGCTAATTTTTGTATTTTTAGTAGAGACGGGGCTTCACCATGTTGGCCAGGCTGGTCTTGAACTCGTGACCTCAGGTGATCCACCCACCTTGGCCTCCCAAAGTGCTGGGATTACAGGTGTGAGCCACTTTGCCCGGCCCATGGTTTTCTTTACATCAACTTTAATCCAATTCTGAGGACCTCTGCTGCTAGGCAGGTGGGGAGGATGCTCCTCACCTTGGACCCTGCAAAGAAACCCAACTTGACCATCAGGAATCCTTCCTTAGTCCTCTGTCCATGGTGGTCACCCCAAAGTGCCCACTGTGCAAACCTTTGTGGTCTTGGCATCTGCTGCGTGGGCAGGCATCTCCACCTGGGTCCAGCATCCCTGGGTTTATCCTGCACATACTTCCTGTCATCTCTACAGGGCATTGGGACCCTGATACTCTCAGGGCAGGCCATGCCTGGTCATCTTTCCAGATTGCAGGAATATTCCTTAATACATCCCCTCATACACACCAATAGCAAATTTCCCCCTCCTCCTCCTAGGACATAACCTCTCCAATCAGTCCATTCCTTCGTTCAGCAAATGCATCCTGAGCACCTGTTACATGGTCCTGCTCTAGGCACTGGGAATACAGAGTGAACAAAGGTCTCTGATCTGGTAAAGTCTCTACAGGACAAGAGGAAGGGACGACTAACCATAAACAGTAAGTAAATCAGGCCGGGCGTGGTGGCTCATGCCTGCAATCCTAGCACTTTGGGTGGCCGAGGCAGGCGAATCATGAGGTTGGGAATTCAAGACCAGCCTGGCCAATATAGTAAAACCCCATGTCTACTAAAAATACAAAAATTAGCTAGGTATGGTGGCACGTACCTGTAGTCCCAGCTACTTGGGAGGCTGAAGCAGGAGAATAACTTGAACCCGAGAAGCGGAGGTTGTGGTGAGCCGAGATTGCACCACTGCACTCCAGCCTGGGTGACAGTGCAAGACTCCATCTCAAAAAAAAAAAAAAAAAGAAGGCCAAGACGGTTAATTATAAAATGGTCAAGATGGTTAATTATATGTATATGTATTTTAATCCCAATTTTTTTAATTGGGGAAAAATGAGAATGAATTGGAGAAGGGAAAAGCAGGGAGAATGAGAAGTAGGAAGCTCTTCAGTAACCAGGCTGTAGCAGGACAAGCTGCAGACAAAACTTTTCAGACACCGAGTTGTAGAAGGAAGGACTTTATTCAGCTGGGAGCATCGGCAAGCTACTGCCTTAAAATCCGAGCTCCCTGAGTGCACAATTTCTGTCCTTTTTAAGGGCTCATAACACTAAAGATTTCATATGAAAGAGTCGTGATTGATTTGAGCAAGCAGTGGGTACGTGACAGGGGCTGTATGCACCGGTGGTCAGAGTGAAACAGAACAGAGCAGGGAGTTTCACAATGTTCTTTTATACAATGCCGGGAATCTATGGATAACATCGGTTTCTAAGTCATGAGTTGATTTTTAACTACTAGGTTTAGGGCAGGCAGGCCCAGGCCCAGTTTTGGGCCTGACGCCGGGCTGCCTGTCTTTGGTTTCACTTCCTTGTTTTTTCTTTTCTTTTTTTTTTTTTTTTTTGAGACGGAGTCTTGCTCTGTCGCCCAGGCTGGAGTGCAGTGGCCGGATCTCAGCTCACTGCAAGCTCCATCTCCCGGGTTCACGCTATTCTCCTGCCTCAGCCTCCGGAGTAGCTGGGACTACAGGCGCCCGCCACCTCGCCCGGCTAGATTTTTGTATTTTTTTTTAGTAGAGACGGGGTTTCACCGTGTCAGCCAGGATGGTCTCGATCTCCTGACCTCGTGATCCGCCCGTCTCGGCCTCCCAAAGTGCTGGGATTACAGGCTTGAGCCACCGCGCCCGGCCACTTCCTTGTTTTTTCTTAAAACAGGTACTGAGTATAAAACAATATAAAACAATATGAGAGGGTCTCTCTCTTCCCTCAAGGCAAGAGATGACAGTGTCTTCCCTCAAGGCAAGAGATGACAGTACTCAGGCTGTAGTAGTTGAGGTGATGAAAGTGATTCATTTATTGGCCAGGTACAGGGGCTCATGCCTGTAATCCCAGCACTTTGGGAGGGTGAGGTGGGCAGATCACCTGAGGTCAGGAGTTCGAAACCAGCCCGGCCAACATGATGAGTGAAACCCCATCTCTACTAAAGATACAAGTCCACCGGGTATGGTGGCACATGCCTGTAGTCCCAGCTACTCGAGAGGCTGAGGCCGGAGGCCGGAGGTTGCGGTGAGCCAAGATCACACCACTGTGCTCACTCCAGCCTGGGCGACAGAGGGAGACCTTGTCTCAAAAAAAGAAAAAAAAAAAAAAAATCTGGAGGAGTTGAGCAGACGAGTCCAGGCTGGAGAGATAAACGTGGAAGTTAAAGTCATCAGGCAACGAGAGACTAAAGGAGTAAATGTAAATACAAAGAGAAGCAAGGATGGAGCCTGCATACTCCAACAGAAAGAGGTTGAGGAGGAAGGGAGGAATCGCAAAGCAGCAGCCAGGAGAGTGAGGTGTCCAGGAAACGAGCTGCAGAGTGTGTTTCAGGGAGGACGGAGCACCGAGCTCAGCCACAAGCAATGACTGTGGCTGAGAACTGACACTAGGTTTAGCCATTTCTGGGAGAAGTGGGAGTGAGAATCCGACGGAGTGGGTTTAGCGAGACCAAGAGGCGAGTTAAGACTTCTTACAAAAGGCTTCCAGTAGGCTGGACGCGGTGGCTCACGCCTGAGGTGGGTGGATCATGAGGTCAGGAGTTCAAGACCAGCCTGGCCAAGATGGTGAAACCCTGACTCTACTAAAAATACAAAAAATTAGCTGGGTGTGGTGGCAGGCGCCTGTAATCCCAGCTACTCGGGGGACTGAGGCAGGAGAATCACTTGAACTCAGAGGGCAGAGGTTGCAGTGAGCCAAGATCGTGCCACTGCATTTCAGCCTGGGCGACAGAGTGAGACTCCGTCTCAAAAGAAAAAAAAAAAGGAAAAAAAAAAAAAGACTTCCAGTATCTTCTTGTATTAAGTTATTAAGTGTGTTTTTTATTTTCTTTCCTTCCTTCCTCTTTTTTTTTGAGACAGGGTCTTGCTCTGTTGCCCAGGCTAGAGTGCAGTGGTGTGATCAACTCACTGCAACCTTCGCCTCCAGGGTTCAAGTGATTCTCGTGCCTCAGCCTCCGGAGTAGCTGTGACTTCAGGTGCCTGCCACCACACCCGTCAGCCTGGGCAACAGAGTGAGACTCCGTATCCAAAAAAAAAGAAAAAAGAAAAAGAAATCCCCAAGGCACGAAAATTCAAAGAACTGGAGCCCTGAAATACAGCTTCCAACCCCTCTCCTCCTCCCTATCCCTCACCAGGAGTCTGATGCTGGAACAGGAAAGCCCTTCACATTGAGAACCTCATTTCCTCTGAGAACCCCCATATTGCCTTAGCCCAGGATCCCTTCCCCCCAGGCACTTCCATGAAAACCTCCCTCCTGCCCGCCGGTTTCTCTTCAGGAACGTGACAGACAAGGCTTTCTCTCAGGGCATTTCTCCAATCCAGGGGGCCAAGGCGAGAAACAGGAGCCTGGGTAAGTGGCAGTGCGGCTTGCAGAAAGAGCAGCACGTACTCCACACCCGTGGCTGTCGCCCTTTCTGTACCCACTGACTGCTTTGCTTATAGTTCCGTTCCTCGAACAACCATGCCTCCTCGGGGGGGCGCTCCGGGCCCCTAAGTCCTCTGGCTTCTACCACAGCGACGACGTGTGGCACTCGCTGTCTTGCTCCACCCGCTCCTTCTCCACCATCAACAGCATCCTGGGCTGCCTGGCTGGCCACGTCGTCCACATGATGGGGACTCCACGCTGGGGCAGTGGTGGCAGTATCTGTGTAACACCGTGCCCTCTGAGTACTCATGAGGGAGGGAGTGGGGCCTCTGAGGAACAAGAGGAGAACAGGAACGGTGAGGAGGCCAAAAACGTCTATCACGCAGATGGGGCAAGATGCCTGGAGGTCAGGGGAGTGAAGTGAAGGGACGGGACACCTGGGTTTGGGGCAGGGGAAGGGTTGAGAGATGGAGTGTGCAGACGGTGCCTAATCTCAACTCTTGCTCTTATGGGAGAGCAAGAGTGTAGATCACCGTGACTGGAACCGAGGCTTTGCTGGCGGGTACTGGAGGAATAGAGTTGGGATTTTATTTTATTTTATTTATTTTATTTTTTTTTGAGACGGAGTCTCGCTCTGTTGCCCAGGCTGGAGTGCAGTGGCGCAATCTCGGCTCACTGCAAGCTCCATCTCCCGGGTTCCCGCCATTCTCCTGCCTCAGCCTCCCGAGTAGCTGGGACTACAGGCGCCCGCCACCACGCCCGGCTAGTTTTTTGTATTTTTGGTAGAGACGGGGTTTCACCGTGTTAGCCAGGATGGTCTCGATCTCCTGACCTCGTGATCCGCCCGTCTCGGCCTCCCAAAGTGCTGGGATTACAGGCTTGAGCCACCGCGCCCGGCCGGGATTTTATTTATTTATGTATTTATTTATTATTTATTTATTTATTGCGATGGAGTTTCGCTCTGTTGCCCAGGCTGCAGTGCATTGGCACGATCTCCGTTCACTGCAACCTCTGCCTCCCTGGGTTCAAGTGATTCTCCCGCCTCAGCCTCCTGAAGAACTGGAATTACAGGCGCCCACCACCACACCCGGCTAATTTTTGTATTTTTCGTAGAGACGGGGTTTTTATCTTTGTATTTTAGTACAGATGGGGTTTTGGATTTTTAGTAGAGACGGTGCCCCATCTCTACTAAAAATCCAAAGCCCTGTCTCTACTAAAACCCTGTCTCTATGAAAAATACAAAAATTAGCCAGGCTGGTGGCGGACGCCTGTAATCCCAGCTACTGGGGAGGCTGAGGCAGGAGAATGGCTTGAACCTGGGAGGCAGAGGTTGCAGTGAGCCGAGATTGTGCCATTGCATTATAGCCTGGGCAACAAAAGACTCAAAAAAAAAAAAAAAAAAAAAATTGTAGGCCATGCGCAGTGGCTCACACCAGTAATCCCAGCACTTTGGGAGGCCGAAGTGGGAGGATCCCTTGAGGCCAGGAGTTTAAGACCAACCTGGGCAAAACATAGCAAAACCCCATCTCTAGAAAAAAATAAAAAATTAGCCCGATATCATGGTGCACTGGTGTGGTGGTGCGTGCCTGTAGTTCCTGCTACTGGGGAGGCTAAGGTGGGAGGCTCACTTGAGTCCGGGAGTTTGAGCCTGCAGTAAGCCATGATTGTGTCACTGCATTCCAACCTGGGTGATGGAGCAAGACTTGCTCTGTAAAAAATAAATAAAAATTTTAAAATGAGTTGTAGAGAAACTAGGATTTAGGGGGTTATGTTGTGACAAGTAGGAGACACCATGTTTTTAAGTCGAGTTTTCAGTTTGTTGGACAGATTCAATTTTTAAAAAGAGCAAAGCCTGCTTTGCCCGGGCGCGGTGGCTCATGCCTGTAATCCCAACACTTTGGGAGGCTGAGGTGGGCAGATAACGTGGGCCTAGGAGTTTGAGACCAGCCTGGGCAACGTGGCAAAACCCCGTCTCTACTAAAAATACAAAAAATGAACTGGGCGTGGTGGCTCGCGTCTGTAGTCCCAGCTATGCAGGAGGCTGAGGTTGGAGGATGGCTTGCGCCCGAGAGGCAGAAGTTGCAGTGAGCTGAGATCAAGTCACGGGACTCCAGCCTGGGCCATTGCACTCCAGCCTGGGTGACAGAGTGAGTCCCTATCTCAGAAAAATGATAATAATAAACAATAAAAATAAAAAATAAAAAAGACCAAAGCCCAGTTATAAGATAACCACAGAGACCAGCCTGGGCAACATGGCAAAACTCCATCTCTACCAAATATACAAAAAGTGAGCTGGGTGTGGTGGCTTGCGCCTATAGTCCCAGCTACTCGGGAGGCTGAGGTGGGAGGATGGCTTGAGCCCGAGAGGCGGAGGTTACAGTGAACCGAGATCATGCCACTGCACTCCAGCCTGGGGCACTGCACTGCAGCTTGGGTGACAGAGTGAGTCCCCATCTCAAAAACTGACAATAAATAACAACAACAACAAAAAAGAACAAAGCCCAGTTATAACAGCGGAGTCAACATGTGAGGTGAGGAGAGGCTAAACTGGTAAGGAAACAGGGAGCTGGCAGTAAAGGAAGTTCGCTGGAGATTGACAATACTTGTTTACAGATTGGTTTTGGAATAACTGGAGATGACCAGACAACTCTGGACAACCAAAGAGTGATTCAAACTGAAAATCACAGGGGTGTCTGAACTGGGAGTGAGGCAGCAGAGTGGAAAAAGATGTGGATTTCTTTCTTTTTTTTTTTTTTGGAGACAGAGTCTTGCTCTGTCACCCAGGCTAGAGTATAGTGGTGCGATCTCGGCTTACTGCAACCTCCACCTCCCGGGTTCAAGCAATTCTCCTGCCTCAGCCTCCCGATTAGCTGGGATTACAGGCATGCGCCACCAAGCTCGGCTAACTTTTTCTTTTTTTGTATTTTTAGTAGACACAGGGGTTTCACCATATTGGCCAGGCTGGTCTCAAACTCCTGACCTTGTGCTCCACCCACCTCAGCCCAAAGGGCTGGGATTACAGGTGTGAGCCACCACGCCCAGCCCGAGGATTTATTTCATACTTCTTCTAAATGGGTTAAAGAGATGGGAGGGGGCTTCTAGCGGAATGTGTGGATGGGGCATTTGAAGATGTGTGATTGGATTTGAAATGGGATGTCAGAGCTTCACACAGCGTTCTGGTATTTATTCTTAGGAGATAAAAGTGGTAAGAGTGACTGGATGCGGTGGCTCACACCTGTAATCCCAGTATTTTGGAAGGCCAAGGCAGGAGGATTGTTTGAGCCCAGGAGTTTAAGACCAGCCTGGGCAGCACAGAAAGACTCAGTCTCTACAAAAATAAAAAATAAGAACTTTGGGAGGGCCAGGCATGGTGGCTCATGCCTCCCAAGTAGCTGGGATTACAGGCACCCGCCACCACGCCCAGCTAGTGTGTGTGTGTGTGTGTGTGTGTGTGTGCGCGCGCGCGCATTTTTAGTAGAGACATGGTTTCACCATGTTGGCCAGGCTGGTCTGGAACTCCTGACCTCAAGTGATCTGCTCACCTCAGTCTCCCAAAGTGCTGGGATTGCAGGTGTGAGTCACTGTGCCAGCCTATTTTTTTTTTTTAATTTTAGAAATAGGGTCTTGCTGTGTTGTCCAGACTGAAGTGGAGCGGTAAGATCACAACTCACTGTAGCCTGATCAAGTGAGCCTCCACCTCAGCTTCCTGAGTAGCTGAGACTACAGGCAGGCACCACCACACCTGGCTAATTTTTAAATTTTCTATAGAGATGAGGTGTCACTATGCTGCCTAGGCCGGTCTTGAACTCCTGGGCTTAAGTGATCCTCCCTCCTCAGCCTCCCAATGTGCTGGGATTATGGGCGTGAACCACCACACCCAGCTCTACCATGGGTCTTCTTGACGCTCCAGTGAGTCAAGCTGTCTTGTCTCAGGGCTTTTATACCTGCTGTTCCTGAGCCTGGAATGACCTTCTCCCAGATCCACACCAGGCTGGCTTTCTACTCATTTGGTTTTCTGAACAAACATCATCTCCTCACGAAGACTTTTCCTGACACCCTAAATAAAAGAGCCCACTCTCTCATTCCCTCCTTACTCTGCTTTTTTCTTTTTTTTCACATCACTAACAACCACCTGTAATTATTTGATTTGCTACTATTATTGCTGTTATTTGTCTGTCTCCTATATAGAATGTGATCTCCACGAGGGACAGGGAGTTTGTCCAGCTGGTTCTTGGTTGTATCCCATAACTTAGGCAGTGCCTGAGACACTGCAGGGGTTAAGTATCCACTGAATGAAGAATTAGTGAATAAAGGCAGGGGCAGGGCTGGGCTTCGTGGCTCACGCCTGTAATCCCAGCACTTTGGGAGGCTGAGGAGGGTGGATTGCCTGAGGTCAGTAGTTTGAGACCAGCCTGGCCAACATAGTGAAACCCCGTCTCTACTAAAAATACAAAAAATTAGCTGGGCCTGGTGGTGGGTGCCTGTAATCCCAGCTACTCGGGACGCTGAGGCAGGAGAATCCTTTGAACTGGGGAGGCGGAGGTTGCAGTGAGCCGAGATTGCACCATTGCATTCCAGCCTGGGCAACAAGAGCAAAACTGTCTCAAAAAAAATGCAGAGGGCCCGAGAAGGTGGGATCTCTTGAGATCAGGAGTTCGAGACCAGCCTGGGCAACACAGTGAGACCATTTCTGAAAAAAAATGAAAAAAAAAAATTAGCTGATGGCCAGGCATGGTGGTTCATATCTATAACCCCAGCACTTTGGGAGGCTGAGGTGGGCAGATCACCTGAGGCCAGGAGTTTGAGACCAGCCTGGCCAACATGGTAAGACCCTTTCTCTATTAAACATATAAAAATTAGCTGGACATGGTAGTGTGAGCCTGTAATCCCAGCTGCTGGGAAGGCTAAGGCATAAGAATCACTTGAACCCAGGAGGCGGAGGTTGCAGTGCACTCTGCAGTGCAATATTGCGCTATTGCACTGCAGCCTGTGGGGACAGAGTGAAACTGTGTCTCAAAAAAATAAAAATAAAAAAAATCCATCCTGGCTAACACGGTGAAACCTCGTCTCTATTAAAAATACAAAAAAAAAAAAAAAATGGCTGGGTGCGGTGGCTCAAGCCTGTAATCCCAGCACTTTGGGAGGCTGAGGTGGGTGGATCACAAGGTCAGGAGATCAAGACCATCCTGGCTAACAAGGTGAAACCCCATCTCTACTAAAAATACAAAAAATTAGCTGGGCGTGGTGGCAGGCACCTGTAGTCCCAGCTACTCGGGAGGCTGAGGCAGGAGAATGGCATGAACCCGGGAGGCGGAGCTTGCAGTGAGCCAAGATCGAGCCACTGCACTCCAGCCTGGGCCACAGAGCAAGACTCCGCCTCAAAAAAAAAAAAAAAAAAGAAAAGAAAAGAAAAGAAAAAAAAAAGAAATGAGCCAGGTATGGTGGTGGGCGCCTGTAGTCCCAGCTACTCCGGAGGCTGAAGCAGGAGAATGGCGTGAACCCGGGAGGTGGAGCTTGCAGTGAGCCGAGTTCATGCCACTGCACTCCAGCCTGGGAGACAGAACAAGACTTCACCTCAAAAAAAAAAAAAAAAAGTAGCAGGGTATAGTGGCACTTGCCTGTAGTCCCAGCTACTTGGGAGTCTGAGGCAGAAGGATGGCTTGAGCTGGAGGCTGTAGTGAGCTATGATTGCACCACCGCACTCCAGCCTGTGTGACAGAAAAATATGTGACTAAGGGGTCATCTCTATGCCCTGCACCTTCTCTCAGCAACCTCCATCCTATAAGAAAGGGGCAACTGGCCAAAGTATGCCCCTGCTGCATTTGCAGATTACCATGTTTGCACGATTATCACCATCAATGCTTCACATTTACATTAGGGCACTATGATTTTCAATGCAGTTTCCATTTTTATTTTGGAGACCCCTCCCAGGAACCTTCTCCCATTTTACTGAGGCCCCGGGAGAATGTACAGGGAGCTGAGCCCGTCCTTTTGATCTTAGTTTGGTGGCAGAGATAGGCGTGATACTGACGATGTGATGGCAGTGTCTGGTGCACTGTCCTCACTGGAAAACTAGCCTCCTGGAAGGGCTGGAAGCTCCCACCCTTGACTGCTCTTTGTCTCCAGCAACTCCTCGCTGTTAGGGCTTACAAGAGTCCAGTCCCTCTCCGGGCTGATCAGTGCAGGGCGGGCTCCTCGTCTCCGACCACCAGCTCCTGCTGGCTATTCCCTCCACCCTCCGTCTCGGTCTGCGAGGCTTCCCTGAGCACTCGAAAGGGGGGCCCGTGACCAGGTACGACCACGTCGGCAACGACCAGGACTCTCTTCCGGCTCCGCTCCTGGGCTGCGGGGTCTTCACTCAGCGCCTGCCACGAATCCTCGTCCCCATCTCGCTCAAACACATCCCCCGCCACCACTACGGTGCCCAGAGCCGTGCCGGCCACCACCACGCTCACGTCGCGCTGGCCCCCGTGGCCCGGCGTGGCCCACACCTCGAGCCCCGGGCCCAGGCGCAGGGGCTGCCCCTCACCCAGCCCGTGGGGCAGGTAGCGGCCTCCGGGGAGGCAGAAGTCGTGGGAGACCAGCAGAGCCGCGCCTGGGAACAGCCCCAAGTTCCCGATGTGATCCGAGTGCCCATGGGTCCCCACCACCAGCGTCACGTCTCCCGGGGCCACGCCCTGCCCCGCCAGCGCCCTCAGCAGCGCCTCCCGAGCCCAGGGGCCCCCGGTGTCCACCAGGATGGGGCCACGGGCCGCCTCCTCCAGGGCGGCCTCTGCGCCGCCACTACCGCGCGGGGACTTTCGGTGGCTGGAGGCCGGACCCCGGGTCTGGGGTAGGACCAGGGTTACGGAGCCGTCGGCTCGCACAGCGTCACCCACGCCCTCGGGCTCCGCGTAGCCCTGCAGCAGAACCACCACGGAGTAGGGGTTGCCGGGCACCAGCAGAGGGGACGCCCCGCGCAATGGCTCGGTCCTCATGAGGCTGCTCCTGGCAGGGAGGGACGGGCTGGGAAGAAAGGAAATGGAGCAGTGGGCGACCGTCCTATCCCTCTGCGATCCCCAACCCGAGCCCGGCCCCGCCACTGCCACTAAGCCTCGGTTCTCTGCCACCCGCCTCCCATTAAGTTGGTATCACCCTCGACCCCTGCCCAAGATGGTATCGCCCAGCCTCCCCTCACACTTGGGCCCGCCCCTCCCTCGGCGTCCTCGGCCCCTGCCCCGTTCCTCTAGCGGTACGTACGTCCTTGCCCGTCACCCTCCTAAGGCTATCCTTTGTATTCCCCTCTATCGAATCCTAGCCGCGCTCTACCCTGGGCCTCTGCTAAGTCTTGCCTCACTCGAGGAAAGCGCAGAAATCAAAAACGCGCGTGGGAGTTTGTCCTCTGCGAGTTCCCGTGCACCCAGATATGGCGGCCGAAACGGCGCGGCGGAGGTAGCTGTAGTTCCGGCGCCTTTACCGTCTGCCACGGGAGGCCATTTGGACTCCAGCCTCCTGGCGGTTCTCCGCCCCGCGATCCCAGAAGCTTCCTTGGACTGCAGAATTATGAAGCGCCATTAGCTCTGAGGAAGGGTCATGCTCAGTTGTCCAGGCTGGAGTGCAGTGGCGCGATCAGACCTCACTGCAGCCTCGACCTCCTAGGCTCATGTGATCCTCCCGTCTCAGTCCCCCCGAGTATTTGGACCACAGGCGCGCACCACCAAGCCCAGCTAAAGTTTCTATTTTTTCCTCTTTTTTTTGTAGAGACAGGGTCTAGTTCTGTTGCCGGGACTGGTCTGGAACTCCTGGGCTCCAGCGATCCTCCAGCCTTGGTCTCCTAAAGTGCTAGGATTACGGGTGTGAGCCACTGCGCCTGGTCTTTTTTTCTTTTGAGACAAAGTCTCTCCCTGTCGCCCAGGCTAGAGTGTAGGGACACCATCGTAGCTCTCCCTAGCCTTGAACCCCTGGATTCTAGCGATCCTCCTGCTTCGGCCTCCCGAAGTGCTGGGAACACAGGCGTACACGCCCCTCTAAATTTTTTTTTTTTTTTTTTTGAGATGGAGTCTTACCCTGTCACCCAGGCTGGAGTGCAGTGGCGCGATCTCAGCTCACTGCAACCTTCGCCTCCTGGGTTCAAGCGATTCTCCTGTCTCAGCCTCCCGAGTAACTGGGATTACAGGCGCCCACCACCATGCCCAGCCAATTTTTGTATTTTTAGTAGAGACGAGGTTTCTCTATTGTTGGCCAGGCTGCTCTCGAACTCCTAACCTCAGGTGATTCGCCTGCTTCGGCCTCCCAAAGTGCTGGGATAACAGGTGTGAGTCACCTCGACCAGCCTCCAGGCTGGTCTTCATATTTTGGATTCAAGTGATCCTCCCATCTCCACCTCTGTAGTAACTGGGACTACAGGTGCTGCACCACCAGCCCTGCAGTCTTCTTAATTTGTGTGTGTGTGTATAGAGGTGGGGTTTCACTATGTTGCTCAAGCTGCAACTTCAGCTTAACAAGACAGCAGCCATTCTGGATGCTGCCTCATCCACCAGCTAGCTATGTGTGCCCTGCTGTTTGAAACTTTGGGCCCAGCTAGTTTTTAGAAAAAAAGAAAAAAGTTTAATAGCAATATAGAAAATTTAGCACCTATGAAACTATATGGTGAGCTCTCAGTGACACTGATCTGAAGTAGACCAAGTATCTACCCCACCGACCTTATCAGCAACTCCAGGCCATGACCCAGTGTCCCATTCTCCTTCACGGTTTGCTGGTGTGTAGCCTTCTGGATGCAGGCAGTGTATATAGATCGCAGAGAATGTCCGTTCTGGCCTCTTTCTTGGAAGGGTCTAAAAACAGACCTTAAGGAGCTAAGTGACTTTCCCAAAGCCCACAGCTCCAGTGCCACTGCTGACCTCTGGGTGGGGGTGGGGATCAGTTAAAGAGGAAAGCTTTCAGTACTGTCAGCACATACACCTGCCAATTAAGGAGCTGGATGGAGTTCATCTGTAGGAGCAGGACCTCCACCCCTACCCTCCACCCCGCAAGCCATGCCATGCTGTTTCACCAAGATCTTGCTTGAGGTTAGATGGGAGAGAATAGCTACAAGCTTGAGTGGAGTCACTCACAAACACACCCTGAAAGCTGTGGAGCAGGGAGAGCGCAGACTTCAGAGGGCTCTCCATGATCCCTTCCCCTCTTGGGGGCTCAAAGGCAAGGGTCAAAGATCTTCTCGGTCAAGTTTGGGGTGGCCCCCTGTCTTGGTCATCTTGTCTCCCCCTTCCTCTTCCTCCTCTTCCTCCTCCTCCTCCTGCTCTTCCTCCCCTTCTGTTTTCTCTTCCCCATCTGTGATCTCCTTTCCAGTCCAAGTTTCCTGTAGACATGCTAGATTGGATGACAGAAAACAATTTAGATATTAGTCCAGGAAGCAAGGGAGGTATGGCTTGGCAAGAGAGTTCAATCCCCATGCTTACCAGTTTCAGCAGCTGGGAGCACATGACCTTCACAGAGAAAATTTTGTAGGGGCTGCTCCTGATGGTGGAAGTACCAGTCTCCCACAACGTCTTCAAACTCCTCCAGCATGGTCTCACACTGGTCAAGTAAAAGGGCCAGAAGAGTATCTGCTCTGGAGGAATTTGGAATCCCTCCTGTCTTCTCTCCCTCCTCAACCTGACTGATTTTGGAGAGGCCGGTAGCCAGGAAGCTAAGCTTGGCCTACTAGATGTGCGATCCTCATTCATTCAACAAACATTTACCAGCACCTACTCTGCCAAGTAGGTTATTAAACTCTTGAGTTTTAGCTCCTTGGCTGTAAAATATGTACGGTAATTGCACCTACCACATCAGGTTGTTGAGGGTAAAATGAGGCTGCAGATGCAAAGTATGTGATCCAGAGTCTGGGACACAGTAGGTGCTTGATAAGTGATGGTGGATATCATTAGCAACCTTTTTTTTTTTTTTTTTTTTTGAGATGGAGTCTTGCTCTGTCGCCCAGACTGGACTGCAGTGGTGGGATCTCAGCTCACTGCAACCTCCGTCTCCCAGGTTCAAGCAATTCTCCTGCCTCAGCCTCCCGAGTAGCTGGCACTACAGATACACGCCACCACGCCTGGTTGATTTTTGTATTTTTAGTAGAGACAGGGTTTCACTATGTTGGCCCGGATGGCCTTCAATCCCTGATGTCGTGATCCGCCTGCGTCTGCCTCCCAAAGTGCTGGAATTACGTATGTGAGCCATTGCACGCGGCCCATTATTACTTTTTAAAAATTTTCCTTAAGGCAGGGCCCAATGGCTCACGCCTGTAATCCCAGCACTTTGGGAGGCCAAGGCAGGCGAATCACCAGAGATCAGGAGCTCGAGACCAGCCTGGCCAACATGATGAAACCCTGTCTCTACTAAAATTACAAAACATTAGCCGGGTGTGGTGGCAGGCACCTGTAATCCCAGCTACTCAGGAGGCTGAAGCAGGAGAATTGCTTGAACCCGGGAGGTGGAAGTTGCGGTGAGCTGAGATGGTGCCATTGCACTCCAGCCTGGGCAATAAGAGCGAAACTCTGTCTCGGAAAAAAAAAAGAAATTCTTTAAAATTATTATTTGTAGAGAAGGGTCTCTTATGTTGCACAAGCTGGTCTTGGACTCTGGCCTGAAGCACTCCTTCTCCCTCGGACTCACAAAGTGCTAGCATTACAGTTGTGAGCCACTTCACCCAGCTCATTATGATTTCTTCTTTTGTTTGTTTGTTTGTTTTGAGATGGAGTCTTGCTCCATCGCCCAGGCTGGAGTGCAATGGTGTGATCTCGGCTCACTGCAACCTCCACCTCCTGGGTTCAAGTAATTCTCCTGCCTCAGCCTCCCGAGTAGCTGGGATCACAGGCGTGCACCACCATGCCCGGCTAATTTTTGTGTTTTTATTAAAGACGGGGTTTCACCATGTTAGCCAGGCTGGTCTCGAACTTCTGACGTCAGGTGATCCACCTGCCTCAGCCTCCTAAATTGCTGGGATTACAGGTGTGAGCCGAGCCACCATGCCCCACCGGTCCTGGCCCCACTTGAATCAATGGCACAGTCCTCACTCTGCCCCATTCCCCATGCTCGGGGTAGACGCCCCCTACAGTCGAACCCTAGAACCTAGCTCCCCTCTCAGGTTCCCTTCTCACCTCCCTGGATGGTGCAGTATCTGATCCTACCTGCTTCTTGAGGTATGTGACCTCCACGCTGGGCTCATCCCACAGCTCCAGAGGGATCCCCAGATCCACCTTCACCCCCTTCTGCACTAGGCCTTTCAGTGTTGCCATGGTCTGACTCTGACCCTGAGAGATTAAGAATTTGGCATCAGCCCAGCCCACCACCCCACCCCTCCCCTCCTTTCCCCTTTCTGCCATTTCAGTTTTGTCAACTGCTGGAGATTCACAGGATGAGTCCCATGACGGTGAAATGATGGGCAGATAACCTCTGGAGGACCTCAGGGGATACAGATCTTTGTTTCTGAGAAGTAGGGTCCTGCCCTGGGGAAGGGTCTGACCTTGGCATATCTCAGTGAGCCCTTGCGCTCAGCGTGAACACTGTAGTCCAGGATCTGCTCACATAAATTCTCTAAGGCCTCTTCCAGCCTTGTCTCTCTGTGGAAAGAGAGGAAACAGATTCCCTGGATGCTGTAGGAACTCCCAGAGCTCCCTTGGGGGTTGGAAAAGGGAGGAGCATGAAGGACTCACGAAACGCTGTAAGGCACGTGTCTCTTCCTCTTGCCTGTGTCCAGCACCTGCCCCAGCTCCAGCACCTCTCGAGATCGACCAGTGCGACTCAGCTCCCCCTGTAGCTCTGTGCTCAGCAGCTTACACACTGGTGGGGAGGAGAAATGTCCAGGGGAGGTGAAAGACAGACAAACACACCAGCCATTCATTCTGCAGATGACCTGAGGCAGCAGAGCATACAAGTGCAGACTCTGGAGCCAGACTGGCTGGATTGGAATCCTCGCTCAGCCATTTAGCAGCTGTATGGCAATCTTCCTGCTTGCTGTGCCTCAGTTTCTTCATCTTTAAAATGGGATAATAGGCCAGGAGTGGTGGCTCACGCCTGTAATCCCGGCACTTTGGGAGGCTGAGATGGGCAGATCACTTGAGGAGTTCGAGACCAGCCTGGCCAACATGGTGAAACCCCATCTCTACTAAAAATACAAAAACTAGCCAGGTGTGGTGGTGCACACCTGTAATAGCTAGTCGGGAGGTTGAGGCAGGAGAATCACTTGAACCCAGGAGGTGGAGGTTGCAGTGAGCTGAGATCCCACCACTGCACTCCAGCCCAGGCAACAAAGGAAGGCTCCATCTCAAAGTAAAATATATTAAAAATAAATAGGCCGGTGTGGTGACTCATGCCTGTAATTCCAACACTTTGGGAGGCCGAGGCAGGTGGATCATGAGGCCAAGAGATTGAGACCATCCTGGCCAACATGGTGATACCTTGTCTCTACTAAAACTACAAAAATTAGCTGGGTATGGTGGTGGACGCCTGTAATCCCAGCTACTTGGGAGGCTGAGGCAGGAGAATCGCTTAAACCCGGGAGGCAGAGATTGCAGTGAGCTAAGATTGCACCACTGCACTCCAGCCTGGGTAACAGCATGAGACTGTCTCAAAAGAAAAAAAAAATACATACATATGTATATATATATATATGTATATAATAAATACAATGGGATAATAGTATGTCCCTCATAGGAGTGTGATGAGGATTAAATAAATCAACATATATAAAGGCTGGCACATAGTGAGTACTGTATAAGTATTCACTGTTATCCTGCAGTTATTTATTGAGCTCCTTCTGTATGCATACTAACAATAGCAATAAAACCTATTATCTCTATCTACAGGTCTCTGTCAGTGTAGTTGGGACAGATAAACCAAGGATGACAAGATATGGTGAAGCTGGGCCTGAACTCATGGGCTCAAGTGATCCTCCCACCTTGGCCTTCCAAAGTGCTGGGTTTACAGATGTGAGCCACTGTGCCCAGGCCTGTGGGCTGTATATCGACAGAAGGCCTGCAGAGGTGTTAAAGCAAGGACTGATACAATTAGGTGATTAAGTCCGTTTTAAAAGATTGACAAGTCAGGGGAGAAGAGCGGGACACGGAGGTAAAAGGAGACAGAGATGAGGACCAAGTCATGAGACTATCATGACTGCCTTTCATGATACTGAAATACAGTTTGGGGGGGGGTGAAGCGAAGAGAAAAAGAATCCAGGGAAGAAACGTAAAGTCAGGAGGGCAGCAAACTAGGACATCAGGGCCAGTCCCCTTTCTCAAATGGGCGCCACACTAGTGCAGCTGTGGAAGGTGCTGCTTGCTGAAAAATCCATGTAGTACGCACCGTCTGCAAAGTCTCACCGGATGGGGAACCTCTCCTACTTGTGCGGCCTCCTTTTGTTTATGAGCTTCAAAGCCTGAGTTACTCACCCTCAAACCCCCTCAGCGGGGCGTGGGGCCTGTAATTTGGGAGCGTCTATGCTAGGGTAGGGCAGCGGATGTCCACAAGGCCTGAGCCTCACACCCGGCTCCTGCAGTCTCTGCAGATTAAGGTCTGGTGGCATGAGGGAAACCCGCACTGAAGATGCTCTAAAAGTTGGCAGTCCAGGGCCGATGGTCCCTGAACTACAATTCCCACAATCCATTGGCGGGGGTGTCCAAGCCAGCCAAAAAAATGCAGGCGCTCGCTGGATGCAGCTTTGAGGTGGCACTACACGTTCGCTTCCTTGACCCCATCCAAATTCAGCCAAGCTCCACCAGAACCTCCCTCAAGCCTTCAAGGAGGTCGGGTGACCCACCCAATACAGTCCAGGATGTCCGGCCTAGAAGAAGGAGGTGTGGCCGGGCGATGCCCACAGGGGCTACCCTCTTCAAATACCTTCGCATTTGCTGGGCAAGCGTTCTGTGTCATCGTCCTCCTCCTTCGGCATCCCAGCCCAAGCCCCGTGCACAGCCAAAAGGAAAAGCAATATTCCCAGTCGCACAGGTCCCATGACAAAGCGCCGTCCACAATCACCGCTTGCCTTCAAACCAACTTCGGAGAGGCAGTGTGGCTCCTTTAAATTCCCAGCGGCTGGCGGCAACCTTAAATCCAGCCTGGCAAGGTCGGCGCATGCGCAAGATCAGCCCAACAGGGGTGCGGCCTCGTTGCTCCGGGTTTCCCTGCCTCCGTTTTGTGGCGCCTCTTGAAGGTCCTGGCAGCTGGGTAGTGAAGGAATAAATTACACTAATTACACCAAGAGGGAGTGGTCCTTATATGTAGATGTAGAAACAAATTTTTAAAATATAATTTCATTCTGTAAGCCTAGAGGACTTATTCTGGCACGGGGAAGGGGCAGTGACTTGCTCTTCGGCTCTGCCAGGACCTGCTTCCAGGAGGGGGCGGGGCCAAGATGGCGCCGAGCGCCGGGTGAGCGGCGTCTCGGCGGCGGCTAGAGTTTTCCTGCTGCCCGCGCTCGGCTGGCGGGGGCGGGTCTGAGTGGTACCCGGGAGGAGACCCTTTGAAGGTCCCTTAGTGGGGATTGGAAAGAGGACGGTTGGTTGTGTGTCTGTGCTCGTGGGGACCCCGTGTGTGTGCCTGCATTGGAGAGATGTTGCAGGAGATGGGGTGGGCTCTCTGAGCCTCATTTCGCGCTGCCCGGGGATCTTCGACCTGCTTCTCTGCTGGGATCTCGCTCAAGTTAACCCTTCCCTGGGACGCCTTCCTGCCGCCTCCACTGATCTGAGGAGATCCTGTGACTGTAGCGTGTTTTATGAGCCTTTACTGGCAGAGGGTACCGCCGGGTATTGAAGGATTCGTAGGAGTTCGCCAGGGAAGTGGGACACGACCGCCTCTTGTAAACCCGGCGCCAGGCACAGAGTATGTCTCGAATAATTGTGTTCCCTATAGATAAGACTTACAAAAGTGGGGAAAGAGCTCAGGGATGGTTTGAAAAGAACCAATTTCTTTTTCGGTCTCCCTCTTCCCATCCTTCCAGCACGGCCCCACCCTACTTGTGCTACTCCTGAACAGTATTGATGTTAATCTTCCTAATGTCCAGCTCCAAGTGTGCCACTTATTATTATTATTTTTTTTTTGAGACGGGGTACCCGTCTGTTGTCCAGGCTGTTGTGCAGTGGCACCATCTTGGCTCACTGCAGCCTCCAACTCCTCAGTAGTTCAAGCGCTCCTCCCGCCTCAGCCGCCTAAGTAGCTGGGATGACCGGTTCACCCCACCACGCCCGTCTAATTTTTTAAATTTTGCAGAAATGGGGGTCTCACATGTTGACCAGTTTGTTTCAAACTTCTGGCCTCAAACGATCCCCCCACCTCTGCCTCCCAAAGTGCTGGGATTACTGGGGTGAGCTACCTCTCTTGGCTCCAATTTGCTTTTTTTTTTTTTTTTTGAGACGGAGTCTCCCTCTGTCGCCCAGGCTGGAGTGCAGTGGCACGATCTCGGTTCACTGCAACCTCCACCTCCTGGGTTCAAGCGATTCTCCCACCTCAGCCTCTCAAGTAGCTTGAGTAGCTGGGACTACAGGCGCCCGCCACCATGTCTGGTTAATTTTTGTGTTTTTACAAAAAGACAAAGTTTCACCATGTTGGCCAGGGTGGTCTCGAACTCCTGACCCCAGGTGATCTTTCCGCCTTGGCCTCCCAAATTACAGGCGTGAGCCACTACACCTGGCTCCACTTTGCTTTTAGCTACAGTGTAGGCTCAAAGCTTGGGCCTATGACCTATTAATAACAGTGATACCAAGTATTTACTGAGCACCAACATCTCTAAGCCTTACAACTAATTCATTTACTTCACAAATATTTATGATGTCCCAGGGCTCCTAGAATACATCAGTGAACATCATAAAGAGCTCTGTCTGCCCGGCACAGTGACTCACGCCTGTAATCCCAGCACTTTGGGAGGCCAAGGTGGGTGGATCACCTGAGGTCAGGAGTTCAAGACCAGCCTGAGCAACATGGTGAAACCCTGTCTCTACTAAAAATACAAAAATTAGCCAGGTGTGGTGGTGCATGCCTGTAATCCCAGCTACTCGGGAGGCTAAGACAGGAGGAGAATTGCTTGAACCTGGGAGGCGGAGGTTGCAGCAAGCGAAGATCGCACCATTGCACTCCAGCCTGGACAACAAGAGTGAAATTCTATCTCAAAAAAAAAAAAAAAAAAAGAAGAGCCCTGTTTACATGGTGGACAGAGACAGAATCTCGCTCTGTTGCCAGGCTGGAGTGCAATGGTGCAACCTCTGCTCACTGCAACCTCTGCCTCCCGGGTTCAAGTGATTCTCCTGCCTCAGCCTCCCAAGTGTCTGGGACTACAGGCGCACGCCACCATGCCCAGCTAATTTTTGTATTTTCAGTAGAGACAGGGTTTAACCATGTTGGCCAGGATGGTCTCGATCTCTTGACTTCATGATCTGCCTGCCTCGGCCTCCCGAAGCGTTGGGATTATAGGCGTTAGCCACCGCGCCAGGCCCAGATGATGTTAAATGCTACGGAAAAGAAGTGGGCTGCCCCCACTCTGAGGGCAGAGTGCAGAGTTAAATAGGGTGGTCAGGGTAGGCAGCCAGTTAGACATTTGGGAAGAACATTCCAGGCAGAGGGAATGGAGCAAAAGCTATTAAGCAAGTGCATGCCTGGCAAGTTTAAGGAGCAGCCAGAAGGAATATGTATCTGGATCAAAGTGGAAGAAGGAAGGAAGAGCGATCAGAGATATAATGGGGAGAAGGCAAATTTTGAAGGGCTTTGTAGGACATTATAAGGATTTTGTCTTTTTTTTTTTTTTTTTTTTGAGAAGGAGTCTTGCTTTGTCGCCCAGGCTGAAGTGCAGTGACACAGATCTTTGCTCACTGCAACCTCCGCGTCCTGGTTCGAGTGATTCTCCTGCCTCAGCCTCCCGACTAGCTGCAATTACAGGTGCCCGCCCATCTAATTTTTGTATTTTTAGTGGAGATGGGGTTTCACCAGGTTGGCCAGGCTGGTCTTGAACTGCTGACCTCAAGTGATCTGCCTGCCTTGGTCTCCCAAAATGCTAGGATTACAGGCATGAGCCACTGTGCCCGGCCTGAGACAGGGTTTTGTTATGTTGCCCAGGCTGGTCAGGAATTTCTAAGCCTAAGCAGTCTTCCCACCTCACCCTCCCAAAGTGCAGAGATTACAGGCATGAGCTGAACCACTGCACCTGGCCATGATAAGGATTTTGGATTTTACTCTATGGCAAGTGGAGCGCCATTATGAGGGTTTGAGCAAAGAAATGACAATCTGCTTTACAGTTTGACGGAAGCATTTTGGCTGCAACATTAGGAATAGATGTAGAGAGAGGCAAGGGTAGACACCGGGAGACATCGTTAGGAGGCTTTTGGAGTTACCCAGTGGATGGATGATGGTGACCTGGGCCAAGCAGTGGGAGCAGGGGAGTCAGGTTGGACTACCTGCTGGATTGATTGATTGATTGATTTTTGAGACAGTCTCGCTCTGTCGCCAGGCTGGAGTGCAGTGGCACCATCTTGGCTCACTGCAACCTCCGCTTCCCAGGTTCAAGCGATTCTCCTGCCTCAGCCTCCCGAGTAGCTGGTACTACAGGCGCGTGCCACCATGCCCAGCTAATTTTTTGTATTTTTAGTAGAGATAGGATTTCACCATGTTGGCCAGGATGGTCTCAATCTCTTGACCTCATGATCCACCCGCCTCGGCCTCCCAAAGTGCTGGGATTACAGGCGTGAGCCACCGTGCCCAGTTGGATTTATTTTTTTATCTTTTTTTTTTTTTTTTTTTTTTGAGATGGAGTCTCTCTGTCGCCAAGGCTGGACAATCTCAACTCACTGCAACCTCTACCCTCCAGGTTCAAGTGATTCTCCTGCCTCAGCCTCCCAAGTAGCTGGGATTACAGGCACGCGCCGTATGCCCAGCTAATTTTTCTATTTTTAGTAGAGACGGGTTTACCATGTTGCTCAGGCTGGTCTCAAACTCTTGACCTCAAGCGATCCACCCACTTTGGCCTCCCAAAGTGCTGGGATTATAGGCGTGAGCCACCACACCTGGCCTACCTGGTGGATTTGTTGTGAAGGCTCAGATAAAGAACAAGTGTCTGCATGGATGGCATTACTGTGAAGATAAGGAAACCTGAGCCTGGGCCAGGTAGTTCGACTCACGCCTTTAATTCCAACAGTTTGGGAGGCCAACGCTAGAGGATTGCTTGAGCCCAAGACTTCAAAATGCTGAGATTGAAGCCCTGAGGTGTAACAGAAAAAGATATAAATCTGGGCTGGGCCTGCTGGCTCAGGGCTGTAATTCCAACACTTTGGGAGGCCGAAGCAGGAGGATTGTGTGAACCCAGCAATTCAAGACCAGACTGGGCAACATAGTGAGACTCTGTCTCTGCCCCCGCAAAAAATTGGCTGTGCACAGTGGTACACACCTATAGTCACAGCTACTTGGGAGGCTGAGGTGTGAGGATTGCTTGAGCCTGGGAGTTCCTGGGCTCTATCAGTCTTCCTACCTCTGCCTCCTAAGTAGCTAGAACTATAGCCGTGTGCCTGCATACCCAACTGATTTTTGTATTTTTTGTACAGATGGGGTCTTGCTGTGTTGTCCAGGCTGGTTGTGAACTGCTGGGCTCAAGTGATCCTTCTCCCTCGGGCTCCCAAAGTGTTGGAATTACAGGCATGAGCCACTAGGCCCAGTCCAGAGTTTTTTTTTTTTTTTTGAGACAGAGTCACCCTGGCTGGAGTGCAGTGGCATGATCTTGGTTCACTGCAACCTCTGCCCTCTGGGTTCAAGTGATTCTCCTGCCTTAGCCTCTGTAGTAGCTAGGATTACAGGTGTGCACTACCACGCCCTGCTAATTTTATATTTTTAGTAGTGATGGGGTTTCTCCATGTTGGCCAGGCTGGTCTTGAATTCCTGACCTCAAGTGATCCGCCCGCCTTGGCCTCCCAAAGTGCTGGTGGGATTACAGGTGTGGGCCATGGCACCTGGCACCAGCCCAGATTTCTATCTTTCTCTGTTACACCTCAGGGCTGACTCGTGGGGATGGACAGAAGACACCCCGAGTTCCTCCCCTCTCCCCACTGTCCTCCCTTTATTGGCCCCCTCCCCGTGTCTCACATTTCTTTTTTTTTTTTTTGAGACGGAGTATCGTTCTGTCACCCAGGCTGGAGTGCAGTGGCCGGATCTCAGCTTACTGCAAACTCCTACCTCCCGGGTTCATGCTATTCTCCTGCCTCAGCCTCCCAAGTAGCTGGGACTGTAGGTGCCCGCCACCACACTTGGCTAATTTTTTGTTATTTTTAGTAGAGACGGGGTTTTACCATGTTAGCCAGGATGGTCTCGATCTCCTGACCTCGTGATCTGCCCGTCTCAGCCTCCCAAAGTGCTGGGATTACAGGCTTGAGCCACTGCGCCTGGCCTCACATTTCTTTTTCTTCTGTCTGCCCCATTCCTCTGCCAGGGTCTCCGTCTCTCCACCGGGGGCTTCATCCTTCCAGGGAGAAGAGGGACTCCAGAATGGCTGAGGAGAAGAAGCTGAAGCTTAGCAACACTGTGCTGCCCTCGGAGTCCATGAAGGTGGTGGCTGAATCCATGGGCATCGCCCAGATTCAGGAGGAGACCTGCCAGCTGCTGACGGATGAGGTCAGCTACCGCATCAAAGAAATCGCACAGGTGACCCAGCCCTTCTATCCAGCTCCACATTGGGTCCAGGATGTCGCCCGGGGCCCCGTCCTTAGGATTTTGGGCTGATGTCTATTCCGTCACCCACCCCAGGATGCCTTGAAGTTCATGCACATGGGGAAGCGGCAGAAGCTCACCACCAGTGACATTGACTACGCCTTGAAGCTAAAGAATGTCGAGGTGATTTGGGGAGACAGGCAGGGGGCGGGTGATGGGGACAGGGCGATGGGGTCGGGGTGAGGCGCCATCCTTCAGCCAGGTCTCCTCCAGCTCCCTTCTCACCCGTGCCCCTCTCTCCTGCCACAGCCACTCTATGGCTTCCACGCCCAGGAGTTCATTCCTTTCCGCTTCGCCTCTGGTGGGGGCCGGGAGCTTTACTTCTACGAGGAGAAGGAGGTTGATCTGAGCGACATCATCAATACCCCTCTGCCCCGGGTGCCCCTGGACGTCTGCCTCAAAGGTTGGGGGAGGGGAGAGCAGGGTGGCAGGGAGGAAGGAAAGGAGGACAGATGCGTGTGGGTGTGAGTAGCCTCACAATAGAAGAAAAGCTCAGTGTGAGATCCCTAGGGAGTTGCAAGGGGAGCAGGAGTGGAAACATGCTTCAATAGCATGGAACAACTCCCCAGTGTCCATGCGCGGCAATTCACCTTGACACCTGCCTTCCTTGCAGCTCATTGGCTGAGCATCGAGGGCTGCCAGCCAGCTATCCCCGAGAACCCGCCCCCAGGTAACCTCCATGCCCCACCCTCTGGGTCTCTGGGTCCCTTTCCCCCTCCTTCCACCTTTTTTTTTGAGATGGAGTCTCACTCTGTTGCCTGTGCTGGAGTGCAGGAGTGCTAGAGTGCAGGAGTGCTGGAGTGCAGGAGTGCTGGAGTGCAGTGGCACAATCTCGGCTCACTGCAACCTCTGCCTCCTGGGTTCATGCGATTGTTGTGTCTCAGCCTCCTGAGTAGCTAGGGCTACAGGCACACACCACCACGCCCCGCTAATTTTTTGTAATTTTAATAGAGATGAGGTTTCACCATGTTGGCCAGGCTGGTCTCGAACTTCTGACCTGAGGTGATCCACCCGCCCTGGCCTCCCAAAGTGCTGGGATTACAGGCGTGAGCCACCACATCCAGCCTCCTCCCTTTACTTTTCCTGCTACTCTCGTCACGCCTCCTGCTGTGCCTGCTTTCCCACCAGCTCCCAAAGAGCAACAGAAGGCGGAAGCCACAGAACCCTTGAAGTCAGCCAAGCCAGGCCAAGAGGAAGACGGACCCCTGAAGGGCAAAGGTCAAGGGGCCACCACAGCCGACGGCAAAGGTCAGTCCTAGGCCAGGCCTCTCTGGACTCTTGCCTAAAGCCACATGGCCATTTGTTTTGTTTCCTTTTTTTGTTCTTGAGACAGAGTTTCACTCTGTCACCCAGGCCAGAGTGTAGTGGCACAATCTCAGCTCACTGCAGCCTCCACCTCCTGGGTTCAAGCGATTCTCCTGCCTCAGCCTCCTGAGTAGCTGGGATTACAGGTGCCCACCACCACGCCCAGCTAATTTTTGTAGTTTTTTTTAGTAGAGATAGGGTTTTGCTATGTAGGCCAGGCTGGTCTCAAACTCACCCTCATGTGATCCACCCGCCTTGGCCTCCCAAAGTGCTGGGATTACAGGTGTGAACCACCATGCCAAGCCTCCATGTGGCCATCTGTGAAGTGGCTGAGGTCAGGGCCAGAGAGCCCCAGAAAGGATGGGGAAGCCTAAGAAGAAGCCGGGTCTCCTGAGTCTCAGGAGAAGTGGAGGCTTAAGGTTCTTCTGTTACTGAGGTTTTTTCTGGAGCTTTCTTTGTCAGACCCACCTCTCCAATCACACAGGGAAAGAGAAGAAGGCACCGCCCTTGCTGGAGGGGGCCCCCTTGCGACTGAAGCCGCGGAGCATCCATGAGTTGTCTGTGGAGCAGCAGCTCTACTACAAGGAGATCACCGAGGCCTGTGTGGGCTCCTGCGAGGCCAAGAGGGCGGTGAGGGCCCTACCAGCCTGCCCTGGCCCTGAGACTCCTCGTCCTGGGGGTCCTATGAATTGCTCCCCACATCCTACCCCCACCTGACTGGCTTCCCTCCTCCCACAGGAAGCCCTGCAAAGCATTGCCACGGACCCCGGGCTGTATCAGATGCTGCCACGGTTCAGTACCTTCATCTCGGAGGGGGTGAGAGCATGAGGTTCCACCGTGCAGGGACGGCAGCGGAAGCTCCTGTGAGGGGCTCCCTGCCCCATGCCCAGCACTCCTCCCTCCCGCAGGTCCGTGTGAATGTGGTTCAGAACAACCTGGCCCTACTCATCTACCTGATGCGTATGGTGAAGGCGCTGATGGACAACCCCACGCTCTATCTAGAAAAATACGTGAGTGGTCCTGCCCACCTTCCCTTCCAGGGACTAGGGACCCTGCTGCCACCAACAGGAAGTCAGTGGTCAGCGGTGGCTCACACTTGGAATCCCAGCAACTTTGGAGGCCGAGGTGGGAGGATCGCTTGAGCTCAGGAGTTTGAGGACAGCCTGAGGATAGTAGTAGGACTACTGTCTCTACAAAAAAAAATTAACAAAAACAAAATTAGCCAGGCATGGTGGTGCATGCCTGTGGTCCCAGCTACCTGGGAAGCTGAGATGGGAGGATTGCTTGAGCCTGGATGATTGAAGCTGCAGTGAGCCATGATTGTGCCCCTGCACACCAGCCTGGGTGACAGAGTGAGACTGTCTCAGACAAACAAAACCAGAATGAGCTGCCCCGCCCTTCTCCCTTAGGTCCATGAGCTGATTCCGGCTGTGATGACCTGCATCGTGAGCAGACAGCTGTGCCTGCGACCAGATGTGGACAATCACTGGGCACTCCGAGACTTTGCTGCCCGCCTGGTGGCCCAGATCTGCAAGCATTTTAGCACAACCACTAACAACATCCAGTCCCGGATCACCAAGACCTTCACCAAGGTGAGCCAGGGAAACTTAAGCACCATTTGTTTCATCACTGGCCACCTCTGGTTGGGGGAAGTCACACTGGAAACAAGGGCAGAGGGAAGAGGGACTGGAACTTGTGGGGGTCTAAGGGTCTTCAGGCTTGTCTGTAATGCCTTTTTTTTTTTTTTTGAGATGGAGTCTCACTCTTGCCCAGGCTGGAGTACAGTGGTGTGATCTCTGCTCACTGCACCCTCTGCCTCCTGGGTTCAAGCAATTCTCCTGCCTCAGCCTCCTGAGTACTTGGGATTACAGGTGCCTGCAGCCATAACTGGCTAATTTTGTATTTTTAGTAGAGACGGGGTTTCTCCATGTTGGTCAGGCTGGTCTAGAACTCCCGACCTCAGGTGATCTGCCTGCCTCGGCCTCCCAAAGTGCCAGGATTACAGGTGTGAGCCACTGCGCCTGGCCACAACTGGCTAATTTTTGTGTTTTTAGTAGAGACAGGGTTTCACCATGTTGACTAGGCTGGTGTCGAACTCCTGACCTCAGGTGATCTGGCTGCCTCAGCCTCCCAAAGTACTGGGATTACAGGCGTGAGCCACCGCGCCTGGCCTCACTGTCATGTCTTAATGATTTACAAGGAAAGTGTCTATGAAAGACATGGGTCCCTATCAATCATCCTTTTAGACCCCTTCATCTTAGTTTATTTCCTTCCCCTTACAGAGCTGGGTGGACGAGAAGACGCCCTGGACGACTCGTTATGGCTCCATCGCAGGCTTGGCTGAGCTGGGACACGATGTTAGGCCTCTGGGAGGAAGAAATGGGGGAGGGGACGCAGTCATGAGGTTATAGAGGGCACTGTGCCCCTACCTGGGAGACCCTCGTGACCCTCCGGCTTTGGCTTCTCCCTTTCCCTTCCAACAGGTTATCAAGACTCTGATTCTGCCCCGACTGCAGCAGGAAGGGGAGCGGATCCGCAGTGTGCTGGATGGCCCTGTGTTGAGCAACATTGACCGGATTGGAGCAGACCATGTGCAGAGCCTTCTACTGGTAACCGAAGCCCCTGTCCTTGCATCTGTGCCCCCGACCCCCCAAGAGACAGGTGGCGTTTAGCAAGCATATGGTGTATTTTATTCACCTACTCCCATCTTTGCCTTCTGTTTTCAGAACATACTGCAGAGTCTGATACTATTTTACAGATGGAAAGACTGAGACTCAGGCTGAGTAAAAAATAAGGGGGCTGGCTGGGCGTGGTGGCTCATGCCTGTAATCCCAGCACTTTGGGAGGCAGAGGCGGGCGGATCACGAGGTCAGGAGATTGAGACCATCCTGGCTAACACGGTGAAACCCCGTCTCTACTAAAAATACAAAAAATTAGCTGGGCGAGGTGGTGGGTGCCTCTTTTCCTAGCTACTCAGGAGGCTGAGGCAGGAGAATGGCATGAACCTGGGGGGTGGAGCCTGCAGTGAGCTGAGATTGCCCCACTACACTTTAGCCTGGGTGACAGCGCGAGACTGCATCTCCAAAAAAAAAAAGAAATAAGGGGGCTGGGCGTGACAGCTTCTGCCTGTAATCCCAGCACTCTGGGAGCCTAGGAGGCCAGCCTGGGCAATGTAGCGAGACCCCGCCTACAAAAAAAAAAAAAGCTGGGAGTGGTGACATGTGCCTGTGGTCCCAGCTACTAGAGAGGCCAAGGTGGGAGCATTGCTTAAACCCAGGAGTTCAAGGCTGCAGTGAGCTATGATCGTGCCACTGCACTCCAGCCTGGGTTACAGAGGGAGACCACCACTCCCCCAAAAAGAAAGAAGGGCTCACATGCTCAGCCTTTGGCATTTGGACCATCCTTCCCCAATGCTCCTGTGTTACTGTGTGGTCTTCTCTGTACAAGGCAAATGCCCTCTTGATTAACTGTTCTGCCACAGTATTTAGCAAGTTCATTCACATGTTAGTGCCCATGTTTTCATTTTTTCTTTTCTCTTGAGATGGGAGTCTCACCCTGTAACCCAGGCTGGAGTGCAGTGGCACGATCTCAGGCTCACTGCAACCTCTGCCTCTCAGGTTCAAGCGATTCTTGTGCCTCAGCCTCCCGAGTAGCTGGGACCACAGGCATGTGCCACCATGCCTGGCTAATTTTTTGTATTTTTAGTAGAGACAGGGTTTCACCACGTTGGCCAGGCTGGTCTCGAACTCCTGACTTCAGGTGGTCTGCCAGCCTCAGTCTCCCAAAGTGCTGGGATTACAGGCATGAACCACCACGCCCAGCCATTCTTTTTTTTTTTTTTCTGAGTCTCACTCCGTCACCCAAGCTGGAGTGCAGTGATGCAACCTCTGCTCACTTCAACCTCCACCGCCTGGGTTCAAGCATTCTAGTACCTCAGCCTCCCTGGTAGCTGGGACTATAGGTGCGTGCCACCATGCCTGGCTAGTTTTTGTATTTTTAGTGGAGACAAGGTTTCTCCATTTGGGCCAGGCTAGTCTCACACTCTTGACAAGTGATCCACCCGCCTCAGCCTCCCAAGTGCTGGGATACAGGCATGAGATGCCGCAACTGGCCCCGTGCCCATCTTTTGTTTTGAGAAAGCCCAGTGTTCTGTACACACACTAACGGCTCAGCATAGTTTGGCCTCCATCAGAGGCACCGAGATGATAAGGAATGTCCTTTTTTATCGCATCCCCAAGGCTATTCTCAGAGTGTCACCAGCCCTCCCTCTACCTGGCTTTTTTTTCTGTCTGCAGAAACACTGTGCCCCTGTTCTGGCAAAGCTGCGCCCACCGCCTGACAATCAGGATGCCTACCGGGCAGAATTCGGGTCCCTTGGGCCTCTCCTCTGCTCCCATGTGGTCAAGGCTCGGGCCCAGGCTGCTCTGCAGGCTCAGCAGGTCAACAGGACCACTCTGACCATCACACAGGTCCGTGGCCGGGTGGGGAGGAAGAATAGGAAGCGGAGGAGGACCCCAGTGTGGGATGGGCATTCACACAGCCACGTGGGCCCCGAGTCAGCAGTCTCACGGCAACCAGGCCGAGTGAGGATGCTCCAGCCCCAGTGAGAGCCACTGAGGAAGAGCAAGGGGAGCCCAGGCCTCTCCCTTCAGACTCTTCTTAGTAGATGCTGCCACATCCCCTTTCCTCTTCTTCCCACAGCCCCGGCCCACGCTGACCCTCTCGCAGGCCCCGCAGCCTGGCCCTCGCACCCCTGGCTTGCTGAAGGTTCCTGGCTCCATCGCACTTCCTGTCCAGACACTGGTGTCTGCACGCGCAGCTGCCCCACCACAGCCTTCCCCTCCTCCAACCAAGTTTATTGTAATGTCGTCGTCCTCCAGCGCCCCATCCACCCAGCAGGTATGCAGAGCTGTGTGGGACAGGGAGCATCCGGACGGCCCAGGTTGCCTCAGAGCACCCTGGGGAGGCCCAGGAGTAGAGCACAGTCCCCTCTGGGCCCAAAGTCAGGAGCTGAAAGAGGCACCCACCATGGTCCTGCAGGTCCGCAGCTGCCCTGCATGAGCAAGGTCTCCAGCCATAGCTGTCTACGGGGTCAACTACAGGAACAACTTGTTCAGGCAGGGAGCAAGTGAAGTGTCCCTGCCAGGCCTCTGAGGGGCAGGGAGGGCACAGGGCAAGCGGACCCACTTTTTCTTTCTATCCAGGTCCTGTCCCTCAGCACCTCAGCCCCTGGCTCAGGTTCTACCACCACCTCACCCGTCACCACCACCGTCCCCAGTGTGCAGCCCATCGTCAAGCTGGTCTCCACCGCCACCACCGCACCCCCCAGCACTGCTCCCTCTGGTCCCGGGAGTGTCCAGAAGTATATCGTGGTCTCACTTCCCCCAACAGGGGAGGGCAAAGGAGGCCCCGTTTCCCATCCTTCTCCAGTTCCTCCACCAGCATCGTCCCCCTCCCCACTCAGCGGCAGTGCCCTCTGCGGGGGGAAGCAGGAACCTGGGGACAGTCCCCCTCCAGCTCCAGGGACTCCAAAAGCGAATGGCTCCCAGCCCCCCAACTCTGGCTCCCCTCAGCCTGCTCCGTGATGCTCCACCTGCCAGCCCCTGGATTCCCACACATGCAGACATGTACACACGTGCATGCATACTAAGCGGAAGGAGGTTGTAGATTGCTTCCTTCATGTCACTTTCTTTTTAGATATTGTACAGTCAGTTCCTCAGAATAAAAGTTTGGTTTGTAAGTTCTGATCCACTGCAGTCCTTCCTGCATCAGATACCACAGAAAGGCTGGGCCCACTGCCCGCTCCTGGTCTCTCGGGACTGAGGACTCTTCCTGCCCATATTGAGAGTCCCAAGACCAGGAGGCTGGAAAAGAAAAAGACTGTTCCGTGGGACAAACTGCCGCCTTGGCTGCTGTGTCCTCATTTGGGGAGCCTCAGATCCGAATGACGTAGGCATCGCTGTGGCTTAGGTGTCGCACCCACTTGTGGGGGTTGGCATTACCGCATGGCCTGAAGGCCAGCCTGAGGAATCGAACCTGGAGGCCGGAGCACGTGTGCCGGGGAAGCTCAAAGGAGAGACTGGCGGGGCCCAGACCCAGAGGAGGGGCCGAGGTGGAGAGCCCATGGCTGGGAGGTCCTGGGGGCCCTGGGACGTCCATCTGTGAGGGGCAGAGGCAGGGGGAGGAAAGAGGGCAGAAAGCTGACCACACTGGGGGGACGAGGCAGCACTGCTTCGGGAGGGTGGGGGGGCCGTTAAATGACGGTGAGAGGAGAGGGGCTTAGGGATCCATGGCAAATACAAATACCTGGAAAAGGCCCGAGAGTTGAGAGCCTCCTTGCACCCGAGGCAGGTCCCAGCGAAGGGCTCCCTCTGCCAGCTCGGCCTTCTGCTCTGGGCTGCTCAGCTCCTGAGACAGGCTGGAGTTTGGAGAGGGAAGGTGCTGGGCTTAGAGCCTTCTTGGGCTGAGCTCACTCTCTCCCCAGGAATCTCCCCGTGGTGGGTGCACACACTCACCTGACCACCCCTCGAGGCAGGGGGAGGTGCAGCCTGACATTGAGGGCTTGGCTACAGAGGAGACAGGAACAAAGTCAGCCCCAGGAAGGCATGGTCCCTTGTCCTGTTCCTCTTCAATGTCACAACAGGATTTCAGCACAGGTGTCCCCCACCTTCCCAAATGCTACAGCCTCTACCTTAACTGGATTCTGAGGCTGGCAGCTGCATCTGAAGGGAGAAGTAGCAGGTGCCCTGGCCCTGTCTCCTGTCCCACAGAGTTGAACTCGGCCAGGCGCCAGCCTCACTCTTACCTCTTCGAGGGCAGGTCGCATCGCAACTTCAGATAAACCTGGAGCCTGGATGAGAGGGTAAAACACCATGACTCAGGCCATCGCCTACTGGCATCTCACCATTCCTCACTAGGGGCCTCCATGCAGGGCTGTGTGGGTATGGGCTGTACCCCCAAGAGAGAAAAGGGCTGAAGTCCAGCCCAACTCCATTAGCCAAAGCTTTTTCCCTTTTTTTCTCAGAGTGACAGGGTCTCGCTATGTTGCCCAGGCTGGTCTGGAGCTCCTGGGCTCAAGTGATCCTCCCGCCTCAGCCTCCCAAAGTGCTAGGATTACAGGTGTGAGCCACCACGCCCAGCCCAAGACTTTTTCCAATTTGCACTCCATCACCACTACCACCACCCTCACTCTGCAGTGAGTCTTGGGAACATACAGGTCTTGGCTTGGGTTCCAAGGTAGTTCTAGAACCCAGGAAATGGTCTCACCGGCCTGAGCCTCGGTCCCACTGCACAGAGGGGAAGAGCCGGAAGGGGAGCGGTGAGGGGAGGTCATCGGAGAGTTGGTACCGCATCACAGTCAGCTGAGAGACCAGAGAGCAACAAGGTTAGTTTGGTCTCATGCCCCCACTGACCCCTTCCCCATGGTGGATGGAATTTATGAGGCCACCCCAACCCTGACCTCGCCCTGAGGTGGTTGCAAGCGGAGGATTCGATGAGACTCAAACTCGTCCAGATTCACAGAGCTGTGAAACGAGACTTCATCGACCCGGATTCCTGGCCCATAACCTGGAAAGAAAGAGACTTCTCTCCTGACCCATGTTTTGGGAGAGGAACAAGAAGGGGGGAGGCTCCGTCTCTGACTTCTCTCCATGAACTCTCCGGCAATGACCTACTCCAAGGGGAGAAAGACCCACTTTCTCCTCACCTCTCAGCTCTGACTTCCCCACACAAAACTCTTCCGTCAAGCCAATGCGCATCTCTGTTGGAGGAGAGAACATCAGGGGAGCTCAGCAAACTCCACGGTTTAAGACACCAAGGAACCTGCCCTAACCCCAACCCTGGGTCCCGCCTGCAGAGGCCTCACCAGAGCCACTGGGAAGGAAACTCTTGAGCCGAATCTCTCCCTGCACATCCATCTTCAGCAGGGAGCCCTGAGAGGCAGGGGGATCAAGGTTAGAGTCTTTTTTTTTTTTTTTTTTTAAGACAGAGTCTCGCTCTGTTGCCCAGGCTGGCAGCGGTGTGATCTCGGCTCACTGCAACCTCCACCTCCCAGGGTCAAGAGAGTCTCCTGCCTCAGCCTCACAAGTAGCTGGGATTACAGATGTCTGCCACCATGCATGGCTAATTTTTGTATTTTTAGTAGAGATGGAGTTTCACCATGTTGGCCAGGCTAGTCTCAAACTCCTAACCTTAAGTGATCCACCCACCTCGGCCTGCCAAAAAGTACTAGGATTATAGGCATGAGCCACCGTGCCCTGCCTTTTTTTTGTTTTGTTTTTTTAAAGAGATAGGGTCTTGTTCTGTCACCCAGGCTAGAGTGCAGTGGCTCAATCTCGGCTCACTGCAGCCTCAACCTCCTAGGCTCAAGTGATCCTCCTGCCTCAGCCTCCCAAGTAGCTGGAACAGCAGGTGTACACCACCATGCCTGAGTAACTTGTTTATTTGTATTTTTTGTAGAGACAGGGTCTGGCTATGTTGCCCAGGCTGGTTTCAAACTCCTGGCCCCAAGTAATTCTTCCACCTTGGCCTCACAAAGCACTGGGATTACAAGCATGAGCTGCTGTGTGGCCGTTGCTGGGAGTCTTAACCACCCCACCATGTTTCTCAAGTCCCATTTGTCCTCAGTTCCAGGTTTGGGAGCTCAAACTTACATTAGATGCTATCAGTACAGACAATCTCTCGACCACATCCAAAAAAACTTCATTCTTTTGGCTCTGAGAAAGAGAGAGGATTTGGATGGTTGGAAGCAGAATAGCCTATGTTCTGAAATGGACAGACAGGGAGAAAGGAAAGGACAGTCAAAGCTACAGCTCTAGGGTGGGGACATGGGTGATGGAAGGGATACCCACATCTAGGGGAGGTGAGAGATGTGCCAAGATCTTTTTTTTTTTTTTTTTGAGATGGAGTCTCGCTCTGTTGCCCGGGCTGGAGTGTAGTGGCCGGATCTCAGCTCACTGCAAGCTCTGCCTCCTGGGTTTACGCCATTCTCCTGCCTCAGCCTCCCGAGTAGCTGGGACTACAGGCGCCTGCCACCTCGCCCGGCTAACTTTTTGTATTTTTTAGTAGAGACGGGGTTTCACTGTGTTAGCCAGGATGGTCTCGATCTCCTGACCTCACGATCCGCCCACCTCGGCCTCCCAAAGCACTGGGATTACAGGCGTGAGCCACCGCGCCTGGCCGATCTTTTTCTTTTTTTTTGCATTTTTAGTAGAGACGGGGTTTTACCATGTTGGCCAGGCTGCTCTTGAACTCCTGGCATCAGGTGATCCACCCACCTCAGCCTCCCAAAGTGCTAGGATTACAGGCATGAACCACTGTGCCCAACCTAAGATCTTGGACTCCAGGGTCCCAGAGCAAAACCAGAGGGTCTGACCCCATAGATTCCTCCCTTACCTGGTCAGAGCGACTGGACAGGACAGGGCGGCTGGCTGCACTGCTGGGGGCCACTTTGCTCTGTTGTGTCTCAGCCCCAAACTGTAAAGCATCCAAAGCAATCAATCATCAGGTCTGACAACCCCAGCCAACCCCTCTTCTCCTTCCTCACCCTCCTCTTTCCCTCTACTGACCAAGCCAACGCTGCTGAGGTCAAAGAGGCTGAAGGGCTTGCTGACCACAGCTTCCGTCTGGATGAAATTCCTTAGCATCTCTGTGGATGTGGTCTGTACATAGCCATAATCCTAGTGGTAAAGGAAGGACAGTCTGAGTGGTCAGTGGAGGGAAGGCGTAAAAAGGGGGATTGGGGCCAGGCATAGTGGCTCACTCTTGTACTCTCAGGTCTTTGGAAGGCTGAGACATAGGAGAATGGTTTGAGACCACGAGTTCAAGACCAGCCTGGGCAACACAGCGAGACTCGCGTCTCTACAAAAAATAAACAATTAGCTGGACACGGGAGGAGGCTGGGGCAGGAGGATAGCTTGAGCCCAGGAGTTCCAGGCTGCAGTGAGCTATAATTGCACCACTGCACTCCAGCCTGGGCAACAGAACAAGACCGTCTCTAAAAGGAAAAAAAAATAGGCTTGGCCTCCTAACCACAGTATCCCACAGTAGAAGAGCAGATGTATCTCCAGGGGAATTAGGCGGGGGCCACAGAAGGGGATCGTTGATTCTCACCAGCACTTCATCCAGGAGTTCGTAGACCAGAGCCACATTGCGGGAGATGGTCCCCTCGCCCAGGGAGCCACAGTAATCGCCCAGAAGAGTGGCCAACCTGAGGAAACACTTGGAGCGTGTATTTCCTCATCTTCTCAGACCCCTGCCAGCTAGCAGGTGCCCAGCCCAACCCTCCTCACCTGGAAAGCAGTTCTAGGAGGCTGAAGGGAGAAACGTTTTCTGAAGTCGTGACCACCAAATACAGGCCGCTGTGTCTGATGTGAATGAAATGACGGCCATCATGATGCTGAAACACAGGCAGGGAAAAGAGGCGTTAGGAAAAGGGAGGTGGAGTGATCAGAACCCAGGAGACCTGAGCTTGGATCCTGATGCCTCTTTTTTTTTTTTTTGAGACAGAGTCTCGCTCTGTCGCCCAGGCTGGAGTGCAGTGGCCGGATTTCAGCTCGCGTTTACGCCATTCTCCTGCCTCAGCCTCCCGAGTAGCTGGGGCTACAGGCGCCCGCCACCACGCCCGGCTAGTTTTTTGTATTTTTTAGTAGAGACAGGGTTTCACCGTGTTCGCCAGGATGGTCTCGATCTCCTGACCTCGTGATCCGCCCGTCTCGGCCTCCCAAAGTGCTGGGATTACAGGCTTGAGCCACCGCGCCCAGCTCCTGATGCTTCTTACTAGTCACAACAGCAGTGACTTTGGGAGATACATGACAATTCCCTGAGTCCAGCTTCCCAATGTGGAAACGGGGTTAATTACAGTAACTACCTTGAGTTGCTGATAATGGAGTCACGCAGGCAGCTGGGCCTGGTGTGTTGCTGGCGCCCAATGGACGTTTTTTTTTTTTTTTTCCCCATCCCCATTACCCAGGCTGGGTGCGGTGTCCGGATCTCGGCTCACTGCAACCTCCGCCTCCTCGGTTCAGGCGACTCTCCTGCCTCAGCTTCCCGAGTAGATGGGATTACAGGCGCCCGCCACCACGCCCAGCTAATTTTTTTTTCGTATTTTTAGTAGATGCGGAGTTTCACCATCTTGGTCAGGCTGGTTTCGAACTCCTGACCTCAGGTGATCCGCCCTCCTCGGCCTCCCAAAGTGCTGGGATTACACGCGTGAGCCACCGCGCCGGGCCTCTCGTTAGTTTTATTTGGAGAAATACACCCCCCAAGTGAAAGCTACCATGGAACCAGGCCTGGGAGGGAGCCGGCGCCCACCCGGCCCGCCCGGCCCCCGTTCCTCACCCGCCTCCCGCCAGTGGTTACCATGACAACCGGGGACTCGTCTCCTGGCAGTCCCGTCAGCTTCCGGTAGAAGAGCTCGGCCACATCCCTGCCGCCACTGTCCCCGCGGACTGGCGGGTGGAAGGACTCAGTGAAGGATCCTGCGACACGGGCTGGCCCTGGGCGCCCCTCCCGCCCGGTCCCTCCACCCCTTACCAGCCCCCAGGGTTTAGGATACAGTCTTTGTAGATGAGCGGGTCTCCCTTGGAGGACAGAATGAAGAACTGGGAAATCATGGCCGTCCTGGAGAGCAGACAAGAAGACGGCGAAAGTTGGGCCTGCCCCGCCCTGAGGCCCCGGAACAAAAGAACGCGCGTGCGCTGGCCCTTTAAGAGCGATTCTCCTCCGCCCTCGCCACCTTGGACCGCGGGAAACCCGGCGCCCGCCCCACCCCGCCCGGAGATTCCCTTCCGACTCCCGCACCGCCTCCCCGTCACTCATTCGAGGCCCGCCCGGCCATTGGCTTGCGGCTAGCGGGAGGGAGAAAGGGCCGGCTTTTCCGATTGGCCCGCACGCAGTAGCGCTGGTCACGTGGGGGGCGACGTTTCGCGCCAATTTCGGTTGGCCGGCCACAGTCCACCGCGCGGACGTTCTCAGCTTCCCCAGGAGCAAGACTTCTGAGCCCGCCAAGAGCTGCCGCACGGGCCTCGGCAGCGATGGCACTGAAGGACTACGCGCTAGAGAAAGGTACGGGTCTACAAGCCTGGGAGGGCGTTCTGCGCGGGAGCCTCCTGGGGAACACCTGTTGATGTGAGCTGAGGTCTTCGAGGACTGGGGTCGGCGGGTTCTGGGGCGCGCGACGGCAGAGGCAGGGTCGGGTTGCGGCCTGGCAAAGGCCCACGGGGCCTGGGAGGCGCGCGGGGGGCATCGACATTGAAGAAAAGGTAGTAATCCCACTTGGGAAAGGTGTTAGAGTCGTGGGGTTGTGGGGCTTGGGGGGCGCTACCCGGCTGGGGGCTGCACAGGGAAAAATCGCGCCCAGGACCTCAGGAGACTCTTTAAGGGCTCTAGACCCCGGACCCGCTTCCCTGCGTGCTTTTGGGCATTCCCAGGTTCCCGCCGCCTCCCCGAGGCGCGCGGAGGCCGCGGGGGCGGGCAGGCCGGGGCCGCTGCGTGCCGGGATTGGCCGTTTGAGGCCGCCCTCCGAGCGGAAGTGGAGCCGGGCGGAAGTGGCGCGACGCGGTGGAGGGAGTGTCGTGTAAACAGTGTCCTTCCGCGCGGCGGCCTCGGAGAGAGCTGCGACCCGGGGGGGCGTGCCTGGGTTCCAGGAGCTTCGCTCGGGCCCGGGAAAGGCGGCAGTGGGCTGGGATCGCGGTGGCCCTGTGCGTGCTAGCCAATGGCTGGACTGGCTCCCGCCTCGGGCGGAGGAATCCCGGGCTGTGAAGCGGCTGGAATCCGGGCCCATGTGCTTCTTTGTTTACTAAGAGCGGAAGCGCTGGCGGGAGCGGTGGTGGCTTGCGGGACCTCCCTGGTGGCGGAGGTCCCGGCGAGATAAGGGGCTCGGGGGACCCAAAGAAGGCAGGGATCATGGAGGTGGAAAGAAAGCAGAGAACCTTGAGGCCGGAGTGTGGGAGGTCAATGGGGAACGGCGCCAGGATTTTAAAGTAGGGACAGGAAATCCCCTGGGGAATAGATGTTGGCTCGCACTGTGCACTGCCACGGGCTCTTTATTCTTCGCTGGTTAAAACAGACTGTGCAAAAGAGTTATGCCCACTTTGGGGAGAATTCGGTAGGTTTATTTAAATGTTCATATTAGTTCATAGGCTGTGTTTTAAGCGAAAATAGGTGTCTTAGATTTCTATCAGAGGGGTGGGCAGTGATGTGTCTTAAAGTTTATGTCTTATGATTTTACATTTCACTTTACAGAAAAGGTTAAGAAGTTCTTACAAGAGTTTTACCAGGATGATGAACTTGGGAAGAAGCAGTTCAAGTATGGGAACCAGTTGGTAAGTATAAGATTGGGTAAAGGGAATGGGGAAGTGGGGTGCTTAAGGAGCCATAAGAAGTAGTTTGGCTTGTTTTATTAAAGACGTAACAATTAGAGGGTTTGGGGGCTGAGAAGCGGGTATCGCTCTAAGTGGCGCTGTGTTCTCCCCTGTGGATGCCCAGAGCCTGTGCTGAGTTCTTAGTGATGTATTTTCACGTATGAACACTGGTGCACAAGGTGAATGTGGCTCTGAGGTGTTTCTGTCTCTTCCTCACCTGAGGTTCGGCTGGCTCATCGGGAACAAGTGGCTCTGTATGTGGACCTGGACGACGTAGCCGAGGATGACCCCGAGTTGGTGGACTCAATTTGTGAGAATGCCAGGCGCTACGCAAAGCTCTTTGCCGATTCCGTACAAGAGCTGCTGCCTCAGTACAAGGAGAGGGAAGTGAGTGGCCAGAGAACAATGGCAAACAAAGGGCAAGGCATTGAAGCTTCTGTAGAGAGGCCACTCAGATACTGATGTTTTCTAAGCAGGCAGAAAGAAGGGGCATTTCTGTCTGGTGTTCTCTGTGCTTTCCTTTCCCCATCCTGTTGCTCATTTATTTATTTGTTTATTTTGTTCTCCTTTAGGTGGTAAATAAAGATGTTCTGGACGTTTACATTGAGCATCGGCTGATGATGGAGCAGCGGAGTCGGGACCCTGGAACAGCCCGAAGCCCCCAGAACCAGTACCCTGCTGAACTCATGCGCAGATTGTGAGTGGTCTCTGTTGGGAAGGATGTAGGGATTGGTTCTCCAGGATCTTGTTTGTGATTGTTTTCTCCCCTTAGTGAGCTGTATTTTCAAGGCCCAAGCAGCAACAAGCCTCGTGTGATCCGGGAAGTGCGGGCTGACTCTGTGGGGAAATTGGTGACTGTGCGTGGAATCGTCACTCGTGTTTCTGAAGTCAAACCCAAGATGGTGGTGGCCACTTACACTTGTGACCAGTGTGGGGCAGAGACCTACCAGCCGGTAGGTGTGGAGCAAGGAGCAGGAAAGCACTTACCCATTAGTTGTTTTGTAGAGATTAATTTCATCCCGTGATGCCTATCGTTTTCTTTGGTTGTAAAAGTTGCCTGTGTGTTTGCCTTTCATTCTTGGGTATGTAATGGTCTTTCTACCTATTTCTTGGGTGTTTGTTGTTGACCCAGAGTTAAGTTCAAAAGGCTCTTGACACTTCCAAGATATCTGCCATGAAAAGAAAATGTGATTCAAGGAACCGACCAACCCAATGGGGCTCTTTTCTTTCTGACTTCCTTTTGGTGCTTCTGTTCTCACATCCTAGATCCAGTCTCCAACTTTCATGCCTCTGATCATGTGCCCAAGCCAGGAGTGCCAAACCAACCGCTCAGGAGGGCGGCTGTATCTGCAGACACGGGGCTCCAAATTCATCAAATTCCAGGAGATGAAGATGCAAGAACATGTGAGTTTGGGGTATGTGGCCCTGGGTAGGTGGATTGGGAGTCCACTTGAATCCTGTAATCACTTGTGGAGTGGCAGGAAGAAAGAAGAACAAAAGAGGGAAGTGCAGGAGGGAGGTGGAACTAGAATTTCTGAGAGCCTTGGGAAGGGGAAAGTCAGTACCCCTCCTATGGGCTTGTCTGTGACTAGGCAGCCTGGGAGCCTTTGAGTGGGATGCCTAGGGAGAGAAGGTTGGGTCCTCGTCCATTTTTCCTGGCCTTATGTTCCTTTCCCTCCCTTAGAGTGATCAAGTGCCCGTGGGAAATATCCCTCGTAGTATCACGGTGCTGGTAGAAGGAGAGAACACAAGGATTGCCCAGCCTGGAGACCACGTCAGTGTCACTGGTATCTTCTTGCCAATCCTGCGCACTGGGTTCCGACAGGTGGTACAGGTAAGGAAGAGTTTGACATGAGGATCGTCCCCTTTTCCCTCACCTACTCATTCTAGGCGCACAGAAAAAAGTCAGCAGCAAAACCCCAAACAGAACCCAGGGATTTATCAAGAAATTGTTAGGGAATCCAGTGATGGGCAAGTTGAAGGGATTGCATCTGTATCCTGGCATTTTCTTGCCCAAGGGTTTACTCTCAGAAACCTACCTGGAAGCCCATCGGATTGTGAAGATGAACAAGAGTGAGGATGATGAGTCTGGGGCTGGAGAGCTCAGCAGGGAGGAGCTGAGGCAGATTGCAGGTGAGGGTCAGGGGAGATAGAGGAAATTCCACTGCATCCTAGCCCCCTTTTCCCCCAAAAAACACAACCTTAACTTATCTACAGAGGACGATTTCTACGAAAAGCTGGCAGCTTCAATCGCCCCAGAAATATATGGGCACGAAGATGTGAAGAAGGCACTGCTGCTCCTGCTAGTGGGGGGTGTGGACCAGTCTCCTCGAGGCATGAAAATCCGGGGTAAGAAGGGAAAAGGGAGAGGCTCGGGGGGATGAAGTCATTTAGGAGAAAAAAAGGATGACAGGTGTCTCTTAGGTCACAGTATAAGAGTGTACATCTTGCCTTCGTGGACACAGGCAGGGCTTAGAAGTAATGCTGGGTATTAGAGGGAGGCAGAACTCAAAATTGCTCTGTTGTTGTCCAAGAATTGGGAGAAGAGTCATTCCAGGGCTGCCTTCCCTTCCTCCAGGCAACATCAACATCTGTCTGATGGGGGATCCTGGTGTGGCCAAGTCTCAACTCCTGTCGTACATTGATCGGCTGGCCCCCCGCAGTAAGTAGTTGGGCCTTGGGAGAGGTGGACATAGTGACAGATAGGGCCACAGTGTTTATTCAAAAAGTGGGGGTGCATCCTGGCTCACACTTGTAACCCCATTGCTCTGAGAGGCTAAGGCAGAAGAATTGTTTGAGACCAGGTTGGTCTACTAAAAAGTTTTGGCCGGGCGCAGTGGCTCAAGCCTGTAATCCCAGCACTTTGGGAGGCCGAGGTGGGCGGATCACGAGGTCAGGAGATCGAGACCATCCTGGCTAACATGGTGAAACCCCGTCTCTACTAAAAAATACAAAAAACTAGCCGGGCAAGGTGGCGGCGCCTGTAGTCCCAGCTGCTCGGGAGGCGTGAACCCGGGAGGCGGAGCTTGCAGTGAGCTGAGATCCGGCCACTGCACTCTAGCCCGGGCCACAGAGCGAGACTCCGTCTAAAAAAAAAAAAAGTTTTTTTGTTTGGGTGTTTTTTTGTTTGTTTTTCTTTTTTTGAGATGGAGTCTCAGTCACCCAGGCTGGAGTGCAATGGCGTGGTCTCGGCTCACTGCAACCTCTGCCTCCCAGGTTCAAGCGATTCTCTCTCCTCAGTCTCCCGAGTAGCTGGGACTACAGACGCGTGCCACCACACTTGACTAATTTTTGTACTTTTAGTAGAGATGGGGCTTTACTATGTTGGGCAGGCTGGTCTCGAACTCCTGACCTCATGATCTGCCTGCCTTGGCTTCGACCTCCCAAAGTGCTGGGATTACAGGTGTGAGCCACTGTACCTGGCCTCTACTAAAAAGTTTTAAAAATTAGTTGCGTGTGGTAGTGAGTGCCTATAGTCTAAGCTACTTGGGAGGCTGAGGCCGGAGGATGGCTTGAGCCCAGGACCCAAGGTTTCAGTGAGCCACAGTTGTGCTCTGAAGAGAACCGGTGGAAGGGGAAGGGGCACGTTGCCAGCACCCCACAGATCCTCGGGCGTCTCGAGGGCCTGGGGGAGGGAGTCGAATGATCCCAGCGCAGCCCTTGCCTCCCTGGCCCATTTGTTGTCCTTTCTTGTTCTGTCTTACGGTACCTTATTTCTTCTCTTCCAGGCCAGTACACAACAGGCCGGGGCTCCTCGGGAGTGGGGCTTACAGCAGCTGTGCTGAGAGACTCCGTGAGTGGAGAACTGACTTTAGAGGGTGGGGCTCTGGTGCTGGCTGACCAGGGCGTGTGCTGCATTGATGAGTTCGACAAAATGGCCGAGGCCGACCGCACAGCCATCCACGAGGTCATGGAGCAGCAGACCATCTCCATTGCCAAGGCCGGCATCCTCACTACACTCAATGCCCGCTGCTCCATCCTGGCTGCTGCCAACCCTGCCTATGGGCGCTACAACCCCCGCCGCAGCCTGGAGCAGAACATACAGCTGCCTGCCGCGCTGCTCTCCCGGTTTGACCTCCTCTGGCTGATTCAGGACCGGCCTGACCGAGACAATGACCTACGGTGAATGGAGCTCAACACCCAAAGAGAGGTCCCCTGTAATGATGTATAGGGAGGAGGGGAGGTGAATCACAAAACAAATTCTGCGCTCCTGGAAACCCCAGAGCCTCGCCCTTGCAGCAGGGGCTGGTCCATGGTTCTCGGGGAAATGGTGGGTTGGGGCTGAAATGCTGATGAGGATTTTCAGGAAAGCATGTCCCTCCTACACTGTAAGGAAGTGGCGGAGTTAAGGGAGGGACACCTAAGAGGACATGGATGTGTAGCCCTATAAAGGGTGTTCCTTCTGGCCTCCCCTCTATCCAGGTTGGCCCAGCACATCACCTATGTGCACCAGCACAGCCGGCAGCCCCCCTCCCAGTTTGAACCTCTGGACATGAAGCTCATGAGGTAGGAGAGCTGGGTGCAGACGGGCAAACGTTGGGTGGGCCATGCAAGCCTCCTGAAGAAGTGCTTAATCTTAGGGTGTGTTTTTCACACCACCACTTCCCGCTTCGGACATGACCAGAGCCTGAGATCAGCTTTTAAGTGGAAAATTCCACACTTCATACAATAGGGACATGGGAAACTTTCCTACACATTTTTTTTTTTTTTTTTTGAGACAAAGTCTTGCTCTATCGCCAGGCTGGAGTGTAGTGGTGTGATCTCAGCTCACTGCAAACTCTCCCTCCCAGGTTCAAGCAATTCCCCTGCCTCAGCCTCCTGAATAGCTGGGATTACAGGCGCGTGCCATCGTGCCCAGCTGATTTTTTGTGTTTTAGTAGAGAGCGGTTTCATCATGTTGGCCAGGATGGTCTTAATCTCCTGACCTAGTGATCTGCCCGCCTCTGCCTCCTAAAGTGCTGGGATTACAGGTATGAGCCACTGCCTGGCCCACAAAAATATTTTTAATAAAATTGCCTTCAGGTTATATGTGTCAGTTGTATATGAAATATGGGTGAATTCCATGTTTAGACTGGAGTCCCATCCCCAAGCTATGCCATTATGTATGTGCAAATACTCCAAAATCTGAAGTCTAAAACACCTGCTCCCAGGCATTCTGGATACTCAACCTCTATCGCTATTTTTCCACGAGCCTCCAGTGTTCCCTCAGGTTTTAACTCCCTTTTAAATATTCTGTAAACTGTTCTTTTTAAATATATCTGTTTTGCCATGTCATGCGCTCAGAGGAGGGATCTGGATCATCTCTTAATGACAGATGGATTTGTCTTACCCTTACAAAGGCCGTTTTCCCGAAAAAAAAAAAAGAAATAGCTTGGGAGGGTACTCGGGGGTTATATGTTTGGTGAAATCCATCAAATCCATGTTTGGTGATATTCAAGTCAAGCAAATACCCACTAATTTGTTTTTTCCACTTTCCTGGAGGGGACCATGTTAAATGGGGAGCCCTGGTGCAGAAAACAACATGGGCTCATATTCACTCCCTTCCCCATCTCCCTCTTCTGCTTCCCCATGAACCTTCCCCCACAGGCGTTACATAGCCATGTGCCGTGAGAAGCAGCCCACGGTGCCAGAGTCTCTGGCTGACTACATCACGGCAGCGTATGTGGAGATGAGGCGAGAGGCTTGGGCTAGTAAGGATGCTACCTATACTTCTGCTCGGACCCTGCTGGCTATCCTGCGCCTTTCCACTGCTCTGGTAAGTGCCCAAACTGCTGGAGGACCATCTGTTTTGACCTTAAAGGGGCAGCTCCTTACCATGCTCTCATCACCGACTCCCTCCTGCTCCAGCCCTGCCGGGGCTAAAGTGCTGACAGTGCAGATAGTGGTCCTCTCCGTGCTACCGCACTGTGGGTACTTGCTGCTCCAGCAGGGCACGCACAGCGTCCGTGGAGGGAAAGGCCTTTTCCCCACTTGTTAACCTTCACTGAGTGGGTGGTTGGGATCTGTTTCACTCCGTGTCCTAGATCCTGTGCTACAGACCTTCCTTTCTGTCCTCCCGTCTTGGACCTCAGTCCTGGGGGCTCCAAAGTGCTGTTCGTGCAGGTAGTGTGATTAACCGACCTACTGCTGAGCTAGCACTTCCCGAGCCCCCAGGACACGTTCTCTCTGCCAGTTGTCTTGGCTGAGCTCCCCAAGCTCCATCTGTCATGCTGGGGAGCCCAGTGGAGTTCAAAAGGGTCTGGTCTCCCTCACAGGACAGCTGAACTCCGGGACTGGCCAGTGTTGAGAGGCGGAGACTTGGGCAATTGCTGGACGCTGCCCTGGGCATTGCACTTGTCTCGGTCTGACAGTGCCGGCCCAACACTGCGGATGCTGGGGGGGTGGGGGGCTCCTCTCCTGTTTTGTGAGTAGGTGACCCATGGGCTGCCCAGCCTTAAAGCCAGAACAAGGGTGTTCCCTGACCTTGTTCCACTGCCCTCCTCCCGTTCCCATCTCTCCCCTACCTTCCCCTTAGGCGCGTCTGCGAATGGTGGACGTAGTGGAGAAGGAAGATGTGAATGAAGCCATCAGGCTAATGGAGATGTCAAAGGACTCTCTTCTGGGAGACAAGGGGCAGACAGCTAGGTGAGTGGTTTAGTGAAGGACAAAGCTAAGTCACTTTGGCTTTTGTGTCCATGTGTCTGAGGTTGGCCTCAATTCTAACACTGACCATCATTGTTCTCTGTTGATGTCGAGCATTCTTGTTTATACCCTGACCTTACACACCCACTCATTTCCTTCAGGACTCAGAGACCAGCAGATGTGATATTTGCCACCGTCCGTGAACTGGTCTCAGGGGGCCGAAGCATCCGGTTCTCTGAGGCAGAGCAGCGCTGCGTATCTCGTGGCTTTACACCCGCCCAGTTCCAGGCGGCTCTGGATGAATATGAGGAGCTCAACGTCTGGCAGGTCAATGCTTCCCGGACACGGATCACTTTTGTCTGATTCCAGCGTGCTTGCAAGCCTGGGGTCCTCTTGTTCCCTGCTGGCCCGCCCCTTGGGAAGGGGCAGTGATGCCCTTGAGGGGAAGGAGGAGCCCCTCTTTCTCCTATGCTGCACTTAATTCTTTCTGCTAATAAAGTGTTTGTAGCTTGCCACCTTCTAGCCTGGGCCTTTCATTAAAACAGGGTATTGTGTGTTTTTTAGATTCCTACCTGTTCCTTTTTATGTTCCTATTTCATCCACTTAGTAAATTGAGTAAGCTGCATCTCCCTGCCAGGCCCCAGTATAGATGCTGGGGATGTGGCAAAGACTAAGTGTTCCCTGTTTGGAGATACTTGAGCTGGGGCTCCACTTTTTGAGCCCCCCAACTCCCTTATTTAGTCTTACACTGCCTGTGTGCCAGTCAGGCTCTGGGGATACGGTGCCAATATGAAATGCAGTGTCTCTTTGTTTTTCCCCTTTTCTAGCAGATAGGTCATTACTTAAACTGCTTAGTTTCCAACTCCCACTCTAAAGCTCTGGTTAGCGGGTGATGAAAATCGGCACAAGTGATCACATACAGCAGTTCCAACCTTTAGACCACTTCCTAGCTGCCTCTCCAAGATATGTAGTAAACGGTCATTAAGAAACTCCCTCTTGGTAATTCACAATGCCCACAGGATCAAGGCTTGGAGTTGTTTCTAATAAAAATCTGCTTACTATCCCTTCTGTTTTGCGTGTGTGAAAAGTTAATTTCGCTCGGGAAAGTAGTCAATTGTCACGTTTATAGGGCTGGGCTATGTAAGATGATGTCAACGGTGACATTAAAGTGTAGAACAGAGATCGCTTAGGTGGAAGCAGGCAGCCTTGGATGCTAATGACAGTCCATGTGACACGGGGTCACTTGAAATGGCAGTGCCTCCCTCACTGAAAAGCATCAGAAGGGCTTGTGAGCAAGGCTCACGATGAACCTCAATGAACATCCAAGTTGACAAACCAGTGTGGTGTCTAACAGAGAGGACAGCACCACCAGCAGGGGTGCTCGGGGGCTGCTCCCCTTTATTATTGACAGCGGTTTCTCTCAATGAAGTATAGCGCCCTCCCCTTTGGGACAGTTGCCTGACCCCTGTCCATCAGCCCTTGAAGTACCCTCATCAGAAGAAGAGCCCGCGCATTCGCCTGCCGATGCCTTGTCGATCGTAGAGGACGTTGAACTTGTTCACAAACTGGTTCATGGTGTTGCACGTTTTGGTGATGGTGCCGAGGTAGGCCATGAGCCCCACGTCGTTGCATTGCTGGGAGGGAACAGAAAGGACAAGTTCCTCAGGGGATCCCTCGTGGCATGCCCAGGGAACAACAGTCCCCTGTCCTCCACGTGAAAGTGACAGCATGAGCCCCACCTCCCCATCCAGGTTTTAAACTCACATCATAAAAATCTGTCTTGAACTTGTCTGTGCTGAGCACCGGGAGGCAGTGACACAGAGCATAGGCCTCCCGCAGTATCTCATGATTAAAGGGGACCTCTCCTAAAGGCACAAAAAGAGGCTGCATTAGTTTGGATGCTGTCACTTCCCCAGGAGGGAGAGGAAGAATGCCAGGGAAGTGCCCAGGGAAGCCCCTGTCCTACCCGCTTCAGAGGCCTTGACATACTCCAAGATGAGCTTGACGCGGCTGTGCAGCATCTTGATGGCGCTGTGCTGTGCTATCAGGTGTTCGGCCACTGCAAGAGGACGAGGGCAGGAGGAGGTTGAGACGTGGTCACACCTTCCAACCCCACTTCCAAGAAATCCCCTCCATTACCAGTGGAGTTCTCTCCACTGCCTGTTGCTGTCATTCGGGCTACATGGTCTACACCAATGCGTTCCGCTTCCTCTGTGGCCAGAGTGTAGGTCAGCTCAGCAAACAGCATTGTGGCCTACAGGGCAAGGTAACCCACAAAGGGAGAATCAAAAGCAGGAAAGAGGCCAAGAGCAGGATCTGAGGGTTGAAGGGTACGGTATTACCTCTCCATTGATTATATCGATGACAGACTCAAAAACGCTGACAGGAAGCTGTGAAGGAGATGGAGAAACCTGAATACTATATGCCAACATTTGGACTAGCTGCTTTCACCCATTTCCTCTCATCTCATCTTCCCAAGAAACCAGTGAAGTAGGGATTACCTCCCTTCACGGTTTGCAGATGAAATGACTAAGCCAGAGTCACAGCTGTTAAGTGGCACCTGGCATTCCCCAATAGAGGAGTATCACACAGTAAAAGGCAACAGTGACAATCACGACAGAGTAGGCATGGGGTATTACTCACATCTGTGTGCTTGGTCATAGGGTTCAGCTTCAGAAAGAGGGGGCTCTCGATGATCTCACACACCTGGAAGAGAAGGACAATGCACAGAAGTCAGTGACCCCCACCTTTCTCCTTCCCCTCATTCTCCATTCTCTGCCCCAGCATGCACAGGTGTGAGCATGTATACCTGCTTATGGACGTGGATGTCCGAGGGGTCAGGTGGCCCCCCTGTGGTATACCAACCCAGAAACTCCAGCTCCTTGAACACCTGTTTAACTGGAGGGGAAGGGGCCAGAACACACAGTAATTCTTTTTTTTTTTTTTTTGAGATAGAGTCTCGTTCTGTCGCCTAGGCTGGAGTGCAGTGGCACGATCTTGGCTCACCACAACCTCTGCCTCCTAGGTTCAAGCAATTCTGCCTCAGCCTCCTGAGTAGCTGGGACTTCAGGCATGCACCACCATGCCAGGCTAATTTTTGTATTTTTAGTAGAGATGGGGTTTCACTATGTTTGCCAGGATGGTCTCTAACTCCTGACCTCATGATCCGCCCGCCTCGGCCTCCCAAAGTGCTGGGATTATAGGCCTGACTCACTGCACCCGGCCTGACATAGTAACTCTTTAAACCATCCTTCCTCAATGTGAAACTCCTGGTGTATTTTCACCAGCTTCTCCTCCCTCCTCAAATCCTGGCTCAGTTTAGAATAATTACTCCTTTCTATCCTGTCTTCTCTCATCCTTTACTTTCTTTTTGAGAAAGAATTCTGAACGTGTTCTTTTTCTGAGATCTCTCCAGCTACTCTCTTCACTTTTTCTCCTCTGTTCTTGGCCACCTCTCGGGTTTCTTTCCAACCCTCTCCATCTTCCCCACCTTGTACATTTTTTTAAACTCCCACTCCTCTTCCCCACATCTATTCCACTCTCACACTGCTCCTCCTTGGTGTAATAATATTCCTTGTCAATGATAATCTTCTCTTCCACGGTGTGGGACAGCAGCTCAAAGGAGTTCATCACCTCGATATTTCGGCCCTCCTGCTTGCCAATCAAAGCCCCAATCACTGGCAAAGAGAATGACATGGAAAAGGTGACGTTAAAGAGACTTCTATGACCCGAGGGTCTGAGATGAGTGGGAACCAAGTATTGGGGAAACGATGATTTGGGGGAGGGGAATTGGCTCCAGTAAAGGAAGCGGAAAAGACCACTGTCTGGGGGAGGTGAGCAAGGAGAGTGGAGTCTATGCTCAACACTCACCCTGCACAGGCCGCCCCTCCTGGGAGCGCATGCGGATCCAGTGGTCGGAGATGTTGAGAATGACAAGGGGATGGAGAGCGACGGAAACACTCCCAGTCACTCCGGAGGCCATCACGCTGGGAACTACTAAGGGTGGAGGAAAAGAGAGAGGGTGAGAGTCCGGGCCCTACGTTCTTCCCTGGAGATGGCAGTGGGGGACGGCGGAGCCCGGGCCACACTTTTCCTCCCGCAACTTATCCCAGGGAAAGATGTTGCTGCTCCGCCCTCCTCCCTTCTCCCGGGAGCACAGCGAGGCCTCAACGCACCCCTGAAGGAGGTCTCCAGAAGCCGCCCGCGCACGGCCCGTTACCTGCTGCATCCACCTCCATCCCGCTGCTCCCTCCGGTCCCGTTTGTAGCTGCAGCCGCCGCCGCCGCCGCCGCCATTTTCCCCGCGCCCGCCAGCCTCGGCCCCGCCCCCTTCCTTCCCGGCTTCCGTAAGGCGAGCAGCGCATGTTCAGTATCTCCGCGGCGAGCGGCGGGCTTGGCGTCCGGGGAGCAGGCAGTTCCCGGGTCGCGGCGGGCGGCACTCGGTGCGGGGAAGCTCGACGGCCTCTGGGCTTCGGTCCCTGCGGGTTTTCCCAGACTCTGTCCCCGCCTGTCGCCTGCGGGTGACCTTTGACAAATTAACGACTTGATCGTCCTCGTCTGTAAAATTGGGGTAAGAACTCCTAGTTCTTCAGGCTGTTGCAGAATGAATGACATGTCGTGTTATTTCCCTCACAATAAAATCCAGACAACTAACCACAGCCTGCAAGGCCCTGCCTGATCTGGCCCCGGTCTGGCCTCTACTTTTCTAGCCCTTGATCTTCAGGCTACAGCTGCACTGGCCCTCATGTCTGGTGGTGGTGGTTTGTTTTGTTTTGTTTGAGACAGGGTCTCGCTCTATCGCCCAGGCTGGAGTGCAGTGGCCTGATATCAGCTCACTGCACCCTCAAACTCTCGGGCTCAAGTGATCCTCCCATTTCAGCCTCCCGAGTAGCTGGGACTACAGGTGCACCCCACCGCACCCAGCTAATTTTATTATTATTTTTTATTTTGATAGAGACATGAGTCTCACTAGGTTGTCCAGGCTGGTCTCCAACTCCCTGACAGAAGCGATCCTCCATCCTCCGCCTCCCAAAGCACTGGGATTACAGGCATGAGCCACCACACCCAGCTCTCCGTGTCTGTTTTTCACATGCCTCACTCTCGCATTCAGGAGCCTGTGGTTCCTTCTCTTATTCATCATGGTATCCCCTGTGATCAACACGGTGCCTGACACATTGGTGCCTAGATACTTTTTGAGTGAATGAAGGAATAATTTGGGATGGAATCTGGTGTTGAGTTGCTCCATCTTGTGAAAGTTGCAGATACCAGGACAAAAATCACATTGTCAAGTCCAAACAAATTGGAGCCATGAGAACACCAAGGAGACGGGCTCATGCTTGCATGTCTGAAATAGGGACTGTCTCAAGGACTTTCGAAAATAACCCCACAAGGCCAAGCATAGTGGCTCACACCTGTAATCCCAGCACTTTGGGAGGCCAAGGCTGGCCAATCACTTGAGGTCAGGAGCTTGAGACCAGCCTGGCCAACATAGTGAAACCCTGTCTCTACTGAAAATACAAAAATTAGCCGGACCTGGTGGCATGTGCCTGTAGTCCCAGCTACTCGGGAGACTGAGGCAGAAGAATTGCTTGAACCCGGGAGGGAGAGGCTGCAGTGAGCTGAGATGGCACCACTGCACTCCAGCCTGGACGAGATAGAGTGAGACTCCGTCTCAAAAATAAATAAGTAAATAAATAAATAAAATAACTCCACAAGGCCAGGCATGGTGACTCACACCTGTAATCCCAGCACGTTGGGAGGCCAAGGTGGGAGGATCACTTGAACCCAGGAGTTTGAGACCGGCCTTGGCAACATGGTGAGACCTTGTTTCTACAAAAAATGAAAACAAAATTAGCTGGGTATGGTGGGGGCATGCTGAAGAAATTTATGCTTGGGAACTGAGTCAAAACTCCCTTCCTTTTTGTTCCCAGATAGCTGTAATTCCACAACCCTGTGTCATAGCCTCATACATAAGCCAGGTTCCTACAATGGCAAAGGGCATATACCTCCCTAGATGGTCTCCCTTACAAATTCCTTGCCAGGAAATTCCTCATTAGCCTCTAAATCTTTCAGCATAAACACTCCCCCTATAAACCAGCCCTAATCCGAGTTCTGTGAAATCTCATACTGACAATGTTGATTACAAGCTCATCTTCCCAATTATAGAACAAGGAAGAGACCAGGAATCATTCCTCCACCTATCATGAGACAGATGCATAATTGACTTTTTCCTCCACTCCCTCTTTTCAAATGTTTATTGTATCTTACATAAAATGTAGATTTACCAAACACTAATGAGAACCTCACAAAAAAGTAACCATTTGCAGCAGGGTGCGGTGGCTCATGCCTGTAATCCCAGCGCTTTGGGAGGCGAGTGCATCACTTGAGGCCAGGAGTTCAAGACCAGCCTGGCCAACATGGTGAAACTCCATCTCTACTAAAAAGACAAAAATTAGCCGGGTGTGGTGGTGCCCACCTGTAATCCCAGCTACTCAGGAGACTGAGGCAGGAGAATCGCTTGAGCCTGGGAGGTGGAGATTGCAGTGAGCTGAGATGGACCCTTTGGACTCCAGCCTGGGCAACACAGTGAGACTCTATTTCAAAAAATAAAGTAAAATAACCATTTGCTGGACTGAGCACAGTGGCTCACGCCTGTAATCCCAGCACTTTGGGAGGCCGAGGTGGGCAGATCATGAGATCAGGAGATCGAGACTGTCCTGGCTAACACGGTGAAACTCCGTCTTTACCTAAAATACAAAATATTAGCTGGGAGTGGTGGCACACACCTGTAGTACCAGCTACTTGGGAGGCTGAGGCAAGAGAATCGCTTGAACCTGGGAGGCGGAGGTTGCAGTGAGCCGAGATCGCGCCATTGCACTCCAGCCTGGCGACAGAGTGAGACTCTTTCCAAGAAAAACAAAACACGCGGTCGGGCGCGGTGGCTCAAGCCTGTAATCCCAGCACTTTGGGAGGCCAAGACGGGCGGATCATGAGGTCAGGAGATCGAGACCATCCTGGCTAACACGGTGAAACCCCGTCTCTACTAAAAAAATACAAAAATCTAGCTGGGCGAGATGGTGGGCGCCTGTAATCCCAGCTGCTCGGGAGGCTGAGGCAGGAGAATGGTGTAAACCCGGGAGGCGGAGCTTGCAGTGAGCTGAGATCCGGCCACTGCACTCCAGCCCGGGCGACAGAGCGAGACTCCGTCTCAAAAAAAAAAAAAAGGAAAACAAAACAAAACAAAACAAAAAACATTTGCTTCACTGCCTCTCCTTCTGCTTTATTTTCCTCTTGCATGCCTTCTTCCCTTAAATACTGAGTTCCTGGCCAGGCACAGTGGCTCATGCCTGTAATCTCAGCACTTTGGGAGGCCAAGGTGGGTGAATCACCTGAAGTCAGGAGTTCAAGACCAGCCTGGTTTCGACCAGTAGAGATGGTGAAACCCTGTCTCTACTAAAAATACAAAAATTAGCCAGGCATAGTGGTGCATGCCTGTAATCCCAGCTATTCGAGAGGCTGAGGCAGGAGAATCACTTGAACCCGATAGGCAGAGGTTGCAGTGAGCTGAGATCACGCCACCACACTCCAGCCTGGGTGACAGAGCAAGACGCTGTCTCATAAAAAACCCAAAAATTCACATCTGGCAAGCCTAGGCTGTTCCACCCCCTCCTTACCCCTAAGCCTAAGCAAGTTGCACACACTGCTCCTTCTGCCTCCCCTACAAAAAGGGGTACAGACACGTAGAAAGAGCCAGACAGACTCTGGCTCTAGATGTCTGTATCCCCATCCGCAGTGTAAGCTCCTAGAAAGCAGGTGGAGAACTGTGTTATGACCCTGAACAGCCCCGTATGGTGACAGTTGTAACTTACAGGGGAATTATGCAATCTCTCCGTTTAGGAGCCTGGACGAAGGAAAGTTGAAGGGGCCAGCAACCCTCAATGGAACGGACTTGAGAAATCCTGCAGGAAGAGGGGTCTTCTGGCCAAAGGGAAGTTAAAAATGAATTTATCTTATTCTAGTCCCCAGCGATAAACCAACCAGGTCTGGACAAACTGAGAGGGTTGTCAAAGAAAAGTACATAAGGCCTTGTTTCTGTTTGGAAAAATGAGGTCAGAAAAATGTATCTCTTTCGCGAGATGTTGGCTCACTGCAACCTTCACCTCCTGGGTTCAAGCGATGATTCTTGTGCCTCAGCCTCCCAAGTAGCTGAGATATCAGGCTTGTGCCACCACACCTGGCCAATTTTTTTATTTTTAGTAGAGACGGGTTTTCGGCATGTTGGCTAGTCTGTTCTCAGACTCCTGGCCTCAAATGATCCGCCTGCCTGGGCCTCCTAAAGTGCTAGCATTACAGGCATGAGTCACCGTGCCTGGCCAGAAAAATGTATCTCTTTGGTGCGGTGGCTCAAGCCTGTAATCCCAGCACTTTGAGAGGCCGAGACGGGTGGATCACAAGGTCAGGAGATCAAGACCATCCTGGCTAACACGGTGAAACCCCGTCTCTACTAAAAAATACAAAAAACTAGCCGGGCGAGGTGGCGAGCGCCTGTAGTCCCAGCTACTTGGGAGGCTGAGGCAGGAGAATGGCCTAAACACGGGAGGCGGAGCTTGCAGTGAGCTAAGATCCGGCCACTGCACTCTAGCCTGGGCGACAGAGCGAGACTCCGTCTCAAAAAAAAAAAAAAAAAAAAAAAAGATTGAGTTGGCTTTATTAGGGATTCATGAACTGGCACCACCCAGTCTACAAAACAGAAAGGAAGCCATGTGTGATGGTGTGTGCCTGTGGTCCCAGCTACTCTGGAGGCTGAGAAGGGAGGATTGCTTGAGTCCAGGAGGTTGAAGCTGTAGTGAGGTAGGATCATGTCACTGCACTTCAGCCTGGGTGACAGAGTGAGACCCTGTCTCTAAAAAAAAAAGACTTCATATGTTGAAGAAGGCAGAGGAAAGCATGAACATGATGAGGTGCTTTCCTTCTATTGACAGCTGTTGTGATACCTCAGTTCTTATCTTCTTAGTTTAAAGTAATTTAAGGCCAGGTGCAGTGGCTCACACCTGTAATCCCAACATTTTAGGAGGCTGAGGTGGGCGGATCCCTTGAGCTCAGGAGTTTGAGACCAGTCTGGGCAACATGCTGAAACCCTGTCTCTACAAAAAAGTAGCCAGGCGTGGTGGCATGCATCTGGGGTTCCAGCTACTCGGGAGGCTGAGGTGGGAGGATTGCTTGACCCTGTGAGGTGGAGGTTGCAGTGAGCCAAAATCACAACACTGCACTCCAGCCTGGGTGACAGAGTAAGACCCCCATCTCAAAAGAAAATAAAACATTTAAAGAAACACACAGGAGGCCGGGCATGGTGGCTCACACCTGTAACCCCAGCGCTTTGGGAGGCTGAGGCGAGACAAGCCTGACAAACATGGTGAAACCTTGTCTCTACTAAAAATACAAACAAATTAGCTGGATGTGGTGTCACACACCTCTAGTCCCAGCTACTTGGGAGGCTGAGGCATGAGAATTGCTTGAACCCAGGAGGCGGAGGTTGCAGTAAGCCAAGATCACGCCACTCCACTTCAGCCTGGGTGACAAGAGCAAGACTCTGTCTCAACAACAACAACAACAAAAAAAAAAAAAAAAAAAAAGAAAAAGAAAAAGAAAAAAAGAAACACATGTCAAAGGAAATCCAGCATAGAGTAATTTATTGCAAAAGGAAAATAATATCTTGAAAGTTAAGTGCAGAGTAGACAGTACACCCTGAGAGAGAGAGAGAGTTAGTTCAGGGAGGGCTGCTCCTAAGGATGAAACAGCAAAGGCTGGCTCTAGAGAGACCCCCTTTGTGGGGCGGGGGGGTCTTACACGATTATTCCTAAGGGGGTGGGAGAGGTGTTACTAGTAACCATGTTCTGGGTGGTCCTCTAGGTGCACATGCGCAGTGGTTGTACAGGCTTGTTGATACATTGCATGTTTCATTAGCATCTTAAATCTCCACCCAGGGGTGTGTTTTTTACTATGATAATGAGCAAAGGGACAGGTGAAATCAAAATGCGCATGCCCCCTACAGGCGACAGTCCCTACTGGAGAGAGCTCTGCTTGAATGAGTTCAATTACAATGCAAATGCTGGGGCTTACTATGTTGACTGTGCGGTCACCACGGTTGCCGCGTCTCCAGGACACGGTCACTTCCTTGACTACCTATCCCACCTCGCTTCCACCTGTAGCTTCCTTTTTTTTTTTTTTTTTTTTGAGACAGAGTCTCACTCTGTGGCCCAGGCTGGCGTGCAGTGGTTGGATGTCGACTCACTGCAACCTCCGCCTCCTGGTTTCAAGCGATTCTCCTGTCTCAGCCTCCAGAGTAGCTGGGATTACAGGCGCCCGCCACCATGCCCAGGTAATTTTTTTGTATTTTTAGTAGAGACAGGGTTTTGCCATGTTGGCCAGGCTGGTCTCAAACTCTTGACCTCAGGTGATCCGCCCGCCTCGGTCTCCTAAAGTGCTGGGATTACAGGCGTGAGCCTCCGCGCCCGGCCGGTAGCTTCCTCTTTTCTGCTCTCATCACCTGTACACGGGTTTTTTCCTCATGTCAACTCTGTGATGGGCTGGAATGTTTTCTTCAGATGTGGGTAATTTAAAGGGGACATTTTTGCAAGACACCAACAAAAAATCGGTTTGTTTAGAGGCAAGTTTTAAATCAGGGTCCATTTTTTTAATATTGATGAATCCTTCAAGAATTGTATATTTACTGCTGCCCTTCGCGAGCAAGCCTGAGAAGCGCGGGCTCGACATCTCCGTGCGCCCCAGCCGCCGGCCCCCAAGGCAGGCGACGCCGAAGCACATGTCCTGACGCCCAGGACCGTGGTCGGCCGCTTTCGCACGTGCGTGGCCAGCAGAGGGCGCAGCCGGCCAGCCCCACAGCGAAAGATCGCCGAGTGCCGCGTCAGCGATCAAGCTCCTTGCCCTCGCCGCCTGCCAGCTGCCCTGAGTCAGCAAACCAGAGAGGCGAGGACCTCCCATTTTCCTAGACAGAACAAGTGGGCGTTGGGGGCACGGGTGAGTGTCAAGAACAACCGACCCGGAAGCGAAATGAGGGGGAACTTCCGTTCTTTGTTCTGTCCCCGGTGTGTGGGTCTGTGACAGGGTCCAACAGGGCCTGGTCCGTGTCCGGTCCCCCAAATCTGTCGTCCCTGTCCCCCAGGGTGAGTCCACGCGTCCCCGGGTCTCGCGGTGAGACGGAGGCTGTGGTCGCCGGGGAAGGGGGTGGTGTCTGTGCCTCTGCGGCCCTTAGGGTTCCCCGGCCGGCCCGGAGCAGGGTGCGGGGAGGCGCCCCTCCGTCCCTTGCAGCCCGTCCTCTACTCCGCTTCCCCAGGGATCCCCCTAGCCTAGCGGGACCCTGCGTAGGGGTTAGTAATGGGGCTCCAGTTCTGGTTTTGTGACTTAAACGGGGCCCCAGCTGGAGCGTTTAAAAGTTTCAGCAGAGTGGTAGGGGCGCCTCTCTCTTAAAAGCAGCTAATGACAGCGACCCTAACTTGGTACTTCTCCCAGACGTTTTTATTTGATGTTAACACAGTAATTCGCGTCCGTGACAGGAGCTGGGTCCAAGGATCAGAGAAGTTCTGCGAAGCGTACGCAGTTAGCACGAGGGCTGGGAGTGGGTGCAGACTCCGATTCCAGGGGTAATCCTGCTGGAGCCCAGTGCATCGAGTGATAGATACACCCGGCTCAGGCTCCGTTTTCAGTTGTATTAGATTCCTGGTTTGATCCTCTCTCTGGAAGTGGGATTGAATCCACATCGGTGTTTACACTTTGAAGGGCTTGTGTAAACTCCAGGAGAGGATAGCAGAGTGATGAACCTGAAACCGATGGACTAATTAGAGGAACTAAGCGTATTATTTTCTCCAGAAAAGACATTTGTGGAGAGTGGGCACCATTTGATTATATGTGTTTGATGGACAGTCAGGTGAAAGGAGAAGATCCTGTTGTTTAAGCTCTTTTGTTTTTTTAAAAATTATTTATTTTTGAGACAGTCTCTCTCTGGAGTGCAGTGGCGCGATGGCAGCTCACTGCAACCTCCGCCTGCCGGTTCAAGCGCTTCTCCTGCTTCAGCCTTCCGAGTGGTTGGGACTACAGGCGCCCGCCACCACACCCGGCGAATTTTTTTGTATTTTTAGTAGAGACGGGGTTGCGCCCTTTTGGCCAGGTTGGTCGCCAACTCCTGACCTCAAGTGATCCCAACTTTGAGATCCCACTCGCCTCGGCCTCCCAAAGTGTTGGGATTACAGGCGTTAGCCACCGTTCCCGGCACTTTTTTTTTTCCTTTTAAAATTTTTGTGTGTATTAAGGTCTTGCTCTGTTGCCCCCGGCTGGAGTGCAGTGGTGCCATCATGGGTCACTGTAGCCTGGAACTCTTCCCACCTCAGCCTCCTAAAGTGCTGGGGTTACAGGTGTGAGCCACTGCATGTGGCCAGTCATTGAATTTCTGTCATGCACTAGGTCTCTGTAAGGTGAAGGTCCAAGGAGACAGATTTTCATCGAATCACCTGAAGACTTCTAATGGCTCAGCTGTGCAATGTGGATCCCCTGCTGAAGTAGTTGGTAGCACAGTATCTAGCAAGTTAGCTGACAGAACGTTAGAACTTTCTTACCCTGCGTGGAGGTGGACCTAAGAAACTACCATTCCCCTTCATCTCTCCACGGGTGCAACACAAATACTACTAGTTGTGGTGGTGGTCTTAATTGGTATTTATTAGCATATAATAAGTATTCTCTCTTTTTTTCCTTTTCTCTAAATATCTTGATTAGAAATGAAGTTTAGGGTGGACGCGGTGGCTCACACCTGTAATCCCAGCGCTTTGGGAGGCTGAGGCGAGAGGATCACTTGAGGCCAGGAGATTGAGACCAGCCTGAGCAACATAGTGAGGCTGCATTTCTACAAAAATAATTTAAAAATACTCAGCCAGATGTGGCAGTGCACACCTTCAGTCCCAGCTCCTTGGGAGGCTGAGCTGGATCACTTGAACTCAGGAGTTTGAGGCTGGAGTGAGCTTAAACTCACTGCACCTCAGCCTGAGCAGCAAAGTCAGACCCTGTCTCACATGGAAAAAAAAAAAAAAGATGTTTGCATGAATATTTTAAATTCCTTTTTTTCTCCCTTAATCACACAGCGTTGGCATCGACAAAAGTCAGAATTCCCGGGAACTTGAAGAGAGGCTGTTAAATTCCCAGTAATTGCTCCTTTGGCCTTCTAGGGACTGACTTCAAAGAAGGAAGGAAATAATCAGGCAGGTAAAGCTTTCCGTGTCTCGTTCTCACTGCCAGGCCATCTATCGCGGTCCCCAGGGGCAGCACCAGGGAGTGAGGCTGGCAACAGAGCAGGGGAAGGGCCCCGCCTGGACCTGAAGCCATGGGGGCACAATGGAGAGTTTTATTTCTGTGAGAAACACTGTTTACTGCTCCAGACACTGGGTGCTTGTTCTCAACAATATGCCTTTGAGTTCCAGCTTTGCTTAACCCAGCTGTGAGAGGGAGCGTTGCCTTTTTCTCTGGAGTCAGACCTTTGACCGGCCTTTCTAGGAGTTTGTACTGAAAGCTGACTTGTTGAGGGTGTCAGCTCATAAATAGCCCTGGAGATTGTAAAGGTGGTTGATAAGAGGATATGATGGTTGGCTCTGAGACACTGTTGAAGGGACCCTGCTGGGAGGGCGATAAGGTGTGTCACCTTGATTGCCAGTGGCCTGGCTTGTGCCTGAGTCAGTGCTTTCCACTGTGTAAGGGCACTGGTATTGGACATTCTGTATCCCATGCTACCCGAAGACCAGAGTTGTCCAAACTTGTAATTGACTTTCAAACAGGACTCCTCTTCCTTTGTTTTTTTTTTTTCTTTTATTCTCTCAAACATTCTTTTATCCAGCCCTCTTCCTTTGATGCCTTATGTGAGTGTAACAGTCTAATTATGAAGCACATACTTTTTGCATTCCTGATTTTTTTTTACTCCTTGCAGTTGTGAGTTGCGATAGAGTTAGCACTCAGCAAACATTTGGTATGTGAGCAAATGAGTAAAGAGATAATGAGAAGTAGATAAAATCCAGGGTTTTCTTTTTTTTTTGAGACGGAGTTGCACTCTGTTGCCCAGGCTGGAGTACAGTGGCGTGATCTCGGGTCACTGCCACCTCTGCCTCCCGGGTTCAAGCGATTCTCCTGCCTCAGCCTCCCAAGTAGCTGGAATTACAGGTGCATGTAACACCATGCCCATCTGATTTTTGTATTTTTTCCTTTTTTTTTTGAGACAGAGTCTCACTCTATTGCCCAGGCTGGAGTGCAGTGGCGTGATCTTGGCTTACTGCAAGCTCCGCCTCCTGGGTTCAAGTGATTTTCCTGCCTCAGCTTCCCGAGTAGCTGGGATTATAGGTGCGCACCACCATGCCCAGCTAATTTTTTGGATTTTTAGTAGAGATAGGGTTTCATCATGCTGGCCAGGCTGGTCTTGAACTCCTGACCTCATGATTTGCCCGCCTCAGCCTCCCAAAGTGCTGGGATTACAGGCATGAGCCACCATGCCCAGCCTGGGAGTAGTCTTTTTATGCCAGTAAATGTATATACCTGCTCCTGCATTTTGTTATAAATACTACTCAAAGCGGTGGGGGCAGCCAATGGTGGGATATTGTTGAGGAACTTGGGCCCTTTTTGTGGTCCTTGTGATAGTCTCATTTCAGGGAGTATATTTAGCAGGATCTAAAAGACTAGTCCCAGGCTGGGTGTGGTGGCTCACGCCTGTAATCGTAGCACTTGGGGAGGCTGGGGTGGGTGGATCACCTGAGGTCAGGAGTTCGAGACCACCCTGGCCAACATAGTGAAATCCTGTCTCTACAAAAAATACAAAAATTAGCTAGGCGTGGTGGCGCGAGCCTTTAATCCCAGCTACTTGGGAGGTTGAGGCAGGAGGATCACTTGAACCCGGAGGGCAGAGGTGGCAGTTAGCCAAGATTGCGCCATTGCACTCCAGCCTGGGTGACAAGAGTGAAACTCCATCTAAAAAAATAAATTATTTATAAAAGACTAGTCCCAGTTGCCGCATTTCTTCTCACTGTTCCTGGGTAGTCACTGAAATACTAGCTCTCATTTTTCTGTATCCAGGAGGTTTTTTTGAATTATCTTTGAACCTTGGACTTTTGCTTCTGCAGTGCTTCCTCATTCTCCTTCAAAACCTGCTTCCCGCTGAGTCTGCACGTAGGAGACCAGAGAGCACCTTGCCCTTCCATGGAAACTCAGGCCGATCTCGTATCTCAGGAACCTCAGGCCCTGCTTGAGAGTGGTGAGGAATAAGGACTCATTCATTCTATTACTCAGTCATTCAGCAGTCATCCATTGAAATCGCTCATTCACCAGGTACTAGGCTAACTACTGGAATCCAGATGTGAATAAGACACACTCTTTGTCATTCAGTAACTCACAGCCTAGTGGGGAAGCTGACTGAACAGTAATCAATGACAGCTTGATTGGTTTGATAATTGAGGCAGATTTTTTTTTTTTTGAGACGGAGTCTTGCTTATTGCTCAGGCTAGAGTGCAGTGGCACAGTCTCAGCTTACTGCAACCTCCACCTCCTGGGTTCAAGTGATTCTCCTGCCTCAGCCTCCCATGTAGCTGGGACTACAGGCACCCACTACCACGCCCAGCTAATTTTTGTAGAGACGGGGTTTTTGCCATGTTGGTCTGGCTGGTCTTGAACTCCTGAGCTCAGTGCCTACCTTGGCCTCCCAAAGTGTTGAAATTACAGGTGTGAGCCATCGCACCTGGCCACTGAGGCAGTTTTGAAGGGTTTTGAGTACCTCACGTGAGATTAAGGAAACCGTGTCAGTCATTCCATTTTTTGGGCATTCTATGCAGCTGACTTCATAGGCATAGTTTGTGCTTTTTAGGAGCATGCTTTTAGAGGAAGCGCTTGGGAATCATTTTGTGGGTCATAGGCAAAAAGATAGAGTTGAATAGGAAGCCACTAAAATATATTTTGCGGCCAGGCACGGTGGCTCACTCCTGTAATCCCAGCACTTTAGGAGGCTGAGGTGGGCAGATCACAAGGTCAGGAAATCAAGACCATCCTGGCCAACACAGTGGCCATCTCTACTAAAAATACAAAAAATTAGCTGGGCATGGTGGCATACGCTTGTAGTCCCAGCTATGCCAGAGGCTGAGGCAGGAGAATTGCTTGAACCTGGGAGATGGAGGTTGCAGTGAGCCGAGGTCACGCCACTGCACTCCAGCCTGGGCGACAGAGCGAGATGCTGTCTCAAAAAAAAAAAAAAAAATTGCAGAAAAAGATAAGAGATCCAACATAGAAAGAGGAAACATTTTTAGTGTACAGATTTGATCTGGGGTGGAGAGAAAGGAGCTGTGGGCATTGTGTTTCCAGTTAGGGTTGGGGTGGAGCTGCTGGTTTTTCTGTGGTCTAAGAACTTCATGCTGGGTGCAGTGGTGCACGCCTGTAATCACTAATCCCAGCTACTTGGGAGGCTGAGGCGGGAGGATCACTTGAGCCCAGCAGTTTGAGACCAGCCTGGGCAACATAGCAAAACCCACCTCAAAACAAAAAATAGACCGTGCAAGAGCAGGGTCGTATGTTTCTGGCCAAACTTGGGTGAATGGACAAGAATGCAGTCATCACTAAGATAGGACTGGGCGGCTGCATTGAGAGAAGAGTGACTGGAGAGAGAAGGGGGGGCCTGGGGCAGACTGGAGGCCAAGAATGACTTGGCCATCCTGCTCAGGCAGGATGGACCCGCTCTGAGTGTGCCTTTGTTGGACACACGAGCTAGCTGCAGAGGAAGCAAACTTAGAAATGTGAGAGAGAGGGTCCTGTGTTGTCCCAGGACCCCGGGAGCTTTCTGTGGGTTGGGAAATCAGCAGGTTGGGAGGTCACAGAGTAGATGGACTCATTCCTGGGCCCTTTTATTGCCCTTCAGCTCTTCCTTCAAAAGTTCCTGCCTTTTCTGACAAGGACAGCCTGGGGGATGAGATGTTGGCAGCTGCACTCCTAAAGGCCAAGTCCCAGGTAAGCTGTGGTTCCTTTCATCCTTTTCCTTTCCATTTTCTGTGCAATGACATCCCATTCAGAGCCTTAAACCCTGATCTTCTCCATCAGGCCCATGGTTCTGTCCTGCTGAATCATGGACCCTCACCTTCCATCTTGGACTCTTGTCTCTCTTCCTCCACCCTGCCCTCCTTTCCTCCCTTCCCAAATGTGCATTTTTCACCCCATCCTCAGTTATTTTTTTGGTGCTGCCATTCACATTCCTCACCCTGAAATTGCATGCCAGCACGTGTTGTTTCAGGAGCTGGTAACCTTTGAGGATGTAGCCGTGTACTTCATCCGGAAGGAGTGGAAGCGTTTGGAACCTGCTCAGAGGGACCTCTACAGAGATGTGATGCTGGAGAATTACGGCAACGTGTTCTCACTGGGTAAGGAGTTGTACCTTCTCTACAAAACTCGCTGGTGTTTCTTTGCTTCTTTGTTTGTTAGTAACAATCTAGTCACTGAAAAGAGCTGTTTCAACAGATTTTTTTTTTTTTTTTTGAGGTGCAATGGCACAATCTTTGCTCAGCGCAACATCCACTTTCCAGCTTCAAGCGTTCCCAGGTTCTCACCTCTGCCTCCCAAGTAGGTGGGACTACAGGCATGCACCACCACACCGGGCTACATTTTGCATTTATTTTGTTTTGTTTTGTTTTGTTTTGTTTTAGTAGAGACGGGGTTTCACCATGTTGGCCAGGCTGGTCTCAAACTCCTGACCTCAAGTGATCCACCTGCCTTGGCCTCCCAAAGTGCTGGGATTACAGGCATAAGCCACTGTGCCTGGCCTGGCTAAGGATTGACTCAGTCTTGGAAAATTGTAAGAACAATAATCTTAACTCATTTATACAGCAGTTTGCAACTTATAAAGCGTTCTCATATATATTCTTTCATTTAATCTTCACAGTAACACATTAATTGAGGCAGCTAGTATTATTCCTCATTTTACAGGTAAGGAAAGTGATAGCCACCTCACCCTCCAGGTGAGGTGGCTCACACCTGTAATCCCAACACTCTGAGAGGCTGAGGCAGGAGGATCACTTGAGGTCAAGAGTTCAAGACCAGCCTAGGCAACATGGTGAGAGCCTGTCTCTACCAAGTATCCAAAAAATTAGCCAGGCATGGTGGCACACTCCTGTAGTCACAGCTACTTGGGAGGCTGAGGTTGGAGGATCACTTGAGCCTGGGAAGCTGAGGTTGCAGTGAGCTGAAATGGCACCACTGCACTCCAGCCTGGGTGACAGAGAGACCCTGTCTCAAAAAATAAATAAGTAAATAAAGTGGAGGTGAGGGTAGAGGTCTCAATGCCTTGTGCATGCATGGTCATCGATTGTGCTGATGAGTGGTAAAACTTGGGGCCTAGTCTTTAACTCCAAATCTGGTACCTTTTTTTTTTTTTTTGAGATGGAGTTTCGCTCTTGTTGCCAGGCTGGAGTGCGATGGCGTGATCTTGGCTCACCGCAACCTCCGCCTCCCGCTTTTCAAGCAATTCTCCTGCCACAGCCTCCTGAGTAGCTGGGATGATAGGCATGTGTCACCACGCCTGGCTAATTTTGTATTTTTAGTTGAGACAGAGTTTCTCCATGTTGGTCAGGCTAGTCTCAAACCCCCGACCTCTGGTGATCTGCCTGCCTCGGCCTCCCAAAGTGCTGGGATTACAGGTGTGAGCCACCGCGCCTGGCCAAATCTGGTACTTTTTCCATATTATTCTCAGGACTTAATATATAATCCAGAGACTTTTCTGAAGGATTATTGTATTGCCATCCCCGAACACATGAGGTGCTGCTGTGTGCCCACGTCTCTTTCCTCCCCTTCTCTGCTTCTCTACTCCCCTTCTCTAACCTCTAGGGACCTGTTGCTTTGTTCAGGACCTAGTGCCCCTGCTGCTCTGTAGAAACTTAGAAAGGTTAAGAAATTAGGCCAGGCGCGGTGGCTCATGCCTGTAATCCCAGCACTTTGGGAGACTGAGGCGGGCAGATACTGAGGTCAGGAGTTTGAGACCAGCCTGGCCAACATGTTGAAATGCCGTCTCTACTAAAAATACAACAAAATTAGCTGGGGGTGGTGGCGTGTGCCTGTAATCCCAGCTACTCGGGAGGCTGAGGCAGGAGAATTGCTTGAACCTGGGAGTGGAGGTTGCAGTAAGCCAAGAACACGCCACTACACTCCAATTTGGGTGACAGAGTGAGACCCTGTCTCAAAAACAAAAAAAAAAAAAAAAAAGGAAAATTAAGAAATTAGTTTCTTAACCTTTAGGATATAGAATTCCTTGTCTCTCACACCATCCTTAGTGGCTGTTTTCCCGAACAGAGCCAGGAGGCGTTCCTAAGTCTCATTTGAGACCTCCCTGTACATTTCCCTTCTCTTTCTGGCAGATCCAGGGTCTGGAATTGAGCTCTGGGACTCTCAGGGTGAGCAGATAAACTCGTCCCATGTCTCTTCCCATGAGCAGAATTCCCATTTCTGAATCCTGCCACCATCTCTCTGCTAGAGTGAGAGGAAGAGCCAAGGGGCCTGGGTTCAAAGGGAACTGAGAGCAGAGAGGTCCTAAAGAGGTACCTGTTCAGGTGAAGGAGAAACAGCTGTTCCTGTCCCTAACACACATTACCCTGTCTTTACTTTTTAAAATACCAATAAAGCTAAAAACGCAAATTCTCTGGACCCTTTACATTTATCCTCTGTGCGCAGAGTTGCCTTTAGAAACTCAAAGGAGTGAAGAGACGTCACACACTGAGATTCTTTGCATCGCCTCATGTGCAAGCATAGCCTTTTATGCATAGGGCCCAGAGTGGACTCAGCTGTCTTGCCGTTTCCATGGGCTTGGCATTTGTGGCGTGACGACAGCCGTGACTGGTCTTCTTATGGGGCCATGTCGGCCGCTAGCATCCTCCCCCTTGCTCCTTCCTGCGCTGCTGCTATCTCTCCTCACCCTTCCCCCTTTTTCTCACCAACTGTACTGTACTTGCTCTCCCTTCTTGCAGTCACTGTGTCCCCAGTTATATCCACTGCCCTGATCTCTCTAAAGGCTTTGTCACTTCATTAAGCAATATGACCTTCCTCTTCTAATACTGGTTCCCTACCTCTCTGCCTGATCCGTCCTCCCCTCCACACACACAGCTCTCGCTCCACTTCCAGCTCTGTTCTCCTTGGTTTTGCTCTCTGCCCCGCCCCTTCCCTGTCTCCTTAGCCTGGTTGTCTCATTTTGCCTTAGCTGCACACATATGGGGCAGGCCTTTTTGCAGGCATGTGCACTTGGCACTGTAAGTATTCATTATGATGATCCCGTCCTGTGATTTTCACTCTTTCTTCCCCAAGGAACAAGTGACATTTGCATTTTTTATTGTGTCAGATCGTGAGACCAGAACTGAAAATGATCAAGAAATTTCTGAAGACACAAGATCACATGGGGTCCTACTGGGAAGATTTCAGAAGGATATTTCTCAGGGTCTCAAGTTTAAAGAAGCCTATGAACGAGAAGTCAGTCTAAAGAGGCCACTGGGGAACTCCCCTGGAGAAAGACTGACCAGGAAAATGCAAGATTTTGGTCAAGTGACAGTTGAGGAGAAGATAACCCCCATGGGAGAGAGAAGCGAGAAATATGACTTTGGGAACAGCTTCACTGTGAATTCCAACCTTATCTCACATCAGAGACTCCCCGTGGGAGACAGACCCCATAAGTGTGATGAATGTAGCAAGAGCTTTAATCGAACTTCAGACCTTATTCAACATCAGAGAATCCACACCGGGGAAAAGCCCTATGAATGTAATGAGTGTGGGAAGGCCTTCAGCCAGAGCTCACACCTTATTCAGCATCAGAGAATCCACACTGGGGAGAAACCTTATGAATGCAGTGATTGTGGGAAAACCTTCAGCTGTAGCTCTGCCCTCATTCTGCATCGGAGGATCCACACGGGGGAGAAACCCTATGAATGTAATGAGTGTGGGAAGACCTTCAGCTGGAGCTCCACCCTCACGCACCATCAGAGAATCCACACTGGTGAGAAACCCTACGCCTGCAATGAATGTGGGAAGGCCTTCAGCAGGAGCTCCACCCTTATTCACCATCAGAGAATCCACACTGGAGAAAAACCCTATGAATGTAATGAGTGTGGGAAGGCCTTCAGCCAGAGCTCACACCTCTATCAGCACCAGAGAATCCACACTGGAGAGAAGCCCTATGAATGTATGGAATGCGGAGGAAAGTTTACCTACAGTTCAGGACTTATTCAGCATCAAAGAATCCACACCGGGGAGAACCCCTATGAATGTAGCGAGTGTGGGAAAGCCTTCAGGTACAGCTCGGCTCTTGTTCGCCATCAGAGAATTCACACTGGAGAGAAGCCTTTGAATGGGATGGGCATAAGCAAAAGCTCCCTCAGAGTTACAACCGAGTTAAATATCAGAGAGTCCACGTGAAAGAGCCACACACCCATTTTCCTCACTTCCCCTGAGTCTCAAGAGCTCTTGCCTTACTCTATAAATCTCAACAGCTTAGGATGTGTCCCTTCCAACTCAGACCTTCCATTTTAGAGAATAGGGCAGATTGGGCAAATCGGTGAATTTTACCAGAAATCACACCAGCCTTGGAAAGCGACAAGGCAAGCGGATGGTGTGCTGGGAACAGAAAGCAGCTCTGGGACCAGTCACCCCATTTAGGAAAGGAGTTTGCACTAAACTGTTTTTCTCACAGCAGAGGAACCTTTCCAAGGTGAGGACGGAAGCACAGTCGGGACAGAATTTGATGGATTCCTTTAGTTGGAGTCCACGTAGTCAGCACAGACGGCAGTGGAAAGGACGCTCTGGGTCCTGTTATTTGCTAGGGAGGGGAAACGGAGACTCTTTCAAAGTTACTGTTCCTAGTCCAGCTTTAAGTTTCGATAAGGAACATGCTGTTTTGTTTCATGATTTTATTAATTATGGAAATTTGGCATTGAGGGATTATATTATTGAGGGTGGAAGAGATTCCAGAAACATCATCTGTGATAATGATGTCCTTTAGGGCTCTTGGAGCAGCCAGACCATGTTTCCAAGAGAAACCTGGTGATACTGCTGGCAGACCCCACCCTCCCCAGTTGTCCTAGGGCTGAATGGGCAAATCTATCCAAACAGCTAGTAACCGGCTGTGAGGGAGAGGGTCAGAAGCACTTAGCGTTGGCCTCTGATTCCTGTCCTCTCGTCCTCTTCCCACTCCAGTGATGAAAATGATTTTCTCTAAATGCCTGGGTAAGGATGCTTTCAATGGGTAAGGATGCTTTCAAGGAGCTCACTCAGCCTGCCTACCCTGCCCTCTCACCTCTGACATCCGGCCCCAGCAGCCAGACCGCTCCTGCCTCCACCTCTGACTCTTCAGCAGCTGAAGAGTAATGCAGATAAAGAGCAAAGCCCAAAAGGAGGGGGGAAAAAAGCGAAGCCCAGAGAAGGCAGGCTGTGCCTGAGCCTGGTGGCAGAGCTCGTTGCTGGCTGAGGATGGCACTCACCAAGTATTCCCAACCGATGGGATGACCTTCCATTGTGTTTTCCCAACCCTGCTCATCCTGTAGCATAAATGAAGTGCACTATTAAACAGAATAGTTTTTCAGAAGAGATTGTGGTTTTGTGCAATGTTTGGACCATACATTTCAGTTAAAACAAGACATGTTGGCTTGGGTATGGTGGCTCACACCTGTAATCCCAGCATTTTGGGAGGCCAAGTCTGGCAGATCACCCGAGGTCAGGAGTTCTAGACCATACTGACCAACATGGAGAAACCCCGTCTCTACTAAAAACACAAAATTAGCTGGGTGTGGTGGCACATGCCTGTAATCCCAGCTACTCAGAAGGCTGAGCCAGGAGAATTGCTTGAACCCAAGTGGTGCAGGTTGCAGTGAGCTGAGATCGCGCCATTGAACTCCAGCCTGGGCAACAAAAGCAAAACTCCATCTCAAAAAAAAAAAAAAAAAAAAAGACAAGACATGTTGGTGACTATAAATGGAATCTGAAAGTTGACTTAAATTTTTTTCTTTTTTTGTTTGAGGCAGTGTCTCACTCTGTTGCCCAGGCTGGAATGCAGTGTCGCCATCTTGGCTCACTGCTGCCTCTGCCTCCCAGGTTCAAGCAATTCTTGTGCCTCAGTCTCCAGAGTAGCTGGGACTACAGGTGTGCGCCACCACGCCCCAGCTAACTTTTGTATTTTTAGTAGAGACAGGGTTTCACCATGTTGCCCAGGCTGGTCTTAAACTGAGCTCTAGCAATCTGCCGGCCTCAGCCTCCCAAAGTGCTGGGATTATAGGCGTGAGCCACTGTGCCCAACACTAAAATTTCTTTATAGGCTAGGTGCAGTGGCTCATGCTTATAATCCCAATACTTTGGGAGGCCAAGGCAGTAGGATCTCTTCAGACCAGCCTAGGCAATGTGGCAAGACCCTATCTCTACAACAAAATTTTAAAAAAATTAGGGCTGGGCGCCATGGCTCATGCTTATAATCCTAGCACTTTGGGAGGCTAAGGTGGGCAGGTCACAAGGTCAGGAGTTTGAGACCAGCCTGACCAACATGGTGAAACCGTCTCCTAAAAGCAAACAACAACAAAAAATCAGCTGGGTGTGGTGGCGCGTGCCTGTAATCCCAGCTACTCAGGAGACTGAGGGAGGAGAATCGCCTAAACACGGGTGGCGGAGGTTGCGGTGAGCCAAGATCGCACCATTGTACTCCAGTCTGGGCGACACAGTGAGACTCCGTCTCCAAAAAAAAAAAAAAAAAAAAAAATTAGCTGGGTGTGGTGGTGCACGCTGTGGTCCCATCTACTCGGGAAGCTGAGGTTAAGAGGATTGCTTCAGCCCAGAAGTTGAGGCTGCAGTGAGTCCCTGTGATTGTACCACTGCACGATGACAGAGCAAGACGGTCTCAAAAACGAAATAAAATTATAGATTACTGTTTTTCTTTTTTTTGAGACAGAGTCTTGCTCTTGCCCAGGCTGGAGTGCAGTTGAGCAATCTTGGCTTACTGCAACCTCAGCCTCCCTAGTAGCTGAGATTATAGGCGCCCACTACCACGCCCAGCTAATTTTTGTATTTTTAGTAGATATGGGGTTTCACTATGTTGGCCAGGCTGGTCTCAAACTCCTGACCTCATGATCTGCCTGCCTCAGCCTCCCAAAGTGCTGGGATTACAGGCATGTGCCACTACGCCCAACCTATGCAAGTAAGTTTTAAATCTGCCTGTGTTCTCAAGGCTGTAATCCCAGCACTTTGGGAGACCAAGGTGGGTGGATCATGAGGTCAGGAGTTTCAGACCAGCCTGGCCAACATGGTGAAACCCTGTCTCTACTAAAAATACAAAAATTAGCCAGGCGTGGTGGCATGTGCCTGTAATCCCAGCTACTCGGGATGCTGAGGCAGGAGAATCACTTGAACCCAGGAGGTGGAGGCTGCAGGGAGCTGAGATCATGCCACTGCACTCCAGCCTGGGCAACAGAGCGAGACTCTGTCTCAAAGAAGAAAAAAAATCTGCCCATGTTGTCCTGATGGCTCTCCCAAGCCTCAGTCGTGGGTCTCCAGTGGACTGCAGAGCAGTTACACCTGGACTTTCTACAGTTTCATAGTATGTTTCAAACCAGATCCCACTTTCCCATTTATTGCCCACTCTTAAAATTTCTGTAAACCTGTCAGGGTCAAAATTTTGTAAGTTTTCTTTGATTATACTCCTCATCCTTCTCCATCTAACCAGCATCAAGCCCTGGGCAGGTTCAGTAAAGCTGGAGTGGAAAGATACTGTTTTCAGAGTTGAGGTTATAGAGGAGATGGGATTTGCAAGTGATGGTAGCGGCAGCTGATACATGTGTCATATACTCTGTGTCAGCACTGCCTGGCTCTTTTCCAAGTGGTTTTCATGTATTAAATAATCAGCTGGGTGCAGTGGCTCACGCCTGTAGTCTCAACACTCTGGGAGGCCGAGGCAGGAGAACTGCTTGAACTCAGGAGTTCAAGACCACCCTGGCAACATAGTGAGACCCAGTCTCTACAAAAAATAAAAATTAGCTGGGCGTGGTGGCACACATCTGTAGTTTCAGCTACTCAAGAAGCTGAGATGGGAGGACTGCTTGAGCCCAGGAGTTCAGAACTAGCCTAGGCAATACAATGAGACTGCGTCTCTATGAAAAGAAAAAAAAAAATCCAATACTTGGTGAGGAAGGATGGCCTACAGTAAATGAGGCAGAGCTGCTGACATGAGCAGAGAAAGGGTGTCAGCAGACTTAGTGTGTGTTAAAATGAATTTCTTACATGAGTCCTGAGAACCAAACACCTATGTTATCTCAGAGGGCCCAAATAGCTTCCCGTTCACTCAGACAACAAAGGATGAACTGAGGGCAACACCGGGATTGTTCAGTGACAGCTGCTCAGCAGGGTTAACAGTAGGAGATGCTGCCACAGAACAGAGTTCCCTGTTGTTAATGGGATGACTGGTCAGCAGAGGCCAGGCGGTGGCACTGAGCTGTCACAGGTAAAGTGGATGCTATTACCATGATGGGCAACAAGGCCAGAGTGGCAACTAGGGTGATTTTTTTTTTTGAGATGGAGTTTTGCTCTGTCACCCAGGCTGGAGTGCAACGGCGCAGTCTCGGCTCACTGCAACCTCTGCCTCCAGGTTCAAGCAATTCTCCTGCCTCAGCCTCCTGAGTAGCTGGGACTACAGGCACACGCCACCACACCCAGCTAATTTTTGTATTTCTTTTTTTTTTTTTTGAGATGGAGTCTCGCTCTGTCGCCCAGGCTGGAGTTCAGTGGCGCAATCTCGGCTCACCGCAAGCTCCGCCTCCCGGGTTCACGCCGTTCTCCTGCCTCAGCCTCCCAAGTAGCTGGGACTATAGGCGCCCACCACCACACCCGGCTAATGTTTTGTATTTTTAGTAGAGACAAGGTTTTACCATGTTGGCCAGGCTGGTCTCGAACTCCTGACTTCAGGTGATCCACCTGCCTCAGCCTCCCAAAGTGCTGGGATTACAGGTGTGAGCCACCATACCCGGCCTGTTATTATTTATTTATTTTTTGAGACGGAGTCTCGCTCTGTCACCCAGGCTGGAGTGCAGCGGTGCGATCTCAGCTCACTGCAAGCTCTGCCTCCCGGGTTCACGCCATTCTCCTGCCTCAGCCTCCTAGCTGAGACTACAGGTGCCCACCACCACGCCCAGCTAATTTTTTTTTTCTTTTGTATTTTTAATAAAGACGGGGTTTCACCGAGTGAGCCAGGATGGTCTCGATCTCCTGACCTCGTCATCCACCTGCCTTGGCCTCCCAAAGTGCTGGGATTAGAGGCGTAAGCCACGACGCCCGGCCTTATTTTTGTTTAAATATGAATAAAAAAAACAATAGAGATGGGATCTCACTATGTTGCCCAGGCTGGTCTCGAACTCCTGGGCTCAAACGATCCTCCTGCATCAGCCTCCCAAAGTGCTGGGATTACAGGCAGGAGCCACTGTGCCCGGCCCACTAGGGTGTCTTGACCCACAGGAATCTGTGGCATTGACACCCTTGGTGTTCTTAGCAAAAACTTCCAGCCAACAGAGGGTGAGGCTTTGATTTATATAAACAAAAAATCCCAAGAGTGGATGAGAAGGCTGATACCAGCTGTTACAATGGGAAATTGCAATCCTTCTGCTACTTTCCAGATCTAAGCCAGTTCTGAGATTCGGAATCCATCAACTCAAGGGGAGTCTGGGTTTTTTTGAAGACCTTCCAACTGTACCACAAGTATATACAATAAATATTTCCCCAAAGGACCTGTGGCTGTTCACTAATGTATTAGGAAAACAGAATGCCCAGGCCTTTTGAGGCTTTTTTTTTTTTTTTTTTGAGACGGGAGTCTCGCTCTGTCGCCCAGGCTGGAGTGCAGTGGCCGGATCTCAGCTCACTGCAAGCTCCGCCTCCCGGGTTTACGCCATTCTCTCGCCTCAGCCTCCCGAGTAGCTGGGACTACAGGCGCCCGCCATCTCGCCCGGCTAATTTTTTGTATTTTTTTAGTAGAGACGGGGTTTCACCGTGTTAGCCAGGATGGTCTCGATCTCCTGACCTCGTGATCCGCCCGTCTCGGCCTCCCAAAGTGCTGGGATTACAGGCTTGAGCCACCGCGCCCGGCCTGAGGCTTTTTGATATAGGATCTAAGATGACACAAATCTAAAACTTACCATTGCCCTCCAGACAGAGGTCAGCTGATAAATGGAGTCCTGGCCCAAATCCATCTCAGTGGGCCCAGTGGGAACAGACTCACCCTATGGCCATGTCCCTGAGAAAATAATTGGGATATGTTTAGCAGGGGGATAGATACCCAGCACATTGGTTACTTAACCTGCAGCATAGGTAGGTCATAGGAAAAAGGGTCAAGTGGAAACTCCTGCACACCCTGCCCTTCCCCAGCCAATCAAAGTGGCAAGAAAGAAATACCACACCCTGGCCAGGCGCGGTGGCTTATGCCTGTAATCCCAGCACTCTGGGAGGCTGAGGCAAGTGCATCAGCTGAGGTCGGGAGTTCGAGACCAGCCTGACCAACATGGAGAAACCCCGTCTCTACTAAAAATACAAAATTAGCTGGGCATGGTGGCATATGCCTGTAATCCCAGCTACTAGGGAGGCTGAGGCAGGAGAATTGCTTGAACCCAGGAGGCGGAGGTTGCGGTGAGCCAAGATCGCACCATTGCACTCCAGCCTGGACAACAAGAGCGAAACTCCATCTCAAAAAATAAAAGAAACAATACCACACCCTGAATGGAACTGAAGTGATTATTGCTGCCCTCAAAGATGCAAAAGACACTCCTTCTGTATGGCTTCTGTAAAAAACAGATGAGTTGTGGCTGGTAATGGTTGTCTGCCACAAACCCATCCACAACAGCTGTGCTGGGACAGTTCAACATGGCCCCTGGCTCTTGGTATGCAGTTATTATCTAGTGAAAGCATTCACTTTACTTTTTTTCTTGAGACGGAGTCTCGCTCTGTCACCCAGGCTGGAGTGCAGTGGCGCAATGTCGGTTCACTGCGACCTCTGCCTCCCGGGTTCAAGCGACTTTCCCACCTCAGCCTCCCAAGTAGTTTGGACTACAGGCACCTGCCATCATGCCCAGCTAATTGTATCTTTAGTAGAGACAGTATTTTGCCATTTTGGCTAGGCTGGTCTCGAACTCCTGACCTCAAGTGATCCGACCGCCTCAGCCTTCCAAAGTGCTGGGATTACAGGCATGAGTCACTGTGCCTGACCCCAAATCCAAATTTTCTAAAAGCGAAACCAGTAGGAATAGTTTTCTCCATCTGTAAGTATTCAATAACCAACACATCATTTGTTGTAATAGTCCTGAGGCATTACAAGATGTTACAAGTTTATTCTGAATCTCATTCAATTGTGTTCAATGTGGCTCAATTATTTACAAATTAAAATTCTTGAATATATGTTAAAAATTAAACAGTCTTAATGTTTCTTCCTTAACTAGCCTGGATACACATCAGTTTAACTATGCAAAAGGTAATGCTGGCATGGTTTACTGGGACCCTAAGTGTGGGGAAGGGACTCTGGCTCCAGTGAACTGGCAAGTGTGGAACCTCCTGACACCTTCTGAGGACCTCCTCCTGCCTGTCGTGTTGCTGTGGAGCTCTCACTCCTCAGGATCCCCTGATGTTGAGTGACACAAACTCTATCGCTGGAATCAATGCTGCTGCAACAAGACTTCTTCCTGGTGTTCAAATGCTAAAGTTTAACACAACCACAACAACAACACGAGTGCACGTGGCAGTTACAGTGCTTCTCCCTCTCCAGTGTGGACTCGCTGATGTTTGGAAAGATTGGACTTGCTACAGAAGGTCTTTCCACAGTGATGACACCAGTAGGGCTTTTCCCCAGTGTGGATTCTGTGGTGTTTATTGAAGTTGGAGCTGTGGTTGAAGGCTTTCCCACACTCCTTACACGTATATGGCTTCTCTCCGGTGTGGAGTCTCTGGTGGGAGCTGAGGCCTGCGTGCTGACTGAAGCTCTTCCCACATTCGTTACACTGATAAGGCTTCTCCCCAGTGTGGATCCGATAGTGACGAATGAGGCTGCCTTTCCCACTGAAAGCCTTGCCACAATCTTTGCACTGATACGGCGCCTCCTCGGTGTGCATTCTCTGATGTTTAAGAAGGTCTGAGCTCTGCCCAAAGGCTTTTCCACACTTACAGTCGTAGGGCCGGTCCACCAAGTGTGTTCTGTAGTGGAGGGTGAGGTTTGAGCTGTGGCTGAAAGCTTTCCCACACTTGGTGCACACGTAAGGTTTCTCCCCAGTGTGTGTTCTCCGGTGTTTGGTGAGATTTGAGCTATTACTAAAGGCTTTGCCACACTCAGCACATATATAACGTCTCTCTCCTGGGGTAGGTTTAGTAGGAACTGATTCTCTACCTTTCTTGGAGACTGACTCTTGAAGAGGGGGTTTTGTTCCTTTTTCATTTTCAAGTTTTACGCACTGCCTCTCTAACCTGGCCTCAGGTTTATTGGCGATAATCACAGAAATTATATCCCCTTTGAGCCCATCTGCTTCAGAACCTTTCCGCTCATCTGCTGATTCCTCATGCTGGGTACTCAATCTGCAATCTGAAACAATAAACAGATTAAGGATACTTCAGTTGTTTCTTGTTCTGAGGAAGAAACTGTTTACCAGAGAAATAGAACCATCAGGTGAGACTGACAGATACTGAAGGGTGACTAAATAGAGCTCATGATAGCACACAGATACAAGTAAATCAGCATCCAATCTAGTTTACAATGCTGCACTTCTTTATTTGAGATGGAGTCTCGCTGTCAGCAGGCTGGAATGCAGGTGACCTCGGCTCACTGCAACCTCCAACTCCCTGATTCAAGCGATTCTCCTGCCTCAGCCTCCAGAGTAGCTGGAATTACAGGCACATGCCACCACACCCGCTACTTTTTGTATTTTTTTTTAGTATAGATGGGGTTTCGACATGTTGGCCAGGATGGTCTTGATCTCCTGACCTTGTGATCCGCCCACCTCAGCCTCCCAAAGTGCTGGGATTACAGGCGTCAGCCACCAGGCCCGGCCTCCATACCACACTTTCACACAAGCCCCCACCCGAAGCATTACGATGTGAAGAGAACATGGCTTTTTCTGCCAGAAAAACAACTTCACATACAGAAGGCAAAATGCAGCATATAGGAGAGTGGTAGCCGGGCACAGGAGTTTACACCTGTAATCCCAGCACTTTGGGAGCCGAGGTGGGAGGAAGGCTTGAGTCCGGGAGTTCAAGACCAGCTGGGGCAACATAGGGAGACCCTATTTCCACAAAAAGTAAAAATAAAAAAATTAGGCAGGCATGGTGTGCCCCTGTGGTTCCAGCTACTTGGGATACTGAGGTGAGAAGATCACTTAAGCCTAGAAAGTCAAGGTTGCAGTGGGTCAAGGTGGCAGTGAGTCATGATTGTGCCAGCCTGGGCAACAGAGTGAGACCCTATCTTTTAAAAAATATTTATTTTATTTATTTATTTTGAGATGGAGTCTCATTCTGTTGCCCAGGCTGGAGTGCAGTGGTGTTATGTTGGCTCACTGCAGCCTCCGCGCCTAGGTTCAAGTCATTCTCCTGACTTAGCCTCCTGAATAGCTGGGACCAGAAGTACTTAGCACCACGCCCAGCTAATTTTTGTATTTTTAACAGAGATGGGTTCACCATGTTGGCCAGGCTGGTGTCAAACTCTTGACATCAGGTGATCCACCTGCTGGATTATAGACGTGAGCCACCGCACCCTTTTTTTTTTTTTGAGACGGAGTTTTGCTCCTGTTGTCCAGGCTGGAGTGCAATGGTGCAATCTTGGCTCACCACAACCTCCGCCTCCCAGGTTCAAGCGACTCTCCTGCCTCAGCCTCCTGAGTAGCTGGGAGTATAGGCATGTGCCACCACGCCTGGCTTATTTTGTATTTTTAGTAGAGACAGGGTTTCTCCATGTTCTAGACCATAGTCAGGCTGGTCTAGAACTCCTGACCTCAGGTAATCGACCCGCCTCGGCCTCCCAAAGTGCTGGAATTACAGGCATGAGCCACCATGCCCGGCGCTTTTTAATTTAAAAAAAAAAAGAAAAAAAAAAAAAAGAAAAAAAAAAAGACCAGCTGAGCCTCACGCAGATTAAAAACAAGGGAGAATGATTGCTGCAGGGCCAGAGTTAAGGAAAATGACAAGGACAATTAAGGAAGAGGCTGAGTGGCAAACTCACAAAAACCCATGTTCCCACAGCAGTTGAACATAAAAGCAATCAGGACATTCTGACCATTTACAATCATTCCAGCCCCAGATCCAGATCCATATCAATCGGAACAAAAGCGCATGATCTCCAGGAGGGCTTAACCTCATCATTTTACTCACGCTGGCTACGTCTTGTAATTTAGTTATAAAGTGACGCTCACTGTTGAAACCAGATGGAACCAGTTTATCTTTTTAGAACGCCTCACCAGGCAGTCACACCTCTTCAAAGTCCACCTGGTCATCCACATCAGGGAAAAGGGGAGTAAGAGAAATTCGCTCTGAAAAATGGGCCCCCTTTGAGAACTGTTAGTCCTCTGAGGGTACGGAAGCCTGTCAGCCAGCTACCTTCCTCCAAAGCCCTTTCCCCTTCCCTAGGAACTGCCCTGACAGCTTCTCTCTCTCTGCCCAGCTGTCTTTCTCCTTCCTTTGCTGACAGTGACTATCAGCTGCTTCCAGGCTCACCCTCTTCTCACCATCTGCTGGGGGTCAGAGCTTCAGCAGCTAAAGTCCTTTTCACTCTCCATAATTAGCAATCGCTTGCCTACACGCAGACTTCTCTTCAAGTCACTGCACAGCCATGGACTACATGTGTGGGAAAGAAGTAACTTCATAAAACTTTATTTTTGTTTTGAGACAGGGTCTGGCTCTGTTGCCCAGGTGGGAGTACAGTGGCATGATCTTAGCTCACTGCAACCTCCACCTCCCAGGCTCAAATGATCCTCCTGCCTCGGCCTCCCAAGTAGCTGGGACCCCAGGCACTAGTCACCACACCTGGCTAATTTTTGTATTTTTTGTACAGATGGGGTTTTACCATGTTGCTCAGGCTGGCAACGAACTCCTGGCCTCAAGTGATCCATCTACCTTGGCCTCCCAAAGTGCTGGGATTACAGGTGTGAGCCACCATGCCCAGCCAAAAGTTAACATTTTAAAAAACAGCTGAATGAGGCAAAAATTAAAAAATAATTTACCAGGACTATTTATGTCATTGTCTTCCAGGCTGCACTGTTACTGCTGGGTAGTTTGCCATCAGTCTCATCAGCATTCCTTTGAGGTGGTAATCTGTCTTTTATGTCTTGTTTACTTTTGAGACAGGGTCTCACTCTGTTGCCCAGGCTGGAGTGCAGTGGCGCAATCTCAGGTCACTGCCTCCACCACAACTTCCACCTCCTAGGTTCAGGTGATTCTCCCGCCTCAGCCTCCCAAGTAGCTGGGACTACAGGCATGCGCCAACACGCTCAACTAATTTTTGTATTTTTAGTAGAGATGTTTTTTTTTTTTCTTTTTCTTTTTGATGGAGTCTTACTCTGTCGCACCAGGCCAGAGTGCAGTGGCGCAATCTTGACTTACTGCAACCTCTGCCTCCCAGGTTCAAGCAGTTCCCCGCTTCGGCCTCTGGAGTAGCTGGGACTACAGGCGTGTGCCACCATGCCCAGCTGATATGGGGTTTCTCTATGTTGGCCAGGCTGGTCTTGAACTCCTGACCTCAGGTGATCCGCCTGCATCAGTCTCCCAAAGTGTTGGGATTACAGGTGTGAGCCACCATGTCCAGCCAGTCTGGGTTACTGTTTTTTTTTTTTTTTTTGAGATGGAGCCTCGCTCTGTCGCCAGGCTGCAGTGCAATGGCGCGATCTCGGCTCACTGCAACCTCCGCCTCCTGGCTTCAAGTGATTCTCCTGCCACAGCCTCCCGAGTAGCTGGGACTACAGGTGCATGCCACCACGACCAGCTAATTTTTGTATTTTTAGTAGAGACGGGGTTTCACCACGTTGGCCAGGATGATCTTGATCTCCTGAACTCATGATCTGCCCACCTTGGCCTCCCAAAGTGTTGGGATTACAGGCGTGAGCCACTACGCCCAGCCTACTTTTAAGACATTCTATAAATTTAGACATTCTGCAGTTTTACTCATTATTTTATTTATCTTACTTGGGATTGTTTCCTGAATCTTAGGATTTATATATTTCTTTTTTTTTTTTTTTTTTTCCAGCCCAGAGGTCTTTTATTTATTTATAGGATTTATATATTTCATCACTCTGGACAACTTAGCATTTTCTCTTGGTCACTAGTCTCTCTCCCTGACTCTTTTTTTTTTTTTTTTTGAGACAGGGTCTAGCTCTGTTGCCCAGGCTGGAATGCAGTGGCATGATCTCCGCTCACTGCAACCTCTGCCTCCCAGGTTTAAGTGATTCTCATGTCTCAGCCTCCTGAATAGCTGGGATTCCAGGCAAGTGCCACTATGCCCAATTTTTTTATTTTTAGTAGAGGCAGGGTTTCGCTATGTTGGCCAGTCTGGTCTTGAACTCCTGGCCCCAAGAGATCTGCCAGCCTAGGCCTTCCAAAGTGCTGGGATGACTGGTGTGAGCCACCGTGTCTGTCCTCTCCAACTCTGTCCTCCTCCTCTGGAACAGCTATTAAACATACGCTGGACATCCTCATCTGATCCCATACTGATGTCCAATGCCTGCCACCTTCATCTTTCTAAGTAGTATTTCAGATGACTTCCCCGCATCTACCTCTGTTTGCTAATCATGTCCTTGATTATTTAAAACAGCCACTGCATTCTTAATTTCAATGACTACAGTTTTCACTTTTAGAAATCCTATTTTGTTTTTATCAAAGGTGCCTGTTTGTGTTTTTATTAACAATTTCTTGGTTGGGTGTGGTGGCTCACGCCTGTAATCCCAGCACTTTGGGAGACCGAGAAGGGCAGATCATGAGGTCAGGAGTTCGAGACCAGTCTGGTCAATGTGGTGAAACCCATCTCTACTAAAAATACAAAAATTCGCCGAGCATGGTGGCGGGCGCCTGTAATCCCAGCTACTCGGGAGGCTGAGGCAGGAGAATCACTTGAAACCAGCAGGTGGAGGTTGCAGTGAGCCAAGATGGCGCCACTGTATTCCAGCCTGGGCAACAAGAGCGAAATTCTGTTTAAAAAAAAAAAAAGGCCGGGCGCAGTGGCTCAAGCCTGTAATCCCAGCACTTTGGGAGGCCGAGACGGGCGGATCACGAGGTCAGGAGATTGAGACCATCCTGGCTAACACGGTGAAACCCCGTCTCTACTAAAAAATACAAAAAAACTAGCCGGGCAAGGTGGCGGGCGCCTGTAGTCCCAGCTACTCGGGAGGCTGAGGCAGGAGAATGGCGTAAACCCGGGAGGCGGAGCTTGCAGTGAGCTGAGATCCGGCCACTGCACTCCAGCCTGGGCGACAGAGCGAGACTCTGTCTCAAAAAAAAAAAAAAAAAGAGCTGGGTGTGGTGGTACGTGCCTGTAGTTCCAGCTACTCAGGAGGCTGAGGCAGGAGAATCTCTTAAACCTGGGAGGCAGAGGTTGCACTGAGGTGAGATTGCATCACTGCACTCCAGCCTGGAGACAGAGGCAGATTCCATCTGGAAAAAAAGACTTTATGCTTTCTAAAGCTTTCAGAGTCAACTTTCCTTTCCTTAGGAGGGCCCAGCAGCTTTGTCTTCTGTCCCATTTGGGTACTAAAACCCAAGCCTGTTCCTGGTTCTGATAATCCTTCCACTCCACCCTCTTCTTTGTGTAATACTGCCAAGGGGCTACACCAAGAGATATGGAAAATAAAACTGACCAGATAGGTCTCTGGCTATTTTTATCTCTAATTACTGTGGCAACTCTGGGGAGACCCCAATTGCCTGGAGAGGTATACTGTGTTCACCATAAACTGTGAAGAATTTAGTTAAGAGTTTAATTTTTTACTTTTCCTAGAATATGTGATTTTTAACACGGTTCAAAACTCTATTTCCATGGGGGAGTTTCACGTTTGAGACACAGCAAGCATGGAGGGAGACTTCTGAGGGCCATGGACTCTTGTTATGAAATCACACCACACACATAAATAGTGGCCTATACCACCAACACGTAAGCAAAGTCCTGGTTTGAAACTATTAGGATTTGGAATAACATGCCATATTTTTGCAAACATATAATTAAACATTGTTTCAAAAATTTAGTTCTAATCCTTCAGGTAAATGAAGGTACTTAAGAGTAGAAACCACAAAATAACAAAATAACACAAGGCCAGCCTGGGCAACATAGTGAGACCCTGTCTCTACAAAAAAAACAAAAAGTTAGCTAGACACGGTGGTCCCAGCTACTTGGGAGGCTGAGGTGGGAGGATCACTTGAGCCCCAGAGATTGAGGCTGCCTTCCAGCCTGGGTGACAGATGGAATCCCTGTCTCAGAAAAACACATAAAAACACCCCGACAGGGGATGACCATTTATGGCCTGAGATTATTCTATAAACCATAATATATGGAGATTTGAGCTCAGGAGTAGTCACCTAATATATCTTTAACGTGTGAAAAACGCCCCACCTCTTTCCATAGCTTCAGAAAGGAGGCTGCCAATTAATTTTCCATTTGCCCTTCCCAGATCCATTCTCTGCCCCCGCCTGTGCCCCAGTAAGCTGACCCTAAGGGCCACACTGTCTTGTCTTTCCTGCCCTCTGGCTGCCAACTGGGTTTGCCATTGGGGAACAAAAGCAGGAGATTTAAGGGCAGGAGGAGGGTGCAGTTGGGGTATTTATTCCATTTTCCCCTCACCCCACGGCAGGGCCCGCAGCCACAACTTCTATCGAGTGACCCCCTCCTCCATGACTATAGCTCTTACCTGGTTCTGGTAATAGGGCCCCGCCTCTGCCCATCCCTTTAGGCTCACAGGGAGTAACAGCTTTTCACTGTTGTCGGGTGCAACACTATTCCTTACTGGTTCATTCGAACTGTCTACACCTCTGTTAACAGTTTCTTTATTAAACTCACTTAAATCGACCCTTTAAAAAAATTATTTGTAATACCGAAACTTCAAAGAGAAACTGATCCTTTAAGAGTGATCCGGCCGGGCGCGGTGGCTCAAGCCTGTAATCCCAGCACTTTGGGAGGCCGAGACAGGCGGATCACAAGGTCAGGAGATTGAGACCATCCTGGCTAACACGGTGAAACCCCATCTCTACTAAAAAATACAAAAAAAAACTAGCCGGGCGAGGTGGCGGGCACCTGTAGTCTCAGCTACTTGGGAGGCTGAGGCAGGAGAATGGCGTAAACCTGGGAGGCAGACGGAGATTGCAGTGAGCTGAGATCCGGCCACTGTACTCCAGCCTGGGCGACAGAGCCAGACTCCGTCTCAAAAAAAAAAAAAAAAAAAAAAAAAAAAAAAGAGTGATCCATTCCCATGCTAGGGCCCAGGCTAAGACAGGCTTACTTGGGGGAGGAAAGGGGACTATTTCCACCCAGTCAGTCCAACCAATCAAGTCAATCTATGAAATCACCTCACAACAAAGAATTACAAATTATTCTGCTTCTCCAACCACAGAGGCCTGGGGCACTGAACAAGAGTCTAATGGCTAGTCCTCACCTCGGGCCTTTCTCGGATCTTGAGTGAACTCCTGCTCCTCACCAGTCTCTTGGATGTACAGGGGCCCCCAAGACTCGTATTTGTGACTGGTCTCCAAGGGCTGTGGCTGCACGCTGCTCGGGGATTCCTTTGCAGTTCCCGAGGAGGGTATCTTCTCCCATACCAGCTTCTGTTCCTTTGGAGGAGTTGAGACCTAAAGACAATTAGGAATGGCTGGGTTTGTGCATGGCTCACTTTAAGAACAAGAATGAAAATCCCAGGAGAGCTATACAGAACCTCTAGGAAAGAGAAAAGGAAAACACCCATCCCATTCCATTCCCAAGGCTAAAAGTTAGTTTTGGATGACAGAGAAAAATAGGAGGAAACAAGGTCTAATTCAGTAGAAATTTCAGCGAATCTTACTGTATGGACAAACCCTTGTTCCTGCCTAGAATGTTTGGCTCCCAATCTCCTAGAATAACAAAGGTCTTCCCACCTACCTGGTGTCCTGGCTCATCCAGTTCCTGCTCCAGATCCTCAAGGAGAGTGACAGCCTCTTCAGCGCTCTCCGGGCAGTGTTCCTGCACCCAGGCCTGGAGCTCCTGGGGCAGGATGGTCAGGAACTGCTCCAGCACCAGTAGCTCCAGAATCTGCTCCTTGGTGTGGATCTCGGGCCTCAGCCACTCACAGCAGAGGACCCGGAGCTGGCTCAGGGCCTCTCGGGGTCCGGGGGTGTCATGGTACCCAAACTGCCTGAACCGCTGGCGGAACATCTCCAGGCTAGGAAGGCACTTGCCTTTCTCTTCTTTGTCCTCGACTTTTACCATCAGAGGCCCCACCTGCTCCTGTGGAGGCCTAGGGCCCAGAACTGGGGCCATGCCTAGTACCTTGGTCATCATATAAACTCCAGAAACAGCCTCACTGAAGATGGAACTCTGTGGGGCAGGAATATTGGTTCCTTTGGGTTTCCAGTTCTTTAGGGTCACACGTTAAACCTAAGAAAATACAGTTACCATAAAATAATCAAACTGAAGTGTTTTTGGGTCTTTACAGCCATACCTTTAGCACAAGAAACTGTGGAAATTATGTCCACCATAAAACTACCATATAAAAACAACTGCTCAAAATCTTTCTGGAATGAGCTGGGTACAGTGGCTCATGCCTATAATTCTAGCACTCTGGGAGGCCGAGGCGGGTGGATCACCTGAGGTCAGGCGTTTGAGACCAGCCTGGCCAACATGGTGAAACCCTGTCTCTACTAAAAATACAAAATTAGCCAGGCATAGTGGTGGACGCCTGTTATCCCAGCTACTTGGGAGGCTGAGACAGGAGAATTGCTTGAACGCAGGAGGCAGAGGATACAATGAGCCAAGACTGCACCACTGCATTCTAGCCTGGGCAACAGACTGAGATTCCACCTCTAAAAAAAAAAGTCTTTCTGCAATCAGTTTAGGATATCCTACTTTGATTTCAGTGGTCTCCACTCTCCTAAAAAGTGCAATGTGGCACAATTTTAAAATTAACTTTGCTCCAAAACTAGTTCAGAATTTCACCATTATAGATATTATAGTTTCTGAGATTTTATCAAGCTATCTACTGGCCAGATGCCATCTGTTTAAACCTAAGACATTCAGCTTGAGCAATGAAAATTCACTAGTCAAGGCCAGGCACGGTGGCTCACCCCTGTAATCCCAGAACTTCGGGAGGCCGAGGCGGGCGGATCACGAAGTCACGAGATCGACACCATCCGGGCTAACATGGTGAAACCCCACCTCTACTAAAAATACAAAAAATTAGCCAGGCGTGGTGGCGGGCGCCTGTAGTCCCAGCTACTCGGGAGGCTGAGGCAAGAGAATGCGTGAACCCTGGAGGCAGAGCTTGCAGTGAGCGGAGATCGCGCCACTGCACTCCAGCCTGGGCAACAAGAGCGAAACTCCGTCTCAAAAAAAAAAAAGGAAAATTCACTAGTCAAATGACTGGGCCTGTCAGTATGACCTGGGTCATGCTCGAAAGGTATAATTAACTAGTACATTAAAAATAACTGAGGTTGGGCACAGTGGCTCACGCCTGTAATCCCAGCACTCTGGGAGTCCAAGGTGGGCCTGGACTCGAGACCAGGCTGGCCAACATGATGAAATCCTGTCTCTACTAAATACAAAAATTGGCCGGGCATGGTGGCACACACCTGTAATCCCAGCTATTTGGGAGGCTGAGGTATGAGAACTGCTTGAACATGGGAGGCAGAGGTTGCAATGAGCCGAGATCTTGCCACTGCACTACAGCCTGGGTGACAGAGCAAGACTCTGTCTCAAAAAATAAAAACAAAACAAACCGAGTGCCAGGTGCAGTGGCTCACATCTGTAATCCCAGAACTTTGAGAGGCTGAGGCGGGTGGATCACTTGAGGTCAGGAGTTTGAGACCAGCCTGGCCAACATGGTGAAACCCCATCTCCACAAAAAATACAAAGATTAGCCAGGTGTGGTGGCACGCACCTGTGGTCCCAGCTACTTGGGAGGCTGAGGTGGGAGGATCACTTAAGCTCAGGAGGTTGAGGCTGCAGTGACCTGCAGCTGTGATTGCACTATTGAACTCCAGCCTGGGTGACAGAGCAAGACCCTGCCTCAAAAACCAAAACCAAAACCAAAATCAAAATCAAAGAAGAGGCCGGGCGCGGTGGCTCAAGCCTGTAATCCCAGCACTTTGGGAGGCCGAGACGGGCGGATCACGAGGTCAGGAGATCAAGACCATCCTGGCTAACACGGTGAAACCCCGTCTCTACTAAAAAATACAAAAAACTAGCCGGGCGAGGTGGCGGGCGCCTGTAGTCCCAGCTACTCGGAAGGCTGAGGCAGGAGAATGGCCTAAACGTGGGAGGCGGAGCTTGCAGTGAGCCGAGATCCGGCCACTGCACTCCAGCCTTGGCGACAGAGCGAGACTCCATCCCCCCCCCAAAAAAAAAAAAAAATCAAAGAACAAAAAAACAAAACAAACCACCCCAAAACAACCAATTATGCTAATTTCAAACACATGACAATCTCCATGGATCTGGCTTGACAGCACTTAAAAAATATTAAAAGTTGGCCGAGGCCGGGCGTGGTGGCTCACGCCTGTAATCCCAGCACTTTGGGAGGCCAAGGCGGGCGGATCACGAAGTCAAGAGATCGAGACCATCCTGGCGAACACGGTGAAACTCTGTCTCTACTGAAAATACAAAAAAATTAGCCAGGCGTGGTGGCGGGCGCCTGTAGTCCCAGCTTCTAGGGAGGCTGAGGCAGGAGAATGGCGTTAACCCGGGTGGCGGTGGAGCTTGCAGTGAGTGGAGATCGCGCCACTACACTCCAGCCTGGGTGACAGAGCTAGACTCCGTTTCAAAAAAAAAAAAAAAAAAAAAGTCAGCCGAGCAAGGTGGCTCACGCCTGTAATCCCAGCACTTTGGGAGGCTGAGGTAGGCGGATCACGAGGTCAGGAGATCGAGACCATCCTGGCTAACACGGATGTGTTAACTTTAGTGCTAATATTTTGTAAACACAGTTCATATTTATGAAATTAAGGCTTTGATTCGTCTTTAAAAAATTAAAATAAAAAAAGAAACCATTGTTGGTGGAGTATTTAGCAGTGGAATTAAGATATCAGGAAGCAACCCAAAGCATGAAAAGGGAAACTGTAAGGCACGGAAAAAAATGCATCAGAATTATTTCCCAAAATGTGTTCAAAAGCACTATAACTAAGGCGGGGCGTGGTGACTCATGCCTGTAATCCCAGCACTTTGGGAGGCCGAGGCGGGTGGATCACCTGAAGTCAGGAGTTCAAGACCAACCTGACCAACATGGTGAAACCCCGTCTCTACTAAAAATACAAAAATTAGCCGGGTGCAGTGGCGGATGCCTGTGATCCCAGCTACTCAGGAGGCTGAGACATGAGAATAGCGGGAACCCTGGAGGTGGAGGTTGCAGTGAGCCGAGATGGCGCCACTGCACTCCAGCCTGGGCAACAAAGCGAGACTCCGTCTCAAAAACAAAACAAAACAAAAAACAACAACAAAAGCATTATAACCAATACTTTGAATAAAGGATTCTTTGGTCAAATAAGTCTGTATGTAGCCAGCATATATCACTGGAGTGCCCAAGTTTAGGACTACTTAAAAATTGAGCCAGGGGAGGTGCAATGCTATCTCAGCTCCTAAAACAAAGGCCCGAGCACCAAAGGCTAAAATAAACAAGAAATAATGAGGTAGCTACGCTGGAGAGCATTCTTTAGAATATTTAAAAGGAGTGGCCAGGTGTGGTGGCTAACGGCAGTAATCCCAGCACTTCTGGAGACCAAGGCAAGCAGATCACTTGAGGCCAGGAGTTGAGACCAGCCTGGCCAACATGGTGAACTGGGGCCATTCATAGTACCTTGATCATCATATAAACTCCAGAAACAGCCTCACTAAAGATGGGACTCTGTGGGGTAGGAATATTGGTTCCTTTCGGTTTCTGGTTCTTTAGGGCCACATGTTAAACCTAAGAAAATATAGTTATCGGGCCGGGCGCGGTGGCTCATGCCTGTAATCCCAGCACTTTGGGAGGCCAAGGCAGGCAGATCACCTGAGGTCGGGAGTTCAAGACTAGCCTGACCAACATGGAGAAACCCTGTCTCTCCTAAAAATACAAAATTAGCCAGGCATGGTGGGTCATGCCTGTAATCTCAGCTACTTGGCAGGCTGACGCGGGAGATTCGCTTGAACCTGGGAGGCGGAGGTTGCTGTGAGCCGAGATCGCATCATTGCATTCCAGCCTGGGCAACAACAGTGAAACTCCGTCTCAAAAAAAGAAAAAAAGAAGAAGAAAATATAGTTACCATAAAATTACAAGTTACTGTCTCTACTAAAAATACAAAAATTAGTTGGGAGTGGTGGGGGGCACCTGTAATCCCAGCTACTTGGGAGGCTGAGGCAGGGAATTACTTGAACCTGGGAGGTGGAGGTTGTAGTGAGCCAAGATCGTGTCACTACACTCCAACCTGGGCAACAGAGGAGACCTCCTCAGTGGTAGATTAACTTTACATAACTGTTAGAAAATTTCATACTCTATCCAGAGGAGGGCACCCTAAGACCAGGAAAGAAACCGGTGTTTGGGCTGCTCAGCTTCTGTGATCTGGCCTGTGAAACATGGCAAGTCAGCAGGGAGTCATGCAGCACCTGCTGGCATCACACAGGGAGCGTCATGTGGTAACGTAGCATTCATGTGGGATACGCTCTGAGAACTCGGTGAATCCAAATTCACAGATGCCACTGGATCACATGACTGCCTCTGCAAATTACAGGAAAAAAAGTTTCCTTGGATGTTGCTGCTGGGCAGTTGGCTGGGTAAGCTCATTAGCTAAGCGATCTATTCTAGGCACATCAGTTTTGTGGGTTTTTTTTTGTTTTGAGACGGAGTCTCGCTCTGTTGCCCAGGCTGGAGTGCAGTGGCATGATCTCAGCTCACTGCAACCTCCGCCTCCCGAGTTCAAGCGATTTTCATGCCTCAGCCTGCTGAGTAACTGGGATTACAGGTGCATGCCACCATGCCCGGCTAATTATTGTATTTTTAGTAGAGATGGGGTTTCACCATGTTCACCAGGCTGGTCTTAAACTCCTGACCTCAAGTGATCCGCCCACCTCAGTCTCCCAAAGTGCTGGGATTACACGCGTGAGCTACCACACCCAGTGGCACATCAGTTTTGCGGTGCACACAACTCAAATGCACAACACATAAAGGCTACAAATGAGTAGACGGCCGGGTGCCCTTCCTCCTTCCTGCATTCTCTCCTTGATGATTTCACCAGTTGCATGGCTGTAATTACCAATTATATACTCACAACTGCCCAAACTGTACCTCCAACTTAGACCTCCCTTCTGACCTCCAGACTCATACAACCAACTATCCACTTGCCATTACCACCTGGATGTCCAGTAAGACATCTCAAGCTTAACATGTCCAAAACCGAATTCTCATCTCTCCCTCAAAAGCTGCTCATCTCAGATAATGGCAACTCTCATTGTTCTTTTTACTTAGACCGAAAAACCTGGGGTCATCCCTTGACTCTTCTTTCACATTTTTTTAAAATTTAAAATATTTCTTTTTTAGAGACAGTGTCTTGGTCTGTTGCCTAGACTGGAGTGCAGTGGCGCAATCACAGCTCATGGACACCTTGAACTCCTGGCCTCAAGCCATCTTCCTGCCTTGGTCTCCCAAAGTTCTGGGTTTACAGGTGTGAACCACTTCACTGGGTCTTTATTTTATTGTTTTTAAATTACAGAGGCAGGGTCTCGCTTTGTTGCCCAGGTTGGAGTGTAGTAGTGCCACGATAGCTCACTGTAGCCTTGAACACCTGGCCTCAAGCAATCCTCTCACCTCAGCCTCCGAAGTAGCCAGGACTACAGGTGTGTGTCACCACATCTGGCTAATTAAAAATATTTATTTATTTATTTGTAGAAACGAAGTCTTGCTTTGTTGCCCAGGCTGAGGTATAACTTGAGCTCAAGAGTTCGGGGCTGCAGAGTTGTGGCACTGTGCTCCAGCCTGGGTGACAAAGGAATACCTTGTCTCTTAAAAAATAAAGCATGAAGCTAGAAATCAGACGCTTCATTACTAACTCACATTGTCTACAATCACAGTGACTTTTTAAAAGCTATCTAGACTGTTTATCTCAAGAAGCCCATCAAGCAAAATTTCATGGTCTATCATAAACAGAAGGCCCTTGTTCTGTGTCCATTTTCCCTCCTCCTTTATGCCAACCTCCCAAAGCTTATATGCCCTTATGAAAGGGCCCCAAGTCCATTCTGTAACAAGATGAGGCATAAAAAAAATCAAATTACCACAGATTCTAAAAGCAGAACAGCACTTACCAGCTTGTGCTAAAATGCTTCACACTCAGCCTGTACCTGAAAATCCCTAGGCGGCCGGGCACAGTGGCTCACGCCTGTAATCCCAGCAGGACGCTGAGGCGGGTAGATCACGAGGTCAGGAGATCGAGACCATCCTGGCTAACATGGTGAAATCCCGTCTCTACTAAAAAATACAAAAAATTAGCCGGGTGTTGTGGCAGGGGCCTGTAGTCCCAGCTACTTGGGAGGCTGAGGGAGGAGAATGGCTAGAACCCGGGAGGCGGAGCTTGCAGGTGAGCAGAGATCGCACCACTGCACTCCAGCCTGGGAGACAGAGTGAGGCTCCATCTCAAAAAAAAAAAACAAAAATAAAAACAAAGAAAATTCCTAGGCAGGTAAATTAGATAATTCTTGAGCCACAGAATTCCACTAATTGTTACAAGTTGTTGTTCTTTTTTTTTTTTTTTTTTTGAGACAGTTCACTCTTGTTGCCCAGGCTGCAGTGCAATGGCCGCGATCTCGGCTCACCGCAACCTCTGCCTCCCAGGTTCAAGCGATCCTCCTGCCTCAGCCTGCCAATTAGCTGAGATTACAGGCATGACCCACCATGCCTGGCTAATTCTGTATTTTTAGGAGAGACGGGGGGTCAGGCTGGTCTTGAACTCCCGACCTCAGGTGATCCGCCTGCCTCGGCCTCCCAAAGTGCTGGGATTACAGGCATGAGCCACCATGCGCGGCCACACGAGTTCTTCTTTAACCTGAATCAAATTCTGCATCATTTCAAAAATCCTAGGTTGGTCCAAAACCAATACTCACTTTCTCCACAGCAGCCTTCCAATACTTGAAAACGACTGTCTTGCCTCTTAACTCTTTTCCTTGCCACAGCTCAACTGTTCCTTAGATTTCGTGGGTTTCCAAGTACCTCACCCACCAAATCAACTTTCCTTTTTTTTGGGAGGGGGGAACCAAGTGTTGCTCTGTCGCCCAGGATGATCTCGGCTCACTGCAACCTCCGCCTACTGGTGGTTCAAACGATTCTCCTGCCTTAGCCTCCTGAGTAGCTGAAATTACAGGTGTGCGCCACCACACACATCTAATTTTTGTATTTTTAGTGGGGACTGGGTTTGGCCAGGCTGGTCTCGAACTCCTGACCTCAAGTGATCCGCCAGCTTCGGCCTCCCAAAGTGCTGGGATTACAGGCGTGAGCCACCGCGCCCGGCCCAAATCAACTTTGTCTTGATCCTCTTATTTATACGTTTCTTTAAGAATGTTTTTCTAAATCTGAACAGATCCCTATTCTGTGTGTGCATTCTAGCCCGAACAAAGCCCGAGCGGACTATTTCTTCCCTTGGACTGGATTCTACCCAAGACTTCTAATGACGTTCGGCTTCCCACAGGTTTCCAACCCCTTGGGCGTATTCCCATCAATGAGCCTTGCGTTCGGACCTCCAGTTCACAGGGAAAAAAGGCGGCCACGGTCAGACTGACGGACTGCTTGGCTTGGGGAGCGCACAAGAAAACTATTCTGGAATAAGAAAGAACTTCCAGAACATCTGTTCTTCCAGCTTTCATTTGTTAAAGCCCCAAGTGGAAGAAAGGCTTTCCAGGGAGCCAGCGCCTCCACCAGCTGGGGCTGGGCGGGGACGGCGAGCTCCTCCCCACAGCTCTGCTAGGATCCGTCTAGGTGGGGTCCTCGGAAGCCACAGCTGCTAAATCCACTTCTCCCTCCCCAAATCACTCAGCCAACGGTCCCTTTCTTGTCCGCCTCGCTAACCCGCGACCACCAGGCTCACCGTGAATCAGAGCCGCTCCGTACACCGGGAAACCGCACCGCGCACCTTCGGACCGCGCAGCCGGAAGTGCGTCATAGGCCCGCCCCACGGGAAAGTCGTGCGGGGCCGTAGCGGTCCCTCTAGAAATTCGGGAGGTCCTCTCTGTGTTTCTGGCCCTTGAGGCATCAGGGAAGCGCTGAGTCGACCCCCAAAATGAAAAGCCAGGGACTCTTTCTGTTTTGACCAAAGACGGTCAGACCAGATGAAGGCTTCGGCGGTTCTCCCACCCAACCCCGAGGCCCCGGGGCAGTGAGGGCATGGGCTGAGGCAGCCACCTCGGTCACCCTCGTGGACTTCAGAGCCCAAGGTCCCTGAGTATCCTTGGGACAAGTACGGAGTTCCTTGTCCATAAACCTGGACCGAGGTCACTGGGTACCCTTGGGCCCAGCACCTCGGTCCAGGTTTATGGACATGGAACTCCGTGCTTGGCCCGTTAAGTCAGAGATCGAGTTAATACTTCGTTGATGAAAATAGTCAAACTGTAAAATATCTGAAGACATTTATTTTGAGCCAAATACGAGTGACCAATGGCCCGAGGCACAGTCTCAAGAGGTCCTAAGAACACGTGCCTATGATGGTCGGGCTACAGCTTGGGTTTATACAATTTAGGGAGACATAAGACACCAATCAATACATGTAAGCTGAACATTGGTTCTGTGGGAAAGGCAGGACAATTCCAGGCAGGGATGTTCCAAGTCATAGGTGGACTCAATGATTTTCTAATTGGCAACTGGCTGAAAGTTATTGTCTAAAGACCTATAATCAATAGAAAGGAATGTCTGGATTACCTAAGGCAGGGGTCCCCAACCCTTGGGGCACAGGCAGGTACCAGTCCATGGCCTGTTAGGAACTGGGCCCTACTGCAGGAGATGAGCTGCAGGAGCGAAGCTTCACCTGTATCTACGGCCACTCCGCATTGCTCTAATTACTGCCTGACCTCCGCCTGCTGTCAGATCAGCCATAGCATTAGATTCTCACAGGAGCAGAAACCCCTATTGCGGACAGTGCATGAGAGTAATCTAGGTTGAGCACTTTCTTTTCTTTTCTTTCTTTCTTTTTTTTTTTTTGAGACGGAGTCTCACTCTGTCACCCAGGCTGGAATGCAGTGGCCGGATCTCGGCTCACTGCAAGTTCTGCCTCCCAGGTTCACGCCATTCTCCCCTCAGCCTCCGGAGTAGCTGAGACTACAGGCGCCGCCCACTACGCCCGGCTAATGTTTTTGGTATTTTTAGTAGAAACGGGGTTTCACCGTGTTAGCCAGGATGGTCTCAATCTCCTGACCTTGTGATCCGCCTGCCTCAGCCTCCCAAAGTGCTGGGATTACAGGCTTGAGCCACCGCGCCCGGCCTGGTTGTGCACTCTTTATGAGAATCTAACACCTGATGATCTGTGGCTGTCTCACATAATTCCTCAATGGGACCCTCTAATTACAGGAAAACAAACTCAGGGCTCCCACTAATTCTACCTTATGATGAATTGTATAATTATTTCACTATATATTACAACGTAATAATAGAAATAAAGTGCACAATAAATGTAATGCACTTGAATCATCCTGAAACCATGAAACCATCCATCCCCCTCCTGCCATCCGTGGAAAAAATTGTCTTCCACAAAACTGGTTCCTGGTGTCAAAAAAGGTTGGGGACCACTGAACTAAGGGGTTGTGGAGACCAGGATTCCCATTATGCAGATGGAGCCTCCAGGCAGCAGGCTTCAAAGAGAACAGACTGCAAATATTTCTTTTTTTTTTTTTTTTTTTTTTTTTTTTTTTTTTTTTTGAGACGGAGTCTCGCTCTGTCGCCCGGGCTGGAGTGCAGTGGCCGGATCTCAGCTCACTGCAAGCTCCGCCTCCCGGGTTTACGCCATTCTCCTGCCTCAGCCTCCCGAGTAGCTGGGACTACAGGCGCCCGCCACCTCACCCGGCTAGTTTTTTGTATTTTTTAGTAGAGACGGGGTTTCACCATGTTAGCCAGGATGGTCTCGATCTTCTGACCTCGTGATCCGCCCGTCTCGGCCTCCCAAAGCGCTGGGATTACAGGCTTGAGCCACCGCGCCCGGCCGACTGCAAATATTTCTTAACAGACTTTAAAAAGTGCCAGTTGCCCAGTTGATTCTCTCCTGGATCAGGAAAAAGGCTGGCTGGAAAGGGAAGGGGATTCTCTACCGAGACAGCTCTGCAGGGCCAAGATATGGCAAAAAAACATATTTGGGGTGGAAATATTTTGGTTTCCTTCTTTATCTGCCATGTGATGTTATGCCAGAGCCTGGTTGGAAAGTCAGCCAGGTTATGTAAGGTTAAATAAAACCCATCTGATGAGGCTTTATGGTTTGAAGGGGGTGACTCTCCAGGATCCTTAGATAGGAATTTGGACAAAAGAAGAAAATGGTCAGAGTTTAGTCCTCAACTTTGTAGACCAGAGTCACGGTGACATCAATCAGAAGTAGCCTTGACCTTCTGTGGGTCCTAAACTTCTGGAGCAGAAGACCTAGGGGCTGAACTCCTTCCGATGCTGCAGGACTTGATGAAGATGTCTTTGCCCGCCTTTTCCTCCCGCTGCTCCGGCTCATCTGCAGGTTTCTGGATTGAAGATTCTGTATTTTCGACCTCAGCACGACTCCGTCTGGCCCCCAGTGAGCTGACTTTTGTCTGGTCCTGCAAAACTCACATGTGTTGAGTAACACTAACATGGCTGCCTGCACGTGGAATTCCCTGTCCAAACGAGTCATGAATTCATAGATACTCAACATAATTTTTCCCTGATGTTTTCCAGCATAATTTAAAATTTTTTTATATTTAAAGACATGCAAAATTAGAGAAAATGAGCCTCTATGTACATTCTTTTGTTTCTTTTTCTTTTGTTTGTTTCTTTTTTTTTTTTTTTTTTTTTTGAGGAGTCTTGCTCTGTCACCAGGCTGGAGTGCAGTGGCGCAATCTTGGCTCACTGCAACCTCCGCCTCCCGGGTTCAAGTGATTCCCTTGCCTCAGCATCCCGAGTAGCTGGGACTACAGGTGCACGCCACCACGCCCGGCTAATTTTTGTTTTTTTTTGTATTTTAGTAGACATGGGGTTTCACCATGTTGGCCAGGATGGTCTTGATCTCCTGACCTTATGATCTGCCTGCCTCGGCCTCCCAAAGTGCTGGGATTACAGGTGTGAACCACCGTGCCAGGCTGTTTCTTTACTTCTCTAATAAATTTGCTTTCTCTTAAAAAGGAGAAAAAAAAAAATGAGCCTTGGCAGGGCGCAGTAGCTCACGCCTGTAATCCCAGCACTTTAGGAGACTGAGGCAGGCAGATCACGAGGTCAAGAGATCGAGACCATCCTGAAAACCCCGTCTCTATTAAAAATACAAAAATTAGCTGCGTGTGGTGGCGCGCGCCTGTAATCCCAGCTACTCGGGTGGCCGAGGCAGAAGAATTGCTTGAACCTGGGAGGCAGAGGTTGCAGTGAGCTGAGATTGCACCACTGCACTCCAGCCTGGCAACAGAGCGAGACTCTGTCTCACAAAAAAACAAAAACAGCCTCTATGTACCCATTGACCAGTTTTAACAATTATCACATGGCTAGTCCTTTTAATTCATTCCCCCATGGTCTTGAACTCCTGACCTCAAGTGATCTGCCTGCCTCAGCTTCCCAAAGTGCTGGGAGCCACTGTGAGCCACTGTGCCTGGCCCTAAAATCTCCATTTTATAGACCAGGAAACAGGCTCAGAGAAGTCACTTTTCCAATATCACACAACTGATACTTGGGAGCGTCAGAAGTGAAACTTGGCCCCCTTTCTCCAAAGCCTGTGCTCTACTGCCTGTCGGTTAGACGGGGAAGAAAGAGATGGGAAATGGGAACAGGATCACTAGGACAGAGGGAAGAGCCAGGAAACCTGCACACATTCCAAGAGCCACACCTGTGTTGATGCTTTGGCAGGGCTCCATCCCGCCTCTTGGTCAACGGGTCTTTGTCTAGTTATGAAACCATTAAGTGGTTATGTTGGGGCTTGAAGAAAATCTGTCTATTTCCAAACCCATTGTCCTTTCCAGGGCTGAGATGCTGTAAAATATTAATGTCAAAAGAGACCTTAAGGACAATCTGGTTAAACTCTTGTTTTCAGATGAAGAAACCAGTGCCTGAAGAAATCAGATCCAAGGTACACTAGTTAGCTAATTAGTATCAAAGCTGAGAGCACAAGCCAGATTCTCCAATCCTGTGTGCCTGCTATGTCTCAAGAGATTTTTTATTTTTATTTATTTATTTGAGGGAGGGCCTCACTCTGTTGCCCAGGCTGGAGTACAGTGGTGTGATCATAGCTCACTGCAGCCTCCAACTCCTGGACTCAAGTGATCCTCCCACCTCAGCCTCCCAAGTAGGCACATGCTACCATGCCTGGCTACTTTTTTTTTTTTTTGAGATGGAGTCTCGCTCTGTCGCGGCTCAGGCTGGAGTGCAGTGGCCGGATCTCAGCTCACTGCAAGCTCCGCCTCCCGGGTTTACGCCATTCTCCTGCCTCAGCCTCCTGAGTAGCTGGGACTACAGGCGCCCGCCACCTCGCCCAGCTAGTTTTTTGTATATTTTAGTAGAGACGGGGTTTCATCGTGTTAGCCAGGATGGTCTCGATCTCATGACCTCGTGATCCGCCCGTCTTGGCCTCCCAGAGTGCTGGAATTACAGGTTTGAGCCACCGCGCCCGGCCAGCTATTTTTAAAAAAATTATTTGTAGGGGTTTTACCATGTTGCCCAGGCTGGTAGAGAACTCCTGGGCTCAAGCAATCCTGCTGCCTCAGCCTCCCAAGTAGCTAGGACCACAAAAGAAAAATAATTCCCATGCATGCCACCATGCTGGGCTATTTGTTTTTGTTTTTGTGAGACAGAATCTTGCTCTGTCACAAGGCTGGAGTGCAGTGGCGCCATCTCGGCTCACTGCAACCTCCAACTCCCTGGTTGAAGCAATTCTCCTGCCTTAGCCTCCCAAGTAGCTGGGATTACAGGCACGAGCCACCACACCCAGCTAATTTTTGTATTTTTAGTAGAGATGGGGTTTCACCACGGCCAGGATGATCTGGATCTCCTCACCTTAGGATCTGCCCACTTAGGCCTCCCAAAGTGCTGGGATTACAGGCATAAGGCATCGTATCCGGCTGGCCCGGCTATTTTTTGAAAAAATGTTTTGTAGGGGTTTCGCCATGTTGCCTAGGCTGGTCGAGAACTCCTGTGCTCAAGCAATCCTCCTGCCTCAGCCTCCCAAGTAGCTGGGATCAGATGCACACCACCATGCCTGGCAGATTATTGGCTTGACAAAAGAAAAATAATTCCAGTGCCCTTTACGGCAGAAATCCAGGAGAGGAAAAGATTCCAGCATTTAGTGTTGTCTCTGGCGCCTTCCTTCCATTTCCAGTAAGGTGTTCATGGTTCTCTCTAAAAAGGCGCCTTTCTGGATCTTCCTCGCTCATTCTCATCATCACCTATTTTTGCTGCCATCAGCTGGCCAGTAGAGGGTAACCAAACCTTGACTTCCCTTAGAGCAGGCTGGGCAAGTCTCTGGCCCATGACAACTCTGAACATGTCCTTTTTCTTCCAGGAAGCAGAAGACATGTACAGCATGTTGGAAAGCTGCGAAGACATTTGCTAAAGAAATTGAAAGAAAAAAGGAATGAAAAGGGAATGGTGGAGTTAAACGTAATGAAAAAAAAATATTCAACGCTACTTGTTAAAGCATGGTAAGGAAGACTTTATTCAGGACCATCCTAATAAATACAGGAACCACTGCGTGGGGTCTTGCAGTGAGGGCAGAGAGATTGGGCGCAGGTCTGAACACAGCATGGGCAAGTGGCAATGTATAGCCAAGGAGTAGGATGGGAGTCAGTAGATGGAAAATGACCAAGAGGAAACATCAGAGAGAAGGGGTATTCTTTTTTTTCTTTTTCTTTTTTTTTTTTTTGAGATGGAGTCTCGCTCTGTCGTCCAGGCTGGAGTGCAGTGGCCCAATCTCAGCTCACTGCAAGCTCCGCCTCCCGGATTTACGCCATTCTTCTGCCTCAGCCTCCTGAGTAGCTGGGACTACGGGCGCCCGCCACCTCGCCCGGCTAATTTTTTGTATTTTTTTTTAGTAGAGACGGGGTTTCACCGTGTTAGCCAGGATGGTCTCGATCTCCTGACCTCGTGATCCGCCCCTCTCGGCCTCCCAAAGTGCTGGGATTACAGGCTTGAGCCACCGCGCCCGGCCATGAAGGGGTTTTCTTGCTGAAGACAGGCCAGGCTGATCAGACATCGCCTGGGGGATGGTGGAGGACAAGGAACCCGATCAGATAAATATCAAGAGTAATTAGATATGGGCTGGGAGCAGTGGCTCACGCCTGTCATCCCAGCACTCTGGGAGGCTGAGGCAGGTGGATCACTTGAGGTCAGGAGTTCGAGACCAGCCTGGCCAACGTGGTGAAACCCCGACTCTAAAAAACATACAAAAATTAGCTGGGTGTGGTGGTGTGCACCTGTAGTCCCAGCTACTCAGGAGGCTGAGTCAGGAGAATCATTTGAACCCAGGAGGTGGAGGTTGCAGTGAGCCGAGACCGTGCCCTCCAGCTTGGGCAACAGAGAGAGATTGTCTTAAAAAAAAAAAGAAAGAAAAGAAAAAGAAAAAAGAGTAATTAGATATGGAGGGTGGGAGGTTTTTGCTAAACTAACTTAGCAGGGTTCTTGCTAAAACTAGGTTTTAGGCCCTTGCATGGTGGCTCATGACTGTAATCCCAGCACTTCAGGAAGTTGAGGTGGGAGGATTGCTTGAGGCCCAGGAATTTGAGACCAGTTTGGGCTACATAGCAAGACCCTGTCTCTGCAAAAAATTAAAAAAAAAAAAAAAAAAATTCTAGGCATAGTGGTGCATGCCTGTAGTCCCAGCTGAGGCTGAGACAGGAGGATTGCTTGAGCCTAGGAGGTTGAGGCTGCAGTGAGCCATGATCGTGCCACTGCGCTCCAGCCTGAGCAACAGAACGAGACCCTGTCTTACAAAAATAAAGAAAAATAAAATCCAGTTCTGGGTCGGACACTGGCTCACGCCTGTAATCCCAGCACTTTGGGAGGCCAAGGCGGGAGGATTGCTTGAGGACAGGAGTTTGAGACCAGCCTGGGCAACACAGAAGGACCCCATCTCTAAAAAAGAAAATAATTACAAAAAAAAAAATAGGGCTGGGTGTGGTGGCTCACACCTGTGAGGCCAAGTCAGGCAGATCACTTGAGCCCAAGAGTTCAAGACCAGCCTGGGAAATAGCCAGACAGTTTCTACAAAAAATACACACAAAAAATTACCTGGGCGTGGTGGTGTGTCCCTGTGGTCCCAGCTACTCAGGAGGCTGAGACAGCAGGATTGCTTGAATCCAGGAGTTCAGGCTGAAGAGAGCTATGACCGCACCACTGCACTCCAGCCTGGGTGACAGCAAGACCCTATCTCAAAAAATGTGTGTGTGTGTAGCTAGGGTCTGCACCAGCCATAGGTAGTGTCAGAATTGAACTGAACCATAGGGCACCCAGTTGGTGTCCAGAGAGTTAGATCTAATTGGTAGGTGTATCAAAAAAATCACACACTGTGTCAGAAGTGTGAGTAAAAACAGTTCACAGATGTGTTTGGATGCCTCCTGGACACAATCTCACATCCTCCTAGTTCCCCCTTTTTCTTTGAAGTCTCACTCTGTTGCCCAAGCTGGAGTGCACTGGCATGATCTCAGCTCACTGCAACCTCCGCCTCCTGGGTTCAAACAATTCTCCTGGCTCAGCCTTCCGAGCAGCTGGGACTACAGGCGCCTGCCACCACGCCCAGCTAATTTTTGTATTATTAGTACAGAGGGGGTTTCACCATGTTGGCCAGGCTGGTCTGGAACTCCTGACCTCAGGTGATCTGCCCGCCTCAGCCTCCCAAAGTGCTGGGATTGCAGGTGTGAGCCACCATGCCCGGCCATGTCTATCAGTCTTAGGGTCTGTTTTATCAGTAATTCCATAAGAGGAGAGGGTAAAATGAGGCATGTCTGGCTTCCCCTTCCCATCATGGCCTGAACTATTTTTCAGGTTAACTTTGGAATGCCCTTGGCTGAGAGAAGAGGTCCATTCAGGTGACTGGGAGGCCTTTGAAATTTAATTTTGGTTTATAAAGTAAACAAATAGTTTTGCATGAGAATTTTGTTTGTGGGTTGCAGCTCCAGTCTTTTAACTTTGAAATATTTTTTTTCTTTGCCCCCAATGTGTATTTATGCAACCAAGGATGACAAAAACAAAAAACAAACCAGCACAAGCACTGCCACCTAGAGAAGATAATTTATTGTTTTACCATGACTCAGAAGAGAAACAACGTAAAGAGAATATTACAAATCCCCACAATTTCCTTCCCCGACCTCACTACTCTAACATTTCTTTATCAGACATCACTGGCCTCCTAAAATGGACCACTCTGCATGTGTACATATTTCGTTATGCTGCCATTTCTCTTACGATTAAAACTTTAGCCCTCAATTGAGGTTTCCAATGGTTACTTTTAGTGGAGGAGTTCCCTAGCTTTTAAAAAATTACTTTTCCTCTAAGATTCCATTATTTATTGAAAGAAGTCTTTCTAGAAATGTTAAGGAGGATTTTAAATGAACAAATTCAATCAAAAAAAAAATCACATATTGAACATCTAACCAAGCATCTGGACTCTTCGGAACCTAGTAAAGTGAAAAATCCAGTTTTAACAACAGTTAACTTCATTCTGCGGTTATACAGAGACAAGTACGTTTCTTCTTTTGGTCTAATTTATTCTAAACGAAGAAGCTGGGAACTGACAAAACAGGACAGGTTGTTTTTAATCCAGTCTACAAATAAACAAGACAATGCCTGAGTTAGCTCTCTATATAGATGTAGGCTTATGCTGACCTCGTTGTAAAATCTGTATTTAACTAAAAGTTAATAAAAATACATATGCTCATTTTAAAATACCGATTTTGCTTGGCTATCTCACCCCTTACCCCCAAACTCATATATTTTTATGGACAAGATTTTCCTGCATAACCACAACCTGTCTCCTCCCACCCCACCCCCCTCATATATGTTCTCAAATAAGAACCCCTGCAATCAGCAGAAGCATCTCTAATCTAACATGCTTTGTCCTTGCGAGGGCAGACTAAAAACTTTAAAAAGCAGCCAGATGCTCTTCCCTGGTTGAGGTGAGGGGAAGGTGCTTGGGTACCAACCCCAGCACACTCCAACAGCCTTTCCTCGGCCCCTCTTTAGGTCTCCTAATTACTCTTTCTCAGCACAGAGTACGGGGCTGTTATCGTCCTCGTCCCCCTTCTCCTTCCATACCGCACTTAACCTTGCTGGAAGACTAAATGATGGTGATTTAGGGCAACTGTGGCTGCCTAGACCCTTCCCCAGACCAAAGGAACTTAAAACTCAAACCTGACACTGGAATGAAATCCAAGTTTTAAAATATCACCTTTCAATCACTCACAGATCTATCTATCTTAAAATACTCAGTCTCACTCCTTAATGAGTGCTTGCTGAAGGGAGAAAATTCCATTTTAAAGATGTATTCACTTTACTGATTACTGTGCAATTTGAATTAAGTCATGATTCTTTAGTAAATAGAGGTGAGAATCTCAGATTCAAATCGTCGGAGACCATGATTTAGAAGTCTACTAAACACCTACTTTCCTTCCACTGTTTTAGGGTAACAGGAAAACATGAGATTGGGGTGGTGTCAGCTATTAAACGGAACCACACATCGTGAAATTCAAATCTCATGTTAAGACATTCTGTATTGTGGGATGTCCAAAGTATTTCCCAAACTTTTGTTTGACCTGCAGAGTTGGAGATGGCTTACCTCCCTATAACTTCAAGTTTGTTTCACAAAACTTTGAAAAGTAAAACAGATTTCATTTTCAGATAATAAAAAATTAATCTGAATAGCAAAATAACTGCTTTTAAATGTACAGTAGTGTGTCCATTCTAAAAAAAAAAAAAAAAAAATCCCTAAATCTATGTTAGAAAAACTTTTCAAACAATAATGCTTTTTATTACATTCTCCAGTAGTAGTTGAAAAAAAAATCTACCCTAATGTCTACGAAATGATCTATTTCTATCACTGACTTTTCTTTTTCTCTGATTCTATATTTAACAATCTGTTTAACAATCTGCAGACTTTCACCTGATTTCCCAGATGGGAAAACCTCAGACCCCTCGTATTTCTGAGAAGTTGCTCAGAGTAGCACACAGAGAAATATACCCTCCCCGGGAAGTATTGTTGGCACTGTTTGAGTGTATTTCAGTACTGTTATTCCAATTCATACACAGAGCCTTCCATGAGGATGGTAGGATGAACCTGGTTAGCTGGTTTTGGATAAGTAGGTCAGCATGACCACCTGGAATAAAAGTGACTGACTCTAGGATAAAAATTTTAAAAAAGATGCTTTCACAGCAACGAGTCTTCGCAAAACCACTCTCCTAATAATCACAGACCAGGTGAAGAAAAGTGGGAGCAGGGAACACAGGAATACAAAGGGAATATTGCAAAATGCTTCCCAAGCTTCATCAGACTTCCTGCAATGCCATGACTGGATGTATCTGCACACAATTCCGGGGAAAGCCCACCTTGCTGTTCTATCCCCAATTCTTTCCTTTTCTTTTTTTTTGAGACAGAGAGCCTCACTCTGTCACCCAGGCTGGAGTGCAGTGGTGCAATCTCAGCTCACTGCAAACTCTGCCTCCCAGATTCAGGTGATTCTCCTGCCTCAGCCTCCCGAGTAGCTGGGACTACAGGCGCCTGCGACCATTACCGGCTAATTTTTGTATTTTTAGTAGAGATGGGCTTTCACCATGTTGGCCAGGCTGGTCTCAAACTCCTGACCTCAAGTGATCCACCCGCCTCGGCCTCCTAAAGTGCTGAAATTACAGGAGTGAGGCACGATGCCCGGCCAGTTCTATACCTTTTTTTTTTTTTTGAGACAGAGTCTCACTCTGTCACCCAGGCTGGAGTGCAGTGGCCGGATCTCAGCTCACTGCAAGCTCCGCCTCCGGGGTTTACGCCATTCTCCTGCCTCAGCCTCCCGAGTAGCTGGGACTACAAGCGCCCGCCACCTCACCCGGCTAGTTTTTTGTATTTTTTAGTAGAGACGGGGTTTCACCGGCTTAGCCAGGATGGTCTCGATCTCCTGACCTCGTGATCAGCCCGTCTCGGCCTCCCAAAGTGCTGGGATTATAGGCTTGAGCCACTGCACCCGGCCCTTTTTTTTTTTTGAGATGGAGTCTCTCTCTGTCGCCCAGGCTGGAGTGCAGTGGCGCCGTCTTGGCTCACTGCAGCCTCCACCTCCTGGGTTCAAGCGATTCTCCTGCCTCAGCCTCCCAAGTAGATGGGACTACAGGCGCCTGTCACCATGCCCGGCTAAGTTTTTGTACTTTTAGTAGAGACGGGGTTTCACCATGTTAGCCAGGATAGTCCGATCTCGTGACCTCGTGATCCACCTGCTTCGGCCTCCAAAGTGCTGGGATTACAGGCCTGAGCCACTGTGCCTGCCTTTTCCCCAATTTTCTAAGCATAAGGATTTAAGAGTGAGTGAGTGGGAAAGCATGACTATGGTTTAGAGAGCCTGGTCAGCTGAAGCAGTCCCAATTGGTGATTCCAGTACACTTCCTGCTCTCGCTTCATGGAGAAGACCCTCTACTGACAAGAGAATCCATCCCCTTTGCACACAACGGTCACCTGACAGCTCAGAGGTCAACTTCTTGGTTTTGAGGAAAAACTCAAAAGGCTGCACGTTTAAAGGAGTTGTTCCATTTCACTGCCCCATTAGCCTGTCTTTCCTCAGAAATTTACCAATCTCTTGATGTGATAAGCACCGAACTATGAAGCTTTTCCCTTCATCTCCCTGCTGCTCCGTTCTGTGAACCGACATTTTGTCTACAACCACACTTGATTTCTTCACTGTTTGCTCCAAAACTTCACTTTTTCTGAGTGATGTGTTCTGACAAATAGGCTAAAATAAAATACAGAATCTGCTTACAGGTAATACACAGAACAATAACGGACTGAAGGTACAAAACACACACGGACATTATGGTCATATAAAATATAAAGAAGTATCTAACATTAACAATTTTTCTAAGAAGTTGCACATTTTGTTATTTTTTTTAAAGCATTTCTCCACATTTTTTTTTTCATCTGTAGATTCTCTGCAGTTAAGATTGAGCTCCCTCTTTTTTTTTTTTTTTTTTTTTGATACGGAGTCTCGCTCTGTCACCCAGGCTGGAGCACAGTGTCGCGATCTCGGCTCACTGCAACCTCCGCCTCCCAGGTTCAAGCAATTCTCCTGTCTCAGCCTCCCGAGTAGCTTGGGACTACAGGCGCGTGCCACCACACCCACCTAATTTTTTTTTTGTATTTTTAGTAGAGACAGGGTTTCACCATGTTGACCAGGCTGGTCTCGAACTACTGACTTCATGATCCGCACGCCTCGGCCTCCCAAAGTGCTGGGATTACAGGGATGAGCCACCGTGCCCGGCCAAGATTGAGCTCCCTCTTGAAATGTTTCTCAAATTCATCACATGATTGGAACATACTGATGGAATTTTCTGTCTGAAGCAATGAGTGCTATACATGAAAATTTTCCTCACATATAATATTCATCGTTTATTTACAGTGCAAGCTTTCTGATGCTAAGGGCTGAGATGTGATTAAAGGCTTTGCCATATTCATCACATTCAGGAGGTTCCTTTCTGGAATAAATTCTCTGATGTCTATGTGAACTGTCCCACGTACCACACGTCAATCTCTCTACACATATTTAGCAGTTTGACTTTTATGCCTTTAATAATAAGTGCTTTACATATCAAGATGTCTCATACATCAATATTCTCAGGTTTTAGCCTTGCCTGCCAGGCTGGAGTAGAAACAAATACCCAACAACCTGAGGATTTGACTGCTCTTCCTGGCAAAGGTAGGTTATATACTGAAAAACTCTTCAAAAATTTCCATTAGGACAACTAGCATGCTAATGGTTAGCTGCAGAATGTTTCAACTGTTATTAGACTTCAGCGGGCCAAGAACTTTTGAATGACTATCTTGAATGCCAATTAGATGTTGCAAGCGTTTTTGACCATGACCCAATTACACTTTGCACTGAGCATCTGATAAACGAATGCACTGTAAGTGGTTTTAATCAACAGTTGTTGCCTGTTTTCCTCAGAAAACACATCTTCAAATAGCTGCTTCAAGGAGACCCTGTGCTGAAGATCCAAAGCAACCCTAGTGGCAGCTATCCAACAAAGTCAGGAAGATGTCCCCATGAAACGGAATTAAATGTGAGGGCACAGGTCACATTTAACCTTCATTTAAAAACAAAACTCGAAAATGATGGCTGAATTACATTAGCATGTAGTTGTGGGGGGGAAAAAAAAAGGCCAACATAAACATGACCAAAGTCCTTTCTCTCTTAAAAAATAAGTGCTTGGGTTGTTGCCCAGAGTTCCACACCTCACTTCCAGTTTCTTTCCTTTTTTTTTGAGACGGAGTTTTGCTCGTCACCCAGGCTGGAATGCAGTGGTGAAATCTTCGCTCACTGCAACCTCTGTCTCCTGGGTTCAAGTGATTCTCCCACCTCAGCCTCCCAAGTAGCTGGGATTACAGGCGTCCGCCACCATGCCCGGCTAATTTTTGTATTTTTAGTAGAGACGGGCTTTCACCACGTTGGCCAGGCTGGTCTCAAAACTCTTGACCTCAGGTGATCCGCCCACCTCAGCCTCCCAAAGTGCTGGGATTACAGGCGTGAGCCACCGTGCCTGGCCTCAGTTGTTTTCTAGAGGGTAAAAGTCCTTGCTCAAAAGCACCAGCAGTTTTCTACATAACCACTGCTGTAGCTTATTCTTTGAAGAAAATCCTTAAGATATTTTCTGCCTCCATTTTACTATAAAAAGTTACTTAGATATACTTTTCTGGAGTAACAGGTTTTTCTTCCATTGCATGGGTAGAAATATCCTGGTGACTGGTTGACTTGCAACAACGTTTTCCCAAGTAATGCTGACGAAATTGCCTAGAAGCTATGGGGAAGTTGTGGTTGGTTTAAGTCGTAAGGCCAAGGAGAGGCCAAAGAATGACCACTGTGCAGTTTTAGCTCCCACTTCGTTGGTTCCATATAAAACCATTTGGTCTCACGGACTTTAGCTGCTGATCAGTGAATGTTTTAGTATACATCTCTCAAGGGAAAGTCTCAAACTATATATGGTGTTCTCTTGTTATGGGAAGGTCACACTGATAGTCTGGAGGTTTGTTCTCAGTCTACGTTTCTGTTTCCGCAGGGCTGTCCTAGCCTTGGGTAGGACCCTTGTCCTACTCGAGTGGCGATGACTACCTACACAGCTCACAATCTCCTGTGTGTGAAACAGTCTCCTGCCATCAGCTTCTAGGTAGCCAGTTGCATCCTGCGCACAGACGATGGGACCAGTGAAAGTCTCATAATCTCACCTCAGTCTTTAGTGACAAGAAACAGAAAAGTCACTGTGCAGTATGACAGTGACACAACCAGCCACATCTCAGTACACTGCTGAGTTTCTCAGAGCAACAAAGTACATTTAGTAATTGCAAGTAAACAACTAATGCTTTTGCAAAGTTACTGGAAAAGTGTGGGAAAAAACACTCCCTACCATGTTCCTTTTTCTGAAAAGCAACAAAAATCACATCTTCTGAACTCCAGTATCTAAGTTACAAATGATTCAGAAAATCCCCAAGTCATCATACTGTTCAGCGGCTAACTGAAAAGAATTCTAAGAGCTTTGCCACAGAAAGATGTAAAAAAAAAGACCTTCATCAGTGTTCATATTTTTCTTCAAGATGATGATGATAAAGTCATTTCTAACATTCCATGGTATTTACTCACTGATCTGTTTAGAAAGTCTATGCAAACGGCTGACTAGTGCCTTTCGTTTATATTTGGAACAAAAATAGCATCAGACCCTAGAGGTTTAGCATGCCTTGTGGCTATGAAGGTCCTCTTTAGAAACTGGGCCAGGCTACCATATTTCAGGAACTCATGATTCACAGACCTTTATCACAGACGTAGAGGTCCTGTAGAAGTCAGTCTGAATGAGTGCCTCTTAGGTGTTCAGCACTCACTATGTCCAGCACTGTGCTGGCAGGGATAGAAATATATCCCTTGACAACTTAATCTTTTTTGGGGGTGGGGGGGTGATTAAAAACTTCATACATGAAACAATGAAGGATTAAAAGGCAGTATACAATCAAGTGCTAACTTGTGGAGAAACGCATTTAGGAGTGCGACAGTGCTTTAGGGATTTCAAGAAGGGAGAGGTGTATTTTGAGTTGTTGTTGCCATTTTAGTCGAACTGATCTCAGGGATGAGGATAGAACCATCTACATTTGTTGCAGTCCTTTGGAACTGTAGACTGGTGCACATACCCTCTCTTTCGGGAAGAGATAGAAATCTTTGGTTTGATACTGATAAGCACAGTCCTAGATTTCTACAGCTTTGGTAGGCTACCAGTGATCATATATATAACATACTGTATATATAACTAGCTTGAGCAGCATGTCCCAATATTGTTTTTGTTTTCACTGTCCTTCTTCGTTGAGAAATAAGCAGGATGTTGGCCAAAGTAGGGCTTGTTTGCAGCAAGTAGCATCCTAACCTCCGTATCACGTTCATGGAGCCAATCTTGATCTTCGAACTGTTATGTTGTGGTTGCCGAGAGTCCAAGAGTGCCTTAAAGGTATCCTCATTACTGAAAAGCTGGACATTTCACTCTGCGTGTGCTTTTATCTTGTGTGGAAATCTCATGTGGATTATCCATAAGCTTTACCCTGCAGGGGCTGTGTAGAAGGATAATATGCCAAACTACTACATAAAGGCAGAACACTGCTGATGTGACTCGAAGGATCCTTAAGTGTGATTTTTGTTTTTTAATGCGTTGAGGCTATATTTCTTTTTCCCTCCAAGGGCACACATCTCTGAAATAATTTTAGAAACAAAAGGGGGAAATGGCTCGATGGCAAATTCTTCCTTTACACACAACTTTTCAGGAACGCGCCAAATGCATCAAGGGAGGCTGGGCTGTACTCAGAGGCTCTCTCTCTGGCATGGATTCTGTGATGCAGAGTGAGGGTGGAGCTGCGGGTGAAGGCCTTGCCACACTTAGTGCACTTGTAGGGCTTTTCTCGAGTGTGAATTCTCCGATGCAAAATCAGGTACGAGTTTCGGTTGAAAGCTTTTCCACATTCACTACATTCATAGGGTTTCTCCCCCGTGTGGATTCTCTGATGCTTGGTGAGGTCTGAGCTCTGGCTGAAGGCCTTCCCGCACTCATTACATTCATAAGGTTTCTCTCCAGAGTGGATGCGCTGATGGAGGATGAGATTGGAACTGTGGCTGAAGGCCTTGCCACACTCGTTACATTCATGAGGTTTCTCTCCTGTGTGGATCCTCTGATGCAGGACAAGGTTGGAGTTAAGACTAAAGGCTTTCCCACACTCACTACATTCATAGGGCTTTTCTCCAGTGTGGATGATTTTATGGCGGATAAGGCTTGAACTTCTCGTGAAGCATTTACCACATTCATCGCATCTGTGAGACTTTGTTCCTGTGGGAACTTCTTCAGGGGTGGTGAAGTTGGAGCTCAGACTGAAGCTTCTTCCCAATCCTTTCCCCTTCTCCCTTGGACCTCTCTCTCCTGGGGTGGTTTTTTTGTCCTTTCCTGTAGCTGGCCCTGAATCTCTCTTCTCTTTCCCGGTCTTCTCCTCAGGGATTTTCTGCTGTCTTTCTCCTGTTTTGCCCTCCTGGTCACGTTTCTCTCCAAACTCTTTCTGGAATCTTCCTGCTGTCTCCCCGCGTGATGCCGAATCTTCTGTGGTTTCAGCCTTTGAGGTTGACTCCTCGTTCTCATTCCTGTTTTCACCACCTGACACAATAAATAGAAAATTCAAATCGCACCTTTTTCTTTTCAATATACAGGTGGATCAAGTGACAGTTTCCCGGGAAGCTTCTACACGGCTGCAAAATGACTTTGTAGTATTTTTATTTTTATTTCTTTTGAGACAGAGTCTCGCTCTGTCGCCCAGGCTGGAGTGCAGTGGAGCAATCTCGGTTCACTGTAACCTCCGCCTCCCAGGTTCAAGCGATTCTCCTGCCTCAGCCTCCCAAGTAGCTGGGACTACAGGTGCATGGTACCATGCCCAGGTAACTTTTGTATTTTTTTAGTAGACACGGGGTTTCACCATGTTGGCTGCTCTCAAACTGCTGACCTCAGGTGATCCGCCTGCTTTGGCCTCCCAAAGTGATGGGATTACAGGCGTGAGCCACTGCACCCAGCCTGACTTCACAATATTAATTGGAGTAAAATAGGAGAAAAACAAGGGGAAAAACTGGAACAACAGGAAGATCTGTTGTCCTAGTTTTGTAACAACAAAAATTTGGAAAATGAGAGCACAGGTCAAGAGTGGAGAGTAAGGGGAAATGCCAACAGAGGGAACATGGGGAGAGGACAGGAAGAAACAGACACAAGGGGAATGAGCAGAGGGAAGAGAACAAGTCACGGCAGGAGGGAAGGGATGAGAAGCAGGAGTCTTCAGAGGTCACAGGTCTACTACTGGATCACCTGATAATTAACTGGAAGGTTTATGTATACATTTAAAACATCATGTTCCATTTCTTTTTTTTTTTTTTGAGGCGGAGTCTCGCTCTGTCGCCCGGACTGGAGTGCAGTGGCCAGATCTCAGCTCACTGCAAGCTCTGCCTCCCGGGTTTACGCCATTCTCCTGCCTCAGCCTCCCGAGTAGCTGGGACTACAGGCGCCCGTCACCTCGCCCGGCTAGTTTTTGTATTTTTAGTAGAGACGGGGTTTCACCGTGTTCACCAGGATGGTCTCGATCTCCTGACCTCGTGATCCGCCCGTCTCGGCCTCCCAAAGTGCTGGGATTACAGGCTTGAGCCACCGCGCCCGGCCCATCATGTTCCATTTCTAACAAGTATTCGTAAGTTCAAAAAAAGAACAGGTTTTTCACAGAAAATGATTAGTGGTATTAGCAGAAAGGAATACAGTTTAAAAAGGAAAAGTAAATATTTCTCCAATTCTGTGGGTTTTCTATCAACAAGCTAATGATTAACAGGCAAACAAGAAACCTTTTTTTTTTGAGACGGAGTCTCACTCTGTCGCCCAGGCTGGAGTGTAGTGGCCAGATCTCAGCTCACTGCAAGCTCTGCCTCCTGGGTTTACACCATTCTCCTGCCTCAGCCTCCTGAGTAGCTGGGACTACAGGCACCCGCCACCACGCCTGGCTAGTTTTTTTGTATTTTTTTAGTAGAGACGGGGTTTCACCATGTTAGCCAGGATGTTCTCGATCTCCTGACCTCGTGATCTGCCGTCTCAGCCTCCCAAAGTGCTAGGATTACAGGCTTGAGCCACCGCGCCCGGCCAAGAAACTTTGTTTTGTTTATGATTTTCAGACAGGGTCTTGTTCTGTCACTCAGGGTGGAGTACAGTGGCATGAGCACAGCTCACTGCAGCCTCGATCTCCTGGGCTCAAGTGATACTCCTGCCTCAGCCTCCCAAGTAGCTGGGACTACAGGCCTGCACCACCCTGCCTGGCTAATTTTTAAAATTTTTTGTAGAGACAGTGGTCTTGCTATATTGCCCATGCTGGTCCTGAACTCCCGGCTTCAAGCGATCCTCCTGCCACAGCCTCCTCAAGTATTGAGATTACAGGTGTGAGCCGGTGTACCTGGCCAAGGAACTTGTTTTGAACCTGGCAGGCTACAGAAACCTTCAGACACACAGAATAGCTTCTCTCCACCAGGGAGAGGAGCACAGAGCTGACAGTGCTCAAGTAACAGAGGAGTAGGTGAAAAAGGTGGTTACAACATTAGTATAAATAATTAAACCCTTCACTGACTGACACAGAATAACTGAGAATGAAAAAGAAACAGAAGACAATGCTGGAGACCAGGTGCAGTGGCTCGAACCTGTTAAATCCCAGAACTCCGGAGAGCGGAGACAGGTGGATTGCTTTAGTCCAAGGGTTTCAGACCAGCCTAGGCAACATGGTGAAACCTCTTCTCTACAAAAAAGGCAAAAATTAGCTGGGCATAGTGATGCATGCCTGTAGTCCCAGCTACTTGGGAGGCTGAGGTGGGAGGATTGCTTGAGCCTGGGAGGTCAAGGCTGCAGCAAGCTGTGATCGCAGCACTGCATGCCAGCCTGGGAAACAGCAAGACCCTGTCTCAAAAAAAAAAAAAAAAAAAAAAAAAAAAAAAAAAAAAAAAAAAAAAAAAAAGCATCTAGTACAAAGAGCAAATACCAAGAGAAATTATAAGCCCCATATATGCCTGATCAAAAACAGAACTTGATGTTTCATTAGTAACATCCTTCATGTTCACGCTATATTCACACTCCCTTTGCCCTCTCCAGGTAGAAGCTTGCTGCGGACCTCCCTATTACTGTACTCACGTGAGGGCTTCCTTGCAGCACTGTCCTGAGGGGTTAAGATCCAGCAGAGACAAATGGAAATGTCTGCCAACAGTGTCACCTTGTCTTATCTGGCTGATGCCTCTTGAACTTCCTCATTCTTACTATACATCCAGGACCCAGAGCTCTTCATAGAAAATCACCATTAAGTTTGGAATCCTCATCACAAGGACAGTCCAGGTGCACGTTTGTGGAATTATACAAAGCAGTGTATTGGAATCACACTAATCACACAGGATGGAAGAAGACAGAAAGCCAACAGAAGGATGCTTGGTAGTTTCGGGAATGTGGTACCAGGACAATGGGTTGAGATTAGACGGATGATCAGTTCACCTGGTCATCTCTGCTAGGAAAGAGATATTCCCCCGACAGAGGCACCTAAACTGTAATCCATGGGAACGGAGCAGAACTGCCTCCCAGGCAACTGAGTGGCTGAAGAGGTGAAGACTTGGAATGCAATTATTTCTGATTCTAAAGAGCGAAAACTATCTAGTGATAAAAAACCCACCTGGAATCAGGGTCACAGTACCATGCTTTTGGAGTTAAATGAACACAAACATTCTCACTCTCCATCTGGTCTAAAAAAGGGGGTAGGTAGTCTCCAACTCCTCACCAACACCCAATTGAACACATCAGAGATTCCACAGCTAACACACAGAGACAAAACCATCTTATCAGACAGTAAGCATCCATCCGTCTTACCCTGGGGAAATGTGCTCCCATAATTCTCCTGCCTGTGGTCCCTGCTGAGATTCCTCCGAGCCAGATTCTGACATCCCCATTCCTCCAGAATGAGGGACACAGCCATGTCCTCAATCTTCACCATTGCCTGAAATAACAGGAGACAAACAGTCATTTCCCCCCAAACTCAGGGACAATCCCATTGCTCAAACCTGGAGTCAGGAACAGAGGTGGCTGCAAAGCTACAGGATGCTGGGAAGGGTGGCCAGAACCTGGGGGTGGGGGGAAGTTTGTGGTAGAAAGATGCTAAAAGGAGGGGACAGGGTTGGGGTTTCTTTGAGAGCAGGGGCATCCAGAGTGGCCTGTGGGGACCACGAAGAGAGCTCAGGAACAGAGGCAGACGCTGGGGACTCAGGAGAGCAGAGGGGCCACAGCTCACCTGGGAATCCGCCGTGAAGAGTGCAGACGCCATCGCCTGGTCTCTGGGACTACCCTCATGAGGGGGAGCAGGAACATGGGCTGCAGGAAGAGCTGGGGGAGGAGAAAGGGGCTGTGAGTAAATCAGCTCTGCTCTGAGCCTTGCTCAAAGAAGGGCTTGGGGCACGTTCCTTCCTGCACCAGCCACTGTTCAATGTTTAGGTCCCAAACAGAGAATTCCAGACAACACAAATGAGAGAACACAGGGCCTCAGTTTTCCCAAGACCTCTACTCCTGACCAGGAGTCATAAAAGGGTCCTAATCACCTGGTCCAACACTTTTATTTTAAAGAAGGGGAAACTGAGTCTCTGAGAGTGCAAATGACTTCCCTAATGTCACATTCCCAGTGGCAGAGCCAGGATGGGAACCCAGGTTCCTATTCTCAGCTATGAAAGTGGGTACCTTCAGCCCCTGACTCAAGTCTGGCTCCTAATTTCCTCCAGTCCAAGGAACGATACCAGGATATGAGAATCCCATTTATGCCTACACTTGTGGAAAACACAACACAGCTTTAAAATCTTCAGTAGCTGCTGAGGCGGGAGGATCGCTTGAGTCCAAGGCGTCAAGGCTGCAGTGAGCTATGATCACACACTCCAGCCCGGATGACAGTGAGACCCCGTCTCAATGACTCAATGAAACCCGACCCCCCCAAAAAACAACACTTTAGTAGCAATATCCAGAAAGGGAGGGAAGTAAGGAGGTCTCCTTAGCTCTGGGTTTTTTTTTTTTTTTTTTTTTTTGAGACAGACTTTTGTCCTTGTTGCCCAGGCTGGAGTGCAATTGTGCGACCTCAGCTCACCACAACCTTTGGCTCCTGGGTTCAAGAGATTCTCCTGCCTCAGCCTCCAGAGTAGCTGGGACTACAGGCATGTGCCACCATGCCTGGCTAATTTTGTATTTTTAGTAGAGGTGGGGTTCCTCCACGTTGTTCAGGCTGGTCTCACACTCCTGACTTTATGTGATCTGCTCGCCTCGGCCTCCCAAAGTGCTGGGATTACAAGTGTTAGCCACTGCGTCCGGCCACCTCTGGCTAAGTTTTTGTCACTTTTTGTCCCTCTACTTTTCTCCCTCACTTGGCCACAATAAATACTGTTTTTTTTTGTTTGTTTGTTTTTTGATAAGATGTATGCATGGTTCAAATGCTGAGAGACAAAAGTTTAACATTATCATATGATCACAATAACTGTGATGCGTAAGAATTAGGAAAATTTTAAATTGTACAATTTAACCCCCTCCCCACCTCTTGCCAAGTACTATTAGATTTGGAAATGTTACTGGTAGATAGATGATGTTGGTGAGATACAAGTATATTTGAGAAATGAATTTGAAACTGAATGACCAAACTTTGTACCTATTTCAAACCATACAACAATAAAACGGGCTCTCTGTCACCCAGGTTGGAATGCAGTGCTCAAACATGTCTCACTGCAGCCTTGACCTCCTGGGCTCAAGTGATCCTCCCACCTTGGCCTCCCAAAATGCTGGGATTACAGGTGTGAGCCATCGCACCCAACCAAGTACGGTTTTTTTTTTTTTGAGACGGAGTCTCATTCTATCACCCAGGTGGCATGCAGTGGTGCGTTCTTGGCTCACTGCAACCTCCACCTCCTGGGTTCAAGCGATTCTCCTGCCTCAGCCTCCCAAGTAGCTGGGACTACAGGCGCCTGCCACCATGCTCAGATAATTTTTGTATTTTTAGTAGAGACGGGGTTTCACCATGTTGGCCAGGATGGTCTCCAACTCTTGACCTTATGATCTGCCCGCCTCAGCTCCCCAAAGTGCTGGGACTACAGGCATGAGTCACTGTGCCTGGTCCCCAGTACTTAATTTTTTAACCTTCTGAGAGTTAGGAAACACTCTGAAAAACAAGACAAAGAGGAAATTGAGAATAAATGTACATCTCTCAGTTCATTTAAGAACTATTTACTAAAGAGCAACTGTGTGTGCCAGGGTCTTTGAAATTGTTACTCTGGCAACCTAAACTCTATAATCAAGTGCTTAAGACCATGAATATCCTCTCCAGTTTCCTGAGGTCACCCCCCTGTGACTTCTGCTTGTGGAGTGTGGAGAAAACTTACAAGGACATCAACAGTGGTGGAGTTGAACATCACGGTGCGTGTTTTTTTGTTTTGTTTTGTTTTGTTTTTGAGACGGAGTCTCACTCTGTCGCCCAGGCTGGAATGCAATGATGCAATCTCGGCTCACTGCAAGCTCCGCCTCCTGAGTTCAAGCGTTCTTGTGCCTCAGCCTCTTGAGTAGCTGTGATTATAGGTGTATGCCACCAAAACCAGCTAATTTTTGTATTTTTAGTAGAGACAGAGTTTCACCATGTTGGCCAGGCTAGTCTCGAACTCCTAACCTCAAGTGATTCGCCTACCTTGGCCTCCCAAAGTGCTGGGATTAGAGGCATGAGACATGAGCCACTGCGCCTGGCCTTTTTTTTTTTTTTTTTTCTTTTCTTTTCTGAGATGGACTTTTGCTCTGTTGCCCAGATTGGAGTGTGTATGAATTTTTAACAAAAAAGTTTAAAAAGTATAAAATAAAATTTCTTTTAACTAGAAAAACCCTTATAGAATAGGGGAATAAAAAATGTTTTTGTACAGCTGTGCAACATGTTTGTGTTTTGAGTTACGTGTTATTACAACAGTCAAAAAGTTAAAAAAAAACACAAAAAATTCATAAAGTAAAAAAGTTACAGTAAGCTGATTTATTTATTTTTATTTATTTATTTATTTATTTTTCTGAGACAGAGTCTCACTCTGTCACCCAGGCTGCAGTGAAGTGGTGCAATCTCGGCTCACTGCAACCTCTGCCTACCACGTTCAAGTGATTCTTGTGCCTCAGTCTCCTGAGTAACTGGAATTACAGGCGTGCACCACCATGCCTGGCTAATTTTTTGTATTTTGTAGAGATGGAGTTTCACTATGTTGGCCAGACCAGTCTCAGACTCCTGGTCTCAAGTGATCGGTCCGCCTTGTCCTCCCAAAGTGCTGGGATTAAGCCATGAACCACCATACCTGGCCGATTTTCATATTTTTAGAAACTGAAGAAACAAAAATTTTTGAGATAAATTTAGTATAGCCTAAGTGTACAGTGTTTCTAGAGTCTATGGTAGTGTAATGTCCTAGGCTTTCACATTCACTCACCACTCACTCACTGACTCATCCAGAGCAACTTCCGGTCCTGCAAGCTCCGTTCATGGGTAAGTGTTCCATACAGGTGTATATATATACACACATATATATATTTTTTGAGACTAGTTTCGCTCTTGTTGCTCAGGCTAGAGTTCGATGGCGCGACGATGGCACGATCTCAGCTCACTGCAACCTCTGCTGCCCAGGTTCAAATGATTCTCCTGCCTCAGCCTCCTGAGTAGCTGGGATTACAGGCATGTGCCACCATGCCTGGCTAACTTTGGATTTTTAGTAAAGACGGGGTTTCTCCATGCTGGTCAGGCTGGTCTTGAACTCCTGACCTCAGGTGATCCACCTGCCTTGTCCTCCCAAAGCGCTGGGATTACAGGTGTGAGCCACTGTGCTCAGCCAATTTTTGTATTTTCAGGAGAGACCGGGTTTTACTATGTTGGCCAGGCTGGTCACAAACTCCTAACCTCAAGTGATCCACCCACCTCGGCCTCCCAAAGTGCTGGGATTACAAGCGTGAGCCACCGTGCCTGGACTAAAAATCTTTTATACTCTATTTTTACTTTTTCTATGTTTAGATACGCAAATACTTACCACTGTGTTACAGTTCCCTACAGTGTTTAGTACAGTAAAATACTGTACAGGTCTGTAGCCTAGGTGTGCAGTAGGCTAGACCATCCAGGTTTGTGTAAGTATACTTTATGATGTTCACATAACAAAATCACTTAACATTGCACTTACCATAACATACCCCTGCCATTAAGTGATAAATGACTGTACTTTTAGCATTTCCTTGTTTTTACAGACATTCTATGCACACACTTTGATTTTAAAACTGGATAAAGATATTACATATTTCCATCAAAGGGAAAAAACAACATGACTTTTTATTTATAAGACTGTGAACTGATCTTTTTTTCGTGTTCCTCAACTCCCCTCAAAAGTTCTTTCATTCTTTTCCCATTGTTTGAAATTTCTGAAAATAACCTGGAAAAGACTGATGCTATAGTTTTTTTTTGAGACAGAATCTCACTCTGTCACCCAGGCTGGAGTGCAGTGATTATTTTCATACATTTTAAATAAAATGGATCTTTAAACAAGATTTATGATTCTTTTGAAGATAATTTATGACACACTAGAGTGTTTTAAAACCTAGGCTGGAAATAATGACATCTGCTCCCAAAACTTTCCTATTAAAAATGTGCTGGACACCTGGAATGCTGACAATTCAATAAATAATGCCTACTAGGTTCATTATGCATAGTTCATTTGCCTTCGTAGTAACACTTAACTCCTGAGATTGGTCTGTAAGTTGTATTTTCCCCAATATTTGGGAATAATGGCAACAATATAGAATAACTAAAAACAAAAAACAAGCATGCAGCTTTTTTTCATTGTTTAAAAATTTTTTAATTAATTAATTAATTAATTTATAAGACAGAGTCTCGCTCTGTCACCCAGGCTAGAGCTCAGTAGTGGGTTCTCGGCTCACTGCAACCTCTACCTCCCGGGTTGAAGTGATTCTCCTGCCTCAGCCTCCGAGTAGCTGGGACTACAGGCATGCACCAACATGCCTGGCTAATTTTCATATTTTTAGTAGAGACAGGGTTTCAGCATGTTGGTCAGGCTGGTCTCAAACTCTTGACCTCAAGTGATCTGCCCGCCTCTGCCTCCCAAAGTACTGGGATTACAGGTGTGAGCTACCATGCCCAGCCTAATTCTTTTCTGTAAGTAGCTTTTGAGACAGTGTCCTTGCTCTGTTGCCCAGGTTGGAGTACAGTGGTGTGATTACAGCTCACTGCAGCCTCAACCTCCTGGGCTCAAGCAATCCTCCCACCTCAGCCTCCTGAGTAGCTGGAATTACAGGTGTGCGTCACCATACCTGGCTAATTTTTCTTTTTTTTTTTGAGACAGAGTCTCGCTCTGTCACCCAGGCTGGAGTGCAGTGGTGCGATCTCGGCTCATTGCAAGTTCCACCTCCAGATTCACGCCATTCTCCTGCCTCAGCCTCCCGAGGATTACAGGCGTCTGCCACCACGCCCGGCTAATTTTTTGTATTTTTAGTAGAGACAGGGTTTCCCCATGTTGGCCAGGATGGTCTCAATCTCCTGACCTCGTGATCCGCCCACCTTGGCCTCTCAAAGTGCTGAGACTACAGGTGTGAGCCACTGCGCCTGGCCAATTTTTCTATTTTTTGTAGAGATGGGGTCTCGCTATGTTGCCCAGGCCTAATATGCTTCTTCATCACAGGCACTCAGCAGCACGAAGAAGACTCTCGTCCTGAATCATTTCCCTTCCCCCAAATGAAACCTTGCTTCTTACCTCGTGACTGTAAGAAGCGGGGTTTCCGAGATGAATGTTTGAAGTGGGACTGGGTGGCCTCGTGATGAAGGTCAAAGCTTGAGGACTCCTGAACTGGATCCAGAGGCACCATCCCCCTTGCAAGCATCTCAGGTCCATGAACTTGACCTGGGACCTGAAAACAGACAGGTTGGGCTTGTGGGTAAATCACTCTGTAAATGGGAACTACAATATTTAAAAACAGACCATGAGTATGCCAGTGGATGCAGGGAGAAAGCCAGAACATTTTTAAAACAGAGTAACCACCTAATGACCTAAAGACTGCCAGTATTTTTGGCTCCACTTTCAACGTCTGTGCCCTGCTCATACATAACAGGTTTCACCTCTTTTTACCTGTTGTCCTGATAAATCAAGCTCCAAGTCTTCTAGAAGGGTCACGGCCTCCTCTCCACTATCGGGGCGGTATTCCTGCAGCCAGACCTGGAGCTCCTTGGGCAGGATGGAAAGAAACTGCTCCAGCACCAGCAGCTCCAGGATCTGCTCCTTGGTATTGATTTCTGGCCGCAGCCACTGATGACAAAGTTCCTTCAGTCGACTGAGAGCCTCTCGGGGTCCAAAAGTGTTCTGGTAACAGAAGCGCCTGAAGCGTTGACGGAATATCTCCGGGTCTGGAGGAGGCGTGTCCTGTAGGCTAGAATCCTGCCCCCACACGTGGTCTTCCTCATCTTCCTCTTCCACCTTCACTATTACAATACCATCCTTCTCCTGTGCAGCCTGTGGGGATAGACCCGTGGCTTCCCGTGATTCAGCAGTCATCATTCAGGCTCCAGGAACTGACTTGATCCAAACAGGGTCTGTGCTCACCTTTATGTCCTGGGAGGTTTTATGATGTGTTTCTGTGCTATTCCTGAAGTATAAAAAAAAAGTCATTAGTACGTACCTTTACAAAAGTGATCTGTGCTGCTAACACTTCATAGGAGGCAGCACATTGAAGCACTATCAGAACGCTCCTGAGGCCAGGGGTGGTGGCTCATGCCTGTAATCCCAGCACTCTGGGAGGCCAAGGCAGGTGGATCGCCTGAGGTCAGGAGTTCGAGACCAGCGTGGCCAACATGGTGAAACTCCGTCTCTACTAAAAATACAAAACTTAGTCGGGTGTGGTGGCGGGTGCCTGTAATCCCAGCTACTCGGGAAGCTAAGGCAGGAGAATCACTTGAACCCAGGAGGCGGAGGTTGTAGTGAGCTGAGATTATGCCACTGTATTCCCTGCCTGGGAGACAAGAAGTTAAACTCTGTCCAAAAAAAAAAAAAAAAAATCCTAAAAAATAGAGGAAAAAACTACAGTCTTCACTGTCACTTCATATATCAAGATTTGCAAACAGAAACCTCAAACAGGCCAACTCCACCCTCAGGGTGTTTGCCTGGAGTCAGAGTGATTTACCTGCAGGTGGACAGCAGGTTATGAAATGGAGCATTGACAGTGCCCAGCCCAGAGAGCTGAATGTTAACAGAGTGCCAGGTGCCAAGCTTAAAGCAGTACACGCACCATCTTCTTTTGTCCCCACAACAGCCCTAGCACGTCGGCCAAACTGTTAAGTGCCGTTTTACAGATGACATAACCGGGGTTAGGTTTGCTCAGTAGCAGGTGGCTGCCTACTGGAGTCAATATTCAACCAAATTTGAAGCCCTGGGACCTACTTTTGTACCATCCAGCTACTTTTGCTATTTTTATGGGTGCCCTGGGCAGTCTAAATTGTGGTTTCCAAAGTACAAGATGATCTGCAAAGGATACAGAAAGAAAACAATCAGAATGTCTGTATCTTAAAAGTGAGAGAAATTAAGCCATATTTAACATACAAATTGACACTAATACCCTTACTTAGTCTGTGCTGACCTGTCACAGGTGTCGTTCATTTTAGACACTGTGATGTAGCCCGGTTTATCAGAGACCAGTTATGTGAAATAATGGATTTCTAAATCTAGCTTTGGCCAGGCACAGTGGCTCATGCCTGTAATTCCAGCATTTTGGGAGCCCAAGGCGGGTGGATCACAAGGTCAGGAGATTGAGACCATCCTGGTCAACATGGTGAAACCCTGTCTCTACTAAAAATACAAAAAATTAGCTGGGCGTGGTGGCTTGCACCTGTAGTCCCAGCTACTTGGGAGGCTGAGGAAGGAGAATCACTTGAACCCGGGAGGCTGAGGTTGCAGTGAGCCAAGATCGTGCCACTGCACTCCGTCCTGGCCACAGAGCGAGACTCTGTCTCAAAAAACGAAAAAAGAAAAAAGAAAAAATCCAGCTTTAACTAATCTTACTCTCATAAAAGAGACAAGCAGCTTTAAAGATTCTTGTGGCCAGATGTGGTGGCTCATGCCTATAATTCCAGCCCTTTGGGAGGATGAGGCAGGAGGATGCTTGAGGCCAGGAGTTTGAGACCAGCCTGGGCAACATAGCGAGATCCTGTCTCTATGAAAAAGAAAAAAATTAGCTGGGCATGGGGACCGTGTCTGCAGTCACAGCTACTCAGGAGGCTAAGATGCGAGGATTATGTGAGACCAGAAGTTTGAGGTTGCAGTCAGCTATGATCACGCCACTGCATTCCAGCCTGGGTGACAGAGCAAGGTCCTATCAGGAAAAAAAAAAAAAAAAAAAAAAAAGATTCTTGTAGAGAAACCACAATTGCAGGACACACTAGTAATATAAACAGACGTGAACAACAAGAAAATGGCACAGATGAAGCTTCTATCTAGAGCAACGTTTTAGCCACATTAGGAGGTAAAAACCAATGTCAATCTAAATCAAAGAAAAAGTCACCAATGAGTGAGAAAGTAGCTTCTTTAAAAAAAGTGTGAAGAAAGAGCAATTACAAGAACAGCTGTATGAAATGGTTCCATTGTTATGCAATTTAATTGCCAAAAATGATATCAAGTATCCAGGAAAAATCCATCTATGTTCACATTTTAGGAACTTGGGGCTGGGTGAGGTGGCTCATGCCTATAATCCCAGCACTTTGGGAGGCTGAGGCGGGGGAGCGGGGGTCTCCTGTGGTCAGGAGTTCAAGACCAACCTGCCCATCATCGTGAAACCTCGTCTCTACTAAAAATACAAAAAATTAACTGGGCATGGTGGCAGGTGCCTGCAATCCCAGCTATTTGAGAGGCTGAGGCAGAAGAATCACTTGAACCCAGGAGGTCGAGGTTGCAGTAAGCTGAGATTGCGCCACTGCTCTCCAGCCTGGGCAAGAAAGTGAGACTCAGAAATATTTTCTAACCTGTTTAAAAATCTTTCAAATGAAGAATTTCAGGTGGGTCTTAAACCTATTTGTTAAAAATATAAAATGCCACCGCCTGATTAGTTTGTAAGAATATACTCTTTGAATTTCAACAACAAAAATTTAGCATGGTTGATGGGTTGGATCAATCACAAGTTACTAAGCAGAACTGACACTGTGATTCTTCCATCTGAAGCTACAAATCTTTCTGAATTTATCTTTTTCACCTCTACAGCCATCAAAACTAAGCATCAAATTTAAGTTTCAGAAACAGACAATTCGACTGCTTTATCATGATGAGTTAAACCAAGAGTTTTATTTATTTATTTATTTTTTATTTTTATTTTTTTGTTGTTGAGACAGAGTCTCGCTCTGTCGCCCAGGCTGGAGTGCAGTGGCCAGATCTCGGCTCACTGCAAGCTCCGCCTCCCGGGTTTACGCCATTCTCCTGCCTCACCCTCCCAAGTAGCTGGGACTACAGGCGCCCGCCACCTCGCCCGGCTAGTTTTTTTGTATTTTTTTTAGTAGAGACGGGGTTTCACCGTGTTAGCCAGGATGGTCTCGATCTCCTGACCTCGTGATCCGCCCGTCTCGGCCTCCCAAAGTGCTGGGATTACAGGCTTGAGCCACCGCGCCCGAACAAACCAAGAGTTTTAAACTAGTAAAAGCATTTTTAGTTATATGGCTCTCACTAACATATTCTTAATTTTGGTGAAAAGGGGATCGTGTACATATAACAGCACAAAAATCATCTTTTTTTTTTTTTTTTTGAGACGGAGTCTCGCTCTGTTGCCCAGGCTGGAGTGCAGTGGCCGGAGCTCAGCTCACTGCAAGCTCCGCCTCCCGGGTTCACGCCATTCTCCTGCCTCAGCCTCCCTAGTAGCTGGGACTACAGGCGCCCGTCAGGTCGCCCAGCTAGTTTTTTTTTGTGTTTTTAGTAGAGACGGGGTTTCACCATGTTAGCCAGGGTGGTCCTGATCTCCTGACCTCGTGATCCGCCCATCTCGGCCTCCCAAAGTGCTGGGATTACAGGCTTGAGCCACCGCGCCCGGCCTTTTTTTTTTTTTTTTTTTTGAAACGGAGTCTTGCTTTATCACCCAGGCTGAAGTGCAATGGCATGATTTCAGCTCACTGCAACCTCCGTCTCTCGGGTTCAAGTGATTCTCCTGCCTCAGCCTCCCGAGTAGCTGGGATTACACGCACTAACCACCATGCCCGGCTAATTTTTGTACTTTTAGCAGAGACAGGGTTTCATCATGTTGGCCAGGCTGATCTCAAATTCCTGGCCTCAAGTGATCCACCTGCCTCGGCCTCCCAAAGTGCTGGGATCACAGGCCATACTTATTTTTTTTATCTAGTTCCATGAAGTCCAGCTTCCTTTCTTTGGCTCCCTGCCTTCATTTTCTCCCTTCTCTACCACGATCCACCTCTCAGATTATTCTTTCTAAAACTCTATGGCCTTGTAGTCAATACTCTCCAGTGCCTGGTCCCAACTTCCCCTCAAGCTTCTTTTCCCATCAATCCCCCCATAAACCTTCGCTATGCAACAAAAGCACTCTCATCAGTATTTCCTACATATGCCTTGTATTTTGACTGCCATCCTTTCCTCACATCACACTCCACGCCTGGGACTTCCCACCGAGTCCTCTCTGCCTTTTCAAATCCTACTTATCCTTTAAAGCTAAGCTAAAACACCACTTGCCTCTCCTCGCTGTTCAAGAACCCTCTCGTAAGTGTAACAGTAAGAGCCAACGTTTCCTGAGTGCTTTCTAGGTACTGGGTATTTAAGCATTTTCACTTGACCACATAACAATCTTAGGAGGTAGCTACACTTATCTCACTATGTAAAGAACTGAGAGGCTCAACGCAGTGGCTCATGCCTGTCATCTCAGCACTTTGGGAGGCAACGCAGGTAGATAACCTGAGGTCAGGAGTTCAAGACCAGCCTGGATAACATGGCAAAACCCTGTCTTTACTAAAAATACAAAAATTAGCCAGGTGTGGTGGTGCATGCCTGTAGTCTCAGCTACTTGGGAGGCTGAGGCATGAGAGTCGCTTGAATCTGGGAGGCAGAAGCTGCACTGAGTCCAGATTGCACCATTGCACTCCAGCCTGGGCAACAGAGCAAGACTCCATCTCAAAAATAATAATAATAATAAAGATAAATGAGGTATACTGCCATTAAATAACCTACCCAAGCTCACCCAGCAAGTACACAGTAGAGGCAGAATTTGAAATAAAAGTGACTCCCCAATTTAAACTCTTTAACCATTATACAAAATTTATCTTGTACCTGACATATGGAGTATACAGATCCTAAAATGAAGGCCTATGAAGCTGACAATGAAGAATCAATCAGGGCCAGGCACGGTAGCTCACGCCTGTAATCCCAGCACTTTGGGAGGCCCAGGAGAGTGGATCACCTCAGCTCAGGAGCTTGAGGCCAGCCTGGCCAACATGGTGAAACCCCATCTCTATTAAAAATAGAAAAATTAGCTGGGTGCGTGGCACATGCCTGTAAGCTCAGCTACTCGGGAGGCTGAGGCAGGAGAATCACTTGAACCTGGGAGATGGAGGCTGCAGTGAGCCGAGATCGTGCCACTGCACTCCAGCCTGGGTGACAGAGTGAGACTCTTTCTCGAAGAAAAAAATAAAAAATCACTCAGAAATGGGGCTCATCTACCACCCAGTTTTCACTGGAGGGTCACTATGTGACTGAAACCCTTCCTGGGAAAGGGAGGAGACACAGCAGAAGATTCAAGTGGGGACTGTCTACAACATAACCAGGTGGGATCTTCAAACATGGTAACTGAGCAGAACTAGTGTGATAGCGAGTCCAGCCACCAGAAATCCCTACTTCTGTGCAAGTTTTATCCTGCCTCAGCTATTGAGCAGAACATTTCTTAGGTCAGTGGGAATCAATAGGACACAACTCTAAGGAGGATATGAGTCCGCAGGAAATAGACACGGATGTTGGCACATTCCCTCTGCCCCCAACTGGGATAGGTCCTCATCCTCACCCTCAGTATCTCTCTGCTCCTACTCTGGGGTCCAGGGAAGACCCATCACAGCAGTGGAAAGGCTGGGTTTTATTTTAGGTTTGCCAGATGATCTGAGCACAGAGTCTTCTCTACTGTCTCTAAAAGGCCCTAATAATCTTCAGCAAACATTTGCTAGGTAATTTCTCATGATGTTTCTTTCTCTGTAATTTTTCTTGCCTTCTTCCTCAACTAGATTATCAAGAGCATGCCTCTTTGTACTTCTTAGACCACTTAGCATGATTCCTTGCAAGCCTGTTTTAAAAATACCCTTGACTAAATTGATGTTACTTTTTTTTTTTTGAGATGGAGTCTTGCTCTGTTACCCAGGCTGGAGTGCAGTGGCCTGATATTGGCTCACTGCAAGCTCTGCCTCCCAGGTTCACGCCATTCTCCAGCCTCAGCCTCCTGAGTAGCTGGGACTACAGGCGCCCGCCACCATGCCTAGCTAATTTTTTAATATTTTTAGTAGAGACGAGGTTTCACGGTGTTAGCCAGGATGGTCTCGATCTCCTGACCTCGTGCCTCCCAAAGTGCTGGGATTACAGGCGTGAGCCACCGCGCCTGGCCATTTTTTTTTTGCATTTTTAGTAGAGACGGGGTTTCACCATATTAGCCAGGATGGTCTCGATCTCCTGACCTCGTGATCCGCCCGCCTCAGTCTCCCAAAGTGCTGTGATTACAGGCCTGAGCCACCGTGCCTGGCCCAATGTTACTAATTTTTAAAAGCCCGTTCATTCTACATTCAATGTTGCCCTCAAATTTGTTCCATGGGCTAGCTGGATGAGTTTCAGGTTAGCACGAAAGCTGCTCCACCCCTTACTAGCTGACAACCTTAGGCAAGTCAACAAGTTAACCTCTCTATGCGTCAGTTTAGAGAGATTAATGCACTGTATAATGGGAGTAAAATCTGTATAATGGGAGTAAAAATCAGCATTTGTCCCATAGAGTTGTTGTGAGGATTAAATCAGGTAATAGATACAAAGCACTTAAAATAGTGCCTGGCATTTACTAGGCACTACAGAAATGTCTTAATTTTTTTCAATAAGCTTAAAAGATGTAACCGTACATTCCAATTTTCAGCCTGCTTAAAAGATTAAGCAATGGGACAACTCCGGTAATAGTGAAAGCTGCACAGGCGTCAATAACTGAATTCTAGTCTCCCACAAATAAGTGGCACATCCCTGAGTGAGGTATTTAACTTCTCTGGCATTTTGTATCCTTATCAGTCAAATGGGGGTAGGGTGGGGGTTCCAGATAGTATGAAACTACCTCTGGGTCAATATGGGCTGAAAAACATACTGACATACCATCCACTTGAAATAAAATTACCCCGAGCAGCTAAGGATACCTCAGTTCTCACCTAGGATAAACAGAAACGATTTTCTTAAACAAGGGCTTGAAGTTACAAGCTCAAAGGCTGTTTTCTAAACAGCCCAGTATTTTTCCAGGGCATAGTGTTGAAAGTGTAAATAAAGGCTGGGCACACAGTGGGTCACGCCTGTAATCCTGGCACTTTGGGAAGCCGAGGTGGGCGGATTGCCTGAGATCAGGAGTTCGAGACCAGCCTGGCCAATATGGCGAAACTCTGTCTCTACTAAAAACACAAAAATCAGCCAGGCCTTGTGGCACATGCCTGTAGTCCCAGCTATTCGGGAGGCTGAGGCAGGAGGATCGCTTGAACTCGGGAGGCAGAGGTTGCAGTGAGCCGAGATTGCACCACTGCACTCCAGCCTGGGCGACAGAGCAAGACTCTGTCTCAAAAAATAAAAAAAAAGTTTAAATAAACTGCCCTTTACCCTCATTTTTTTTAAAAGAGCTATCAAATGTTTTAATATGAAAAAGTTATCTTAAAAGACATCTAGCTATTCAAAGAATATTGATACTCCCACAGAATGAAAATGTTAGATTTAATACGCTATTCATCCGTATTTTAAATGCTTTTAAATCGAGAATGAGGAAAAGACTAAGTAGCTAGCTTCCTCGTTAGTATTTTAAGAGTGGTGAAAACTGCCTGAAATAAACAAGAATCTTGTATGGTAATACAGAGAAGATACAAACCTGGATACACATTCTGGGGCAAATCACCATGGTTACCTATGTAACACAGCGATTTCCCCCACATTTGTTCAGCATATATACTAACAGTGCTTTGTTGATGTGGTTACAATGAATTCTCCACAATTCAATTCAACAAGTATTTATTGACCGCCTCCAATCCGCCTAGCACTGGCCCGTACAATAAATGCTTTCTTTGGTCCCAGGCCATGGAACAGCCACTCTCTATAATGAAAGTATCTTATTGTGTACCGGGGGCACTGCAGGAAAGGGAGGGGAGGGACGGAGGAGTGTCAAGCTAAACTCTGGTTCATTTTTCAATTACATTGACCAAATCACTTCGAAGTCGGAAGGGCCTTTTGAGAAAATCCAGTTAGTTTTTATTGATGGCGAAATTAAGACTTGGTGTGTCTCGTCTTATCCAAGGTCACTCAGCTAATCAGTCTCCTAGTGACACAGTGCAATTTCCACAAATTCCCTTCACTTCTCACCCCACTCCATGTCAAACAGAGCAACTATCCAGAATTTAAAAATCCACCTAACGTCCCGGACAGATCCTTTCCAAAGCCTTCAAAGCATTCCATCAAGCTGAAAGAGTGGGGTGTATAAAATCTCTACTAGATCCCAATCACTTCTTTATCCACTATGACTAGGCTTCAAATACTGTTTAATCACCGCTCAGTGATGAGGGTAGGAGGAGGAAAGGCAGGTCTGGAAACGTATGCGGCACCTCAAAATGTGTCCATCTCTCATCCTTCCGCTCATTTCACCTCAAGGTCCCGAAGGACCCAGGGGGGAAAAACACCTCACCGGAATCAAAGCAAATGGCGACGAAGGGAGAGCAGAAAAATCAAGACCGGGGTCGGTTCGCTCGCGACCTCCTTTGCAGAAACGTCAAAGGGCGATGACGACACTGCGGGAGAGGGGCCCGCAGACGGATTCTCCCCACGTCTCCGGGCACCCTCGGCCACTGAAACTCTCGCCCCCTCCCCGCCTGGTCCCGGAGGTGGGGCGGGGACGTCTCCCAGGGAGAGCGATGCTTCCTACGGCCGGGCCCGGCCAGGAGGCAGGGGCATGGACTCTTTTCTCACAACACCGGGGCCGCCTGGAGGGGGTCCCAGGGCCGCAGCTGCGGAGCCCACCCTCGCGTACACACCTTCGCGGCCCCGCCCGCCCACCCCAGAGGCCGGCCCCAAGTCTCACCGTGAGCCCCGGGAGCGGCCTGGGGGCGCTGGGCGAGAAAGGGGAGCTGACTCTGGGACTCAGGCCGGCCGAAGGGCACCGCACAGATTTAGGCCCTCCCGACGCCTCGACACAGACACAATGAGTCACAAAGGCCGGAAGTGTGTCAGCACCTCGTCTTCCGGGACCGCGCCGCGCTTCCGGGTCCTCTCTAGGAGCGCGGGAGGACTTTGCATCTCTGTTTCCGAATCGCTGGTCAAGGCGCTTGCCCTTGAGTTTTCAAGCCTCCAGGTTGGAGGGTCCGGTCCTTGTTCGTCCCCAGTTAATGCGGGGATCAACGGGAGCGGGTGGTGGGGGGTTTCAGGCTTTCCCTGACTCAAACTCCCCAGCTCAGACACGAGTCCATGTGAAAGTTCGATTTCACCTGTCTTTTTCATCTCAGGCCGTCCTTGTAGTAATTATAGTTATTATCAAGCAATAATAGTACCTGGTAATTGAACGTCTGTGGCAGAGGAAATGAAACAAGGGTGTAGACAGAGGAAGATCAAAGTGAAGCCAAGGGTGGCTGGTTTCCCAAAGCTGCCATGGTAGCTTCTCTCAGGGCCCTGGAGCTGTGTGGAGTGGTAGTTTCAAATACTTGGTCTGTGGACAAGGGATGTCTTTCCACAAGCAAGCATAGTTATAAGGTTCTGTGCTTTGCTCATGTGGCATATGCTATTATAGCCGTTTAAAATCAGTTTTCGGAGTAACAACAGACACTTTTACCTTCAAAGTGCTTTCACAACCTACCACAATTACAGCCTTGCAGGGTAAGGCACGCATAAGAGGGGGCCACCTTGTGCAAGGGTCGTGGAGACTACAGGCTTTAATGGTTGTGACTTCCACTGTGTTCCGAGACAAGTTCATGGGAGAAACTGAACTCAGTAGCTTGGTTACATGACTCTTACTGCTTGGAGAGATTTACTTTTTTTTTTTTTAGATGGAGTCTAGCTCTGTGACCCAGGCTGGAGTGCACTGGTAAGATCTTGGCTCACCGCAACCTCCACTTCCCAGGTTCAAACAATTCTCCTGCCTCAGCCTCCTGAGTAGCTGGGACTACAGGCGCACAACACCATGCCCGGCTAATTTTTGTATTTTTAGTAGACAACAGGGTTTCACCATATTGGCCAGGATGGTCTTGATCTCCTGACCTGGTGATCCACCCACCTCAGCCTCCCAAAATGCTGGGATTACAGGCGGAGCTACCGTGCCTAGCCAGATTTACATTTTAAAAAATGTTTGAGAACTAAAAAGCAATGACAGGGCCAGACATGATGACTCAAGCCTGTAATCTTAGCACTTGGGGAGGCTGGGACGGGAGGATTCTTGAGCCCAAGAGTTGGAGACCAGCCTAAGCAACTTAATGAGACCCTGTCTCTACAAAGAATACTAAAATTAGCTGGGTGCATGACGGCGTGTGCCAGTGGTCCCAGCTGCTTGGTAGGCTGAGGTAGAAGGATGGATTGAGCCCAGGAAGTTGAGGCTGCGGTGAGCTATGATTGCGCCGTTGCACCCCAGTCTGTGCCACAGAGCAAGATCCCATCTCAAAAAAGAAAAAAAGGGCCGGGCACGGTGGCTCATGCCTGTAATCCCAGCAGTTTGTGAGACCAAGGTGGGTGGATCATGAAGTCAAGAGATTGAGATCATCCTGGCCAATACGGTGAAACCCCATCTCTACTAAACATACCAAAATTAGCTGAGCATAGTGGCGCACGCCTATAGTCCCAGCTACTTGGGAGGCTGAGGCAGGAGAATCACTTGAACCCCAGAGGCGGAGGTTGCAGTGAGCCGAGATCGCGCCACTGCTCTCCAGCCTGGGGACAGAGCTAGACTCCGTATCAGAAAAAAAAAAAAAAAAAAAAAGCCATGACACTATCATTAAAGGAAATTTGCAAAATGGAGAAAAATAATTACCTCTAATCCCTCTACCCTAACATGACCCCCATGCCTTTGGTTTACCTTTTTCCTGTTTTCATATACAAATAAATATTTATTGATATTATTTTAAACACTGTTCAAAACCATAGTTGTAGTTGTATTGAAGAGGAGGTTGGTATCCTGGAAGTATCTGCTACATTCATATCATGTGAACACTGTTTTTTAAGGAAGAGAAAATATATTTACTATTCATTAAGTGGAAATAGATCATCATCAAGGTCTTCATCCTCACTGTCTTCACATTGAGTAAGCTGAGGAGGAAGAGGAAGGGTTGTTCATGCTGTTTCAGGGGTGGCAGAGGCGGCAAGTGATCCGCCAGCCTCAGCCTCCCAAAGTGCTAGGATTACAGGTGTGAGCCACTGCACCTGGCCTCTTTTCTTTCTTTTCTTTTTTGAGACAGAGTTTCCCTCAGTTGCCATGTTGGAGTGCAATGGCGTGATCTCGGCTCACTGCAACTTCCATTTTCTGGGCTCAAGCGATTCTCATGCCTCAGCCTCCCAAGTGCTGGGATTACAGTTGTGCACTCACCATGCCTGGCTAATTTTTGTATTTTTAGTAGAGATGGGGTTTTATCATGTTGACCACGCTGCTCTCGAACTCCTGGCCTCAAGTGATCCGCCCACCTCGGCCTTTCAAAGTGCTGGGATTACAGGTGTGAGCCACTGCGCCTGGCCTCAACATCTTTGATTACTTCCTAAGGATGGATTCCAAGAAATGAGGTTATTGGTCCCACAGATAGTCAGAGGGAATGTAGGCAATAACGTTGGTAACCCCAAGGTTCTAGACCTTGGGGTTTGACCTAGTCAGCAAATAAGCTCAGCCAACAAGATCAGGTGGTATCTACCCAAGAGTTTCGAAGGAACTCAAAGACGAAAGTGTTGAAAGAATCATGAAACATAATGATTTATGATTACAAAGAGACACTGCGCTTAAAATGTGGCTGGCTGCCCTGAACAAATAAAAGTTCCTGAAGGGCACCCTAGAAACTGTGGGTGCCTAAGTTTGACTTCCATGTTGTGAAAGCTGGTGGAGTCACTGCTGAAGGGGAGCCCTGGTTTGCGGCTGTGACTGGGTTGCTGCAGCTACTCCTGGGAGGGAGAGTCTCCTGTCCCTCCAACTTGGAAGGAATGAGGGCTGCCATGTGTTCCCAGCTCCCTCCAGCTCCGTGGAGTGCTGCGGTCCCAGCTGTGGCTCCCCCATTGCAGCCAGCATCATGGCAGTGGCCACTCCAGGTGGGGTGCTGCTGCTATCACTTCCAGTTGGGAGGTCACAGAAGGCTTGGAAAGGGAAAGAGCAGGCTCTGCTTATCCTAGAGAGTTATTTCCACATGCAATTTCCTTCTTGCCACAGTCTGATAATGAAAGAGAAATGTCCAAAATATGTATTTGAAAAAGTCTCACAGGAAGAGACAAGGGCCCTTTGTAGGAAACTAAGGAATATGTTCCGTTTATCCTCAAAAGACAATAGCTTGTACTTTTCATTCCCATAGGTGAACCATCTTCATGGACATTTCAGTGTTGCCTAATAAGAATTTAAAAATATATTGCCAGGCGCGGTGGCTCACGCCTGTAATCCCTGCACTTTGGGAGGCCGAGGTGGGCAGATCATGAGATCAGGAGATTGAGACCATTCTGGCTAACACGGTGAAACCCCGTCTCTACTAAAAATGCAAAAAAAATATATATATATATATTAGCCGGGCGTGATTGTAGTCTCAGCTACTCAGGAGGCTGAGGCAGGAGAATGGCGTGAACCTGAGAGGCGGAGCTTGCAGTGAGCCAAGATTGCGCCACTGCTTTCCAGCCTGGGGCGACAGAGCAAGACTCCGTCTCAAAAAAAAAAAAAGAAAAATAAATTTAAAATATCAGTAAGAGAGAAGATTCAGATTGGGTGTGGTGGCTCACGTCTATAATCCCAGCACTTTGGGAGGCCGAGGCCGGGGGATCACCTGAGTTCAAGAGTTCAAGACCAGCGTGGCCAACATAGTGAAACCCCATCTCTACTAAAAATAAAAAAAATTAGCTGGGCATGGTGGCGTGCACCTGTAACCCCAGGTACTCGGGAGACTGAGACAGGAGAATCACTTGAACCCAGGAGGTGGAGGCTGCAGTGAGCTGAGATTATGCCACTGCACTCCAGTCTGAGTAACAGAGCAGGACTCTGTCTTTAAAAAAAAAACAACAGAGAGAAGATTCAGGGAAGAAGGGAAATTGACTCTCTCTCTCTCTCCAGATATATATATATATATTTGAGACAGGGTTTTACTCTGTCTCCCAGGCTGGAGTGCAGTGGTCACAGCTCACTGCAGCCTTGAACTTTTGGACTCAAGTGATCCTTCTGCCTCAGCCTCCTGAGTAGCAGGGACTACAGCCATGCGCCACTATACTTGGCTAATTTTAAAATTTTCTGTAGATGATGGGGTCTCGCTATGTTGCCCAGGCTAATCTTGAACTCCTAGGCTCAAGCAATCCTCCCATCTCAACCTCCCAATGTGCTGAGATTACAGGTGTGAGGCACTGTGCCTGGCTGACAATCTCTAAATGTACATAGCTTGGAGATCCAGGTGAACAGAGAACACAAACTCCCACTCCTTCAGCCAGATCTTACATAATCTACCTTTTGAAATAAACATTCCCACTGCCCCTAAGCATGGCGCCCATACTTAGTTGTTGGGTAGGAATAAATATGATTACATGACAAATATAATCACTTTATTGGGCAGTCTCAATTCAGAGATGCTCATACATGAAATAGTTTTATTTTTCACCCATGATTGCTCCCTCTGTATTGCTGAATCTCCCATTTCCCTGAGTAATGGATTTTTTTTGAGATGGAATTTCACTCTTGTCACCCAGGCTGGCATGCAATGATGCAATCTCGGCTCACTGCAACCTCCGCCTCCCGGGTTCAGGCAATTCTCCTGCCTCAGCCTCCTGAGTAGCTGGGATGACAGACGCCCGCCACCATGCCTGGCTAATGTTTTTGTATTTTTAGTAGAGATGGGGTTTCACCATATTGGTCAGGCTGGTCTCGAACTCCCGACCTCAGATTGGTGATCGACCTGCCTTGGCCTCCCAAAGTGCTGGGATTACAGGTGTGAGCCATTGAGCCCCGCCAGGTAATGGATTTTTAAATGACACCTGGAGAACATTCCATATTTCCTAGCTACTATTAGTTAAGATTCTGCCCAGTTTCAAACCCAAGTCTTAGGCCAGGCATGGTGGCTCACACCTATAATCCCAGCACTTTGGGAGTCCGAGGCAGGTGGATCACTGGAGGTCAGGAGTTCGACACCAGCCTGGCTAACATGGCGAAATCCCTTCTCTACAAAAAATACAAAAACTAGCCAGGCGTGATGGCACACACCTGTAATCCCAGCTACTTGGGAGGCTGTGGTAGGATAATCACTTGAACCCGGGAGGCGGAGGTTGCAGTGAGCCAAGATTGCACCATTGCACTCCAGCCTGGGCAACAAGAGTGAAACTCTGTCTAAAAAAATAATAATACAAAAATAAAACCCAAGTCTTATATCTGATTCCCAAGGTCCCATTTTGCTGAGTCTTCTCCTTCTCCTTCTCCTTCTCCTTCTCCTTCTCCGTCTTCTTCTTTTTTTTGAGACAGAGTTTTTGCTTTTGTTGCCCAGGCTGGAATGCAATGGCGTGATCTCGGCTCACTGCAACCTCCGCCTCCCAGGTTCAAGCGATTCTCCTGCCTCAGCCTCCCAAGTAGCTGGGATTAGATGTGTGTGCCACCACGCCTGGCTAGTTTTTGTATTTTTAGTAGAGACAGGATTTCGCCATGTTAGCCAGGCTGGTGTCGAACTCCTGACCTCCAGTGATCCACCCGCCTCGGACTCCCAAAGTGCTGGAATTACAGGCATGAGTCACTGTGCCCGGCCTGAGTTTTCTTCTTTACTGTCGGCTAAGGCTGTGGCTGGGGAACCTGCTGTGGGAAGGGTACTGTGATCTGCGCTTTTCTTCCTCCCCTTCCCTCTCCCTGGGGTGGCAGGAGTGAGTGATCTGACTCTCGGAGACACTTTCACCCTCTATTTTCCTATTGGAAGCTGTGGCTTCTCTGTTGTGTTGAGCAAAGTGGACGGACAGGGAAAGGGTCAAAAATCTCTTACTTAACTGGCTGTGAGTCTATTCTCTCTGTTGGTTGTTATTCTTCCCTCAGTAACACAGTGTTCCAGCTACTTAAGCTGCAAAACAAATTATTCAACGATTTCGTGGGTGAAAGCAATGAAAACATTGTTTATTTGGCTCCTAAATCTTCCATTTGGCGAACGGATCCGCATGGATGGCTCATCTATGCTCCTCCTGGCTCCTCTGGGGGGCCTCGAAGGTTGGACCACCTGAAGGCTCGCCAGTTCCTAAGATTGGTGATTGGTCTGGCTGTCAGTTGAGATCTTAGCTGGGGCTGTGGATCCAAACATGTGCAAGTGGTCTCTTCATGTGGTCTGGGCTTCCTCACAGAATGGTGGCTGGGATCCAAGGACAGGTATCCAGCGAGAGAGGAGAAAGGGAAGGAAGGAAAGAAGGAAGGAAGGAAGGGCGAGGGAGGGAGGAAGGAAAGGAAGGAAGGAAGGAAGGCAGGGAGGGAGGGAGGGAGGAAAGGAAGGAAGGGAGGGAGGGAGGGAAAGAAGAAAAGAAAGAGAGGGAGGGAGTGAAGGAAGGAAGGATAGAAGAGGGAAGGGAATGGAAAGGAGGGAAGGAAGGAGGTAAGGGAAGGAAGGAAGTGGAGTGGGAGACAGAGACAGAGGGGACAGGTGAATGAAGGGCACATCTCCTTTATAACCTAATTTTAGAAGCACCCAGCATCCCCTTCACTGTATTCAATTCCTTGAGGCAGTCATAAAGTCACACCTAGTTTCAAGGGAAGGGAAAATAGGTTCCCCCTCACACCTTTTTTTTCTTTTCTTTGTGACACAGGGTCTCACTCTGTCACCCAGACTGGAGTACAGTCATGGTTCACTGCAGCCTCAACCTCCTGGGCTTAAGTGATCCTCCAACCTCATCTTCCCATGTAGCTGGGACTACAGGCATGAGCAACTATGCCCTGTTAATTTTTAAATTTTTTTTTTTTTTTTTTTTTTTTTTTGTAGAGATGGGGGTTTCACTATGTTGCCCAGGCTGGCCTCAAACTCCTGTGTTCAAGCAATCCTTCCACCTTAGCCTCCTGAGTAGCTGGGAGTACAGGTGCATGCCACCACACCCAGATAATTTTATTTTATTTTTTGGTAGAGATGGGGTCTCACTATGTTGCCTAGGCTGGTCTTAAAGTCCTGGGCCAAAGTGATACTCCGGCCTTGGCCTCCCAAAGTGTGGTTTTACAGGCACCATGCCTGGCGATGCCACCTTTTTTTTTTTTTTTTTTTTTTTTTGAGACAGAGTCTCACTTTTGTTGCCCAGGCTGGAGTGCAGTAACGCGATCTCGGCTCACTGCAACCTCTGCCTCCCAGGTTCAAGCAATTCTCCTGCCTCAGCCTCCTGAGAAGCTGGGATTACAGGTGCCTGCTACCATACCCAGCTAATTTTTGTATTTTTAGCAGAGACGGCCATGTTGGCCAGGCTGGTCTCGAACTCCAGACCTCAGGTGATTCACCCACCTTGGCCTAAAGTGCTGGGATTACAGGCAAGACCCACGGTGCCTGGTCAGATGCCACCTTTTGATGGGAAGTGGTGTGGTTCTGGAATTACATGTGAGACCAAAAACACTGCCACGGTCACTTTTGGAAAACACAGTCTACTGCTACTGTGTGTCAGCCACACAAACGTTGGCTTGTGGAGTTCAGGGATGAAACCCTCAGGGGGCCTTGGGGGCCTGCTTACTACTCAGTCCCCTGTCCCGGTCGATCTGTCTTCTGCCCCTAGCAGGGCACTGCACAACCTCCTTTTGTGGGGATTCTTGGGTGGGGGCACCAGTTGGACTGCTCAAGCCCAGCTCCCTGCTTCTGGGTCCATTTGATCTGTGAGAAACTCAGGCACCTTTGGCCACTCAAATGGCTGGAACGTGGACCTCCTCCGGTGCTGCTGCCCCTCCCTGGCCACCTTCCCCTCTGAGTGGATTGTTGAATCACCCACCACCTGCCTAGGTGGGAGAGTCTCCTATTTTAAAAAATGCTCAACTAGAGGTTGAGTTTATTTATTTATTTAATTTTTTTCCAGAGTCTCGCCCTGTCTCCAGGCTGGAGTGCAATGGCATGATCTCGGCTCACTGCAATCTCCGCCTCCCGGGTTCAAGTGATTCTCCTGCTTCAGCCTCCTGAGTAGCTGGGACTACAGGTGTGCACCACCACACCTAGCTGATTTTTGTATTTTTAGTAGAGATAGGGTTTCACTATGTTGGCCAGGATGGTCTTGATCTCCTGACCTCGTGATTTGCCTGCCTTGGCCTCCCAAAGTTCTGGGATTACAGGTGTGAGCCACTGTGCCTGGTCGAGGATGAGGTTTTTGGTAGATATGGGGTCTTCCCAGTGACTGGGACTCCTGCCCACCCTGCCCCACGTCTTTTTTCTTTTTTTTTTTTGAGACGGAGTCTCCCTCTATTGTGCAGGCTGGAGTGCAGTGGTGCAATCTCGGCTCACTCCAACCTCTGCTTCCCGGTTCAAATGATTCTCCTGCCTCAGCCTCCCCAGTAGCTGGGAACAGAGGTGCCCACCACCACGCCCAGCTAATTTTTTGTATTTTCAGTAGATATGGGGTTTCACCATGTTGGCCAGGCTGGTCTTGAACTCCTGGCCTCAAGTAGTCTGCCCAATTTGGCCTCCCAAAGTGCAGGGATTACAGGCGAGAGCCGCTGCACCCAGCCTCTGTCCCCAGGTTTTGAAGACATTCTCACTTGTCTTCATGGTGAGGGGTGAGGGAAACAGTCATGGAGGAGGAGAGGGAGGCCCCCACCAATAGGCAGAAGGCATTTGGCTTCTACAAAGTCCTGTCTCTCCTTCTTACTGCTTTCATCCAGACTTGAGGAGCAGAAAAACTGGCTGAGCAAGCAAAGCACGCAAGCGTTTCTGCCTGTCACGTAGGTGGCATCTGGGATCTTTGATGTGCCGTGCTGTGGGCCGGGAGTGTCCTCCTGAAGTTTCTCCTTCTTTGTTCTCAGCTTTGGACTCCAGCCACGGACAACAGAGTCCTAGCCCATGTCCAGTCACACAACTGCAAAAGCACCTGCGTCTGAATAAGGATGTTTATGAGAACATTCGTGTCTAATCAAATCAAATCAAAACAAACTGAGCAACCCCCCCCCACCCCAGCCTTGTGGCCTCATTCCCAAGTCAGCCCAAGCCATATCCTTCCTAGCTATGGTGTGTAGTAGAGGGGTGCAGGACTCAGATGGCCTTGGTTCTCATCTTGTCTGTACCGTGTACTCTTGGTCTAGTTACTTGAACTTTTGGAGCCTCAGTTTCTCTGTGTGTAAAATGAGGATTCAAACAACACCTACCTCATTGGGTTGTCATGAGGCTTGCATGATGGAGCTGATTCATGTAAATCAGCAGTCGCAGAACCTGGCATTGGACACAGATGAGTTTAGGGCTCTGGGCTGTTGACTGACCCTTGGGCTTGAGTGGCATGTGTGGCTCCATCCTGAAGCTCTTTTCCGGCAGTGCTGAGGTGGGAGGAGGGACTTGACTCTGCAGGTGGGGCTTGGACGCTGCACCAAATTGAGGATTAGCTAAAATGGGGCCAGGGTAGAAGCGGCTTTCCATAAGACACGCCCACCAGTGTGCCATGTCAGTTTACCGTTGCAATGGCAACACCCGGGAGTTACCACCACTTTCCATGGCAATGAGCTGACAACCTAGAAGTTCCTACCCCTTCCCTAGTAATTTCTACACTACCTGCTCCTTAATCTACATGTAATTAAAAGTAGGTAGGCCAGGTGTGGTGGCTCACACCTGTAATCCCAGCACTTTGGGAGGCCGAGATAGGTGGATCAGTTGAGGTCAGGAGTTCGAGACCAGCCTGGCCCACATGGCAAACGCTCGTCTCCACTAAAAAAATACAAAAAATTAGATGGGTGTGATGGTGTGCACCTGTAATCCCAGCTACTAGTGGGGCTGAGGCAGGAAAATTGCTTGAACCTGGGAAGCGGAGGTTGCAGTGAGTGGAGATGGTGCTGCTGCACTCCAGCCTGGGCGACAGAGTGACAGTCAGTCTCAAAAACAAAAACAAAAGTAGGTATAAATATGACTGCAAAACTGTCCTGAGATACTACTCCCTGCTCTGTAGGAGCAGTCACGGAGCTATAACACCCCCGAAGCTGTAACACTGCCTCTTCCATAAAGCAGTTTTCTTCTCCCTCTGGCTTGCCCTTGGATTTTTTTCCTGGGCAAAGCCAAGAAACCTTGTGGGCTAAGCCCCATTTTGGGGCTTGCCTACTTTCCATCAAGGCCAATGAGAGGGCATCCTCTGTCTACAGTACACAAAGTGTAAATGCATCAGATCAATCTGATTCGACTTTTATGTAACAAAATTGTGAGTTGTTTTTCAGTTGCCATAGACCCCTAGGTGAAAGTTAGGTAACCTGAACATGTCCAGATGAATCAATCATGCAACCACAGGGCGGAACCTAAGTGCTCGAACTGAAGAGGGGACTGAATTAAGAAGTGGACATCACATGGCAGGATCCAGGATCCAATCAGATTGAGTGCTGGCCATCACCCCATGACAGGATGAAGTCAGATCACACCTCCTGGCATCACCTCATTTCAAGAGCCAATCACTCTCATTACCCTATGCTTATAAACCTGACTTATGAGGCCAGGCGTGGTGGCTCATGCTTGTAATCCCAGCACTTTGGGAGGCTGAGGCAGGTGGATCACGAGGTCAGGAGATAGAGACCATCCTGGCTAACATGGTGAAACCCCGTCTCTACTAAATATACAAAAAATTAGCATGGTGTGGTGGCATGCACCTGTAGTCCCAGCTACCCAGGAGGCTGAGGCAGGAGAACCTGGGAGGTGGAGGTTGCAGTGAGCTGAGATAGCGGCACTGCACTCCAGCCTGGTCAACAAGAGCAAAAACTCTCAAAAAAAAAAAAAAAAAAAAAAAAAAAAAAGCCACACTCCATAAATTTTGCGTGACTCTCTGGGATTCAATTTAGGATGCAATGCTCAAGCTTCTCTGATCCCTGGGGTTTCCGTCACATGCAAACTGGGAGTCATTTCTAGCAGGGCCTCCCCAGTTTTGCCATTGGTACAGGACAATGTGAGAGGACAGAGAACACACAGTGTGGGAACACATCTCAGAGTTGGGCTGGAATCTGGACCGCAGTTGGATCAACTTGAAACTTCCTCTAAATATCTGAATAGTTTATAAAGGAAAAGAACTGTCATTGCTCCAAGGGGCCTATGGCATAAGGCAGCGCAGGGTGGATGTGCAAACATATCCAGGCAGCCCAGGGTGGTGGCCAGGAAGTAAGCTGTCATTTACCTGCAACATGATCCTTCCAGCATCTGGTTCCAGGAGTCACGGTCTGATTTTAATGATCTATGGTGGGCCAGGTGCATGGCTCATGCCTGTCATCCCAGCACTTTGGGAGGTTGAGGCAGGTGGATCACTTGAGGCCAGGAGTTTGAGACCAGCCTGGCCAACATGGTGAAACCCCACCTCTACTAAAAATACAAAAATCAGCCGGGTGTGGTGGTGCACGCCTGTATTCCCAGCCACTCCAGAGGCTGAGCAATGAGAATCGGTTAAGCCCAGGAGGCAGACGTTGCAGTGAGCCAAGATCACGCCACTGTATACCGTATTCCGGCCTGGGCAACAGAGAGAGACTCTGTGTCAAAAAAAAATAAAACACCCCCCACCCAAAAAAAAAAAAAAAAACCAATCCGTGGTGGTACTGAATGTAGAGAGAGAAGAGCCAGTGTGGTTGTTCATGTCTATACTCCGAGCTACTTGGGAGGCCAAGGTGGGAGGATGGCTTGAGCCCAGGAGTTTGAGACCAGCTTGGGCAACACAGTGAGACTCCATCTCAAAAACAAACAAACAAACAAACAAAGAAACAAACAAAAACAAAACAACAGTGACTGTAGAGAGAGAATAAAGAAGGATATGGGGCCGGGTGCGGTGGCTCAAGCCTGTAATCCCAGCACTTCGGGAGGCCCAGGCGGGTGGATCACGAGGTCAGGAGATCAAGACCATCCTGGCTAACACGGTGAAACCCTGTCTCTACTAAAAATACAAAAAAAAATTAGTCGGGCAAGGTAGCGGGCGCCTGTAGTCCCAGCTACTCTGGAGGCTGAGGCAGGAGAATGGCGTGAACCTGGGAGGCGGAGCTTGTGAGCTCACTGGAGTGCAGTGAGCCGAGATCGGGCCACTGCACTCCAGCCTGGGCGACAGAGCAAGACTCTGTCTCAAAAAAAAGAGAGATTAAAGAAGGATAAAGGAGAGGGCTACTTAAAATGTTTTGGTGGGGGGAAGAGAAGTTAGGGCTTCAAAGTAGAAAGAGTACTGAAAACTTACAAATAACACTTTATCAGGAAGGTAATGAAAGGTCTGAATGGAGGTTGGTCAAAAGCATGATAGCAGGAAGAATCCAGGCACATTGAAGATGAAGACGGAAAAAACAAAACAGTTCCATTTAGCGGTTAAGGCAGGAAATGAACACAGATCCTATGGGAAGGCGAAGTTAACTTGTAAACGAGACTCTGTATGAAGAGACCTCTATATACATGTGTGTAAAACTATTTTAAAAGCTGCAAAACACAATCACACAGTTGTTACAAAAAGGTCATCACTAAAGAATAAATTGGGATTGGGGCCGGGCATGATGGCTCACACCAGTGATCCCAGCATTTTGAGAGGCTGAGGCAGGTGGATCGCTTGAGTTCAGGAGTTCGAGACCAGCCTGGCAGCATGGCGAAACCCTGTCTCTGTCTCTACTAAAACACACACACACACACAAAAAAAGCCAGGTGTGGTGGTACATGCCTGTAATTTCAGCTACTTGGGAGTCTGAGGCACAAGAATCACTTGAACCAGGGAGGAGGAGAGATTGTGCCACTGCACTTTAGCCTGAGTGACAGAATGAGACTCTGTCTCAAAATAAATAAATAAATACAGGCTGGGCGCAGTGGCCCACGCCTGTAATCCCAGACTTTGGGAGGCTGAGGTGGGCGGATCACTTAAGGTCAGGAGTTCGAGACCGGGCTGGTTAACATGATGAAACCCCATCTCTACTAATCACATTTAAAAAATTAGCCAGGTGTGGTGGCACGGGCCTGTAGTCCCAGTTACTTGGGAGGCTGAGGCAGAAGGATCACTTGAACCCAGGAGGTGGATGTTGCTCCAGCTTGGGCAACAAGAGCAAAAACTCTGTCTAAAAAAAAAAAAGTGCCAGGTACAATGGCTCATGCCTGTAATCCCAGCACTTTGAGAAGCTAGGGCGGGCGGATCATGAGGTGAAGAGATTGAGATCATCCTGGCCAACGTGGTGAAACCCTGTCTCTACTAAAAATACAAAAATTAGCAGGGCATGGTGGCACGTGCCTGTAGTCCCAGCTACTCGGGAGGCTGAGGCAGGAGAATCACTTGAATCTGGGAGGCGGAGGTTGCAGTGAGCTGAGATTGCGTCACTGCACTCTAGCCTGGCAACAGAATGAGACTCCTTCTCAAAAAAAAAAAAAAGTATATATATATATAATAAATACATAAATTGAGGAGAAGGCAGGGAAACCCGGATTTGACAGTGACAAGAAAGAAAAGCCCAGGAGGACCTGGTGGCTGAGCCAGATGCTGGGGCTAGACTAAGGGTGATGGGAGCAGAGCTGGGAACTTTTGGTGGCAGAGAAGTTCTAATCAGTGAAACTGAGCAAAGCTATTTGGATGGTGCAGTAGAGTTGGGGTTAAGGGACATAGACAGGCCGGGTGTGGTGGCTCACACCTGTAATTCCAGCACTTTGGGAGGCCAGTGTGAGAGGATCGTTCGAGACCAGCCTGGGTAACATACTGAGGCCTTGTCTCTACGAAAAATTTAAAAAATTAGCCAGGTGTGGTGGTGCGTGCCTGTGGTCCTAGCTACTCAGGAGGCTGAGGTGGGAAGATTGCTTGAGCCCAGTAGATTGAGGCAGCAGTGAGACATGATCGTGCCACTGCACTCCAGCCTGGGCCACAGAGTGAGACCCTGTCTCAAAACAAAACAAAACAACAACCAAAAAGGCAGAGAGACAAAGGCGGCAAAGAAGATGGAATGATGATGCCTTTCGGGTAGGTTTGGTGTTTTGGGTTGTAAAAGGGAGGATAAAGAATGAGGAGAAAGTAGATGGAGCACTAACTGGGACTCAGGTAATGGCTTCAGGTAAATTGCGCAGGTTTGAATGCAGGGAGACAAAGCCCAAGAGGAGACAAGAGGAAACAAACTTGGAGGAAAGTTTCTGTGATTCTAAACATGTTCCCTTTCTTGTCGCCATGATTTCAGCTAGTGGTTGGATGCTCTGTGTATGTTTCATGTAGTTTCACACAGTTAGGGGCTCAATCTCTCCGTGTAAAGTTTGTTTTTTTTGAGATGGAGTCTCGCTCTGTCCTGATTTGCTTTAATGCGACCCCCAGAGCAAATGCCAGAGAAAAGGCAAGTAGGCAAGGCAAAAAAAAACTTTATTTACAAGCCAATGTGAAGGAGGGAGCGAGGTTCACCAGTCTCTGGCGGTGGAGGCCGACGAAGTCGCTCAGGTGTTCTCGGACGAGGTTCCTGGGTCCTGCATACGACGAGGGGCCAAGGAAGTTCGCACCGGCGTTTTCGGGCAAGGTTCCCCGGACCCGCGCGCGAGGAGGGGCAGAGGAAGTTCGCACCGCCCGCCTGCCGGGAGCTGCTTTTATGTCCTGGGCCCGGGAGTGGGAGGGCAGTGGGCGGGACATAGGCGGGTCGGGGGCGGGTCGGTAGGCGTGGCTAGGCGGGTTCCGGTTTTCTCCGTCGGAGGTCGGGTTGCGCCTGCGCAGTCGACCCGTGTCTTTCCCGGGTGCGGGAAAGTTGAAGGTGAAGAACCCGGAACTGCGCCATCTTGCCTCCGTTTGTCCAAACACGTCACCCAGGCTGGAGTGCAATGGCGCAATTTCCGCTCACTGCAAGCTCTGCCTCCCGGGTTCAAGCGATTCTCCCGCCTCAGCCTCCCAAGTAGCTGGGACTATAGGCGCCCACCACCAAGCCTAGCTAATTTTTTGTATTTTTAGTAGAGATGGGGTTTCACCGTGTTAGCCAGGATGGTCTTGATTTCCTGACCTTGTGATCCACCCTCCTCGGCCTCCCAAAGTGTTGGGATTACAGGCATGAGCCACCGTGCCCGGCCCGTGTAAGGTTTTTTATTTATTTTCTTGTGTTTTTTTTTCTTTTGAGATGGAGTTTCATTCTTGTCACCCAGGCTGGTGTGCAGTGGGGCGATCTCAGTTCACTGCAACATCCACCTCTCAGGTTCAAGCTCTTCTCCTGCTCAGCCTCCTGAGTAGCTGGGATTACAGGTGCCTGCCACCACACTTGGCTAATTTTTATATTTTTAATAGAGACAGGGTTTTGTCATGTTGGCCAGGCTGCTCTTGAACTCCTGACCTCAGGTGATCCACCCGCCTCAGCCTCCCTAAAGTGCTGGGATTACAGGTGTGCGCCACCGCGCCTGGCCTCTCCATGTAAGGCTTTGAGTGGCGTGCAGAGAATGCCCCCCTGGTGGTGTCCTTGGGTGGACTGCAGGGCCCTCAACAGTGCCCCCGGAGGCTGACCACTTTGGCTTCCAGCATGTCTGAGATGAGATGTGACACTCTCTCCTGGGAGCCACCTGCAAGGTGATTATGTATTGGAACAAGCTCTCTTCTCGCCTTATTTTACAGCCCAGTGGAGAGGAAGGTGTCAGAGTAGAAGGGGCGTAAAATCTCGAGTCACTCTCTAGCCTCTGCTTCTTGTCGAGCATGTGGTTTGTGCAAATGACCTGACCTCTCTAAGTCTCGACTCCCTCATCTGTAAAATAGGGATGATTTTGGCAATAGCTACCCACTTAGCTACTCTGAGGATGGTATGACATTGTGGAGGTGGCAATGCTTTGTAAACTGCAGAGGACTTTTAGGTGCCAGCCATCGCCATGTTTTAAATGCGGAGAACCGCATTTCTCACTACCTTGCAAAATAAAACTTCACAGTTTATTTGGGTTGGGTGTAATTACTGGGTGAAAATGTAAAAATAACAATGTTTTAGAAATTTTCCCAAAGAAGAAACAGTATTGGCTGGGGCTGCCTTCCCAGGGGCCCTGGAACTCTGAGGGTGCCTGACCTGCAAATGCCCAGCACTTAGCAGGAGAACAGCCAGATGGCCCTGCTAGCTCCCTCCCTGTGCAAACATCTCACCCAGCCGAGTCAACAATCCTCCCTGGGTCAAGAGGTTCCTCTATGTTGCTTCTGTGTGGTGTAGCCTAGAAACTGGGCGGCTGGGGCAGAGGGCTCTGGACTTTGGTTATGTGTTTAATCTAGGGCCCTGAGCTACAGGGTCATCTGTTTTGGCTCCTTCTCTGCTTCTGTAAACAGGGCTGGTGGGCCCATCAGTACAGCCAGGCCCCGCTCTCACCCCCTCCTCCTGTAAACACATTACAAAGAATCTTTGTAACTGCCCAGGCAGAGCAGCTCTTCTGCTCAGGGGAAGAGAGCCTGCATCCGGAGGGAGTGAGACTGGGGGTGGAGATGGATGGGGAAAGAGTGGGGAGGAGGGGTGAAGGTGGAGCAGGAGTGGTGCTTGCCAATACCTCCTGTACTATGCAGTACAGAAAAGCCACCTTTGCCCAAAGTCTGGCCGTGATAGAAGGGGGCCTGTGGTGTGCAGCAGAAACCAAGGTGGTAGGGAGGGTGGTGTTAGAAAAGCGGAGAACTGGTGTGGGGCATGGTGGCTCACACCTGTAATCCCAGCAATTTGGGAGGCTGAGGCGGGAGGATTGCTTGAGGCCAGGAGTTTGAGATCAGCCTGAGTAACGTGAGAAGATTCTGTGTCTACAAAAAATACAAACATTAGCTGAGCATGGTGGCATGTGCCTATAGTCCCAGCTACTTGGGAGACCGAAGCAGGAAGATCGCTTGAGGCCAAGAGTTGGAGGCTACAGTGAGGTGTGATCACGCCACTGCACTCCATCCTGGGTATCAGAGCGAGATTCTTTCTCTAAAAAAAGAAAGAAAAGGGGAGAACCTTTATTTCCTAACATCCTACAGCCCTGACACTTTTCTTACCTTAGCAATTCAAACGTGGTTAAAAAAAAAAAAAAAGAAGAAGAAGGGGGCTGAGCACGGTGGCTCACGCCTATAATCCCAGCACTTTGGGAGGCTGAGGCAGGTGGATCACCTGAGGTCAGGAGTTTGAGACAAGCCTGACCTACATGGTGAAACCCTGTCTCTACTAAAAAAATACAAAAAATTAGCCGGACCTGGTGGTGGGTGCCTGTAACACCAGCTACTCTGGAGGTTCAGGCAGGAGAATCACTTGAGCCGGGAGGCGGAGGTTGCAGTGATTCAAGATCGTGCCATTGCACTCCAGTCTGGGCAATAAGAGTGAAATTCCTTCTCCAGAAAAAAACAAAAAAAAACCCCCCAAAACAACAACAACAACAAAAAACTAGGCCAGGTGGGGTGGCTCACGCCTGTAATCCCAGCACTTTGAGAGGCTGAGGTAGGTGGATCACTTGAGGTCGGTGGATCACCTGAGGTCAGGCGAGACCAGCCTGGCCAACATGGTGAGACCTTGTCTCTGCTAAAACTACAAGAATTAGACAGGCATGCTGGTGTGCACCTGTAATCCCAGCTACTCAGGAGGCTGAGGCAGGAGAATGCTTGAACCCTGGAGATGGAGGTTGCAGTGAGCCGAGATGGTGCCATTGCACTCTAGCCTGGGCGACAACAGCAAAACTCCATCTCAAATAAAAAAATAAATAAATAAAATAAAAAGAACTAAAGCCTCCTCTTCAAGTAGTACAGGGTAGAAGTAAGAATACTAGCTGGAGAGTCAAGAAAACAAATTGTACTCCTGCTCCTACCCCTAATGAGCTGAATGTCCTTTGGATGATGCCTTAATGTCTCGGAGTTTCTTTGTCTAGATAAATCAGAATGATAGTATCTGCCATTTTTTGAACACCCTTGATGTGACAGGAACTTTTTATGTGTTATTTTATTAATCTACACAAATACCCAATGAGGTAGGGTGGATTATCCCCATTTTAGAGATAAAGACATTAAGGCTCAGCTAGGAAAACTGACTTGCTCAAAAATATGCATGTGTAAGTAGCAGGAAAGCTCTTTTGTATTCCAAATCCCCATTCTGCCCCTGCAACTAAGAAAGGTGGGGGTGGCGTGGTGGCTTAAGCCTGTAATCCTAGCATTTTGGGAGGTCGAGGTGGGAGGATTGCTTGAGCCAGGAGTTCAAGACCAGCCTGGGCAACAAAGCAAGACCCTGTTTTTTCTTTTTCTTTCTTTTTTTTTGAGACAGAGTTTTGCTCGCAGGCTGGAGTGCAATCACATAATTTTGGCTCACTGTAGCCCTACGTCCTGGGTTCAGACGATTCTTCTGCCTCAGTCTCCTAAGTAGCTGGGATTGCAGGCATGTACCACCATGCCCGGCTAATTTTTGTATTTTTACTAGAGATGAGGTTTCGCCGTGTTGGTCAGGCTGGTCTTGAACTCCTGACCTCAGGTGATCCACCCACTTCGGCTTCCCAAAGTGCTGGGACTACAGGCATGAGCCACTGCACCTGACCAGCAAGACCCTGTTTCTACAAAATATAAGATATTAGCCAGGTGTGATAGCATGCACCTGTAGTCCCAGCTACTTGGGAGGCTGAGGCAGGAAGATCACTTGAACCCAAAGACAAAAAAAAAAAAAAAGAAAAGAAAAAGAAAACAAAAAACTATTTTTATTGCTCAGGGACAAAGTTTCTGACTTTGATAAGGTCAAGATCAGCTGGGCACGGTGGCTCACGCCTATAATCCCAGCACATTGGGAGGCCGAGGTGGGCAGATCACTTGAGGTCAGGAGTTTGAGACCAGCCTAACCAACATAGTAAAACCCCATCTCTATTAAAAATACAAAAATTCGCTGGGAGTAGTGGCATGCGCCTGTAATCCCAGCTACTCGGGAGGCTGAGGCAGGAGAATCGCTTGAACCGGGGAGGTGGGGGTTGCAGTGAGCCGAGATTGCACCACTGCACTCCAGCCTGGGAGACAGAGTAAGACTCTGTCTCAAAAAAAAAAAAAAAAAAAAAAAAAAAAAAGGAGAAGAAAAAGAAAAAAATAAGCTCAAGGTCTGGAGTCAAAGCCTCTACCTCTCCCAGATACCTCCTCCCACTGTATTTATTTATCACCTTGGTTAAAATCCAGGGAAGGGAAGAATCAGCAACTTGTTCCACTCAGGGTAGAACTTGGCAGGAACTCTCGGAGGTGCTGTTGCTACCTTTTCCATGGCAAGGCAATTCATAAATGTCTAAATTTCCATAGTACATCTTGGAGGCTGCCTGAGGGAGAAAGAGCCAGGGACCCTTATACCTACAGACAAAAATTAGTTGTCCTTTTTTTTTTTTTTTGAGATGGAGTCTTGCTCTGTCACCCAGGGTAGAGGGCAGTGGCATGATCTCGGCTCACTGCAACCTCTGCCTCCTGGGTTCAAGTGATCCTCCCACCTCAGTCTCCTGGGTAGCTGGAATTACAGGTGTGTGCCACAATGCCAAGTTAATTTTTATATTTTTATTTTTTGAGACGGAGTCTTGCTCCGTTGCCCAGGCTGGAGTGCGGTGGCACAGTCTTGGCTCACTGCAACCTCTGCCTCTCAGGTTCAAGTGAGTCTCCTGCTTCAGCCTCCTGAGTAGCTGAAATCACAGGCACCCGCCACCACACCCGACTAATTTTTGCATTTTTGCTAGAGACGGGTTTTCACTATATTGGCCAGGCTGGTCTCAAGCTCCTGACCTCAGGTGATCTGCCCGCCTTGGCCTCCCAAAGTGCTGGGATTACAGGAATGAGCCACTGTGCCCTGCCAGAATTTTACGTCTTTAAATATTGAAAAAAAATTAAAAGAATAATTGTTCATGACATGAAAATTATATGATATTCAAATGTCAGCATCCATAAACAAAGTTTTTTGGAACACAGCTATACTTGTTCATTTACATATTGTCTATGGTTGCTTCTGCACTTACAATAGCAGAATTGAGCAACTGCAACATTGGCCATGTGGCCCAAGAGGCATAAGTCATTATATCTGGACTTTTTTTGTTTGAGTTGGAGTCTCACTCTGTCGCCAGGCTGGAGTGCAGTGGTGCGATCTTGGCTCACTGCAACCTCCGCCTCCCGGGTTCAAGCGATTCTCCTGCCTCAGTCTGCTGAGTAGCTGGGATTACAGGTGCATCCCACCAGGCCCGGCTAATTTTTTGTAATTTTAGTAGAGATGGGGTTTCACCATGTTGGCCAGGATAGTCTCGATCTCTTGACCTTGTGATCCACCTGCCTTGGCCTCCCAAAGTACTGGGATTACAGGCGTGAGACACTGCACCTGGCCTATCTGGCCCTTTACAGAAAAAAGTTTGCCATCTCCTGTTCTAGATAAGAGTAGCCACCTGAGCAAAGATCGGGGAGGGTCTCACCATTCAGGAGATAAATATCTATTTAATCCTCTTGTTTTCTCTGTAGCATCCACATCCTCAACTGTGTCCGGTATTTCCAGGTCAGTGGGGTCTGATTGCTGGTCTGAGGGGTGTGGGATCTCAGACCCACCATGGATGGGCAGCCCGAGCCTTCCTCCTCCCACATCCAGTGGTTAAGTCCTTACTTCTGTTGGTACAGAGTGGTGGCTGGGCTTGGACTTTTCAGGAAGGAGACTGAAGGGTGTTCCTCTGGAGAAACTGACCTGGGGTAAGAGCCAGAGATACTGACTGGGTGTGGTGACTCATGCCTGAAATCACAGGACTCTGGGAGGCCAAGGCGGGTGGATCACCTGAGGTCAGGAGTTCGAGACCAGCCTGGCCAACATGGTGAAACCCTGTCTCTAATAAAAATACAAAAATCAGCCAGGTGTGGTGGCAGGCGCCTGTAATCCCAGCTCCTCGGGAGGCTGAAGCAGGAGAATGGCTTGAATCCGGGAGGCAAAGGTTGCAGTGAGCTGAGATCGCGACACTGCACTCCAGCCTGGGTGACAGAGCGAGACTCCGCCTCAAAAAAAGAAAAAAAAAGTCACTTTATACCACACTTTGCTCTTGTTAATCAGATTCTGCAAATGGCAAGTGACTGAACCCGGGATTCAGTTACAACACAGCACAGACATGTGAATGGACAGAGAAGATGTTTGAGGAAATCTCCTACCTTTCTTTTTTAAGACTGAGTCTTCCAGCCGGGCGTGGTGGCTCAAGCCTGTAATCCCAGCACTTTGGGAGGCTGAGACGGGTGGATCACAAGGTCAGAAGATCGAGACCATCCTGGCTAACATGGTGAAACCCCGTCTCTACTAAAAAATACAAAAAACTAGCCAGGCGAGGTGGTGGGCGCCTGTAGTCCCAGCTACTCGGGAGGCTGAGGCAGGAGAAGGGCGTAAACCCGGGAGGCGGAGCTTGCAGTGAGCTGAGATCCGGCCACTGCACTCCAGCCCGGGCGACAGAGCAAGACTCCGTCTCAAAAAAAAAAAAAAAAAAAAAAAAGACTGAGTCTTCCTTTGTTGCCCAGGCTGGAGTGCAGTGGTGTGGTCACAGTTCACTGCAGCCTCAAACTCCTGGGCTCAAGCAAACCTCCCATCTCAGCCTCCTGAGTAGCTGGGACTACAGGCATGTGCCACTATGCCCAGCAAATTTTTGTATATTTTCTCGGTAGGGACGAAGTTTTGCCATGTTGCCCAGGCTGGTCTGGAACTCTTGGGCTCAAGCCATCCTCCTGCCCTGGTCTACCAAAGTGTTAGGACTACAGGCATGAGCCACAACACCTGGCCAGTGCTAACATCTTTAATGAGGATTGTTACTGCTTTTTCTTGAAGTTTTTATTGCAAATATATATAATTTTGAGTAGTTTGCCCAACTCTATTAGCTTTGGTCTTGTTTTGAGTGCCAGGCAGGGGCTTCCAAACAGAAAAATGCAGTTCATAAGGAACAGAGGTTTAATAATTGCTCAGAGGAAAAAAGACCTAACTGGTCCCCTCTCCACAAAGATAAATCTAAAGACACAAAAGAAAGGGAGAGCCGGGCATGGTGGCTCACACCTGTAATCTCAGCACTTTGGGAGGCCAAGGCTTGAGCCCAGGAGGTCGAGGCTGTAGTCAGCTGAGACCATCACGCCACTGCACTGCAGCCTGGGCAAAAGAGCCAGACTCTGTCTCAAAAAAAAAAAAAAAAAAAAAAAAAGTGATTTACAAAGTATAATTATTTTTTAAAATATACATTATCATGCTTGCTTTCACTCAGATAAAAATGCTACAAGATATTTTATGGGTATAATAAGAGAGAGTATGAAGTCCCATTGAAATTTTGTGAGAATTGAATAGGTTACTATCATTTCTGCATACATCTTTTTAACACTTTCTGGAATTTACTCCTTCTCTTCCTCTTTGCACATTGCTTACTGTACAGAGAAGGAGGCTCCATAATGGGAAGGGATACTATCACATTTTTAATGATTAATAGTAAAAACAATGATAAACCTCTGAAGTATTAGTACTACCTCCTACACACACTGTGGTGGGTGCTTTATACAAATTAACCTCATCTATTCCTCTCTGTTAGAAGATAATATTGCTGTCCCCCTAGAAACAAGGGATTTGAAAGTCAGAAAGGTTAGGCCGGGCGCGGTGGCTCAAGCCTGTAATCCCAGCACTTTGGGAGGCCGAGGCGGGTGGATCACAAGGTCAGGAGATCGAGACCATCCTGGCTAACACGGTGAAACCCCGTCTCTACTAAAAAGAACAAAAAACTAGCCGGGCGAGGTGGCGGGCGCCTGTAGTCCCAGCTACTCCGGAGGCTGAGGCAGGAGAATGGCGTGAACCCGGGAGGCGGGGCTTGCAGTGAGCTGAGATCCGGCCACTGCACTCCAGCTTGGGCGACAGAGCGAGACTCCGTCTCAAAAAAAAAAAAAAAGTCAGAAAGGTTAAATAAATTGGTCAGTAAATGGCAGTCAGTTCTGTTATACTATTTCTAGAAAACAAACCCAGAGGTTTTAACCTTGATTTTAAATTATTTATTTATTTTTTAAGAAGGAGTCTCCTCAGTCGCCCAGGCTGGAGTGCAGGGGCTCGATCCTGGGTCGCTGCAAGCTCTGCCTCCCGGGTTCACGCCATTCTCCTGCCTCAACCTTCTGAGTAGCTGGGACTACAGGCGCCTGCCACCACACCCGGCTAAATTTTTGTATTTTTTAGTAGAGGAGGGGTTTCACCGTGTTAGCCAGGATGCTCTGGATAGCCTGACCTCGTGATCCGCCCGCCTCGGCCTTAACCTTTATTTTTTAAGGGGCTTGGCTATTTTTAGCAGAAGGAATCTGTGGTCACACAGATCTTAATCACCACTACCCGGCAGAGAATAAACATTTATCAGGATGAGGCCGGGCACGATGACTCACGCCTGTAATCCCTGCAATTTGGGAGGCCGAGGTGGGAGGATCACTGAGGTCAGGAGTTCGAGACCAGCCTGGCCAAAACGGCGAAACGCTGACTCTACTAAAAATACAAAAATTACAGGCGCCTGTAATTCCAGCTACTCGGGAGGCTGAGGCAGGAGAATCGCTTGAACCCGGGAGGCAGAGGTTGCAATGAGCCAAGATCCTGCCACTGCACTCCAGCCTGGGCAACAGAGCGACACTGTCCCCACTCCCCAAAAACAAAAACCAAATAACCATTTATCTGGATGGTGTCGAAATATTTACCACTTCCCCTGCACTTCTGACTTTTCGAACTTTGTGCTTTTGCCTGGGCTCCATCTAGAATGTTCTTCTTGGATGGTGGAGCATGTCGTCCACCTACTCAATTCCTACCTCTCCTTTGAATACACACCACTTGGTGGAAGTCTTCCCTGATCCCTGCCGACAAGCTTTTCAACTGCATCTCTCTCTTAAGCTATCTCAGAATAAACGGAGAACCCAAGTCAGTTCTGGCACCCTTGCTGGAGTGTGCCATTCTGGGAAAGGCAAAATTTATTGTCCGAATCTTCATTTGCCCTCTACTGGGGTAAGTGCACATTGGAGAATAATGAAAACTTCCAAGTCAAGAGATGCAGAGTGCGTTTTCCAGTTCAACAACCTGGACTTTCTACCAGGCCATTTTCGAAAGGAGCTGCCACGGACAGCGGCATGGACTTTGATGAGAGCGGGGTCGGCCTGAAATCTGCAGCCTGCATGCTCCAAGGATGCCTGAAAAGAGGGGTCGAACCATGGGCCGCTCCCAGCCCCCACCCTTTTAGTCTTCCCAGCTGGCTCGGGGAGCAAAGTGGGGCTGTAGAGAGGCGGCGCCCAGGGCGCAACAGCCCGAGACCGGCGCTGAGTGCCTGGGGACAGAGGCCTCGTGCTGGAAACCCCAAGGGACCACACAGCCGGCCGCTGGCAACAACAAACAGCACTAACAGCCTCAGACCGCCGTCCCAGCGGCCCACAAAGGCCGGAAGTGCGGCCGGCGTCTGCGGCCAAGGCACCTTCTCTAGGACTTCGGAGGTCCAGCATCTCGGTGGTTCCCTTTACTGGAAGACCCCGGAGTCCCAGGGCGTGTACAGTACTACAGGGGCCTCAAAATGAGGCAAAAGGGAGAAAAGCCTGGGCGCGGTGACTCATGCCTGTAATCCCAGTCTTTTGGGAGGCCGAGGTGGGAGGATCGCTTGAGGCCAAGAGTTCGAGACCAGCCTGGGCAACATAGCGAGACCTGGTCTCTACCAAGAATTAATAAAATGAGCCGGGTGTCGTGGGGGCGCACCTGTAGTCCCAACTACTCAGGAGGCTTAAGTGGAAGGATCACTTGACTCCTGGAGTCAGAGGCTGCAGTGAGCTGTGCTTGCATCATTGCACTCCAGCCTGAGAAACACAGTGAGACCCCATCTCAAAAAGGAAAAAAAAGGAAAGGAGGGAGGGAAGGAGAGAGGGAGGAAGGATGGAGGGAGGGTGGGAGAGAGAGAAGGAAGAAAGGAAGGAAAGAAGGAAGGAAGAGAGGAAGGAAGGAAGGGAGGAAGGAAGGAAGGAAGAGAAGAAGGAAGGAAGAAAGGAAGGAAGCGAATTCAGCGGCTCACATGGGGAAGAGGAAATCCATTTACCATGCATCCGGGCCTGAGTTTCAGCTGAGGGGTTGGAGCATGGCTGATTATCTTGCTGGCTTCCCCTAGAGACCAAGGAAACTGAGTCCTGAAACAAGTTTTTGCTTGCTCAGGGTCTCACCGTGACCTGGGTCAGAAGCCAGGATTTGTGGGACCACGGTTTGCCCCCTTTGCACTGCCTGGACTGCCTCTCATCAGAAATAAACACTGATACAATTCGTTATGCTTTCAAAATGGTAGGAAACACGTGACAGATCAAAGCAGACAAAATAGAGTGCGCAAAACTTCAGAGAAGACGCCTGACACTCTTCGGGATGGCTACAGTTTAAATATCCCTTATCTGATATGCTTGGGACCGGAAATGTTTCAGATTTCAGATTTTTTTTTTTTTGACTTTGGAATATTTGCTTTACTGGTTGAGCAACCCTAATCCCAAAATCCTAAATCTGAAATGCTCCAGTGAGCATTTTCTCTGAGCTCTATCATGGCCCTCAAGTTCTGGTTTTGTAACTTTCGGAGTTCAGCTATTTGGATTAGGGGTACTCTCCCTGCACTACAAGCAAGCAAGCAAACAAACAAACAAACAAACCCCACCACCACCAACAAAACAAACCAAAATAGCAGGTGTTTGGTGAGGATGTGGACAAATTGGAATCTTTGTGCATTGCTGGTGAGAACATAACATGGTGCACCCCCCTCCTCTGTGGAAAACAGTACAGCGCTTCTTCAATAAAATTAAAAATACAATCAGCCAGTGCAGTGGCTCCTGCCTGTAATCCCAGCACTTTGGGAGGCGAAGGCAGGCAGATCATTTGAGATCAGGAGTTCCAGACCAGCCTGACCAACATAGCAAAACCCTGTCTCTACTAAAAATACAAAAAAATCAGATGGACGTGGTGGCTCATGCCTGTAATCCCAGCTACTCAGGAGGCTGAGGCAGGACAATTGCCTGAACCTGTGAGGGGGAGGTTGCAGTGAGCCAAGATGGTGCCACTGCACTCCAGCCTAGGTGACAGAGCTAGACTCTGTCCCTCCAAAGATAAAATAAAATAAAATAAAATAAAATAAAATAAATAAATAAAATAAAATAAAAATAAAAACCTGAAGGCTGAAGAGAGAAATTGGGTCAGCTGAAGAGTTTACAGATTTGCAGAGAATAGAGGCAAGGAAGCTTTGTGAACTACTTTTAGGTTGTGAAACTTGGTCTTGATTCAACCCCTACATGGTCTTCATATACAAAGCTTCTTTGCAGAGGAAGCTTTTTAGCGAAAGATAACTGGCGAGATAGAAAGCACAGCCAAGAGATGACAAGGAGACTTCTCTAGAGAATTTTGTGGATTAAGAAGAAAAACAAGCTGGGCGCGGTGGCTCAAGCCTGTAATCCCAGCACTTTGGGAGGCCGAGACGGGTAGATCACGAGGTCAGGAGATCGAGACCATCCTGGCGAACACGGTGAAACCCTGTCTCTACTAAAAAATACAAAAAACTAGCCGGGCAAGGTGGCGGGCGCCTGTAGTCCCAGCTACTCAGGAGGCTGAGGCAGGAGAATGACATAAACCCGGGAGGCGGAGCTTGCAGTGAGCTGAGATCCGGCCACTGCACTCCAGCCTGGGTGACAGAGCGAGACCCCGTCTCAAAAAAAAAAAAAAAAAAAAAAAAAAGAGGAAAAACAAATTCATAAGTTCATGAAGATAATGAGTTGTTTGAAATCAGAAAGAGTGATTAACATGGAGGCCGGGTGTGGTGGCTCATGCCTGTAATCCCAGCACTTTGGGAGGCCGAGGCAGGCAGATTGCCTGAGGTCAGAAGTTCGAGACCAGTCTGGCCAACATGGTGAAACCCCATCTCTACTAAAAATACAAAAAAAAAAAAAAAAAAAAAAAAAAAAGAAGCCGGGCATGGTGGCGTGCACCTGTAATCCCAGCTACTCAGGAGGCTGAGACAGGGGAATTGCTTGAACCAGGGAGGTGGAGGTTGCAGTGAGCCGAGATTGCACTACTACACTCCAGCCTGGGCAAGACTCCATCTCAGAAACAAAAACAAAAACAAAACAAAAAACAAAAAACCGAACCAAAACAAACACATAAACAAACAAAAAACGTAGGGCGAGGTTTGTAAACGTCTACAAGGTTTGTAGAGGTTTGTAACACCTCTACAAGGTGTTTTACTGCTAGAAGATCATGCTCCTCATTTCCCAAAGACTCACAGAGAACAGAAGACTGGTTGCATGAGAAGTGAATAACAAGAGGTTATAGTGCTTATTTGGGGTGGGGGCGAACATGACGTTTCAATATTAACTTTTTTTAAATTTAATATTCTTGGTTATACATCATTGCTGGTATATGTACTTTATTTTATTTTTAGAGATGGAGTCTCGCTATGTTGACCAGGCTGATCTCGAACTCCCGGCATCAAGCCATCCACCCATCTTGGCCTCCCAGTGTTGGGATTACAGGTGTGAGCCACTGTGCCCAGCCTAACTTGTTTTTTTTTTTTCCTTTGGTCCAGCAAGGGCTTGTGAGTGTGTCTGGGAACAATGTAAAATCTGGCTTGGAAAAAACCCACTCAACTCAAAGCCCCAAAACAGAGCTGAGATGCTTTTGAGGGAGAGAGCCTCATTGGTCTCCTTGTTGGAGAGGCCCCAACTTATCAGTAAATATTGGTTAACATCTCTCATCCGGTAGGACTAAACATAGAACCAACTGCCCTTGCACAGAAGGCCATGTATTGTATTATTCAACCTCGATGGAATGACCAGAAAAGGCAAAACCATAGAGATAAAAAGTCGATTAAGGCCAGGCGCTGTGTCTCACCCCTGTAATCCTAGCACTTTGGGAGGCCAAGGTGGGAGGATCACCTGAGGTCACCAGCCTGGCCAACATGGTGAAAACCCGTCTCTTCTAAAAATACAGAAATTAGCCCGGCATAGTGGTGCGCACCTGTAATCCCAGCTACTTGGGAGACTGAGGCAGGAGAATTGCTTGAACCCAGGAGGCGGGAGGCGGGGGTTATAGTGAGCAGAGATGGCGCCACTGCACTCCAGCCTGGGCGACAGAGCAAGAAAAATAAATAAATAAATAAATAAATAAATAAATAAATAAATAAATAAATAAATTGCTAAGATTGTTATTAAATCCAGGGGAGAGCCTTTCATCATGTTAGCAGGATCATAGTGTCCTCTGGTGGCAATAACACGCAACTGCAACTGAGTTGCCTGTGCAGAAAAATCTTTCCTGAATCCTGAAAGCTGCTTTCTGTTCTATTAGCTTAAGAAGGAAATCTGACACTGATCCGCACAGTGTGTTTTACGATCCTGCCCATAAAGATTAAGTGATTAAGGATCCAGAGAAGCCCACTGCTCCCAGAGCAAGTGCCTGAGCCTAGGAGGCTTCTGACCGGAGTCTCTGTCACCCAGGCTGGAGTGCCGTGGTGCAATCTTGGCTCACTGCAAGCTCTGCTTCCTGGGTTCAAGCGATTCTCCTGTCTAAGCTTCCTAAGTGGTTGGGATTATAGGCGCTCTCCACCATGCCTGTACTTTTTTGTATTTTTAGTAGAGACGGAGTTTCACCATGGTGGCCAGACCGGTCTCAAACACCTGACCTCAGGTGATCTGCCTGCCTCGACCTCCCAAAGTGCTGGGATTACAGCGTAAGCAACCATGCCTGGCCGAAAAACAGGATTTTAAGCCTGAACTCAGAGGCAGCGCAGACTGGGGATCTGCACTGGGAAGTCATCTGCAAGGACGTGGTGGCTGGAGCTACAGATAGAGGGAAAGTTATCCAGGGAGAGTGAGGGTGTGAGATGGGGAGAGAGAGGGACCGCAACACAGTCCTAAGGAACACCAGCATTTTTTGTTTTTTTTTGTTTTTGAGACAGAGTCACCGAGGCTGGAGTGTGGTGGCACCATCTTGGCTCTTTGCAACCTCCACCTCCCAGGTTCAAGCAATTCTCCTGCCTCAGTCTCTCAGGTAGCTGGGATTACGGATGCCCGCCACCATGCCCAGCTACTTTTTGTAGTTTTAGTAGACACGGGGTTTCACCATGTTGGCCAGGCTGGTCTTGAACTCCTGACCTCAAGTGATCCGCCTGCCTAGGCCTCCCGAAATGCTGGGATTACAGGCGTGAGTCACTGCGTCTGGCCCAGTTAGTGCTTTCTGAGAGAGCAATTTCTCCAAAGTTTTCAACTTGACATAATCAACATAACCATCCTGTGTATTAGGGCATGGCAGGTCCTTCACTCCTTCAGCTCTTTTGTTTAACCAGTACCTCGACTTGGCCATATCCACAGGTCGGGGAGGTCAGGAGTTGTCACCCCTAGTCACTGGGGCTGTGGGGTACATAGTCTCTGAAATGGAACAAGGCTGACCAGACCGACGGATGGCTCACAGTGTCTGCTGGAGGTTCCTTTTGCTGCTCAGGGCCAGGGCATGGCTGGAGGAAGAGGCCCCACTCAGGAAGTTCCGCAGGGGCTTACACAGTCTTCCCAGACCCAGAAGCACAATCTCCAAAAGAGTGAACAAGAGACGGAACCCACTGACTCTAAAAATGGCTTTTAGAAAGATGATCTTCTCCGAGGGGTGGGAAAAGGTGCAGGTTAATCTATACGGGCAAGGCTCTTGGCCACATGCGAAGGAGCTGGGCATCTGGAACCCATACAGGTGGTACTGCAACCCCGGCGCTGTCCCCTCCAGGACCAGCTGAGCTCCCAGCTGAGCCACATAAGCCCAGAGCAGCGTGAGGCTTCCAGCCCCTGGGGTATCTCTGCTGCTCTCCCCTCCCTGGATCAGGGTGTCCTCTTCCTCCTTCCCCTTTCCTGATAATTCCCAGTGCCAGATCACATGATACAGAGTGAAATCCATGTAGAGGACACTGGGTACAGCCACCAACATGACGTGGAAGACCCAGAAACACAGCGGGGAGAGGGAGTGGAAGGCATCAAAGCAGGCAGCCTTGCAGCCCGGCTGCTGGGTGTGACACACGAATTCACTCTGCTCATCGCCATAGACTCCAGGCCCACTGGCAGCCAGCAGCACAAGGCGGAATCCCAGGAGCTGGGGAAGCAGGAGGCGCCCCACGGGGCGGGGGATGGGGAGTGCCAGCTCTTCTCCACCAGCAGCCGCCACAGGAACCTGCTACACATCCTGTTAGGGAGCTTTAAAAAAAGATGATTATACATTATTGATTTTTTGTTTTTAAAGACTTCTGTTGCCCAGGCTGGTGTGCAATGGTGTGATCATAGCTCACTGCAGCTTCCAACTCTTGGGCTCAAGCAATTGTCCTGTCTCAAGTTCCTGAGTAGCTGGGACTACAGGTGCACGTCCAGCTAAGTTTTAATGTTTTTATAGATATGGGGTCTTGCTATGTTTCTCAGTCTGGTCTCAAACGCCTGACTTCAAGCAATTCTCCTGCCTTGGCCTCCCAAAGTGCTGGGATTGCAGGTGTGAACCATTGCACCAGGTTACGAGTGTTTTTTTTTTTTTTTTTTTGACAGAGTCTTGCTGTGTCGCCTAGGGTGTAGTGCAGTGTCACCATCTCCGCTCACTGCAACCTCTGTCTCCTGGCTTCAGGCGATTTTCCTGCCTCAGCCTTCTGAGTAGCTGGGATTATAGGCGTGCGCCACCACACCTGGCTAATTTTTTGTATTTTTAGTAGAGATGGGGTTTCACCATGTTGGCCAGGCTGGTCTTGAACTCCTGACTTCAGGTGATTCACCTGCCTTGGGCTCCCAAAGTGTTGGAATTACAGGCGTGAGCCACTGCGCAGGGCCATGTATTGATTTATGACTTTGCCTGTAACTTCTGCCTCTCTTCCTTTGAAAACCCTTACCTGCAAGCCACTGGGGAGTTCAGGTCTTACACTTGAGCTGGCTGATTCTCCTTGTTTGGCACCCTGCAATAAATGCCTCAGTTTCTCTCACTGGAATCCAGACGTCAGTGTTTGCAGCACCCGGTGAGCGGATCCAAGTTCCATGAGGTAACAGACGTCCAATGGGGGTGCTGTCATCCCGCGGAGGTTTTCCTCCATAATAAAAGGCAGGAATTGGCTGGGCGCCGTGGCTCACGCCTGTAATCCCGGCACTTTGGGAGGCCGAGGCGGGTGGATCACCTGAGGTCAGGAGTTGTAGACCACTCTGGCCAGCATGATGAAACCCCATCTCTACTAAAAATACAAAAAATTAGCTGGGTGTGGTGGCGGACGCCTGTAGTCCCAGCTACACGGGAGGCTGAAGCAGGAGAATCGCTTGAACCCGGGAAGTGGAAGTTGCAGTGAGCCGAGATCGCGCCATTGCACTCCAGCCTGGGTGTGAAACTCCGTCTCAAAAAAAAAAAAAAAAAAAAAAGAAAAAGAAAAGAAAAGAAAAAAAAAGAAAAGAAAAAAAAAAAGAAGGCGGGAATTGTGAAAGTTGTGCGAGGAAGACCGGATGACCGTTATCTCACGGCCTTTGCATCCAGGCTTTGAGCCAAATTCCCAAGGACTGGATCCTAACACTTGGCTGCAACTATTTCTTTGACCAGTAGGGGGCAGGCAAAAGCCATAGAGAATCCGGCCCAGCGCTGATTGGAACCTGCCTGAGAAAAAGACCTCTTATTGTTTAAGCTGGCGGTCCCCAATCTCTTTGGCACCAGGGACCGGCTCCGTGGAAGACAGTTTTTCCACGGATTAGGGAGGGGAATGGTTTTGGGATGATTCCAGCGCGTCCCATTTATTGTGCATTTTATTTATATTATTATTACGTTGTAATGTATAATGAAATAATTCTACAACTCGCCATGGTGTAGAATCAGTGGGAGCCCTGAACTTGTTTTCTGGCAACTAGACGGTCCCATCTGGGGTTGATGGGAGACGGTGACAGATCATCAGGCGTTAGATTCTCACAAAGGAGCGTTCAACCTACATTCCTCGCACGCACAGTTCCCAATAGGGTTCGTGCTCCCATGAGAATCTAATGCAGATGCTGATCTGACAGGAGGCGAACTCAGGCGGTAATGGGAGCAATGGTGGGGTGGCTGTAAATACAGATGAAGCTTCGACCCTGCAGCTTACCTTCTGCTGTGTGGTTCAGCTCCTAACAGGCCATGAACGGGTACCAGGGGTTGGAGACCCCTGCCTCAGAGTATCTTGTCTCTGCCTGGCAGACTCTCCTGGGGCTAGTTCCCAGGTAGGCTGGAAGAATGATGCACACTGAATCAGGCAAAATACGTCAATCAGGTATAGCCAGGTATACATATGTTAAGGTCCTCTTCAATTTCTCTGAGCTTTGCTTTTTCAACCTTCTTTCCCAGTAGAATTCACTATCCCGGCCAAGGGGTTGTTCTTGGTCATCAGAAATATTTAGTGTTTTCTATTGCCTTTGCTTATGCATTTATTGATTCATCCAGAAATTATGTATTAATTACCTATTGTATTAATATGTGCATTTATTTATTTATTTATTTATTTTATTTTTCGAGACAGGGTCTTGCTCTGTTGCTCAGGTTGGAGTACAATGGTACAGTCATAGCTCACAGCAGCCTTGACCTCCCATGCTCAAGTGATCTTCCTGCCTCAGCCTCCCAAATCGCTGGGTCTACAAGTGTGTGCCACCATGCCCGGATAATTTTTTATTTTTTTAAATGTAGAACCAGGGTCTTGTTATGTCGCCCAGACTGATCTGGAACTTCTGGCTCAAGCAGTCCTCCCACTTTGGTGTCCCAAAGAGCTGAGATTACAGGCATGAGCCACCGTGCCCGGACTTATTATATATTTGATTCTCTGGTAGGCACCGGAGACTCAAAAGAACACGGTATGTAAAATTCCATTCTGTGTGGAAATCTTTTGACCTCGACTTGGCAAGCTGTCTTAGGCCTCCACATCTCTCTGAAATCCGAATTGCTCCAGGAAGTTTTCCCTGGGTATCTCAGTAGCCCTGTGTCCCTCTCCTCCTGCCCCACACCTGACCAGGACTTGAATCCTGCAGCTTCTCGCTCCTCCTTCATCATCATCCATGTTTCTTGTTATAGATGAGGTCACATCTCCTATTCAATTTTCCTTAGCCCTGGTCTGATCACGTGGATTTTGGTTTCTTCGTTGATCTGAAATGTTTAACTTTCACCTTTTATTTGCTCCAAGTGTCCTCATATTTTCACATATCACATGCTGTATTTTTCTCTCTTGATTATTTGCATTTTCTTTTTTTGAGACAGAGTCTTGCACTGTTGCCCAGGCTGGAGTGCAGTGGCGAGATCTCAGCTCACTGCAACTTCCACCTTCTGAATTCACGTGATTCTCCTGCCTCAGCCTCCCGAGTAGCTGGGATTACAGGCACACACCACCACACCCGGCTAATTTTTTGTATTTTCAGTAAAGACGGGGTTTCACTATGCTGGCCAGGCTGGTCTCGCTCTCCTGACCTTGTGATCCACCCTCCTGAGCCTTCCAAAGTGCTGGGGTTACAGGCGTCAGCCACCACGCCAGGCAACTATTTGCATTTTCTTTCCTGAACTTGGCTACTGTTCAGATAGGATGTTTTAGCCCCGGAAGGGGAAAAGATGGATTTTATGTAGACTTAAAAAAAAAAAGTAATTTCTCGGCTTTGATTTTCAAATTGGAGTCGAAGTGTTAAAACAAAAAATTGTAGCCTTCAAATTTAGCCTTTCATGAAAGATAAGACGATTAACTCAGAATTCTAAAGGCTGGGAATGACTCTTCTATGGAACCCAGCTTGGAGGATGGAGTTTGGAATAATCCAGAGTGGGAGGCTGAGTATAGAATATGAAGAAAGTTCTTGTCACTAGACGCAGTGGCTCACGCCTGTAATGCCAGCACTTTGGGGGGCCGAGGCAGGCAGATTACTTGAGGTCAGGAGTTCAAGACTAGCCTGGCTAACATGGTGAAACCCTGTCTCTACTGAAAATATAAAAATTAGCTGGGTGTAGTGGCTGATGCCTGTAATCCCAGCAACTTGGGAGGCTGAGGCAGGAGAATCGCTGGAACCTGGGAGGTGGAGTTTGCAGTAAGCTGAGATCGCGACACTGCAATCCAGCCTGGGCCACAGAGCAAGACTCCTTCTCAATAAAAAAAAGAGAAAGAGAGAGAGAAAAAAAAGAAAGTTCTTGTCCCACAGGAAGGAAAAGCACAGACACAGGCAGGTGAGGCTTCATGAGAAGGTCGGGGTGAGAGCTCCCCTGTGTGTTTGGGGTTGATAACTGTGTGTGGCGATTGGTGACTCATTTGAGGACACTCACTCTCAGGGACTCAGAGGGAGTCTGAGAACCTCAGAGCCAATTCCTGCTTCATTGAGCTGTACCCTAGAGAGCTGAGGGCTCTCAAATAAACTTTGGCTGGTGGGCCAAGGCCAACATGGTGTGGAGATGTGGAGCAGCTGGAGTGGAGGGCCGGGTCTCCCAGGGAGCCAAGGAGTATGGGGAAACTGAGGCACAGAAGAGGCTTGGGTTTGTGTGAAAGAGCTTGCAGGGTTCTAGCACCTCACAGCCAGAGTGGCCATGGCCATGCCTGTGGATGTCAGCAGGGGACACCTGAAGAATCCCTAAGGGACAGCGGGTCCGGGCCATGCTTGGAATTGCCCAAGTCAGAGTGTCCAGGAACCATGACCTCCAGGGGAAACCAAGAGTTTCAGATGAATCCAGTGCTTGGGAGCAGGACCAATGAGAAAATCAAGTCACATTTCTACAGGATTTTACAGTTAATACTGTTCTTTGTCATGCTAGACAAAGAGAGATGATTATTTATTAGCTTCTATAGATTAGACAATGGCAGGCAGTGGTTCGAGGCGAGACAATTTTTGGGTCCGAGTCAGCTCAGGGCAGGCATCCCAGTCTTTGGTCTCCAAATCCACCTCCTGTCTGTCTCCCCACACTGTTCCTTGGGCCTTGAGGATCCATTGACAGTGATTTCTGTGGTTCAGCTCCCATGTCAGGCAGGAAGGGCAGCTACTGGGGCTGAGATCCCACATTGCCTCCAGCCCTTGCTTCCTACCTGGCCTCCCCTGGACTCCAGCAGGGCTGGGCCAGGCTGCTGTGCTGCACGTGGCAGGAGTAGGGGGCTGTGTCTTGCAGGGCCACACACACCAACAACCAGGTCAGGTAAGTACCATTTCCACCGTCAAGAACATCTCCTGTAGCTCAGGCTCCTGCGCCTCGCCGTCCCGAGTCCAGTGCACGTCAATTTTCCCTGGGTAGAAGTCGTAGGCCAGGGACTTGAGTTTCTTCTTTTCCCCTGGGGCCTGGTGGCTGGTGACCACCACAGAGGGAGGATCTGTGGAAGGGGAGAGTGTGACATCGCAGGCTTGAGGTCGACTTCTCCCCGCCCAGGTCTCTTCCCACCCCCACCCCTGGCTGTCAGCGATCAGCAGAGCTCTAAGCTCTGTACCTGCCCACCCCACCCCACCCCATCCCCGGCCCCAGGACACTATCCAGAATATCAAGGAAGGCTGACGCTTTCCCTCTTGCCCAGTCCCCACCCCACCCATGTATTGACTCTGACGGCAATAAGTTGTGAATGCTCCGTGCACTTCTCCACGTTTTCCCACTTCTCAGTGGGCTTTGGAGTTCTCCTCTCCCCAAGTTTCAGTCCAGCTGCTTAGTTCAGCCCATGCCTCTATCCAGCAACCGCTTCCCTGCAGCACTGCACAATCCTGAGTCTCACTACGACTCCAATCCAAGTCTCAGCTTGCAGCCATCAATCCCGCTCACACTGGCTCACTCTTGCCCTTCCAGGGCTGACATTTTACACACCTCCCTTCTCTCCACCACCTAGTTGGGAGGCATCATTGTAGAGAGAAAAAACGATGGGATTTGGAAACTGAAATCTGGAATTTGAGTCCTAGCTCTGCCTCTTTTTTTTTTCTTTTTTTTTTCCTTTTTTTTTTTGAGACCGAATCTTGCTCTGTTGCCCAGGCTAGAGTGCAGTGGCATGATCTTGGCTCAGTGCAATCTCAGTCTCCTGGGTTCAAGCGATTCTCATGCCTCAGCCTCCTGAATAGCTGCACTGAATAGCTGGGATTACAGGTGCCTGCCACCATGCCGGGCTAATTTCTGTATTTTTGGTAGAGAAGGGATTTCATCCTGTTGGCCAGGCTGGTCTCGAACTTCTGACCTCAAGTGATATGCCCGCCTTGGACTCCCAAAGTGTTGGGATTACTGTGTGTAAGAGGCAGAGCTGAGCTAGCATGCCTGGCCCCAGCTCTCCAGCTCTGCCTCTTACACACAGTGTTACCCTCACCTCTCTCACCTCCAGCTCCTCTTCTCTCAGTGGGTGATATTTTGGGAAGCCTACCAGTGAATTGGTGGCTTTCCTGGCCCGTTCTGCCTGAAATTTTGATGTCCTCCTAGGAAAGAAATGAATCCTAGAAGTTGAAAATTGGGGGTCTGCGTGACTTACACGGATGGAGGAGATTGGCCTAAGATGCTCTCTGAGCTCCCAGCCTGAGATCATGTTGGTTTTTCCCAGCTCAGTACTGGAGAGCAGGAAGCAGTGAGTACCTTGCCGGTCCAGGATATTTTTGCTGTATTTCAGGTATTTCTGCAGAGTCTCAGGGCACTCCTCCTCCAGGTAAGCCTTGGCCTGCCTCACGTAGACTGGTTCTGCCTCCCACTTCTGCTTGGTGTTCTGGGCTTCTGGGACCAAGGGGACCCAGGCTGGGGTTTCTTTGTTGAATTCAACGTAGTCCTTTCCATCATAGGCATTCTTCCAGAATGCTCCAGTGCTTCTGTTATTCTGGATCTCACAACCAAATCTTTCCTACAAGCCATGAGACCCTGAAACGTCCCCCGACCCCACAGGGAGCCAATCAGCCTAGTGCCAACTCCATCTGAATAACCCTTAGTCCTGCACTCTTCACACCTCAATAGGAGGAAAGGCTTTTGCAATCTAAGCATGCAGTTCCGTAATCACGGCATATGATTTTACCTGGATGTACAGTTGGCAGAGAGTGGCAAAGACTATATGGATTGGCATTTCAGGCCAATTTGAGATGAAATATGCACTCCTGCCAGCCAGAGAAGTTAAGAGAGCTACAGGCTGTGGGCAGATTTCTATCTCTTCTGTAGCATCTCCTTTTATGTGTTTGAACTTACAGGGAGTGCTTGGGAACCTGTCACAACCACACCAAAGTACGTTTCCGAATTTGGTAGAAATTATTTGTGATTTCATACGAGGAAAGGAAGGCTCTCCTTTTCTTTCAGTTTTAGGTGGAGTTTATATCATCACCTAAATCAACCTAATCTGATCATTCCTTTTTTTTTCTTTTTTCTCTTTTTTTGAGACAAGTCTTATTCTGTTGCCCAGGCTGGAGTGCACTGGTATGATCTCGGCTCACTGCAACCTCCGTCTCCCGGGTTCAAGCAATTCTCCTGCCTCAGCCTGTCGAGTAGTTGAAATTCCAGGCATGCAACACCATACCAAGCTGATTTTTGTATATTTGGTATAGACGGGGTTTCACTGTGTTGGCCAGGCTGGTCTCAAACTCCTGACCTCAGGTGATCTGACTGCCTCGGTGCCCCAAAGTGCTGGGATTACAGGCATGAGCCGCTGTGTCTGGCCTGATTGCTTCTTTCTTCCTTTTTGGTGTTTGATATTTTTATCTCAAATCTCTAAAGTCCCAACCTTCTTGCCCATTAGCAACAACTCTCAGAAATGGACCTCCTAGGGTGGGGGACGCAGCCTCTTCATTCTGTTTATAAAAGCAGGTGTTTACCCAGCACTGGTTGGTGCTGTTGGCATAGACACTGACAGCTCTCAAGCTGTCTGGGCTCATGGTCTCTCCCCGCCCCCACCTGGCATGTTGCATGAGCTGGAGCCAGTCACCTCCCTGGGCCTCTATTTCCTCACCTCCGAAACAGCAATGCCAAGAGCACGGTTTCAGGGGGCTATTCTGGAGCATTAAATATGCTCATAGATGGGCCTGGCACAAAGTAAGTGCTCAGTAAATGTCAGTTACTCTTATTTCCTGATACCCTGTGTTCATCTCTTCATCCTCCTTCCTCGTAATTATCCACTTTGACATTTCTATTCCTGTCCATCAAAACTTCTCCCAGTGTCTTTCCTGATCACCTGGGCCCCCTCCTCTCCTATGGCTGACACACAGCCCAGGCCATTTTCCTTACCAAGACCTCCCATCCCTCATCCTTCAAATGTCTGCTTATCTCTTGCCTCCTTTTGGAAACCTTCAGATCCCATGTAGTACCTTGGGCAATTTTATACTTAGAAGCCCATCTTTTGACACTCACTCTATGATAATTTAACACCAGCAGTTCACCAGGCCTGGGGCTGGCTGCCTTGGGGCTGGCAGTGTAGTTTAGCAGAAAAAGTGCTGGGCCGGGGGCACAGGGACCATCTCTGCACGGGCTCTGCCACCAGCTCCTCCAACCACAGTGCAGGTGGCCCTTCCCAGGTCTGCATCTTATGGTGAGGAGAAACTTTAGGGCTGCAGGGAACTCTAACGGCCCGCGGTTTTGAATCAGCACTTCCTGAGCCCTCAGCATGGGCTACAGTGTGTGCCGGGTGCTTTTCTCTGTTCATTCCACAAATTTCAATTGAGCCAATATTGGCTGCACCCTGTCCTAGGCGATGGAGCTGCAAGGGAGATTAGGACAGACTGTGACATCCTTCATAAAATAGACACAGTTAAATATTACAAACTTGTTTGGGGGTAGGTCTCAATGCTCCAGTGTTTGCAAATTTTGACCAGATATTTTGGGAACGTTTCACTGTCAACAGCTGGGACTGGCGGAGCCACCAGGTGAGCCCAGGTCTGTGTGACCAGCTCCAGTGTTTGCAAATTTTGACGAGATATTTTGGGAATGTTTCACTGTCAACAGCTGGGACTGGCGGAGCCACCAGGTGAGCCCAGGTCTGAGTGACTTTGAGAGTGGCTCACTCTCCAGGCAACTTCCCTGGACAGGGGTGAGTCTGATGCCTTCTCACCGGGAGATCAGCCTCTAATGGGTGGGGTGTGGAGGTGAGAGGTCAGAGGTGCCTGGATAGGAAGTGACTCTGCCATCACTTCCTGTGTGAGCTGAGGCCTGGAATGATGATGGGGCAATCGATGGGGAAGTGGGGAGCACCTGTGCCGTGGGGTGGGCGGGATGCGGACATGTCTGCATTTCTGCTGTGCCTCCTGTTCCTCAGCTGGGATTGGGACTATTTCCATCCTGCTGACCCCTTGCCACTCACACTTGAGGGGCTGCCTCTTGGGTTAGACCTTCCACCCCCATGGTCTGTTGTTCACTGACCACTACTGTTGTTGTAATACTCCATGATGTTATTCAGGGTCTCCATAAAGATGTCCTCCCTGACCTTCTGAAGTTGGTTCTGCTTCTCCCAGTCTTCTACTCCTTCCACGTGTCTTCATGTTTCCAGGGCTTAGCCTTCCCATCTTCACTGTTGTAGTGGAAGAACGCATGGTCATTGAGGAAGACAGTGCCCTGCAGCCTGTGGGTGCCTTTGCTAGGCCTGGACAGCCCAGTGTAGAGATAGGTCAGAGAGTAATGACCCGCAAAAGAAAAGACTCTGAGGGCTGGGGTCCATGCAAGGGTGTCCCATTGTGGGGCTGCAGAGGGCCAGGAGGGGAGGCCTGGCCACTGGCTTCTTCCTCCCCAGCTCTCTCCTCTGCTCTCAGCTTCATACCATCAAAGCCTCATTCAAGGAAATAGGCTCTGCTTTCATGCTGGGGATGATATTTCAGAGACCATTCTGTGCCTTCACTACAGAGTTTAATCTGCTTGGCACAGAAGAAGATAACGTTTTTCAGCCTCCTTATAGATAGATTGGAACCATGTGACTGAGTTTTGTCAAACAAGAATGTGAGTGGAAGTGACTGGTGTCTTTCTTCTGGTCCAAGACCCTACCACCTGGCTTGCCCCTACTGTCTCTTATCCCTTTCGTTGATGACTATAGAGGCCATAGGATGAAACAGAAGAATCCCAAGATGCAAACAGCCTGGATCCCTGAGTCACCTTGTGGAGGAGAGGAACCTTGCCCAATCTGCATTGAATGTGACATGAGAAATAAATATTTCTAGTCTAACCAGACAAATACATATAGTTAGAAAGTGTAGGAAGGCGAATTTACTAAACAATTCAAGAAGCGACCCATAATGGATCAGCATAGGGTAAGGCTAGGATACCTCTCAGAATTCCTGGCATTGTACCTTGCAGTTTGGTACAAGATGAAAGCTGAGAGAGTGGGACATTTCCACAATTAATTCCATAGTTAATTTAGAATATAATTTACATGAGTGTTAGTAATGTTGGAGGTCATATGGCAGATTTCTAACTTAAGTATTGAAGTCATTCTTGCTCATGAGTTTCTGAATGTGATTAGCCTTTAAATCAGACCTTGAGTAAAACAGATTACCCTCTACAATGTGGGTGGGTCTCATCCAATCAATGGAAGACATCAAGAGAAAAGGCTGAGGTCCCCCAGTGAATAAATAATTCTGCCTCCAAAGACTCAGGACAGCAACACCAACTCTTTCCTGGGTCTCCAGCCTGCTGGCTTGCTTTGCTGATTTAGGATTTTTAGCCCTTAGAATTGTGTGAGCCACAAGAAATATTAAATAAAACTCCCTTTCTCTGTTTTGTGTATACGTACACGTATATATGTATACATATATACATATATTTAGTGTATATATTTATATATGTATAAAATGTATAAAAATTATCTATGTATAAATATATACATATATTTAGTGTATATATGAATATACAATGTATATATGAATACATATATGAATAAAAATTTAGCCAGGCATAGTGACATCTGCCTGTAGTTGCAGTTACGCAGGAGGCTGAGGCAGGAGGATCACTGGAATCCAGCTGTGATGGTGACACTGCATTGCAGCATGGGTGACAGAATGAGATTCGGTCTTTTTTTTTTTTTTTGAGAGGGAGTCTTGCTCTGTTGCCCAATGTATATGAATATACATTGTATATTCATATATACATATGTGCATGTTTATACAATATATATTAGTTTTGTTTCTCTGGAGAACCCTGAATAATTCAGATTTGAGTGCAGAATGGGATTAATATTATAAATGTGATTATTATAAAACTAACATGAAACACCTATTCTGACAATTTGTAAATGAGACAGCAGGACAGGCACCATTCTTACCATCGTGTCTGCTTGGAGGGTTCTGGGCAAGAGGCACAGGTATTATCCTGGGTCCTGGGGCCCTGCCCAGGGGAGGTGATTCTATAGGCCAATGGGAGTGCCAGGACAGGCTCCTCTCCTGACAGTAAGAAAGAAGTATGCACAAGCCAGGCTGGGCAGAGATTGTGATCAGTGAGTCTACACACACATTATACAAATTCAGAGCTGAGACAGTTGATCTCTGGACTGAGGCTTTGTGTGTGCCTGGGGCGGAAGGATGCCAGTGGGTGGGAGGTGTGTGTGATGGGTGGCAGGTGTCTGGGATGTGTCACCTTTCCAGTCTATTATGACACTCTCTGGGGTCACTTGGGTGTTGTCAAACCAGACTTCATCCCTGCCTTCTGGAAAAAACCTCGACATGTCCAGGACGTGGACCTGGGTAGTCCCCAGCTGGTATGTATGCCTATTGTGGTGGTAGGGTATTCATAGTCAAACAGAAGATAGGAGGATTTATGAATATTCAAGAAGGAGACCCACATGCATGCAAATTAGGTTCACATGTATGAAGCATACAAGTAAACATGCAACCTGTGATTGTTAATCCTCAGTGTCAGCCAGGCATGGTGACTCATGCTTGTAATCCCAGCACTTTGGGAGGTGGAGGGGGCCAAATCACCTGAGGTCAGGGGTTCGAGACCAGCCTGGCCAAAATGGCGAAACCCCGTCTCTACTAAAAAACTACAAAAATTAGCTGGGCATGGTGGTGGGGGCCTGTAATCCCAACTACTCAGGAGGCTGAGGCAGGAGAATTGCTTGAACGTGGGAAGCAGAGGTTGCAGCGAGCCAAGACGGTGCCATTGTTCTGTCTCAAACAAAACTGTCAGCTTGATTGGATTGAAGGATGCAAAGTATTGTTCCTGGGTGTGTCTGTGAGGGTGATGCCAAAGGAGATTAACATTTGAGTCAGTGGACTGGGAAAGGCAGACCCACCCTCAATGTGGGTGGGCACCATCTAATCAGCTGCCAGTGCAGCCAAAATACAAAGCAAGCAGAAGAATTTGAAAAGACTAGACTGGCCTAGACTCCCAGCCTACCTCCTTGTCCCATGCAGGATGCTTCCTGCCCTCGAACATCGGACTCAAGGTCTTCAGCTTTGAGACACAGACTGGCTTCCTTGCTCCTCAGCTTGCTGATGGCCTATTGTGGGACCTTGTGATCGTATCAGTCAATACTCCTTAATAAACTCCCCTTTACATATACAGCTATCCTATTAGTTCTGTCCTTCTAGAGAATCCTGACTAATACACAACCCATGTTCACTTTAGGGTGGAGACTGAACATGTAAATCCATTTTAATTAGGTCCTATACGTAAAAAGGTAGAATGTAGGTCAAAAGTCCTCTTTCTTTCTTTTTTCTTCCTCCCTCCCTTCCCTTCCCCTCCTTTCCCCTCCCCTCCCCTCCTCTCCCCTCCTCTCCTCTCCTTTCCTTTCCTCCCTCCCTCCCTCTTTTTCTTTCTTTCTCTCCCTTCCTTCCTTCCTTCCTTCCTTCCTTCCTTCCTTCCTTCCTTCCTTCCTTCCTTCCTTCCTTCCTTTCTTTCCTTCCTTCCTTCCTTCCTTCCTTCCTTCCTTCCTTCCTTCCTTCCTTCCTTCCTTCCTTCCTTCCTTCCTTCCTTCCTTCCTTCCTTCCTTCCTTCCTTCCTTCCTTCCTTCCTTCCTTCCTTCCTTCTTTCCTTCTTTCTCTCTTTCCTTTCTTTTTTGAAATAGGAGTATCACTGTGTTGCCCAGGCTGGTCTTGAACTCCTGAGCTCAAGCAATCTTCCTGCTTCAGCCTTCCCAAGGTGCTGGGACTACAGATGTGAGTCACCATGCCTAGCAGAAGTCAGCTTTCTGTACATCCTCGGGAAACCGGTCAAAACTACTCTGAATACAGTAGTCATTGATCAAGAGGAAACTCTTTTTGGACCAGACTGTCATGTTGGAATCACGAAAATAGCAGGAAGGCGCTGCGTGGTTGGATGAAGTAAGCAAGGGGTCTTTGGGTCTTTCATTCTCTCAAGCTTGCTTTTGAGAAAATCTAGTAATGATTAGTAAGGGAAAGGCATTGAAGTCTAATGGGGGCATGATCAGTCTCCGGTCTCACCAGAGCCAGGACTTAAAATTATGGGGTCTTTTACCCACACGAGGGTTCGTTAGTCTGTCTGAGGGGTTTAGGACTTTTATTTTGGTACTTAAAGGCAGCACCTCATGTCCCAAGTGACTGGACAGAGTGAAGAGCACGAGGAATTTCAGGACCAAGGGCTGGAACGTTTGAGTTCAAAAGTGGTAGAAAGCTTAAAGAAAAGAGAATAAGCTCAATTGCAGAAATTATTGACTCAAAGCACCATCTGAAAATCAGGCAATTTCTGTAATAGGGCAGAAAGAATTCCCTTATCTTTTGCAGTTACCAGGATACAACAGACAAAATAAATAAATAAATAAATAAATAAATAAATAAATAAATAAACCTTAATAGACTGGGTGCGGTGGCTCATGCCTGTAATGCCAGTACTTTGGGAGGCCCAGGCAGGTGGATCACTTGAGGTCAGCAGTTAGAGATCAGCCTGCCCAACATGGTGAAACCTCGTCTCTACTAAAAATACAAAAGTTACCCGGGCATGGTGGTGCGTGCCTGTAGTCCCAGCTACTTGGGAGGCTGAGGCAGGAGAATTGCTTGAACCTGGGAGATGGAGGTGGCAGTGAGCCGAGATCGTGGTACTGCACTCCAGCCTGGGTTACAGAGTAAGTGAGACTCCGTCTCAAAACAAAACAAAAACAAACAAACAAAAAAACCAAAACCCTTAGTAATGCCTAATTATTAAACCTAATAACAAAAAAATAGGTTTTGTAACCTAATTACCAAAACCTCATAAATCGAATAACAAATTGGGCTTCCAACACTCCTGTTGTTGGTACTGATTGTCAGTGTTACCAAGAGCTTTGTTGGAGAAAGAACGAAAACCTGAAATGGAATTGGGGAGGGCTTTGTGGGAGGGGTTGTGGGTGAGCAGGATGTGTGAACAGGGATAGAATATCTGCTGGCAGATGGGGACACGTTTCATAAGGACAGGGATGGGGTTTCCCCTGCTCCTTTCTCTGTCCCTAGGGCTTAGCCCAATTCTTGGCAGGAAGAAGACAATCAATGAACACTTCCAAAAACAGATCTCCGGGTGAATGAGCAAAGACAAGAAGAAACAGTGCCAGACATATTTGAGGGTTATTGAAGCCAATCTGGTGGAAACAGAGTTCCTGAAGACAGTTGAGGGGTGGGGTAGGTGGGGGCGATCAATGCAAAAGGGAGGTTGGAATCAGGTTCTGGGAGCTTTAGTCCAGTGGATGTGTCTAATTGAGACAGGAATAGCACTGGGTGGGCGCAGGAGGATGGAGAACCCAAGCAACAGTTGAAATAAGAACTAGGCAAAGAAACCACAGGATAACAGAAAACCCCAAATAATGGAGAGAAAATGGCCAAAATCCCGGCCAGGGTGACATGTCCATGACTCTTCCGGACAAGCCCAAATAAGGGAGAAAGGGGGCAGTAATGGAGGGGGTGTCCTGTACTTCCCTCCTTTTCTAGAATATCTCATTATTATTCTTATTTTTTTGAGACAGGGTCTCACCTGCCTCTGTCACCCAGGCTGGAGTGCAATCATGGCTTACTGCAGTCTTGAACTCCTGGGCTCAAGCAATCCTTCTGGTTCAGCCTCCCAAGTAGCTAGGACTACAGGCATTCTCCATGACATGCGACTTATTTTTGTTCATTTTGTATAGAGATGGGGTCTCACTATGTTGCCCAGGCTGGTCTCAGACTCCTGGGCTCAAGCGATTCACCCACCTCGGCCTCCCGAAGTGCTGGGATTACAGGTGTAAGGCAACGTGCCCGGCCAGAATATCTATGTTTATTCTACTCCCTAATTAAAGAAACACCTGTAAAATTAGAAACTAACTGTGTGCGTGACTATTCTCACGAGTATGCCTGTGTGCACTTTCACTTTGCAATAAAAGCTGCTTGCCTTTCGCTTCATTCTGAATCGTCCCTGAATTCTTTCTCTAGATGGTGTCAAGAACCTGGAAACTGGCTGAGGCTGGGGTCTCACTGGCATCTGGAGACCCTCCTGAGCCCTCTGGCAATGCAATGCCATACACTGAATGGGGCACGGCAATTAGTGTATCCTTTCCATCACAGCCTGTGTTCTTTGACTGCCCCTTTCCTCTCGGTCAGGGGTTCTCCATCTTTCTGTGCCATCTCCCCTTTTGCCAACTTTTCTCAAGATATATTCTTTTTTTTTTTTTTTTTTTTTTTGAGACTGAGTCTCGCTCTGTTACCCAGGCTGGAGTGCAGTGGCGTAATCTCAGCTCACTGCAACCTCTGCCTCCCAGGTTCAAGCAATTCTCTGCCTCAGCCTCCCTAGTAGCTGGGATTGCAGGTGCCCACCACCACGCCCGGCTAATGTTTTTGTATTTTGAGTAGAGACAGGGTTTCACCATCTTGGCCAGGCTGATTTTGAACTCCTGACCTTGTGATCCACCCACCTCAGCCTCCCAAAGTGCTGGGATTACAGGCGTGAGCCACTACACCCAGCCAAGATAATTTTTTTTTTTTTTTTTTTTTTTTTGAGACGGAGTCTCGCTCTGTCGCCCAGGCTGGAGTGCGGTGGCCGGATCTCGGCTCACTACAAGCTCCGCCTCCCAGGTTTACGCCATTCTCCTGCCTCAGCCTCCCGAGTAGCTGGGACTACAGGCGCCCGCCACCTCGCCCGGCTAGTTTTTTTTGTATTTTTTTTAGTAGAGACGGGGTTTCACCGTGTTAGCCAGGATGGTCTCGATCTCCTGACCTCGTGATCCGCCCGCCTCGGCCTCCCAAAGTGCTGGGATTACAGGCTTGAGCCACCGCGCCCGGCGAGCCAAGATAATTTTTAAAGCATACAATAAGACTCGTTTTACACAGAGGAAGCCAGTTATTTGGAAACCAGGTCTTTCCAGGTACGCTCACGGTTGATGGCCTATTTGCAGAGAGACCCTCCGAATACAAAGCAACATGTTATTCTAAAGTGACTGGGGGCCGGGTGCGGTGACTCACGCCTGTAATTCCAGCACTTTGGGAGGCTGAGGCGGTTGGATCACTTGAGGTCAGGCATTCAAGACCAGCCTGGGCAACATGATGAAACCTCATCTCTACTGAAAAAATACAAGAATTAGCTGGGCGTGGTGGCACGTGCCTGTAATCCTAGCCCTCGGGAAGCTGAGGCAGGAGAATCACTTGAACCTGGGAGGCAGAGGTTGTAGTGAGCCGAGATTGTGCCATTGCACTCCAGTCTGGGTGACAGAGCAAGACTTTGTCTCAATAAAATAAAATAAAGTGACTGGGACATTATTAAAGGAGGAGAAAATTTATGGTAATGAGACTCTTTGGGTTGGAGCTTCCTCCAATTGCACCTGAAGTTGGTCTTGGCTGTAGGAGAACCTGTGGGTCGTCCTCTGTTGGGGAAACAGGAAATGACCGTGGAAGGACCCACCTGTGGTTCCTTGGACCCCTTTATCATCCCTGGTGTGCCAAGCTGATGCCCGTGGCACAGCCTCACTCCCAGGTCGCCTCCCTTGTTGGGCCTTTGTGACCGCCTCCTCTCAGCTGTCCCATGCCCACCTGGTTGGGAACAATCTTTCGACATATTCTGGACAAACTGCCTTAGGCTTTCCCATTGCCTCTGAACTCTGACTCCTTGCAGGACGTGTTCTCCAACTGCTTCATGGCTTTGAGCCCCTCTCCTCCTCTCCCACACCTGGCCTGGACTGGGTTTCCTCTACCTTGTCCGCCCCCATCCCTCTCTCCGGTCAGATGAGGCCAGATCTCATATTCAAATCCTCACTAGCCTTGCCCAGCTCACATGGATTTTGATTTCCTCATTGATATGGAATGTTTATCTTTTATATTTTATTTGTCCAAGCTGTCATCATATATATCAAAATATTGATTCTGTATTTCCTTCTCTTGACTGTCTGTTTTCTTCCCTGGGGCCCTCTATATTTGGATAGAGGTTTTTACCCCAGAAGAAGGGAATGTGAATTACATATAGGCTAAAGGAGTCACTTTTTGAGTTTAATTTTCTTTCTTTCTTTCTTTTTTTTAGATGGAGTCTTGCTCTGTAGCCCAGGCTGGAGCATGGTGGTGCAATCTCAGCTCACTGCAACCTCCGCCTCCTGGGTCCCAGTTCAGGCAATTCTCCCGCCTCAGCCTCCCAAGTAGCTGGGATTACAGGCACATGCCACCATGCCCAGCTAATTTTTGTATTTTTAGTAGAGACGGGGTTTCACTATGTTGGCCAGGCTGGTCTTGAACTCCTGACCTTGTGATCCGCCCGCCTCGGCCTCCCAAAGTGCTGGGATTACAGGCATGAGCCAGCGAGGCCAGCATCAAGTTTAATTTTCAAATGGAAGTCAAAGCATCAGAGAAAAAAAAAAGAAAAAAAGAAAAAAAAGGTAACGCCGGGTGCGGTGGCTCATGCCTGTAACCTCAGCCCTTTGGGAGGCAGAGGTGGGTGGATCATTTGAGGTCAGGAGTTCAAGACCAGCCTGACCAACATGGTGAAACCTCATCTCTACTAAAATATAAAACATTAGCCATGACTGGTGGTGGGCGCCTGTAATCTCAGTGAATCGGGAGGTTGAGGCAGGAGAATCACTTGAACCCAGGAGGCAGAGGTTGCAGTCGGCTGACATCGTGCCACTGCACTCCAGCTTAGGCGACAGAGTGATACTCCCTCTCAAAAAAAAAAAAAAGGTATAGCCTCCAAATTTGGGCTTTCAAGAAAGATGAGATGGTTGGCTGAGAATTCTGAAAACTGAAAATGATTTTCTTCAGGAACCTGGCTTGAAAGATGGATTTTGGAGTGAAAAAACAGAATGAATGGCTGAGCTTTGGATGTAAAGGAAGCTCTTGTCCCACAGGAAGGAAAAGCAGGGGCATAGGCAGGTGAGGCTTCATGAGAAGGTCAAGGTGAGAGTTCTGCTGTGTCCTTTGGGGTTGAAACCTGTGCATGGCGGTTGGTGACTCAGTTGAGGAAACTCACTCCCAGAGTTCTGGCACCTCACAGCCAGAGGGGCCATGGCCACACCTATGTATATCATGTATATACAGCAGGGGACACCTGAACAACTTCAAGAGACAGGAGGCCAGGCCATGCTTGGGATTACCCAGGTCAGAGTGTCAGGAACCATGGCCTCCAGGGAAAACCAAGAGTTTCAGATGAATCCAGTGCTTGGGAGCAGAACCAATGAGAAAATCAAATTACAAAAAATACCATCTCTGTTGTGCTAGGCAAGAAGGTTACTGCTTGTAAGGCTCTACAGTTTAGACAGTAGGAAAGTTTTCAAGGAGAGGCAATTTTGGGGTGTCAGTAAGCTGAGGGCAGGCAATCCAGACTTCTGTCTCCAAATCCACCACTGTCTGTCTTCATGCACTGCTCCCCCAGCCTTGATGATGCCATTGAGGGTAATTTCTTTCTTTCTTGTTTAGAGATAGCGTCTGGATCTGTTGCCCAGGCTGAGTGCAGTGGTGCAATCCAACACATCACAGCCTTGACCTCCTGGGCTCAAGCGATCTTCCTGCCCCAGCCTCTTATGTAGCTGGGACTACAGGTGTGCACCACCATGCCTGGCTAATTAAAACAATTTTTTTTCTTCGTAAAGACTGGGTCTCCTTTTGTTGCCCAGGCTGGTCTTGAACTCTTGGCCTCAAGCAATCCTCCTGCCTTGGACTCCCAAAGTACTGGGCTTACAGGTGTGAGCCACTGTGTCCAGCTTGGTGAAGGTGATTTCTGAGGTTTATCTGTCTCATGTCAGGCAGAAAGGATGGCTTCTGGGGCTGAGACCCCCATGCTGCCTCCAGCCCTTGCTTCCCTAGTAAGACTGGGAATCTAGGCTCGCGATTTGCAGAAGCAGACCAGTCAAAATCACAGTGGGACCCAGCCTTGTAAACACACGACAGCAGCCAGCAGGGGACATTAGAGGCCCAGTGTAAACCAAAGACACCACCTGGGACTGGAACCCAGACGCCCCCATAGCTACTGCAGCCCCACTGCCCCCAGGAGCTGGCAGTTGCGACCGCTGCCAAGACCACCAGAAGGCATTGTCCACTGCACCTGCCTCTTTGTTTCCCAGACACTTGACCTGATGTCCACGGTAGTAGCTTCGACTTGCTGAGCATAAACCCCGTGCACACCTGCTCGTTCTATTGCCAAGGAGGCTGCAAAAGGAGGATGTGGCTATTTCTGTGTCCATCATGGAAGGCTGGGGTTCCACAGGCACCGAAAGGAAGGAGGGAGAGATGGGAATGTGAATGTCCTCCAGACAGCTCTGGCAGGATCGGGTGAGGGAGAGTGAGGGTCCTGCCCCAGCTGGGGACTAACCAGGTCCGTATCCTGGACATGTTGAGTTTTTCCAGAAGGCAGGGATGAAGTCTGGTTTGACAACACCCAAGTGATTCCAGAGGGTGTCATAATAGACTGGAAAGGTGACACATCCCAGACACCTGCCACCCACCACACATACCTCCCACCCACTTGCATCCTTCCACCCCAGGCACACACAAAGCCTCAGTCTAGAGATCAACTGTCTCAGCTCTGAATTTGTATAACGTGTGTGTATACTCATTCATCACAACCTCTGCCCAGCCTAGCTTGTGAATCATGTTTTTTTTTTTTTCTCTATTAGGGGAGGAGCCCGTCCTGGCACTCCCATTGGCCTGTAGATTCACCTCCCCTGGGCAGGGCCCCAGGACCCAGGATAATACCTGTGCCTTCCTGCCCAGAACCCTCCAAGCAGACACGATGGTAAGAATGGTACCTGTCCTGCTGTCTCTGCTGCTCCTTCTGGATCCTGCTGTCCCCCAGGAGACCCAAGATGGTGAGTGTGGAAAGTAAGGGATGGGTGCTGGAGGGGACTGGAAGAAGGTGAGGAACAGGACACCTTCCTCACACCTGGCTGGGAGAAGGGATAGATGCAGCTGGGATTCCCTGGCATATGGCAGGAAAGGGTGCCCAAGGCTGTCAACTCACTCAGCTCACACACTTCCAGGAGCATTCAGGGAGCCTCTGCCCTCACCCGAAATAAGACCTTCAGGAATCTGAATCTAAAATCCTTAGTTTACAGTGAAAACAAAGACTCCAAAGACCAAGCGACCTGCTTGGGGTCAGACAGCCAGGACGGAGCAGGAATCACACGCCTGGAGCTGCTTCTGCTCCTGTTCCTTCCCTCCTTCTGGTGGCTGGGTGCACCTGCCTGATGCTGTTGGAAGAGAGAGCAACCCCAAGGGGAAAGTGGAAAGGCAGGTCGGCTGGAGGGATGGTGCTAGAAGGAAACCCGTGCCCTCAGCCCACACTCAGACACAGCTGCAGTAGGTCTGGAAGGCGAGTGGCTGGAAGAGATGGCAGTGGGAGCTTGAGGAGATCAAGAGTCACTTCTAGGACAGGGGAAGGAGGCTGTTTGTGGCATGAGAATGTGCAGGATAAAGACATGGAAGCAAATGGCTTCTCAGTTGTGTGAGTTTAAAATTGGTGACATTTACAAATTGTCAGAAAAGGTGTTTCATGTTCATTGTATAACAATCACTTTGGAATGTTAATCCCATTCTGCACCAAAATCTGAATTATTCAAGGTTCTCCAGAGAAACAGAACTAATGGGTTGTACACATATACATATATACGTACATACACATACATACATATGCTATATACATATGCATACACACACACAGGAAGATATTTACATTATATGTATGCAAAAGAGAGAGAGACAGTGAGAATAGAGATTTGTTTGAGAAATTGACTGACACTATTGGGAGGAGTAACAAGTCCTAAATCTTCAGAGCAGGCCAGCAGGCCGGAGACCCAGGCAAGAGCTGATGTCTTAGTCTTGAGTCTGAGGGCAGACTGTAGGCAGAATTCTTTCTTCTTTAGGAGGCCTCCGAGGCTTTCTCTCTCTCTTTTTTTTTTTTTTTTTGAGACAGAGTCTCGCTCTGTCGCCCAGGGTGGAGTGCAGTGGCCGGATCTCAGCTCACTGCAAGCTCCGCCTCCCGGGTTTACGCCATTCTCCTGCCTCAGCCTCCCAAGTAGCTGGGACTACAGGCGCCTGCCACCTCGCCCAGCTAATTTTTTTGTATTTTGTTTTAGTAGAGACGGGGTTTCACCGTGTTAGCCAGGATCATCTCAATCTCCTGACCTCGTGATCCCCCCATCTCGGCCTCCCAAAGTGCTGGGATTACAGACTTGAGCCACTGCTCCTGGCCGGCCTTTTCTCTTAAGGTCTTCAACTGATTGGATGAGGCCCACCACTATGGAGAATAATCCACTTTACTCAAGGTCTACTGATTTTTTTGTAAATTAAAAAAAATTGTGGGTGCATAGTATGCGTATATATTTATGGGGTACATGAGACGTTTTGATTCAGGCTTGCAATGTGAAATAATCACATCATCGAGAAGGAGCTATCCATCCCCTCAAGCTTTTATCCTTGGTGTTACAGACAATCCAGTTACACTCTTTTGGTTGTTTTATTTTATTTTAAAAATTTATTTGATTATTTATTTATTTATTTTTGAGACAGAGTCTCACTCTGTCGCCCAGGCTGGAGCGCAGTGGCACGATCTTGGCTCAGTGCAAACTCTGCCTCCCAGGTTCAGGCTATTCTCCTGCCTCAGGCTCCCGAGTAGCTGGGACTACAGGCACCCACCACCACGCCCGGCTAATTTTTTTGTGTTTTTAGTAGAGACAGGTTTCACCATGCTGGCCAGGCTGGTCTTGATTTCCTGACCTTGTGATGTGCCCGCCTCGGTCTCCCGAAGTGCTGGGATTACAGGCATGAGCCACTGCACCTGGCCTCTCTTTTGGTTATTTTAAAGTGTACAATTAAATTACGATTATTATTATTATTTTTTTGAGACGAAGTCTTGTTCTGTCATCCAGGCTGGAGTGCAGTGGCGTGGTCTCGGCTCACTGCAACCTCCACCTGTTGGGTTCAAGCAATTATCCTGCCTCGTATGTGCACTGCCACATGGCTAACTTATGTATTTTTAATAGAGATGGGGTTTCACCATGTTGGCCAGACTGGTGTTGACCCCTTGACCTCAAGTGATCCACCCACTTCAGCCTCCCAGAGTGCTGGAATTACAGGCATGAGCCACCACACCTGGCCCTAATTAAATTATTATTGACTATAGTCACCCTGTTGTGCTATCAAATAGTAGGTCTCATTCATTCTTTTTTTTCTTTTTTGTGACAGTGTTGCCCAGGCTGGAATGCCATGGTGCAATCTTAGCTCACTACAACCTCTGCCTCCTGGGTTTAAGCGATTCTCCTTCCTCAGCCTTCTGAGTCACTGGGACTACAGGCATTTGCCACCACGCCCGGCTAATTTATGTATTTTTAGTACAGATGGGATTTCACCATGTTGACCAGGCCATTTTCGAACTCCTGACCTCAAGTGACCCACCCCCCTCAGCCTCCCAAAGTGTTGGAATTACAGGCGTGAGCCACCACACCTGGCCCCAGTTAAATTATTATTGACTAGAGTCACCTTGTTGTACTATCAAATCATTTTCTAACTATATTTTTTTGTACCCATTAACCGTCCTCCCAATTTCCCCCCACCCCTGCCACTACTCTTCCCAGCCTTTGGTAACCCATCCTTCTACTCTCTATGTCTATGAATTCAATTGTAAAGTCTACTGATTTAAAGGTTAATCACATTTAGAAACTCACGAGCAAGAATAATTTTAGTAATTGAACAAGGATTCTGCCATATGACCTCCAACATTATTAGCACCTGTATAAATTGTATCATAAAATAATTATGGAACTATTATGGAAATGTCCCTCTCTCCCAGATTCCACCTTATACCAAAATGTAAGGTATAACCCCAGTAATTCTGAGCTCCATCCTAGTCTTATGCTGTGCTAATTCAGTCTGGGTCGTTTCTTGAATCTTCTAGTAAATTCTCCTTTCTACCCTTTCTAACTATATGTATTTGTCAGGTTAAGCTAGAAATGTTAATTTGTTTTTTTGAGATGGAGTCTCACTCTGTCATCCAGGCTGGAGTGCAGCGGCATAATCTTTGCTTGCTGCAACCTCTGCCTCTCCGGTTCAAGTGATTTTCCTGCCTCAGCCTCCCACGTAACTGTGATTACAGGCCCACACCACCACGCCCAGCTAATTTTTGTATTTTTAGTAGAGATGGGGTTTCACCATGTTGGCCAGGCTGGTCTTCAACTCCCGATCTCAAGTAATCCGCCTGCCTTGGCCTCCCAAAGTCCTGGGATTACAGGCATGAGCCATGGAGCCCAGCCTAGAAATGTTAATTTCTAACGCATGTCAGATTCCATGCACATTGGGCAAGGTTCCATTCCTCCATGGGGTGACTCAGGGATCCAGGCTAATTGCATACTGAGACTCTTTCATATTATCCTGTGGCCTTCAAAGTTGTCACCTCAAGGGATGAGAAACAAAAGGGACAAGCCAGCTGGTAGGGTCTTGGACCAGAAGAAAGACATCACTTCTGCTCACATTCTCTTTTGACAAAACTTAGTCACATGGTCCCAATCTTCGAGGAGGCTGAGTAATGTTATCTTCTTATGTGCCAAGCAGAGGAAACAATGTAGTGAAGACACAGGATGGTCTCTGAAATATCATCCTTAGCATGAAAGGAGAGTATATTCACTTGAGTGAGCCTCCAGTAGTGTAAGGTTGATGATAGGAGAAAGAGCTAGGGAGGAAGAAGCCAGTGGGCAGGCCTCCCCTCCTAGCCCTGTGCAGCCCCACAGTGGGACCCTTGCATGGACCTCAACCGTCTTTTCTTTTGCAGGTCGTTACTCTCTGACCTATATCTACACTGGGCTGTCCAAGCTTGTTGAAGACATCCCCCAGTTTCAGGCCCTTGGCTCACTCAATGACCTCCAGTTCTTTAGATACAACAGTAAAGACAGGAAGTCTCAGCCTGTGGGACTCTGGAGACAGGTGGAAGGAATGGAGGATTGGAAGCAGGACAGCCAACTTCAGAAGGCCAGGGAGGACATCTTTATGGAGACCCTGAATGACATCGTGAAGTATTACAACGACAGTAATGGTCAGTAAACAACAAACCATGGGGGTGGAAGGTCTAACCCAAGGGGCAGCCCCTCAAGTGTGAGTCGCAAGGGGTCAGCAGGATGGAAATAGTCCCAATCCCAGAGAAGGAACAGGAGACACAGCAGAAATGCAGACATGTCCGCAACCCGCCCACCCCACGGCACAGGTGCTCCCCACTTCCCCACCGATTGCCCCATCCTCATTCCAGGCCTCAGCTCACACAGGAAGTGATGGCAGAGTCACTTCCTATCCAGGCACCTCTGACCTCTCACCTCCACACCTCATGCATCAGAGGCTGATCCCCCCTGTGAGAAGGCATCAGACTCACCCCTGTCGAGGGAGGTTGCCTGGAGAGTGAGCCACTCTCAAAGTCACTCAGACCTGGGTTCACCTGGTGGCTCTGCCAGTCCCAGCTGTTGACAGTGAAACGTTCCCAAAATATCTGGTCGAAATCTGCAAACACTAGAGCACTGAGACCTACCTCCAAACAAGTTTGTAATATTTAACTGTGTCTATTCTATGAAGGATGTCACAGTCTGTCCTAATCTCCCTTGCAACTCCATTGCCTAGGACAGGGTGCAGCCAATATTGGTTCAATTGAAATTTGTGGAAAGAACAGAGAAAAGCACCCGGCACAGACCGTAGCCCATGCTGAGGGCTCAGGAAGTGCTGGATTCAAAACTGCGGGCCTGTTAGAGTTCCCTGCAGCCCTAAAGTTTCTCCTCACCATAAGACGCAGACCCGGGAAGGGCACTATGGTTGGAGGAGCTGGTGGCAGAGCCTGCGCAGAGATGGTCCCTGTGCCCCCGGCCCAGCACTTTTTCTGCTAAACCACACTGCCAGCCCCAAGGGAGGCAACCTCAGGCCTGGTGAACTGCTGGTGTTAAATTATCATAAAGTGGGTGTCAAAAGATAGGCTACTAAGTACAAAAATGCCCGAGGTGCTACATGGGATCTGAGTTTCCAAAAGGAGGCAAGAAAGAGATAGGCAGACGTTTGAAGGATGTGGGGTGGGAGGTCTTGGTAAGGAAAATGGCCAGGGCTGTGTGTCAGCCATAGGAGAGAAGGGGGCACAGGTGACCAGAAAAGACACTGGGAGAAGCTTTGATGGACAGGAATAGAAATGTCAAAGTGGATAATTATGAGGAAAGAGGATGAAGAGATGAATACAAGGTTTTAGAAAATAATAGTAGGCAGGGCTTGGTGCCTCACACCTGTAATCCCAGCACTTTGGGAGGCTGAGACAGGTGGATCACCTGAGGTCAGGAGTTCGAGACCACCCTGGCCAACATGGTGATACCCCATCTCTACTAATAATGCAACAATAGCCCGGCATGATGGCACACGTCTGTGGTCCCAGCTACTCAGGAGGCTGAGGCAGGAGCAGGAGAATTGCTTGAATCCGGGAGGCAGAGGTTACAGTGAGCTGAAATCCTACCATTGCACTCCAGCCAGGGTGACAAGAGCAAAATGTCGTCTAAAAACAAAAAACAAAAAAGGAAATAAGAGTAGCTGACATTTACTGAGCACTTACTTTGCGTCAGGCCCATCTGTGAGCATATATAATGTTCAGAATCGCCCCCTGAAACGGTGCTCTTGGCATTGCCATTTCAGAGGTGAGGAAATAGAGGCACAGGGAGGTGACTGGCTCCAGTTCAGGCAGCACATCAGGTGGGGGCGGGGAGAGACCTGGGTCGTGAGCCCAGAGAGCTGACCTTGACAGCTGTCAGTGTCTATGCCAACCAACCAGTGCTGGGTATACACCTGCTTTTAAAATCAGAATGAAGAGGCTGTGTCCCCCACGCTAAGGAGATCCATTTCTGAGAGTTGTGGCTAATGGGCAAGAAGGTATGGACTTTAGAGATTTGGAATAAAGATATCAAACACCGTCTCTACTAAAAAATACAAAAATCTAGCCGGGCGAGGTGGCAGGCACCTGTAGTCCCAGCTATTTGGGAGGCTGAGGCAGGAGAATGGCGTGAACCTGGGAGGTGGAGCTTGCAGTGAGGTGAGATCCGGCCACTGCACTCCAGCCTGGGCGACAGGGCCAGACTCCATCTCAAAAAAAAAAAAAAAAAAAAAAAAAAAAAAAAAAAAAAGATATCAAACACCAGAAAGGAAGAAAGAAGAGTGATCAGATTAGGGTTACTTAGGTGATGATATGAACTCTTCCTAGAACTGAAAGAAAAGGAGAGTCTTCCTTTCTCATATGAAATCACAAATAGTTTCTATCCAATTTGGAAGTACACTTTGGTGTGGTTGTGACAGCTTCCTCAGAATTCAGCATAAATTAAAACAAATAATTCTCCTTAGAAGAGATGCTGTAGAAGAGATAGAAATCTATCTATATTCTGTAGTTCTTTTTTTTTTTTTTTTTTTTTTTTTGAGACGGAGTTTTGCTCTTGTTGCCCAGGTTGAAGTGCAATGACACAATCTCGGCTCACTGCAACCTTTGCCTCCTGGGTTCAAGCGATTCTCCTGCTTCAGCCTCCTGAGTAACTGGGACTACAGGCTACAGGCATGTGTCACTACAGGCATGTGTCACTACGCCTGGTTAATTTTGTCTTTTTTTTTTTTTTGAGACAGAGTCTTGTTCTGTCGTTCAGGCTGATGTACAATGGCACCATCTCAGCTCACTACAACTTCTGTCCCCGTTTCAAGTGATTCTCCTGCCTCAGCCTCCCGAGTAGCTGGGATTACCGGTGTGTGCCAGCACACCCAGCAAATTTTTGTATTTTTAGTAGAGGCGAGGTCTTACCATGTTGGCCAGGCTGGTCTCAAACTCCTGACCTCAGGTGATCCTCTGGCCTCAGCCTCTCGAAGTGCTGGGATTACAGGCATGAGCCACTGCGCCCAGCCTAATTTTATATTTTTAGTAGAGATGGAGGTTTCACCATGTTGGTCGGGCTGGTCTCGAACTCATGACCTAAGGTGATCTGTCCTCCTTGGCCTCTCAAAGTGCTGCGATTACAAGTGTAAGCCACTGAGCCCAGTGGTTTTTTTTTTTTTTTTTTGAGATAAGGTCTCACTCTGTCACCCAGGTTGAAATGCAGTAGTGTGATTTTGACTCATTGCAGCCTTGACTTCCCAGGTTGACGTGATCCTCCCACCTCAGCCTCCTGAGTAGCTGGGGCTACAGGCATTGCACCACCATGCTGCGCTAATTTTTAAATGTTTTTAGTGGTGGGATTTTGCCGTGTCACTCCAGCTGGTCTCGAACTCCTGGACTCAAGCGATCCACTCGATTCAGCTTCTCAAATTGCTGGGATTACAGGCATGAGCCACAGCACCCAGCCTGTAGCTCTCTTAAGGAGGAACATGTCTCATCTGAGACAAACCTGAAATGCCAAACCAAACTGAGTTAGCCCCTCTCTGTCTGCTGTATATATTGGAGTGATAACCTATTTGTCTTGATAAAGGGATTGCATGCTTGAATTGCAAAATCCTTTATTTCTTTTGGGATGCCCAGTGTGCAGGACTAAGAGTTATTTCGATAAATTTCACACGAGGCTGACTGTCTCTCTGTGGGGTGGGGGGAGTTTTCAGGGTCTCACAACTTGCATGGAAGGTTCGGTTGTGAGATCGAGAATAACAGAAGCAGTGGATCATTCTGGAAGTATTACTACGATGGAAAGGATTACATTGAATTCAACAAAGAGATCCCAGCCTGGGTTGCCTTGGATCCAGCAGCCCAGATCACCAAGCAGAAGTGGGAGGCAGAACCAGTCTACGTGCAGCGGGCCAAGGCTTACCTGGAGGAGGAGTGCCCTGCGACTCTGCGGAAATACCTGAAATACAGCAAAAATATCCTGGACCGGCAAGGTACTCACTGCTTCCTGCTCCCCAGTACTGAGCCCAGAATAAAAGATGATCTCAGGCTAGGAGCTCAGGCAACATCTTAGTCTGGTCTCATTTGTTCCTGGATGTCCCTCAGGCCCCCAGCTTTCATCTTTTAGGATTAATTCCCTCCCTGGGATGATGTAATTTGTGGTCCAAAAAGAACATCTCAAAATTTCATTCAGAATGGGTCAGGAAGGCTATTCTTTCTTGATGGGTGTCCCCAAATCATCTCCAATGGACAGACAAGGAGCTTGAGGTCAGAGAGGTGAGGTTAACACTGTCTGTAAGAGGCAGAGCTGGGACTCAAATTCCAGATTTCAGATTCCAAATCCCGCTGCTGTTTCTCTTTACAATGATGCCTCCCATCTGGGTGGTGGAGAGAAGGGAGGTGTGTAAAATGTCAGCCCTGGAAGGACAAGAGTGAGCCAGTGTGAGCGGGATTGATGGCTGCAAGCTGAGACTTGGATTGGAGTCGTAGTGAGACTCAGGATTGTGCAGTGCTGCAGGGAAGCGGTTGCTGGATAGAGGCATGGGCTGAACTAAGCAGCTGGACTGAAACTTGGGGAGAGGAGAACTCCAAAGCCCACTGAGAAGTGGGAAAACGTGGAGAAGTGCACGGAGCATTCGCAACTTATTGCCGTCAGAGTCAATACATGGGTGGGGTGGGGACTGGGCAAGAGGGAAAGCGTCAGCCTTCCTTGATATTCTGGATAGTGTCCTGGGGCCGGGGGTGGGGTGGGGTGGGGTGGGCAGGTACAGAGCTTAGAGCTCTGCTGATCACTGACAGCCAGGGGTGGGGGTGGGAAGAGACCTGGGCGGGGAGAAGTCGACCTCAAGCCTGCGGTGTCACACTCTCTCCCTCTACAGATCCTCCCTCTGTGGTGGTCACCAGCTACCAGGCCCCAGGGGAAAAGAAGAAACTGAAGTGCCTGGCCTACGACTTCTACCCAGGGAAAATTGATGTGCACTGGACTCGGGACGGCAAGGTGCAGGAGCCTGAGCTACGGGGAAATGTTCTTCACAATGAAAATGGCACTTACCAGTCCTGGGTTGTGGTGACCGTGCCCCCCCAGGACACAGCCCCCTACTCCTGCCATGTGCAGCACAGCAGCCTGGCCCAGCCCCTGGTGGTGCCTGGGGAGGCCAGGTAGGAAGCAAGGGCTGGAGGCAATGTGGGATCTCAGCCCCAGTAGCTGCCTTTCCTGCCTGACGTGGGAGCTGAACCACAGAAATCACCGTCAATGGATCCTAAGGCCTGAGGAGCAGTGTGGGGAGACAGACAGGAGGTGGATTTGGAGACCGAAGACTGGGATGCCTGTCCTGAGCAGACCTGGACCCAAAAAATCATCTCACCTTGAGCCCACCCCCACCCCATTATCTAATCTGTAGAAGTTAATAAATAATCGTCCCTCCTTGACTAACATAACAGAGAATGCTATTTTTAACGGTGTTGTGCTGTAGAAATGTGACTAGATTTTCTCATTGGTTCTGCCCTCAAGCACTGGATTCATCTGAAACTCTTGGTTTCCCCTGGAGGCCATGGTTTCTGGGCACTTCGACCTGGGCAATCCCAAGTGTGGTCTGAACCCCCTTTCCCTTGGGGACTGTTCAGGTATCCTGTGCTGACATACATAGGTGTGGCCATGGCCTCTCTGACTGTGAGGTGCTAGAACTCTTCAAGCTTTCACACAAACCCAGACCTCTTCTGTGCCTCAGTTTCCCCATACTCCTTGGCTTCCTGGGAGACCCCGCCCTCCACGTCAGCTATAGCATTTTTCCACACAATGTTGGTCTTGGTCCAAATAGCCAGAGCTTATTTGAAACCTCTCGGCTCCCCAGGGCGCAGCTCAAAGAAGCAGGAATTGGCCCTGAGGTTCTCAGACTCTCTCCGAGTTGAGTCCCTGGGAGTGAGTTTCCTCAACTGAGTCACCAACCGTCATGCACAGGTTTCAACCCCAAAAGACACAGCAGAGCTCTCACCCTGACCTTCTCATGAAGTCTCACTTGCCTGTGTCTGTGCTTTTCCTTCCCGTGTGACAAGAACTTCCTTTATGCCCTATGCTCAGCCTCCCACTCTATATTATTCCAAAATTCATCCTCCAAGCTGAGGTCCTTAATAGAGTCATTCCCAGCCTGCAGAATTCTGGGTTAATCATCTTATCTTTCATGAAAGCTCAAATTTGAAGGTTAATTTTTTTTTTTTTTTTGAGGCGGAGTCTTGCTCTGTCGCCCAGGCTGGAGTGCCGTGGCCGGATCTCAGCTCGCTGCAAGCTCTGCCTCCCGGGTTCACGCCATTCTCCTGCCTCAGCCTCCTGAGTAGCTGGGACTATAGGTGCCTGCCACCACGCCCGGCTTATTTTTTGTATTTTTTTTTTAGTAGACATGGGGTTTCACTGTGTTAGCCAGAATGGTCTCGATCTCCTGACCTCGTGTTCCCACCCCTCGGCCTCCCAAAGTGCTGGCATTACAGGCATGAGCCACCGTGCCCGGCCAAAGGTTAAATTTTTTTACCGCTTTGGTCCAACTTGGAAATGGAAGCTGAAAAATTATTTCTTTTGTCTAAATGAAATCCACATTCTCTTGGGAAAGCTATTCAAACAGCAGAAGGGTCCAAATAAGAAGAAGAAAAAAAGAGAAATATAGCCATTAATATTTTATTTATTTATTTATTTTTGAGACGGAGTCTCACTCTGTCACCCAGGCTGGAATGCAGTGGCGCTATCTTGGCTCACTGCAACCTCCGCCTCCTGGGTTCAAGTGATTGTCCTGTCTCAGCCTCCCGAGTAGCTGGGACTACAGGTGCATGTCACCACTCTTGGCTAATTTTTGTATTTTTAGTAGAGACAGGTTTTCATCATCTTGGCCAGGCTGGTCTCAAACTCCTGACCTTGTGATCAACTCACCTCAGCCTCCCAAAGTGCTGGGATTACAGGCATGAGCCACCGTGCTTGGCCAATATTTTAAAATATGAGAATATCTTGAAGAAATAAAAAGTGAAGTATAAACATTTCAGGTCAGTGAGGAAACCAAAAGTCCAGATGAGCAGGTCAGAGCTAGGAAGATTGGCATGGGACACCTGGTGTCATCTAGAGCAGGAGAGGTGGGTAGAAGTGGATAAGGGGGAGGAAACCTCAAAAAACCCAAGTCCTGGCCAGGTGTCAGGGAGAAGGAGAGGGCACAGAGCCACTGACACACTCAGTGAAAACTTCCTGCAAAGTATGAGATTTTCGAAGCGGTGGGACCCTTTAGGACAGTTTGCCAAGAAGAGGGTCAAAAGATTGTTCCTAATGGGTGGGCATGAGACAGCTGAGAGGGGAGGGTAAGAGGGCCTGACAAGGAGGGTCACCTGGGAGTATGGCTGTGCCAGGAGCATCGACTTAACACATCAGGGAGAGTGAAGAGATCCAGAGAGCCACATGTACACCCCCTGAGATATTGGGAGTAATATTATCCTCTTCCCTCCTGGATATTACGAACAATATTACAGAAGAGTGTACACCCTCTGCGATATTGGGAGCAATATCACCCTCTCCCTTTCTGAATATATTGAACAATGTCACAGAGAATAACATCATCCTCTTCCCCTCTGGATATTATGAATAATATCACAGGAAGGTGTACACTCCTTGCAATATGGGGAGTAATATCATCCTCTTTCCCCTGGATATTACCAACAATATCACAGGGAGTTTACACCATCTGCGATATAAGAAGTAATGTCATCCTCTCCCTCCCAGGACATTATGAACAATATCACAGGGGAGTGTGCTCCCTCTGCCATATAAGGAGTAATGTCATCCTCTCATTCCCTGGATATTAGAAACAATATCACAGGGGATGTACATACCTTGCGATATGGGGAGTAATATTATCCTCTCCCCCCCAGAATATTACGAACTTTATCAAGGGGCGGGGGGGTGTACACCCTCTGTCATATGGGAAATAATATCATCCTGACCCTCACTGGGAATTTCAGTGAATATGACATGTGGGTGTGTATGTCCTGCAATATGGGCAGTAATGTCATCCTCTACCCTTCTAGATATTACAAACAATATCACAGGGTGGTGTATACTCCCTGTGATATGGGGAGTAATATTATTCTCCCCACCAGAACATTATAAACAATATAACAGAGGGGTGTACACCCCCTGCGATACTGGGAGTAACATCATCCTCTCCCACCGTGGATATTACAAACAATATCACACGGGGGTGTACACCCCCTGTGATGTTGGGAGTAATATCATCCGCTCTTCTGTTGAATATTACAAACAATATAACTTGGGGTGTACAAAGTGGCATGCTGTTTTAAAGTGACTGAGAAATTATTAAAGGAGATCATTTTCCTCTCTGCTCCTGAAAACTATAAAGGATATCACAGGGGAGTGTACACTTCCTGTGATATTGGGAGTCATATGATCATCTCTGCCCCTTAACATTACGAACAATATCACTGGGGGTATTACGAACAATTTTACAAACAATATCACACCCCCTGTGATATTGCTCATAATATTCACGGAAAGAGAGGCTGATATTACTCCCAGTGTCGCAGGGGGTGTACATTCACCTGTGATATTGTTTGTACTATTTAGGGGAGGAGAAGATGATATTACTCCCAATATCGCAGGGGATGAACCTCCTCCGGGGATATTGTTTGTAATATTCAGGGGCGAGAGAATAATATTTCTTTTTTTCCCTTCATATTATGAACAATATCACAGGGGCGTGTACACCCCCCGTGATACTGGGAGAGATATCATTGTTTCCCCCATGGATATTTCAAAAAATATCACAGGAGGGGTGTACACCCCCTGCGATATTGGGAGTAATATTACCCTCTTTCCCCATGGATATTATGAAAACTATCACGGGGGGTTGTACTCCCCACTGCAATATTGAAAGTAGTATCATCCTCTTCCCCCTGGAGATTAGGAACAATATCACAGGGGAGTGTACACCTCCTGTGATATTGGGAGTAATATCATCCCCTCTTCTGTTGAATATTATGAACAATATAACATGGGTTATACAAAGTGACATGCTATTCTAAGGTGACTGAGAAATTATTAAAGGAGATCATTTTTGGCAATGAGACTCTTTGGGTTGGGGCCTTCTCAATTTGCACTTGGATTTGGTCCTGCCTGTGGGAGAATCTGTTGGTGGTCCTCCTTTGGTTGAGCAAGCAGTGACCGTCGAAGGACCCACATCTGGTTCTCTGGACTCCTTTATCATCCCTGATGCCTAGTCTATGCTCATGGCCCAGCCCTATCCCCAGGTCACCTCCCTTGTCAGGCTCCTGTGTTCCCCACATCTACAAGCTGTTTCATGCTGACCTGGTTAGAAACACTTTTTTTTTTTTTGAGATGGAGTCTTGCTCTGTCACCCAGGCTGGAGTGCAGTGGCACGATCTCGGCTCCCCGGAACCTCCCTCTTCTGAGTTCAAGTGATTCTCCTGCCTCAGCTTTGTGAGTAGCTGGGATTACGGGTGCCTGCCACCACGCCCAGCTAATTTTTTTATTTTTAGTAGAGATGGGGTTTCGTTATGTTGGCCAGGCTGGTCTCAAACTCCTGACCTCAGGTGATCCACCAGCCTCAGCCTCCCAAAGTGCTGAGATTACGGTGGCAACCGACCCACGTTCCTTGGCAGAAACACTCTTTTGACCTGCTCTTGGCAAGCTCTTAGGTCTTCACATCTCTGATGCATCATTCCCTGTGGGGGTTTTTCTCTGGATGTCTCAGTGGCTCTGTGCCCCTCTCCCTCTTCCCGACACCTGTCCAGGACTTTGGTTTTCTGAGATTTCCTCTCCCTTGTCCATCCCACTCCTCTCTGTTGTTACAGATGAGGCCAGATCCCACTTTTCAGTGTTCTTTAGCCCTGACCTGCTCACATGAGCTTTTGTTTTCCTTATTGACCTATGTTGTTTATTCTTTATCCTTTGATTTTTTGAGGGTGTCATCCTATTCTGAATTGAAAAATACAGTTGCTGTATTTTTCCCTCTTGATTGAGCTTTCTTTCCTGGGGCTGTCTATGTTCAGATAGGACTTTTTGCTCCAGAAAAGGAAATGTGGATTTCATTAGGCTAAAGAAGTAATTTCTCAGTTTTGATTTCCAAGTTGGAGCCAAAGCATTACGAAAACAAACAAACAAACAAACAAACAACCAAACAAACAAACAAACAAAAACAGGGGGTTTGGTGGGGAGGATAGCCTTCAAATTTAGGCTTTCCAAAAAGATGAGATGTTTGACTCACAATTCTGAAGGCTGGGAGTGATTCCTTAAGGAACCTAACCTGGAGGATGGACTTTGGAATAATCCAGAGTGGGAGGCTAAGGACAGGATGTAAAGAAAGTTCTTGTTGCATGGGAACGAAAAGCGCAGACACAGGCAGGTGAAGCTTCATGAGAAGGTCAAGGTGAGAGCTCTGCTGTGTCTTTTGGGGTTGAAACCTGTGCATGGTGGTTGGTAACTCATTTGAGGAAACTCACTCCCTGGGACTCGGAGAGGATCTGAGAACCCCAGGGCCAATTCCTGTATCCTTGAGCTGTGCCCTGGAGAGCTGAGGGCTCTCAGATAAGCTCTGGCTGTGTGGGCCAAGATCAACATGGTGTGGAGATGTGGAGCAGCTGGAGAGGAGGGCTGGGTCTCCCAGGGAGCCAAGGAGTCTGGGGAAACAGGCACAGAAGAGGCTTGGGTTTGTGTAAAAGAGTTTTCAGGCCACGCGCTGTAGCTCACACCTGTATTCCAGCACTTTGGGAGGCTGAGGTGTGTGGATCACCTGAGGTCAGGAGGTCAAGACCAGCCTGGCCAACATGATGAAATCCCATCTCTACTAAACATACAAAAATCAGCCAGGTGTGGTGGCATGCACCTGTAATCCCAGCTACTTGGGAGGCTGAGGCAGAGGTTGCAGTGAGCCGAGATCGTGCCACCACACTCCAGCCTGGGTGACAGAGCAAGACTCCATCTCAAAATAAATAAATAAATAAATAAATAAATAAATAAATAAATAAATAAGAGTTTGTAGAATTCTGAGTAGCTCTGTGCCCCATTGCTCCCCCTCCACACCTAGTCAAGACTTGGATCTTCTGAGGTTTCCTCCTCTTCTTCTACTCCGACCCATCTCTCCTGTTGTGAGGCCAGAGCTCACATTCAAACCTTCCTTTGCCCTGGCCTGCTCATGTTTCCTTTTGCTTTTCAAAAAAAATTTGAAATGTTCCTCTTGTCACGTGCTATTCTTTATTTGCTCAAAGTATTAGGACTAGGTGATTTCCTCCTGAGGGATTTGGCTTATCTTCTCTGACTAAATGGAATAAACCTGTTAAAGTCAGTATTTCTACATATTGCTCATCCAATATTGTATAGGAAAAATAAGAATATGAGGCTAGGCATGGTCGGCTCATGCCTATAATGCCAGTACTTTGGAAGGCTAAGGTGAGAGGATCACTTGAGTCCAGGAGTTTGAGACCATCCTGGACAACATAGTGAAACTCCCGTCTCTACAAAAGCAAACCAACGAAAAAAGAACTGGGCATGGTGGTGCATGCCTGTAGTCCCTGCTACTCAGTAGGCTAAGGTGGAAAGATTGCTTGAACCCAGGAGCTCAAGGTTGTAGTGAGCTATGATCACACCATTGCACTGCACTGCAGCTTGGAATGGCATGAATTTCCTGTTTAGAGTTTTTGTGAACCAAATACTACACAACTGTAGTCATGATCTCCTTGGCTGGAGAGAGGCTGGCTGTCACCCAGGGCCACAGGGTGATTAGGTAGAATGAAAGGAGAGTCACCAACCCAAGACAGTAGCACAGTGTCCGTGTGGTTTTGGCTGGTGTAGTATAATACGTGAATTACACAAAGTGTATTCGATCTTGCATCACATCAGGAAAAAGCCCAGTAATCTATTTCATCACGGGGTGTGGAGAAGTTACTAGAACCATTTCTAGACACAGACTTTGGTTCTCCAGAGGCCACCAAGTTAGCTTCACTGAGCTTCGGGGTCCACAGTGGGAGAAGATGTCTCGCTGAGGCTTAGTATTGACTTCCCTCTTGTGGAGCAAAGGTGTAGGAACTAAGGGCTCTATGCTAATTAAAAGATGAGGCCAAGTGCAACGTAGTCTTTTGGGGTTGAAACCTGTGCGTGGTGGTTGGTGACTCATTTGAGGAAACTCACTCCCTGGGACTCGGAGAGGATCTGAGAACCCAGGGCCAATTCCTGTATCCTTGAGCTGTGCCCTGGAGAGCTGAGGGCTCTCAGATAAGCTCTGGCTGTGTGGGCCAAGACCAACATGCTGTGGAGATGTGGAGCAGCTGGAGAGGAGGGCTGGGTCTCCCAAGGAGCCAAGGAGTCTGAGGAAACAGGCACAGAAGAGGCTTGGGTTTGTGTAAAAGAGTTTTCAGGCCACGCGCTGTAGCTCACACCTGTATTCCAGCACTTTGGGAGGCTGAGGTGTGTGGATCACCTGAGGTCAGGAGGTCAAGACCAGCCTGGCCAACATGATGAAATCCCATCTCTACTAAACATACAAAAATCAGCCAGGTGTGGTGGCATGCACCTGTAATCCCAGCTACTTGGGAGGCTGAGGCAGAGGTTGCAGTGAGCCGAGATCGTGCCACCACACTCCAGCCTGGGTGACAGAGCAAGACTCCATCTCAAAATAAATAAATAAATAAAAAAGAGTTTGTAGAATTCTGAGTAGCTCTGTGCCCCATTGCTCCCCCTCCACACCTGGTCAGGACTTGGATCTTCTGAGGTTTCCTCCTCTTCTTCTACCCCGACCCATCTCTCCTGTTGTGAGGCCAGAACTCATATTCAAATCTTCCTTTGCCCTGGCCTGCTCATGTTTCCTTTTGCTTTTCAAAAAAAAATTTGAAATGTTCCTCCTGTCATGTGCTATTCTTTATTTGCTCAAAGTATTAGGACTAGGTGATTTCCTCCTGAGGGATTTGGCTTATCTTCTCTGACTAAATGGGTCATACCTGTAGTAGGGTCTTGCTATGTTGCCCAGGCTGGTCTTGAACTCCTGGGTTCGAGCCATCCTCCCACCTCAGCCTCTTGAATCACTGGGATTAAAAGTGTGACCCATTGTGCCTAGCCCCCCTTTAATAGAATTGATGATTAATCCACAGCTCTCCTGTCAGCCCCCAATTCTTGAATTTTGGCCTTTTATCTCCACTTGAATGTAAATATACTTCAAAATTCCCACCCAGAATCTTTGGAATCTAATTTCTTCAATCCCTTTGTTTTAGAGTCATTTTTAGGGTAAATGAATCTGCGTGGTTCTCAACTTGACACCCTCTCTAAGTGTGAATGAGTTCAAATCATATTTGTTCCTAAGGAATCACACTCAAGCATAGTACAAATCTGTGGGATATGCCATTGCAACTCTAGAAATCATGTTCTTAAGATAAAAGCCTTTAAGAAAAGCCGTCTTGATATATCATGTAAGCATGACAATGGAATACTAAATCAACATAGCTAAGATTTTCCTTATGTCCTGTGCTTTTAAATGATCAATCCTACAGTCCTGGAACCAACTTTTATGGTTATCAATACCTCCATTATTTTAAACTATCTCAGGTATCATATTCCTCCTTTTTTTTTTTTTTTTTTTTTTTTTGAGATGGAACCTTGCACTGTTGCCCAGGCTGGAGTGCAGAGGCGTGATCTCGGCTCACTGCAAGCTCCATCTCCTTGGTTCACTCCGTTCTCCTGCCTCAGCCTCCCGAGTAGCTGGGACTACAGGCGCCCACCACGACCCTCGGCTAATTTTTTGTATTTTTAGTAGTGCCGGAGTTTCACTGTGTTAGCCAGGATGATCTGGATCTCCTGACCTTGTGATTGACCTGCCTCGGCCTCCCAAAGTGCTGGGATTAACACACCCAGCCCCATCCCTGGTTATTCTTATTCAATACAATTTGCAGCTTACTTGGAAGAAAGGATTTTGAAAACAACTCTTTTTTAAACCTTTTATTTTAGGTTTGGGGGTACATGTGAAGATTTGTTACATAGGTAAACATGTGTCATGGTGGTTTGTCGTATATATTATTTCATCACCCAGGTATTAAGCCCAATAGTTGTCTTTTCTGCTCCTCTCCCTCCTCCCACCCTCACCCTCAAGTAGAGTCCAGTGTCTGTTGTTTCCTTCTTTGTGTTCATAAGTTCTCATCATTTAGCTTCCACTTATAAGTGAGAACATGTGGTATTTGATGCTCTGTTGCTGCATTAGTTTGCTAAGGATTATAGACTCCAGCTTCATCCATATTCCCTCAAAAGACATGATCTTGTTCTTTTTTATGGCTGCATAATATTTCATGGTGTATATGTACCACATTTTCTTTATCCAATCTGTCATTGATGGGCATTGAAGTTGGTTCCATGTCTTCACTATTGTACATAGTGCTGCAATGAATATTCGTGTGGATGTGTCTTTTTTTTTTTTTTTGAGATGGAGTCTAACTCTGTCACCCAGGCTGGAGTGCAGTGGTGCAATCTCGGCTCATTACAACCTCTGCCTGCCAGGTTTAAATGATTCTCCTGCCTGGGCCTCCTGAGTAGCTGTGATTACAGGTGTGAGCCACTGTGCCCAGCTAATTTTTGTATTTTTAGTAGAGACTGGGTTTCACCATGTTGGCCAGGCTGGTCTTGAACTCCTGACCTCAGGTGATCTGCCTGCCTTGGCCTCCCAGAGTGCTGGGATGACAGGCATGAGCCACCATGCTCGGGCGGATGTGTCTTTATGGTAGAATGCTTTATATTCCTTTGGGTATATACCCAATAACGGGATTGCTGGGTCGAATAGTAGTTCTGCTTTTAGCTCTTTGAGGAATACTGCTTCCCACAATGATTGAACTAGTTTACACTCCCAGCAACAATATGCAAATGTTCCCTTTTCTCTGCAACCTTGCCAGCATCTGTCATTTTTTGACTTTTTAATAATAGCCACTCTGACTGGCATGAGATGGTATCTCATCATGGTTTTGATTTGCATTCCCCTAATGACTAGTGATGTCGAGTTTTTTCATATGCTTATTGGCCGCATGTATGTCTTCTTTTGAGAAGTGTCTGTTCCTGTCCGGCTTGATTGTTTTTCTCTTGTAAATTTGTTTAAGTTCCTTGTAGATGCTAGCTATTAGACCTTTGTCAGATGCATAGTTTGCAAATAAAACAAAACTCTTAATGTCTTCACTTGCCAGACATTTACACTTAGGTTGGTGTTTGAGTCTTAAGAGTAATACCGTATTTTGCCACAAGAAGGAGCCTATGAGTGGGCTGCAATTTCAGGTATGCGCCACCACGCCCCGCAAATTTTGTATTTTTAGTAGAGGTGGGGGTTTCTCCATGTTGGTCAGGCTGGTCTCAAACTTCCAACCTCAGGTAATCTGCCCGCCTCAGCTTCCTAAAATGCTGAGATCACAGGTGTGAGCCACCATGCCTGGCCATCTTTTATCTTACTTTTAGCATCCTTATCCCAAATTCCTGGCGTTCCCATCTCTACTATCCATTTTAAATAATTCTCCATTGTTTTCCTCTCCTTGAATCCCACTTTCTGAGATCAGTGCAACCTTCATTTAGGGCTTCAACCTCCTCCATCTGCTTATTTAAAAGAGTAACTCCTAACAAGGATTTTACCCAGTATAGTAAGCATTATGATTAATGACCCTGACTGCACAAAAAATAATTTAAAAATATTAGTTGGGTGTGGTGGCTCATGCCTGTAGTCCCAGATACTCAGGCTGAGGTGGGAGGATTGCTTGAGTCCAGGAGTTGGAGATCACAGTGAGCTGTATTGCATCATTGTATTCCAGCCTGGGCAACAGAGTGAGACCCTGTTTCTAAAACAATTAAGGTAAAATAAAAGAGATAACATGTACCTGGCACACAGTACTTAATAAATCCCGTCTACTGTAAATACCCAGTGCCCATCATCCCTGTAACTCGTAACTTCTTTCCCAGTTCCCTGTGCTTTAATTACTCCTGCTTAGGAGACAGCCCAGGCTACCTTCTTATCTCTCTTCCTGGAGCCAGATTCTCAGCATTTTGTTCTCTAATTCCACCCTTTACTCCTTATTGCATGCCTTGGTATCAATGCTTCACCTGGTCTGAGGAACCAGGATCTAGTCTTACCCTGTGTCTGGCAGTCCATATGGCCTGTACATATCACTTAGTCTGAGTCAGTTTCCGTATGGGTCAGCTGGGTTAGTAGCTCCTTAGGGTTCCATGTAGCTCTCACAGACTATGGCGAGTAAAACAACAATTTGTGAGTAGCTAGCATGGACTGCAAACTATGGACTCTATTTACCAAGCAAGTTCTAAATACCGAACGTTGTGTTTGGCAAAGGGGTTTCAGGGCAGTTCAAGAGCCACACCTTCCCTGTCCTCAGGAAACCCATATAGGCTGGTTTTGCTATACTGAATTCTCACAACTCATTGATGCAATGCAGCCTAGATAATTAAGTTACTTGCTCATTGTCAAGCAGGTAGTGACTAGCAGAGCCACCATATGATTCTTTCTTTTTTCTTTCTTTCTTTTTTTCTTTTTTTTTTTGAGACAGAGTTTTGCTCCGTCACTCAGGCTGGAGTGCAGTCGTGCCATCATAGCTCACTGCAGTCTCACTCTTGGGCTCAAGCCATCTTCCTGCCTCAGCCTCTTAAGTAGCAGGGACTACAGGTGTACACCACCATGCCCAGCTAAGTTTTAAATTTTTGTAGAGATGGAGTCTTGCTCTGTTGCCCAGACTGGTCTCCTGGCCTCAAGCATCTTCCTGCCTCAGCTTCCCAAAGCACTGGAATTACAGGCATGAGCCACCATGTCCAGCCCTAAGTCTGATACCTTCTAAGAGGGATCATCTTCAGATGAGTCGGGTGTGGAGGTGAGAGGTCAGGGGTGCCTGGATAAGAAGTGACTCTGCTATCACTTCCTGTGTGAGCTGAGGCCTGGAGAGAAAATGAGGGAATGATGGGGAAGGAGGAAGCAGATGTGTTGTAGGGTGGGGGAATGGGGAAATGTCTGCGCATTTCTACTTTTACCTTTGATTTCTCCTTCAGGGCTTTGATATTTTCTTCCTGCGAATCCTCCTTTTCACACCTGCTTGGGGCTGCCCCATGAGCTTGTGAAAACGGCATGTTTCTACCTTCCAGCCACAGTCCTCAGTGCAGCGGCCCTCTCTTCCCTTGGCAGAGTTTACGATGTCTTTCAAAGTCACCATGAAGATTTCTTTCTTTTCTATTTAATTTTAATTTTATTTTTTTTGAGATGGAGTTTCGCTCTTGTTGCTCAGGCTGGAGTGCAATGGCATGGTCTCAGCTCACTGCAACCTCTGCCTCCCGGGTTCATGTGATTCTCCTGCTTCAGCCTCCCAAGTAACTGGGATTACAGGCATGTGCCACCATGCCTGGCTAATTTTGTATTTTTAGTAGAGACAGAGTTTCTGCATGTTGGTCAGGATGGTCTTGAACTCCTGACCTCAGGTGAGCCACCCACCTTGGCCTCCCAAAGTGCTGGGATTACAGACATGAGCCACTGTGCCCAGCTTTATTTTAAGTTCCTGGGTACAAGTGTAGGATGTACAGGTTTGCTATATAGGTAAACGTGTGCCATGGTGGTTTGCTGCACCTATCAACCCATCACCTAGGTGTTAAACCCTGCATGAATTAGCTCTTTTTCCTAATGCTCTCTCCCAACCTCTGCCCTCTCCTGACAGGCCCCAGTGTGTGTTTTTCCCCTCCGTGTGTCCATGTGTCCTCATTGTTCAGCTCCCAGTTATAAGTGAGAACATGCAATGTTTGGTTTTCTATTCCTGCATTAGTTTTCTGGGGATAATGGCTTACAGCTTCATCCATGTCCTTGCAAAGGACATGATCTCATTCTTTTTTATGACTGCATAGTATTCCATCGTGTATATGTAGCATATTTTCTTTATTCAGCATATCATTGATGGGCACTTGGGTTCATTCTATGTTTTTGCTATTGTGAGTAGTGCTGCAATGAACGTATATGTGCATATATCTTTATAACAGAATTATTTATATTCCTTTGAGGTATATACCCAGTAATGGGATTGCTGGGTCAAACAGAATTTCTGGTTCTAAATCTTTGAGGAATCACCACACTGTCTTTCACAACGGTTGAATTCATTCACATTCCCACAAGATTTCTTTCCTGACTTTCTGAACTTGGATCTTCTCCTATCCTCCATCCCTACCACCTGGCTCCAGGATCCCAGAGACTCAGGCTTTCTGCATTCAAAACCATAGTGGAAGAAGGCCTGATTGTTGGGGTGGGTAGTGGCCTGAAACCTGGGGAGGACTTCACTGGGCCTAAACATTCTGGTGTAGAGAAAGTCACTAAGTAAGGACTTGAAAATGTAGAGGACTCTAAGGTGGCGGTCAACTGCGGAGTCCCACTGTAGGGCAGCAAGGAGTCAAGAAGGAGGACCTGGCAACTGGGGTCAAGAGCTGCCCACACGCTCTTCACATCCAGCCTTTTTCTCCTATCAGCCTTCTAGTGTTGCATGCTCACATGGGCAGAAAGACTTGCCTTTATTTTATTTTATTTTATTTTATTTTATTTTATTTTATTTTGAGGTGGAGTCTCGCTCTGTCGCCCAGACTGGAGTGCAGTGGCGCAATCTCGGCTCACTGCAAGCTCCGCCTCCCGGGTTCACGCCATTCTCCTGCCTCAGCCTCCCGAGTAGCTGGGACTACAGGCGCCCACCACCTCGCCCGGCTAGTTTTTTGTATTTTTAGTAGAGACGGGGTTTCACCATGTTAGCCAGGATGGTCTCGATCTCCTGACCTCGTGATCCACCTGTCTCGGCCTCCCAAAGTGCTGGGATTACAGGCTTGAGCCACCGTGCCCGGCCAAGACTTGCCTTTATATGCTAGAAAGTACAAGGAGGAGGCCGGGTGCGGTGGCTCACTCCTGTAATCCCAGCACTTTGGGAGGCTGAGGTGGGTGGATCTCCTGAGGTCAGGAGTTCAAGACCAGCCTGGCCAACGTGGTGAAACCCCATCTCTACTAAAATATAAAAGTTAGCTGGGCATGGTGGCAGGCACCTGTAATTCCAGCTACTTGGGAGGCTGAGGTAGGAGAATCACCTGAACCTGGGAGGCAGAGTTTGCACAGTAAGCTGAGATCGCACCACTGTGCTCCAGCCTGGGTGACAGAGCTAGACTCCATCTCCAAAAAAAAAAAAAAAAAAAAAAAAAAAAAATGTACAGGACGGAAAATTTATTAGAAAATTCAGGCAGTGGCCGGGCGCGGTGGCTCAAGCCTGTAATCCCAGCACTTTGGGAGGCCGAGACGGGCGGATCACGAGGTCAGGAGATCGAGACCATCCTGGCTAACACGGTGAAACCCCGTCTCTACTAAAAATGCAAAAAACTAGCCGGGCGAGGTAGCAGGCGCCTGTAGTCCCAGCTACTCGGGAGGCTGAGGCAGGAGAATGGCGTAAACCCGGGAGGCGGAGCTTGCAGTGAGCCGAGATCCGGCCACTGCACTCCAGCCTGGGCGACAGAGCAAGACTCCCTCTCAAAAAAAAAAAAAAAAAAGAAAAAGAAAATTCAGGCAGCCTGGGCAACATAGTGAGACCACGGCACTACAAAAGAATACAAAAAAAAAAAAAAAAAAAAAAAAAAAAAATCGCCAAGCATGGTGGTGTGTGCCTGTTGTCCCAGCTATTCAGGAAGCTGAGGTGGGAGGATCACTTGAGCCCAGAGGTCGAGGTTGCAGTGACGTAAGATCTCGCTACTGCACTCCAGCCTGGGTGATAAAGTGAGACTTAAGTGAGATTTAAAACCTGTGCACTCTTAAGACCTCACCAGTTTATAGGTTTGTTTGTTCCAGATTTCTGGGTAATGACGGGCCCAAGGCTGGCTTTGCTCCCTTTCTCTAGGTCACACAGTATCCCAGGCCCTGTGCTGATATATCTGACTCTGCGGAAGATGCTTTGTTTTTAGTTCTGAACCTTTTCTTCTGCTGATTCCTTCTCAACCTGTGTTCCTTGTGTCGCACACTCTCCCCCAAACCAGGTAGATGCACCCAACTGCAGAAAAGAGGGAGAGAGAAGAAAGATCCCTTCTATCATTGATACAGGAGCTAGAAAGAAATTATTTAGGCAGATAGTGAGGGTAAGAGAGTCCGCGGTAAGATTACCCTTTAACAAAAAGCAGCCCCCAAATAATTTCTTTATTTGGGGTGACAAAAAGCAGCCTGAAAAATCAAGCTGCAGGCATAGATAAGCAAGCTAAAATCTTGCATAGGTAAATGCCAGGAGCTGTGCCAACAGAAAAAGGATACCTGGAAGCCAGGTATATTCAACACGGAGGTTCCCTCTTCCTTTTCCTTTGTCGCCACGTGTACAGTAAAAAAGCAGGCAACATGGCGCTGGCCAAGTGGAGATCTCACCCGCATGATAAAATATTAGTGTGAGAAGGCCAATTTCTTGGCGCGCTATGCAAATGGCACACCTGGTCCGACCAATCTCTCGGGCCCTATGTAAATCAGACACTGCCTCCTCAAGCTTGTCTATAAAACCCTTGTGCATTTCACCACAAAACCGGAAGACCCACTCGGGAGTCCCTCTCTCTCTGCAGGAGAGAGAGCTTTTCTCTTTTCCCTTTCTTTTGCCTATGAAACCTCCAGTCTTAAACTCCTCCTTGTGTGCCTCCGCCTTCTTGATTTCCTAGGCGTGAGGCAACGAATCTTGGGTATTACCCCAGACAAATGACGCCACTTCATCATTGTTCTTGAGGCACAGAGGTGCTGAGCTTCCACATTTCTCTCCACTCCCTACTCTTGGGTGATCCCTTCACCCTGGGTGCCCTGTTGCCCTAGGCCTTGGCACGTATTGTCAACTTATGGCTGTGGGAGGAGGCTGGTCTTATCTGGTGGGAAGGAGAGAGACAAGGAGGGCATTGTTGGTAGAATAAAGAAGTGGAATGAGAGCTCCCTTTACCCTTGGGGGCTTCTTTTCTGGCATTAATCCTCAGAAAATAATGTGAAAGAGAAGTTTGTCTTTGTGCTTTAGGGTGCTGTTAGAAGCTTAGAAATAATTAGGCAGAATCCCCATCCCCCCAGTCCCCATTACCAACTCTAGTCTCCTCCCCTGATACCCACACTGACCTGGGGTTAGGGACATTTATAAATGGAGCCATTGAGCAATCAGGAGAAACTCATGTAACTGAAAAATGGCCCCTCTTTCCTGGGTCCTAGGCAGCTCCCCACTTTCCACTCCCACTTCAGACATTTAGACAAGGACTTTGGTCACTCTGGCTAGACCATCTGTGTAACCCAGAATGGTGGGGTCACAACTCTTGGTTTCCAAGGATATAATCACGTGTTGTGAGCAAAAATGTGCTGAGCACACCTGACTCTGTGGCTCGTTCTTTTTTTCTTTTTCTTTTTTTTTGAGATGGAGTCTTGCCCTGTCGCCCAGGCTGGAGTGCAGTGGCACGATCTCGGCTCACCTCCCGGGTTCACGCCATTGTCCTGCCTCAACCTCCTGAGTAGCTGGGACTACAGGGGCCCTCCACTAGGCCCGGCTAATTTTTTGTATTTTTTTAGTAGAGACGGGGTTTCACTGCATCAGCCAGGATGGTCTTGATCTCCTGACCTGGTGATCCACCCGCCTCGGTCTCCCAGAGTGCTGGGATTACAGGCGTGAGCCACCGCGCCTGGCCTGTGGCTCCTTCTTGAGAAGTGATTTTGCAAAGCGGGGAAGGGTTGACTCTGGAAATGTTTCATTTGTCTATTGGCAACTATTGTCTATTACCACTCTTCATACATTATAAGAACCTTACAGTATACTCCCATTTCTTCCATCCTGGCTTTTATATAATTGTTACCATATATCTTACCTCAATATATGCTATAAACCCCATAATACATTGTTATCTTTTTGCTGTAAGCAATCAATTATCTTTAAAGCAATTTAAATAATAACAAAAATAACCTTTATATTTACCCTCATAAACACTTCTGTGAAGTGCCTTTTCACGATTTTCATCTATATTCTCTTAGGTTTATCCTTGTTATTGATTTGTAGTTCTTTATATATCCCTGATAACAAGGCTTGTTTTTTCATGCTCTTTATAATTTTTTTTTTTAGTGAAGTGTAACATACAAAAATCTGCACACAAAGTGTAAAATGTGATGTTTTGACACACACACACACATATATATATATATGCACTGAAACCATGACTATTAATTCCATTGTGATCAAAGAACATATTTTGTATCACTGAAATCCTTTTACATGTATCAAGACTTGTTTTATGGTGTAGAACATGATCTATCTTGGTAGATGTTCTGTGTGCCCTTGACAACAATGTGTTGTTGCGTGGAATGTTCTATTGTCAATTTTGTTGATTAGGTCAATTTGGCTTATAGTATTGTTCAAGCCTTCTATTTGTTTACTGATTTTCTGTCTACTTGTCCTATCGATTTTTGAGAGATGGGTTTTGGCTCCTTAACTATTTTGTGAATTTGTCTATTTCTCCATGTAGTTCTATTAGTTTTTGCTGTATGTATTTTGAAGCTCTGTTATTAGGTGTGTAAACATTTAGGATTTGATAAACGGACTCATTTGTAACAATCAAATATCTTCTTTATCTCTGGTAGTATTTTTTGCTCTGAAATCTACTTTGACATTAATATCGTCACTGTAGGTTACTTTTGATTAGTGTTAGCATGGTCTATTTTTCCATTATTTTACTTTTAACCTTGTACCTTTATAATTAAAGTGAGTTATCTTTGGGCAGTGTATAGTTAGGTCTTGCTTTGTAAGTGAATATGTTAATCTCTGCCTATAAATTGGAATGGTTAGATCATTTATATTTAATGTGATGATTTGTAGGTTAGGTTTAAATCTCTCAGTGTTGCTATTTGTTTTCTATTTGTGCCATCTGCTTGATCTGTTCCCCCTTTCCTCTTTTTCTACCTTCTATTGGATTGAGCATATATTTATATATAATTCTATTTTTATCTCCATGTTTGCCTTATTAACTATAACCCTTTTTGGGTTATTTTAGGGCTTATGGTTTGTATCTTCATGTTATTAGTCTACTTCAATTGATATTATACCACTCTTCACACATTGTAAGAAACTTACAGTATACTCCCATTTCTTCCGTCCTGGCTTTTATATAATTGTTACCATATATCTTACCTCAATATATGCTATAAACCCCATAATACATTGTTATCTTTTCACTTTAAGCAATCAATTATCTTTAAAACAATTTAAATAATAACAAAAATAATCTTTATATTTACCCTCATAGTTACCACTTCTGGTATTCTTTATTCTCCAACGTAGATCCAGATTTCTATCTGGTATCAAATTCTTCTAGCTCAAAGGACTTCCTTTACCATTTATCATGGTGCATTTTTTTTTTATTAACTCTGGAGATGAATTCTTCCAACTGTTATATATCTTAAAGAGTTTTATTTTGCCTCAGCCTTTGGAAAAAAATATTTTTGAGATAGGGTCTCACTCTGTCACCCAGGCTGGAGTGCAGTGGTGTGATCATAGCTCATTGCAACCTCCACCTCCCAGGCTCAAGCTGTCCTCACACCTCAGCCTCCCAAGCAGCTGGGACTACAGGCATGTGCCACCACACCTGGCTTTTTATTTATTTGGTTTTTTTTTTGTGTGTGTGTGTGTGTGGAGACAGGGTTTCACCATATTGCCCAGGCTAGTCTTGAATTCCTGAGCTGAAGCAATCTGCCTACCTCAGCCTCCCAAAGATGCTAGGATTACAGGTGTAAGTCACCATGCCTGGCCTGAAGAATATTTTTGCTGGGTATATAATTCTACATTGGCAATTTATTCCTTTGATTACTTTAAACATGTTTTTCCACTGTCTTCTAGCTTGTATTGTTTCCAACAAGAAAGCTACTGTCATTCTTATCTACTGCTGGTGCCCTGCCTAGATGTCCTTCTCTGGGCTGGCATGCCCACTCACAAGCTGTTGTTAATGTTGGCTACTATTGGCTCATGAACTCTCTCCTTTTCTAAAGGGATGGTTTCACCTGGGATAATATGATTTCTTCCTCTCCCCCATGGCATCCCAATGCCAATGACTGAATGATATTGGAGTACAAAAGACCAGCCCTTTTACCTCAAGTGGATAAAATCTGTGGTATGATTTATGCTTCAGGGCCCCCTGTGGATAAGATCAAGTTCAAACCTTACCTGAGATCACATCTTTCCACAGTTTTTTTTTTTTTTTTTTTTTTTTAAACATTACCTTTTCTGCTTCCTATATTTCCTTAGAGATTTTTACCGGTGAGTCCAACCTAAAAAAATCACGTGTATTCAAATCTCTTTTAAGTTCTGCTTCTAAGGAATCAAACCTAAGACAGTGGGTACCAGGAGCGGTCCTAGGAAGCAAAATATGAGGATGGGATTCTAGGGCTGGGTCACCTGTTAGTCCTCTGGCAATGGGGACAGCCATGTTGATGGCAGGCATAGTTTCTGACTTGCTTTAGCAGTGCAACTGTTAAGACTTTTACTCGGAATAACCTGGCTAGGACACAGGTGGAATTAGATTCACTGGCTGATGCAACGTGTCTGGCATTTAAGAGATATAAGACAAATTGCAAGTATAAGGACTATGGAGCTGGGCGTGGTGGCTCACGCCTGTAATCCTAGTACTTTAGGAGGCTGAGGTGGGCAGATCACCTGAGGTTAGGAGTTCAAGACCAACCTGGCCAACATGGTGAAACCCCGTCTCTACTAAAAAGTCAAAAATTAGCCGGTCATGGTGGCGGGCACCTGGAATCCCAGCTACTGGGGAGGCTAGGGCAGGAGAATCACTTGGACCTGGGAGGCGGAGGTGGCAGTGAGCTGAGATCTTACCATTGCACTCCAGCCTGGGTGACAAGAGTGAGACTCTGTCTCAAAAATGAAATGAAATGAAATTAAATGAAATGAAATAAAATAAAATAAAACAAAATGAAGGACTATGGAATTAGGTGGCTATTACTGAACTTCAGTGATGCCTTAAAGAGAAAAAAATGAAAGTCTCAGGACAACAAGTAATCAATTTAAAGCAAAATATAAGAGTTACAATGCCTCCTTGGCAACATTTAAAGAGATCCTTATCTCTTATTGCCTGAAGGCAGAGAGGCCAGGCTGAATATTTAACTTTAAGAGTGGCATAACTACAGAGAAGTTCACATTTTTCAGCCTAGGGAAGTTTCTAGTACCAAAACCAGGATCCCAATAGGAAAGAATAAGACCCTGAGACTTGGGATGGTGATATTAGGTAGATGCCCTTTGAGGTCCTTGGATCATCAGATTATTCTGGACCATTTGGACCTGCAGAAGTGACTCACACTTTTTACTGGAAGATAGAGGCCCACTCTTGCTTGAAAACCATACAAAAGTCTTACACTAGACAAATTCATTGTAAGAAAATGCTGGCTCCCCTCAGGATATGTTGCACCTCCCCCTTTGGCCACTAGACCCATAACAAAAATCAAATCGTAGCATGGCCCAATTGGGGAAGTACTTGACTTACTAAGGAGAGGGATGGATTAGATACTAAAGGAGCTGCAAGACTTGGACAACATGTGTCATCAGGAGCAAGGAAAGTAAATCAGAGAGAAGATTCTGAAGATCCTGGATCAAAGGGAAGGGACTAAAAATAGAAAGCTGGATGTAGAAGTTTGTCAATATAGGGCATTCTTATGGGACACAGGATTTAACACCCTAGCAAGTTTATTCTTAAGAGGTTGATATGAAATGATACCGGGGTGGCTTTTTGAAAGTTGGAAAAAAATAAGAGCTTCTATTAATAAAATTGAGATGTCAGAACTCATATGGAAAATTGTGAGTAAAGAGTTCACAGTTCTCAGAGAAACGGATGTGGGAGAATCAATCTATAACAAAAGATTGGAAAATCCACCGCCAGACTCTATTCCTTGGGAAGTTCTGGATAATACTCATTTTCACCAAAGCAATAATGAATGTGCTGTTGATGAGGAGTTTAATAGCCATAAGAATCTCAGTAGTGTTCATTCTCTGTAGATGGAGGCTGACAGCAGATGCTCTTATATACTGGATATACTGGTTCCCTAACAGCAATAGGAATGATAGGATCCTGAATCAGCAGAAGCTATTTGTCAGCACTTAATAATCAGAAGCAAAGTAGTTATAATTATTATAATAATCAGGAAGGTTGAAATTATGGCCAAAGGGCCTTGACCTTCAGGGATCTGTGGAGATGGCTAATAGAAAATAGTGTTTCCATGGAGAAGATATACAGTTGCAAATGCATCACATTTGCTAAAATGATTGGTCAATATATTTAAGAATATCAACAAACTCCAAGTAGGAGAAACTCAAAGACATCCACACTTAGGTACATGATGATCAAACTGTCAAAAGCTAAAGACCAGATAAAACAACAACAACAACAACAACAACTTAAGAGAGAATCTTGAAAGTGGCAAGAGAAAAGCAACTCATTAAAGATAAAGGATCCTCAATAATTTTAACAGCTGATGTCTCCTCAAAACCATGGAGGCCAGAAGACAGTGGAACGATATACTCAAAATGCAGAAAGAAATGGGCTGTCAGTCAAAGATTCTACATCCAGCAAAAGTATCCTTCAAAAATGAAGGATGAATTGAGACAATTCTAGATAATAAAAACTGAGAGAATTTATTGTTAGCATAACTGCCCTACAGAAAATACTAAGTCCTACAGACTGAAATGAAAGAATACTAGTAAGAGTCCATATGAAGAAATAAAGAACAGCGGTAAAGGTAATGACATAGGTAAACATAAAAGACACATACAAAACTGAAAGCTTTCCTCCAAAAAAAAGAACAAGAGAAGGATGTGTGATCTTATCATGCCTATTCAACAACACCTAGCTAGTACTTGTGGTTATATTTAGGGCAATTAGGCAAGAAAAAAGACATCCAGATTAGAAAGGAAGAAATAAAACTTTGTTTGAAAATGACGTAATCTTGTGTAGAGAAAATCCTAAGGAACCCACAGTAACTTACCAAAATTAATAAATTAGTTCAGCCACATCACAAGATACAAGATGAATATACTAAAATCAATTCTATTTCCATACACTAGCAATAAACAATACAAAAAGAGATTAAGAAAATGGTTGGCCGGGCGCGGTGGCTCAAGCCTGTAATCCCAGCACTTTGGGAGGCCGAGACGGGCGGATCACGAGGTCAGGAGATCAAGACCATCCTGGCTAATACAGTGAAACCCCGTCTCTACTTAAAAAAATACAAAAAACTAGCCGGGCGACGAGGCGGGCGCCTGTAGTCCCAGCTACTCGGGAGGCTGAGGCAGGAGAATGGCGTAAACCCGGGAGGCGGAGCTTGCAGTGAGCTGAGATCCGGCCACTGCACTCCAGCCTGGGTGGCAGAGCAAGACTCCGTCTCAAAAAAAAAAAAAAAGAAAACAGTTGAGTTTACAATAGCATAAAGAAGAACAAAATACTTAGAAATAAATGTAATCAAGGAAGTGCCAGGCTTCTACACAGAAAACTTCAAGACATTGTTGAAAGAAATTAAAGAAAGCCTAAATAATAGATATTCCATGCTTATGGTTAGAAGATTTAATGTTGTTAACATGGTGGTGCTCTCAAATTGATAAAAGATTCATTGCAATCCTTACAAAAATTCCAGCTTCCTTTTTTGAAGAAATCGACAAACGGATCCTAAAATTCAAACAGAATTACCAAAGACCCAAAGTAGGTGAAAAATATTGAAAAAGAAGAACAATATATATTAACATAAATTCAATCAGTGGAATAGAATTGAAAGCTGGGAAGCAAATTCTTAAATTTATGGCCAATTTATTTTTGATAAGAGTGTCAAGATAATTCAGTTGGGAAAGAACAGTCATTTCAACAAATTGTGCTGGGACAACTGGATATGCATATGCAAAAGAATGAGATTACCTCACAACATACACAGAAATTAACTCAAGGCTGGGCATGGTGGCTCACACTTGTAATCCTAGCACTTTGGGAGGTCAAGGTGGGTAGATCGCTTGAGGCCAGGAGTTCTAGACAAGCCTGAGTAATGTGGAGAAACCCTGTCTCTATGAAAACTACAAAACTTTGCTGGGCATGATGGTGCACGCCTGTAGTCTCAGTTATTTGGGGGACTGAGGTGGGAGGATCACTTGAGCCTGGGAAATCGAAGCTGCAGTGAGCTGTGTTCATACCACTGCTCTCCAGCTGGGTGACAAAGTGAGACCCTGTCTCAAAAAAAAAAAAAAAAAAAAAGAAAAAGAAAAAATCCATCATTTATTAAGCATTGAATAATATTAGTCAAACAGGATGTTAAACTGGAAATTTTGATTGGGATTTTGAGATGTAATATTTAGGAAATATAACCCATATCACATTCCAAAGTGATCTGCTGGTCTGAGATGCAACATTTCAAAGGAAAAGCAAATAAATAAATAAGTAATGGTTAAGCTACTCTTAAAACCTACACTCACATCAAAGTTGTATAAAATGGCAGAGTTGTTGGAAATTACAGGGAGAGAGAATTAACTTTGGAGAGAAGATATCTTTGTTGTTTTTTTTAAAATTTATTTTCTTTTTTTAGGCTTGTCGAGTGAAGCAGTGGGAGTAGAGAAGGAACAAAGAAATTTGTAACTGGTAGTGATAAATTGGTTGAAAACACCACTGCACTTTGACCAGCCAAGAGAGAAGATATTTTTGGAGAGAGGTGTGCTATGCGTTCTCCCCAAGAGCAAGGGCTGAGGGTGCTGCTCTTTGAATCTTAAGACCACCAGCAGACTAACAGAAGATGTTGGAATTGGCCTGCATGCCCAGGTTATAAAGTATAATACAGCCAGGCGCGATGGCTCAGCCTGTAATCCCAGCACTTTGGGAAGCTGAGGCGGGTAGGTTACTTGAGGCCAAGAGTTTGAGACCAGCCTGGCCAACATGGTGAAACCCCATCTTTACTAAAAATACAAGAATTAGCCGGGCATGGTGGCATGTGCCTATAGTCCCAGTTACTCATGAGGCTGAGACAGGAGAATCACTTGAACCTGGGAGGTGGAGGTCACAGTGAGCTGAGATTGTGCCACTGCACTCCAGCTTGGGCGACAGAGCGAGTTTCCGTCTCAAAAAAAAAAAAAAAGTGTGATATGATCACTTTACACCAAACTAGTCTGTGACAAGTGGATAAAAACAGTATTTCTTTGCTATTTTACTATTTCTTTGATTCCTACCTGGACTAAACATTTACAGGCTTTGCATGACCTTTTCTATGAATGGTCTTTTCATGTCTTTGCTAAGTTTACATATCAGTGCACTTAGAATTATCTTATAATTTATATAAGCTCTCAATGTAATTTTAGTAAGATTATTTTTTGATATATGCTATTTTGTGCTGTTTTTTTCCTTTGCTTTAGAGAGAGGTGCCCAGAAGTTTTCTCTTTGGACCTCAGTTTCTCTTAGGATGCTCTGCAGGCTGCTCCATTCTGGGAATCATGAGAATCATAGGAAGGTTGCAAGGTTTCCCAGAGGCACTTAGGACAGCCCCCCTTCAGTCAAGAAGCTTCACTGGCTGGAGAATGTTCTCAAGACCCCCTCTTTGAATCCCTGGAGAGCACCAGAGAATTAGGACATCTCAGTTGCTGCAGGGACCACAGTCCTGGAGAGCCAATTGCTGGCAGCAGATATTTTGGACAAGAAGGTACCAGAGTCCTGGAGAGGATCTGAGGAAAGGAAGGCCATCTGGGAATAGGATTTTGAGTGGTGGACATCTGTTTCAGTCCTAGGTTATGAGGATGTTTTGCACCCAGGAAGTGGTTGTTCTCATGAATGGCGAGGACTGTTGTGACTAAGCCTCATGCCTTAGTGAGGGGCAGTATCTGGAATCGAAGTAACATGGTTTGGCTGTGTCCCCACCCAAATCTCATCATGAATTCCCACATGTTGTGGGAGGGACCTGGTGGGAAGTAATTGAATCATGGGGGCAGGTCTTTCCTGTGCTGTTCTCGTGATAGTGAGTAAGTCTCATGAGATCTGATGGTTTCATAAGGGGGAGTTTTTCCAGCACAAGCTCTCTCTTTGCCTGCTGCCATCCATGTGAGACATGACTTGCTGCTCCTCCTTGCCTTCCCCATGATTGTGAGGCTTCCTCAGCCATATGGAACTGTAAGTCTTCTTTTTTTTTTTTTTTTTTTTTTTTTTTTGAGACGGAGTCTCGCTTTGTTGCCCAGGCTGGAGTGCAGTGGCGCGATCTCTGGTCACTGCAAGCTCCGCCTCCAGGGTTCATGCCATTGTCCTGCCTCAGCCTCCGAGTAGCTGGGACTACAGGCGTGCACTACCACGCCTGGCTAATTTTTTGTATTTTTAGTAGAGAGGGGGTTTCACCGTGTTAGCCAGGATGGTCTTGATCTCCTGACCTCGTGATCTGCCCATCTTGGCCTCCCAAAGTGCTGGGATTACAGGCGTGAGCCACCGCGCCCGGCCTCACTGAACGTCTTTCTTACTAAATTGCCCAGTCTCAGGTATGTTTTCATTAGCAGCGTGAAAACGGACTAATACATGAGGTTACCTCTGACATCTCCTCTGTGAAGAGTCCAGCATTGACCCTGATGGTTGTCACCTTGAACGCAGGAGACCAGTCCCTCCCTGCACACTCCCTCAGCCCTGTGAGTTACTCTCCTCACTGTGCTGCTTCTCCTTCTTGACGGTATCTCTGCAGAGAATCCTGGCTCTAGTGATGGCGCTAGGAATGACCATGGGGACAGGCGTCACGGTTCTTCCTGGGCCTGATGGAGAGGGGTCTGGGTTCTCTGGATTCCTGAAGGGATGTGGAGTAGATTCTCATCATGCTGTGGCGGGGAGCCTGTGCTATTCTCCCAGCCAAGAGGAGAGGACATCCTGAGATCACCGCAAATTCTGGGATGGAGGCTGCCTGAGGAAATGAAGCAAACACACACAAATACACAAAGACATACAAACACACCCACACACTTACACATACGTGCACACACACATCCTTCTGTGGGTAAAATTGTGCTTTGGGTACTTTGGGCAGGAGAGCAGGGGGGTTTTATTCTATCTGTCATTGCCTGCACGCCCCAATGCTGGAAACACACTGAAGTCATTTCTCCCCCTTCAGATGATCTGAAAATCCCTGTTTCAGTTCATTTCGAAAATACCCCTTACCCTCAACAACAGAGGGTTATTCTGCAGAACTCTCAACGGCAGGCCCGCTGCTGCTCCAGCTGAAATTCTTTTCCCCTTCATGAAGGCTGCCAGGAATGAAAAGGGGAGGAAAAAGAAGTGGGTGGTGGCAGGAGGCTGGGCCAGGGAAGAGTGGGACCCCGCAGGCTCCAGCCTGAGGACTCCTCTCTCCGCCTCTCTCCCCTGTTGTGAATGCTTCTGCTGAAAGCCGCTGGGTGAGTGCAGGGACAGAGAGCCGCTGGGCTGGCTCAGCGCCTGGTGGTGGTGGTGGTGGGGGGGAGCTGCTCTGGGTTCTTGAGAGGCATCTCCAACTCTGACGTGCACACGATCATACCTGGGGATATTATCAAAATTCAGATATGAATTAGGAGGCCTGGCATATGGCCCGAGATTCTGCATGCCTGGTGATGCCAGTGTTGCTGCTCTGTGGCCACACTGGATAAAAGCATCTAGAAGGGTTTCCAGGCCAGATGGGGTGGGCATTCCCTCCCTCATACCTTGGCTCTTCAACATGGATTCTGCCACCAACAGAATCCCGGACATTTTCTCCCAAGAGATGATAAGAAAAATTCATACCAAAATCATGATGGAATTTCAAAAATCTGTTCGGATATTAGAAAATTTCTCCAAACTCTGGCCTTTCCTTCCTCTCCCAACTCTTGAGCTCACAGGTGTTGCTTCGCTGACTAAAATCCTGACAGAGCTCCGATTCTGCTACCTCCCAGACAACTTTCTTTGCAAGCTGTTTCTCTACTCTTAGAAACAGGGGTGTCCCTTCAGCCGAGCTTTTCCAACAATGCTGAGCTGGGGAGCTTTGGTACATCTCCCCCTCCTTCTCAGCCTCAGCTCTCTAGGCCCTGAAGTTTGACCTGGGGGCCCTGTCCACTGTGGGGCAAAGCTGCAGACTTGTTGGTGAGAGGAGGATGTAGGTCTTAGAAAAAGAGAAAGGTGAGCTGGGGACACCTGGACCAGATCGGAGAGACCACAGGGTCCCAGAAAAGCAGGGGGTAAGGAGGTAGAAGGCTATCATATAGGGAGGTCCCTTTGATATGCAGACTTTGGGAGAGAAAGGGCACTTTCGTCTGAACCCTCCAGGAGGCCCTGAAAGCATGGGACATAAGCATTGTTTTGGCGATAACAGCTGCAGGTGAAGGCAGGTGAATGACAAGGAAGGGTGCTTAGGGTTAGATATGAGAGCTCCAAACCTAGGGGCCCTAGGCAAGACCTTTTGTTCTACCCTTGCCCCTCTCTCCTTTCCAAAACCCCAAAGCTCTGTGGTGAGCTCTGGAGACTTCAGCTTGTTTCTGAGAGACTCCGAGAGGATTTAGGTGTCTCTTCGTGGGCCTGGGGTGGGCACGGGAGAAACAGAAAGAAAGGAGACACTAGATAGGGCCTCTGGAAATGATTTGAATCCCTGACCCTTGAAATATGTCAGAGTCACCCTGTGTTAAATTCCAGGTCTGCTGGAAATGTGCTAGAAATGTGTTTAGAGGGTACTGGACCTGCACTTCGAAATACAACAAGGCTGACAGCAAGACTTGAGAATTTACCTAATGATCATCTAGTCTGATAACTCTCAAGAGAGGAAGGACAGAAACCCTCAGAGCCCTGAGGATGCTTTCCCTAAATCCAGGGACCCCCCCTAGACTTACAAGGCAGAGCAGGGCTGCAGGTATCCTCACAGATGGGGCCGACTGAGGGAGGACACGTGACCAACCTAGATGAACTCAAACTGTGACTCTTTTTTTTTTTTTTTTTTTGAGACCGAGTCTCACTCTGTCTCCCAGGCTGGAGTACAGTGGCCGGATCTCAGCTCACTACAAGCTCCGCCTTCTGGGTTCACGCCATTCTCCTGCCACAGCCTCCCCAGTAGCTGGGACTACAGGCGCCTGCCATCACGCTCGGATTTTAATTTTAATAAAAAATTAAAAATATTTTTTTTTTGTATTTTTAGTAGAGATGGGGTTTCACCATGTTAGCCAGGACGTTCTCGATCTCCTGACCTTGTGATCCACCCACCTCGGCCTCCCAAAGTGCTGGGATTACAGGCGTGAGCCACCATGCCCGGCCCAAACTGTGACTCTTAATGGCTCAAAATATAGTGTCTTGCAGTTGGTGGATGACGACATATTTCTCTGGTCAATTGAGACCCTTAAAATCATCCCTGGGATGCATCTCAACCCATCCTTCTTTCTGACTGAGACCACAGGGCAAGTCCGAATTACAGGGAAGATAATTTGGGGAACAAATCCTTGAAGAAACAGGAAAGGTGAGACCCAAGGACACAAATTTGGAAGGGACGGTAGAGTTGGGTAACTGTAGGTCCACTTCTTTCTCTGTGATGTTAGACAAGGAAGTAAATATTAAGACAAGAGAAAGTAGTATCTGTGGGGTTTCACATCCCTGTCTCTATTTTCTCTTTGGAGTAAGAGGTTTTTGTGGTGTCTTAGTCTGTTTGGGCGGCTATAACAAAATACTTTATAGAGTGGGTAATTCATAAACAAGAGGTATTTATTTCTCAGAATTCTGGAGGCTAAGAAGTCCACGACCCAGGCACCAGCAGATTCAGTGTCTGGCAAGGGCTTGTTCCTCTTAGATAGCACCTCCTGTGTATCCTCACACAGTGGGAAGGGGTGGAGGAGCTCCCTGGAGCATCTTTTATAAGAGCACTAATCCCATTCATGAAGGTTCTTCCTTCAAGGCTTAATCACCTCTTGCTATGGTTTGATATGGTTTGTTTGTTCCCACCAAATCTCACGTTGAAATTAATCCCTATAGTTTGATGGTGTTGTGAGGCAGGGCCTGTGGGGGGTGTTTGGGTCCTGGGGGCAGATTCCTCATGAATGACTTGGCGCCATTCTTGTGCCAGTGAGTGGGTTATTGCTCCTGTGAAACTGGATTCGTTCTCGAGGGAATGGATTAGTTCCCTCAAGAGTGGGTTTTGTAAAGCCAGGATGTCCCTTGGGTTTGGTCCCTCTTCCCCTTTGACCTTCCCTGCCATGTTTTGACACAGTATGGAAGCCCTCCACAGAAGCTAAGCAGATGTGCAGCCTGCAGAACTGTGAGCCAAATAAACCTCTTTATAAATCACCCAGCCTCAGATACTCCTTTGTGGCAACACAAAATGGACTAAGACACCTGGTAAAGGCTCCATCTCTTAATACTATCACACTGAGTACAGCACTTCCACCTTATCTGTGGGAGATATGTTCCAAGACATCCAGTGGATGCCCGAAATTGTGGATAGTACCAAATATATATACTATGGTTTTTTCCCCATATGTATATCTCTATGATAAAGTTTAATTACAAATTAGCAGAGTAGAGATTAACAACAATAACTACTAATAAAATAGAACAATTGTGGCCAGGCGTGGTGGTTCACACCTGTAATCCCAGCACTTTGGGAGGCCGAGGCAGGTGGATCACTAGATCAGGAGATTGAGACCATCCTGGCCAACATGGTGAAACCCTGTTTCTACTAAAATACAAAAAGTTGGTCCAGCGTGGTGGTGTGCCCCTATAGCCTTAGCTACTCAGGAGGCTGAGGCAGCAGAATCGCTTGAACCTGGGAGGCAGAGATTGCAGTGAGCCGAGATTGCACCACTGCACTCCAGCCTGGTGACAGAGCGAGACTTCTGTCTCAAAAAAAAAAAAAAAAAAAAAAAAAAATTGTAACAAAATGCTGGCACCACTACTCTTGCTCTTTGGGGCTATTCTTAAGTAAAATAATGGTTACTTGAACACAAGTACTAATAGTCGATCTGATAACCAAAATGGCGATTAAGTCACAAACTGGCAAGGAGCGTCTACAGCGTGGATACCCTGGACAAAGGGATGATTTGTGAATCCTGGGTGGGATGGTGTGAGATTTCATCATGTTACTCAGAACAGCACACAATTTAAAACATTAATTTTGTATTTCTGGAATTTTCCATTTAATATTTTTGGACCTCGGTTGACTGTAGGTAACTGAAACTGTAGAAAGTGAAACCGCAGATAAGAGGGGGGACTACTGTACTAGGTTCTAACATATGAATCTTGATCATCATTCAGACCATACCACATGGTCTTCTGGGTGTGAGGGTAAGCAGATGAGTGAGAATTTAGGCTAAATGGGGACGGTTTGAAACAGCCACGGGGCATTGAGGAAGGCAGCTGATTAGGACAAATATAGAGATGGTGAATTTGGGCTTGTAGCCTTGTGGTATTTTGGCTGGGGAACAGAGGGATTTCTGAAACCTATCCTTGATCATGGTCACCTGTCACCATGAGGGAGATATATGCCCAAGGAACAATGGCAAGTGGGGGTCAAAATCTGAATTTCTATCTTGTCAGTTCCGGCTCTGGCCCCAAATCCTATAGTATATACTTCTGGTAAATTCTGCTGGGTTACCTTCCAAATGTTCTCTTCTTCCTCAGCTTGTAAGGCCTAAGAGCCTCAGAGTAAAGTAAGCCTCGATGCTTGGTCTGTTCATTTCATCCATCACATCTAGCCCCGTAACCTAACTACCTCTCAACTTTACCACTGTGATGGGAGGAGAGGACATCCAGACACACCTGTGATAATCCAAGGGCACGGAGACAGAGAAAAGAAGACAGAAAGAGAATGCACATTCTCTCTCAGCATCAGCACTGATTTGCTTAAGATGATGCTGTTAGTAGCACCAGGCCTGGCAGCCATCAGCTAGGGAATCAATAGCTTTCAAAGGAAAATTAACGAAACATCCCAGTCTACTCTCTTACGTTTAGCCTTTGGGAAAGTGAGAGTGGGAGGGAAGGAGGGAAAGAGAGAGATGAAGATGTATCCTGATCTCTCCAACCCAAGAGTTCCTCTCCACTCCAGCAGTACAGAAGGGGAGGGCAGAAGAGACAGCCACACCACACACACTATTATTATTTCATAGATGATTTCATTAAGTAGTAAAGAGGTGCGATCAGAGTCTTGGTATTTAATCAGTTAGATACTTGAAGAGGAATAAAAAAGTTTGCCTTCAGTGATCCTTGGATTAGAAGGATTAGAAGTGACAAGGTGGACTGGAGCTCCCCCTGCAGGACAGTGAGCAACACTGATCCCTTGTCCTCTGCTCCAAAACAGGATGGGTGGCAGGTTCCTGCGGCGGCTGCTGGCGGAGGAGAGCCGGCACTCCACCCCCGTGGGACGCCTCCTGCTTCCCGTGCTCCTGGGATTCCGCCTTGTGCTGCTGGCTGCCAGTGGGCCTGGAGTCTATGGCGATGAGCAGAGTGAATTCGTGTGTCACACCCAGCAACCGGGCTGCAAGGCTGCCTGCTTTGATGCCTTCCACCCCCTCTCCCCGCTGCGTTTCTGGGTCTTCCAGGTCATCTTGGTGGCTGTACCCAGCGCCCTCTACATGGGTTTCACTCTGTATCACGTGATCTGGCACTGGGAATTATCAGGAAAGGGGAAGGAGGAGGAGACCCTGATCCAGGGAGGGGAGGGCAACACAGATGTCCCAGGGGCTGGAAGCCTCAGGCTGCTCTGGGCTTATGTGGCTCAGCTCGGGGCTCGGCTTGTCCTGGAGGGGACAGCCCTGGGGTTGCAGTACCACCTGTATGGGTTCCAGATGCCCAGCTCCTTTGCATGTCGCCGAGAGCCTTGCCTTGGTAGTATAACCTGCAATCTGTCCCGCCCCTCTGAGAAGACCATTTTCCTGAAGACTATGTTTGGAGTCAGTGGGTTCTGTCTCTTGTTTACTTTCCTGGAACTTGTGCTTCTGGGTTTGGGGAGATGGTGGAGGACCTGGAAGCACACATCTTCCTCTTCTAAATGCTTCCCAACTTCAGAGAGCACCAGAAGACACAAGGAAGCAACCGATAGCCTCCCAGTGGTGGAAACCAAAGAGCAGTTTCAAGAGGCAGGTGAGAAGGACACCCTCTCTTCCTGTCACTGATGTCTGTGTCCTGATGATCTCCTCCCGGGGCAGGTCCCTCACCTTTCTGGGAAGTACAACTTCTGCATGTTACAAAGTAGGTAACCAGGTTCTAGGCACATGTGTTCTGACCGCCACTCCCAACGCTTTTCTTTGTTTTCTCTTGCTCTCAAAATCTATCCCAATGTCCATCCCCATCAACTTGATGGTTCCTTCCAGTGAACAAGGACAAGAATGCTGTCCGTTGTCCCTCCTGAACTTCCATTTAGGTCTCTCCACTTAGGAAAAATCTCAGCTTCTTCTTGATTCTCTACTTTGCGGAGTTATAAAGACACCTGGCTTGCCTGAAGGAAACCCTATGATTGAATCTTCTTCCCAACATCCAGTGAGTGGGGATTCATGTCTGTGACAAATTAGAGGCTGTTGAAGGATCTCTAAGGGCCCCGTGGGCCATGCAGTCTAAAGCATTTCCTGACTGTGCCTTTTCACTGGAATTTTCTGGTGTCAGCATCACAATTTTTATGGGCTTGGTTCAAGAGTCAGCCAGCAGAAGCCTCCCTGAACTGTGTCTCTCCTCTGCCCTGCTCAATAAATATTGATGAGCATTCCTCACCAATATTTGGTGTTGCTTCCTGTTGGCATTCCTGTTGCTGAAGATAATGCCCCTTCCTGTCTCGGTGGCTTCATTTACCTCTTTTCTGTTTTTCCACATTCTCTGCTCCCCTTATCATCAAAGTTTTGTAAATGAATGCCCCTCAGACCTGCAGCATATGTGATAAGCCAGAAACTCTGGGCTTCAAGCATATATAAGTCAGTGTCCTTTAATATCTAGAGATTTATTCAATTGCCCAGCCATATCCTTAAGGAAGATTACTGTGAATTCAGGGGCTTAGGCCCCCTTGATCACTGATAGCTCTGATTTCTGCTCAATTCTCATTCTTCATTTCTGCAGTTCTCGTTGCAGCTGTTAGAATTGTCTCCAGCACAGCAGCAACTCATATGCTGGACCAGGTTCCTACTTTTAAAGTTCATAACCCTCAATGCCACACAAAAAAGGCACTAGAGTTCTACTGCTGATTTGAGAGTAACAGCAAGGGAGGCTGATATCACAGTGTGATTTGGCAGATAATTGGAATCTGAATATCAGCCTTCTCAAGTCTCTTAAGTCGTTTCTGTTGGACAGTGTTCTATCCTTTTTTTTTCTTCTTCTTCTTTTTTTTTTTAAAAACAGAATGCTGCCCCCTTTTCTTAGTTTTCTCTTGCCCTGAAATTCTCAACAAAAGCAGTTATCTTTTTTTTTTTTCTCTCTTTCTGAATCCCAAGTTATTCCTAAGTAAGTTAGGGGTTCTCAAGGGACACTTTTGCAATAACTAGGAAAATTTTTTTTTCTTCCTGCTACACAAGTTCTTCAGAAGAATCCCTCATCCACTGTAGCCAGAGCCCAGCCAAAGTGACCAAGGAAAAGTGCAAATGGCATCATTTGGAATTCTTCCTTATACCACCCCTTTTAAAACAGCTTTATTGAGATATAATTCATACACCATATAATTTATCCACTTAAAGTGAGGCAGGAGAATAGGGTCTGGAGGCAAGGAACCTAAGGCTATTTCACACCTATTTTGTCCTATTTCCTAGGACAAAAACGAAAGGAAAACCCTAACTTTCCATGCCTAAGTAACAAAAGGACCAGAGGCTACCCCCTTCCAAGGTTGTGGAAGGGTCCCTTTGCAACCCCCCTCCACAACCTTTTCTGGTGGAAGGAATCACAGCAGATGGGAAATTGCCTGTCCCCAACAAATCAGGCTGTTTGCAGATAAGTCTTCCTTTGCAACCTTGCAATTTCACCCTAGCCTCTGATTGGTTGCTTTCTGCAAAGCATGAACTGGCCAATGGGAAACTTCTAGTGGGTATTTGGAGCCAAGAAGATCCTGTATCCAGGGCCCTTGAGCCGCTGCTCGGGTTGTTCCCACAGTGTGGAGTGTACTTTGGTTTTCAATAAACCCCTGCTTCATTCTTTCTTTGCTTTGCTAGGCATTTTGTCCAATTCCTTGTTCAAAATGCCAAGAACCTGGACAACTTGCAGTTATGACCCTCTACCGGAGACAAAAGTATACAATTAAATAATCTTCAGTATATTCAGAGTTGTATATCCATCAACACTACCAATTTAATAACATTTTCATCAACTTAAAAAAACCCTACTCCCTCATGTTACTCTCAACCTCTGATTGTCACCCAAAATATGCAGCCACCGTATGGTTTTGTCTCTATTGGTTCTCCTACTCTTTCATACAAATGGAATCATGCAATATGTGGTCTTTCACGTCTGGCTTCTTTCACTGAGCATAACTTGAGGTTCACTCATGTTGTGGCATGTTTCGGTATTACATTCCTTTATATGGTTGAATGTTATTCCATTGTTAGGATATACCACATTTTGTTTAAGGATAGGCCACATTTTGTTTATACACTCTTCAGTTTCTGGACATTTGGGTTGTTTCCATTTTTTGGCTCTTATGACCACCGCTGTGAACATATGTGTACCACTTTTTTTTTTTTTTTTTGGATGGAGTCTCACTCTGTCACCCAGACTGGAGTGCAGTAGTGTGATCTTAGCTCATTGCAACCTCCACTTCTTGGGTTCAAGCGATTCTCCTGCTTCAGCCTCTTGAGTAGCTGGGACTACAGGCGTGCACCACCATACCCAGCTGATTGCTGTATTTTTTGTAGAGACAGGGTTTTGCCATGTTGGCCAGGCTGGTCTCAAACTCCTGACCTCAGGTGATCTGCCTGCCTCAGCCTCCCAAAGTGCTGGGACAACAGTCCTGAGCCACCACACCTGGCCTCAGTTTTAGGGTTGTGTGAACCTATGTTTTCAGTTCTCTTAAATACCCAGGAATAGAATGTTTGGGTCATAAGGAAACTCCACGTTTCAACTTTTGAGGAACGGACAAACTGTTTTCCACAGCAGCTGCACTATTTTTACATTCTTATCAGCAATGTGGGAACACTTTTTATTTATCTATTAAATTCTAGCCATCCTAGTGGGTGTGAAGTGGTATCTCATTGTAATTTTGATTTGCACTTGCCTAATGGCTAATGACATTGAACATTTTCCATGTGCTTAGTGGTTATTTGTATATCTCCTTTGGAGAAATGTCTATTCAAATCCTTTCCCCATTTATAATTAGGGCTTTTTTTTTTTTTTTTGTATTTTTGTTGTTGCATTGTAAGAGCTCTTTATATATTGTGGGTATTAGATACTTATTGTATGTATGATTTACAAATATTTTCTCCCATTCCATGATTGTCTTTCACTTTCTTGATAGTGATGCACAAAAGCTTTAAATTTTGATGAAGTCTAACATCCATTTTTTCTTTTGTTGCTTATGATTTTTGTGTATTACCTAAGAAACGATTGCCTAATTCATAGCCATAAAGTTTATGCCTATGTTTCCATAAGAGTTTTATAGTTTCAGCTTTTACATTTAGGTCTCTGGTTGGTTTTGAGTTACTTTTTGTGTATGGTGTAAGATAAATGTCAAACTTTATCTTTTGCATGTGGATATTCAGTTGTCTCAGCATTATTTCTTTTTTAAAAACCTTTTTATTTTAATGGGTACATAGTAGGTTATATATTTATGGGGTATACAAGGTATTTTGATACAGGTATGCAATGTGTAATAATCACATCAGGGTAAATGGGGTATCTATCATCTCAAGCCTTTTTAGCCTCTGTTATAAACAATCCAATTATACTAGCTATTTTATAATGTACAATTATTTTTGACTATAATCACCCTGTTGTGCTATCAACTACTAATTCTTATTCATTCTTTCTATTTTTTGTACCCATTAACCATCTCCACTTTTTCCCCCTACCCTTCCCATCCTTGGTAATCGTCAAAGAAGATATATAGATAATAGGAAAGCACATGAAAAGATGTTTAACATCATTTATCATTAGAGAAATGCGAATTATTGACATTAGGTTTAGGGCAGAGAAATACAAGATAATACTGGAGGATTTTGTAGCGGTAGAAAGTAAGAAAGTGCTACTCCCTCTTCCCCACAAAATGACAGGAGTTTGTCAAAGGGACACAGATGTCAACTGAAAAATCTCCCAGTGGCCAATACAGGAATAATCTCAGCAGTAAAATAAACAACGTAGTATTGGATTATAACCCAAAGTATAAAACAAGAATCAATGAGTTCATAATATAAATAATTGAATAAATAGGAGATAACTGACAAATTTCTCATGCAGAAGAATGTAGATACTCCACTGCAAGGAGGTGAAATATAACTACTCACTTTTTTTTCTTCTTTTGAGATGTAGTTTTGCTCTTGCTGCCCAGGCTGGAGTGCAATGGTACGATCACTGCAATCTCTGCTTTCCAGGTTCAAGCAGTTTTCCTGCCTCAGCCTCCTGAGTAGCTGGTATCACAGGCGTGCGCCACCATGCCTGGCTAATTTTTGTGTTTTTAGTAGAGACGGGGTTTCACCACGTTGGCCAGGTTGGTCTCGAACTCCTGACCTCAGGTGATCCACCCATCTCAGCCTCCCAAAGTGCTGTGAGCCACCGTGCCCACCAGCTACTCCCTTTTTAGGCATGGGCTGCACATAGTGACTTCCCGCTAAACAGTAAAATAGGGGGAAAAGGGGAAATAGAGCTTTACAGGCGAGAAACCCGTCAAATACTACCTCAGCTGGGTGATCAAGGTTAACATCAACAGTGATAAGCAATATTGACAGCATGTATCCTGGATATGATGTGATGATGGTTTTTGTATTTTCCCGTTCTAAAATTTCCATGGGGCTATTCTTTATATTTTCTATTACTTCTCTGAGACTTTAACTTTTCATTTGAATAGCTGCTTTATAGTCTTGATAATTTCAACATGTGTGGCAACTTACATTCTGCATCTGTTACTTTTTTTTCCAACGTGAGTTGAGATTTTCCTGGTTCTTCACATGCCAATTAATTTCGATTGTATCCCGGACATTTTGAACGTCATTAGGACGCTCTGGGTCTTGGTTAAGTTTGGTGGAGGATCTTGATATTTATGTTTTAAAAGGTAATTAACCCATTTGGGTTCAAGTCATAAGTTTTGACCAGCCTTCTGAGGTTGTGTTTCCAATGTCAGTTCAGTTTTCAAAGCCTTTGTAGTACTCTTCCGACAGGTCCCACATGGGTGCCACCTAAAGTGTAACCCAGGGTCCTTGGGTTTTTCGGTATGCATGGTGAAAAAGTTACCCACTTGTAACTGTTATATCTTGAATTTTTGTTTTGAAAAGTTCCAGGAAGAAGCTCAGCCCAGGAAAAACAAAGACCAGTTGGACCCAGAGATGCCTGAGTTGGAGATGAACTTTGGCCAACTTTCCTCATCACTATACTAAAAATCCTGCCCAAGGAGGAGCTTATTAACCATTTTCTATATATGTGACATATGTAGAAGCATGACCGACAACTGGGACTGCACTGCCTTGACTCCACCTGTACATACAGTGACTCAGCTAACCAGACTAATAAAAGCCATGTTTGCACCGTTGCTCAGGGAGGCAATGCTTTGGGGAATTATTCCCAGTGTCCTCCTTACTTATTGCAAGTAATAAAATCCCCCTGGGAAATCCTCCTTGGTTGTGATCATCGGACTGTCACCTGCCAAGCAATTTAACCCATTCATTGTGTGGGTAATGAAAGGCCACTCTGGGACATGAGAACTGGGCCCATAGTTCAGTTCTCAAAGTCTTTGGCATGTAATTTAGGACGAGATTCATCATACCAAAAAAGGGAGATAGTCTCAACAGAATTCTAAAATTACTTAAACATCAGAGGCAGTGTAGAGAAGGCGTACTTGGTGGTATGGTAGGTTTTCTGACAGGAAACAAAAGATGGAGGTAAAATGGAACCAGTCCTTTCTTTCTGAGAATACTGACTGCAGCATTGACCATAGCATGAAGCCAAGCCTATATGGTAAATAAGCTCTTCCTTGGGCAGGATTTTTAGTATAGTGATGAGGAAAGTTGGCCAAAGTTCATCTATCTGAAGTAAGAAATGTAATAAAGGAAACTTTCAGAAATAACAGATCATCTGGAGATGTTGGGCAGTGTATTTGGTAAGTGATAACTACCAGGTATCAATACAATAAGCTTAGTTTGAATACAATAAGCTTAGTTTCTTTTTAAAGAATTGTTCCTGCTCAGTGTTCTCTGAGATCCTTGGATTGGTTTGGTGTCTCACAAATTTTGGAAATTCTCAGCCATTATTTCTTGATTTGATATTGATGTTTTCCCATCAGTCTTGGATGCTGTGTTCTGTTTCTGTCACTTTTGTGTGTGTGTGTGTTTCAGGAATTTGCTTATCTACCTTCAAGTTTCATGTTTTCCTCAACTGTGTTGAGTCTCCTAATGGGCCTATGGAAGGCATTCTTCAACTCTATATAACTTTTTTTTTTTTTTTGAGATGGAGTCTTGCTCTGTAGCCCAGGCTGGAGTGCAGTGGTGCAATCTTGGCTCACTGCAAGCTCCACCTCTCGGGTTCACGCCATTCTCCTGCCTCAGCCTCCAGAGTAGCTGGGACTACAGGCGCCCACCACCATGGCTGGCTAATTTTTTTGTATTTTTAGTAAAGACGGGGTTTCACCGTGTTAACCAGGATGGTCTTGATCTCCTGACCTCGTGATCCGCCTGTCTCAGCCTCCCAAAGTGCTAGGATTACAGGCGTGAACCACCATGCCCGGCCTTAAATTTTTTTATTTTTATAGTTTCCATTTTATTTTTCCTTATAATTTCCATCTATTTGCTAAAATCACCCATCTGAGCTTGCATTTTGTTTACCTTTCCCCTTAGGGCCTTCATCACATTAATCACAGTTATGTAAAATTATCTGACAGTTCTAATGTCTATGTCTTATGAGTCTTGTTCTAATGATTGTTTTATCTCTTTGAACTGTGTTTTTTTCTTGCCTTTCCGTTATGTGTCCTTTTTCTTTCTGTTAAAAGTTGGACATGTTATATATTTTTTTGCTTAAATTATTTTTACAATTCCCTCTTCATAGTATGAAGTAAAATTTATTTTTTATGCTTGGAGATGAGTGTGTCTTTCCTTCTGCTAGGACTTTAGTGCTCTTGAGTGCATAGCGGTGGTTTGGTGGTATCAATCTAGTCAGAAATTGGGCTAGGTTTACAGCTTGTTGTTGTGGTTATCCTCAGTGCACAACAGACTTCAAATTTCTCCAGAGACAGCTTATGTGTAGGGTGTGGGCTTTATTTTGAAAGTACGTTTTAAGGAGGGCTGCATTTATGTCAACTCGACACAGAGTGGACAGTGGTAATTTTGTAATATATCAACTTTGCTAAGTTAAACTATGTTTCCCAGAATTTCCTTTCCTTTTGTTTCTGGTTAGAATAGCCCAGAAAAGACATGGTTGTGTAAGTCTTGAAGGGCAGAACCGAAGCATCCCTCCAGTTTTATACTTGAAACGGTGGTGCAGGGACACTAGGTGCTACTGCAGCTCATGCACTTTGTAACCAATCAGCTGGTTCTCCTTGTTGGGATGGGGCAGAAGCTTTCCCCTGAGTCATCTTCAGCTTTTTTGATTCCTGAGCCGTGTGTGTGTCTAGTCCTGTGGCAAAGAGTGTCAGCTCCTCTAGCAAGGATACTCATATCTTTAAAGTTGGAGACAGTGAACAAATGACCAACTCGTGTCTTAGGTTACAATTCATTCTTGCTCTTCCCTACTTTATGTTCATCTTCCCTTCTTAACTGCTTGCCCTGCGAACATAAAGAAACATAGTGATTCCACTTCTCTGATTGAACCTTGGCTGGTACACAGACTTATAGACATTTTGTGATGGAGAAAAATTGTGAATTAGGGAGACTCACTAAAGAAGGAAGGTCATCTCTGGTATGGCAGGAATGAAGACATAAGGATTTTAAGGGATTTACCTGAAAATATTTAAATGACTACAGTAAGGGGAATAAATATTTTGCAGGAATGCTGAAACTTCTCATCCAATACTTAGGTAGACATACAGATACACAGATGCCATAAACACTCATGGTAAACATCAGTAACTGTTAAGAGCATTCCTTCCTGCTTGGTCCCTATTAAAGAACCAGATTCCTTCTCCATAGAGTATTCCAATTTACAAAGAAAATCATTCATTAGTTGTCTAATTTAAATGTTTTAGAAATATTCAGTGGAACTTTTAGCAATAACCCCAAAACAGATATCTCAAGAACCCCTTTTTCTAATCATTTAATCATACTACTGAGAAAAATTATTATGGAAAAGGCAGTATTTGATATTGGGACATAAGAAGAATGAAAAATCTATTAAATAAGCAAAAGCCCATTAGCCTGAGGCTGTTTTGGTACTTGAGTTCTTATATAACAAAATACAACCTGACTTAGTATGTAAACGAACTGAAGTCTAACTTACTATATTTTTTATAGCAAATAGCTGTGTTTCAGCCAATCACGGCCGACCTTCAGCCAATAACAGACAGCCAACTGATCAGACCATGCCCCAATAAGGCAAATGCCTCATCGTATCATTGCCAAATAAGGCAGACACCTAAATGTTAGCTAATCAGGTGATTTCTCTACTTTGCTTCCTACAAAAGCTAGCAGCTCATACTGCTGGGCAGAGCACTCTGAACCTCTTTTGGTTCTGAGAGCTGCCCAATTCATGAATTGTTCTTTGTGTAAATAACTTCTATTAAATTTGTCAGTGCAGAGTTTTTTTTTTTTTTTTTTTTAAACAAATATCATTCACAAGAAAAGGAAAAAAGTGGGAAGAAAAAAAAGCAAGGCACCTCAGAAACACAAGATCAAAAATCCACTTAAGGAATATAGATAATTCCCTGAAACAGGCAAGCATACTATTTGTTGAAAGCCTCCATGGATGTTCTTTGGGATAGCAAAATGGTTGCTACTTTTCAAATAGGATACCAAAAAGGCAATATATCTGCATCTCTGAATCCAAATCATTCTCACGTTAGCCAAACTGCAGGCTTACCAACACAGATCCTTCAAGTCTTCCTGGCATTCCAGGCCCCTAGGCTGCAGCTCGCCCAGAACTCCTGGGACTCTAGAAGTTAAATCGGTCTAACTAGCAGACAAACACAGACCTGAACGCTCAAACTTGGAAAGAAAGGCCAAGATTAGAGGCACCTCCCCGGTTGGCTCCACCAGGGGTCACAACGTCCAGCCCTAATGCCTTGCCAAGTCCTCTCTAGCCTTCCACGGGCATTTCTGGGTCTCTATAGCTGTTTGGAGGAGCCGCTCAACGGTTCCGTCCTGCCGCGCGCCTAGGCCTGGGCCAACCCTCGCGCGCTTCCGGCGCGGATACCCAGCAGCTTCCGGTCTTGCGCGCTCAGGCCGGGCAATGTGCGAGGGTTTCTTTTGGGTCCTGAAGCCCGGAAGAGACACTGCGCAATCCCCTTTTACGTGAGGCGGTGGCGGCGGTTCGGAAGTCGTCTGGTCTTCCTGCGGCCGCTCGCAGCTTTCTGGCCTCTCCCGCGCCTCACGTCGGACTCCGGCTCCGCGGCAGGGAAGCAGCATGGAAGCTGAGGACCTCCAGGAGGAGTTGACCTGCCCCATCTGCCTGGAGTATTTCCAGGATCCGGTGTCCATCGAGTGCGGCCACAACTTTTGCCGCGGGTGCCTGCACCGCAGCTGGGCGCCGGGCGGCGGCCCGTTCCCCTGCCCCGAATGCCGGCACCCATCGGCGCCCGCCGCGCTGCGACCCAACTGGGCCCTGGCCAGGCTGACGGAGAAGACGCGGCGCCGGCGCCTGGGCCCCGTGCCCCCGGGCCTTTGCAGCCGCCACTGGGAGCCGCTGCGGCTCTTCTGCGAGGAAGACCAGCGGCCCGTGTGCCTGGTATGCAGGGAGTCCCAGGAGCACCAGACCCACGCCATGGCACCCATCGACGAGGCCTTCGAGAGCTACCGGGTGAGCTGGCTGTCTCTGTGACTATGACGGGGCTGCCAGTATTGCCCGATAAAGTTTACTTAATTCTCCTAAAAGAGCCACGAAGTGGCCGTCATTCCTACTGGAAGCATGAAAAGCCCCTGAAACTCAAAGAAGTTAAGCAACACGAATTTCAGAGCTGAGGTTAAAACTGGAATGAGAGGAGGGGAGGTACAAGCCTCAGCAATTATTGTGCAGAATTTTCAAGAAACAGGCCCTTGGGGAGCTCCTAATAAAGAAAAACGTACTGAGAGGGTGTGTGCCGCTGCTGTCCAATAGAAACCACATAAGTAATTTAAGATCTTTCTAGTAAGATGAAACGAGGTGACGTTAAATTTAATAATGTATTTTATTTAATCTGATTACCCCAAATATTCAAAGTTGAGATGAAAATTATCAATGAGTTTTTTTTCCCCCCGGAGACGGAGTCTCGCTTTGTTGCCCACGCTGGAGCACAGTGGCCTGATCTTGGCTCATTGCCACATCCGCCTCCAGGGTTCAAGCAATTCTCCTGTCTCAGCCTCCCGAGTAGCTGGGATTACAGGCACACGCCACCTCACCCGGTTAATTTTTGTTTTTTAGTAGAGAGGGGTTTCACCATGTTGGCCAGGCTAGTCTCGAACTCCTGACCTCAAGTGATCCACCCGGCTTGGCCTCCCATAGTGCTGGGATTATAGGTGTAAGCCACTGCGCCCGGCCTCAATGAGATATTTTATACTCCTTTTTCATAATAGGCCTGAAATTGGTGTGTATTTTACGTTTACAACACGTAGCAGTTTGGAATATCCACGTTTCAGGTGCTTGTATGGCTAAATGGATACTGCATTGGACAGTGCCTGTCTCTGTCTGTAAATGTCATAGACAACTGATGATTTGGGAAACGCCTGGCTTGTAATGATGAGGCTGGGTTTTGTTACTAGCTTCCTTCATCAGTTGGGAAAATCATGTAACATTTGAATTTGGGGATTATCTGTCCTATCTATCTCATGGGTTAAGAAGCTTCAGTTGAAAAGCTTCACTTTACCTTACTCTGCTTCAGCCATACTGGCTTTCTTGCTTTTGTTTCAAGTCTGTTCTCTTTCTCTACCCACATCTATCCTTTAGATCCTTTTAGCTTTTAGCTCGAAGACCTTCCCTGATCATCCTTTCCAGAGTAGCCCCACCCCCTCCCATTACTGATGGTGTAGCTCCAGTGGTCTCCAGCAGAATTGATAATGCAGTAAGTACATGAACACACGAATTTATTTATTTATTTTATTATTATTGTTTTTGAGATGGAGTTTCGCTCTTGTTACCCAGGCTGGAGTGCAGTGGTGTGATCTCAACTCACTGCAGCCTCCGCCTCCCAGGTTCAAGTGATTCTCCTGCCTCAGCCTCCCGAGTAGCTGGGATTACAGGCACCCGCCACCATGCCCGGCTAATTTTGTATTTTTAGTAAAGATGGGGTTTCACTACGTTGGTCAGGCTGGTCTCAAACTCCTGACCTCAGGTGATCCACCCACCTTGGCCTCCCGAAGTGCTGGGATTATAGGCGTGAGCCACCTTGCCTGGCCAAACACATGAATTTAATGACACAGTGAAAATGTTTGGAAACTGTAAAATACTGTACAGTTGTACCAGCTGATTATGAACAGGAAACATGCAAAGCTGGACTAGAAAGTGTACTTTCATTCCTTTACTCAGTGACCTTTATTGATGCTTACTGTTTGCCAAACATTGTTTTAGAATCTGGACATAAATGAACGAGAAAGACATGGGCCTTATAAGGAACTTAAGCGTGTAGAACGTTAATTTCAGTGTGTGTGAGAGTTGCTGAAGTATTTACCAAGTGTACAGAAGGTCTGAGGTCAGAGTGATCACTGAGGAGTGAGGAAAGGCTCCATTGAGGAGTTAAATGTGTTAGCTCTTGAAGGATGAGTAGAGGTAGGAGAGAGGGTATTTCAGGCCAAAGAAACAGCATATTCCAAATGTGGTGGAGTGGAATAGCAGGTGATGTGTGAGAGGACTGGAGGTTGCTCAGTACTTCTGGAGCATGGAGCATGGGAGGGAGGATGGTGGGCCACGAGCTTGAAGAAAAAGGCAGGGCCTTATCACGAAGGATCTTGTTTGCCATAGTAAAAAGATTGAACTTTCTCTTTCAGGCAATGGGGAGTTATTAAAGGGTTTTAAGGCAGGGAATGATATGATCAGTTTTTTGTTTTAGTCAGATAACTTTGACATCCACGAAGACTAATTAGGCTGCTGTTGTACCATTTTAAGCAGGAGGTAATAAGGACCTGAATTAGTTCAGGGCAGGGATGATGGAGAGGGAGGGATGGGGTAATTATGAGCTGGAATTGAATGACTTGGTGATCAGTTAGACTTGGTAGGTGAGAGAGAGAGAGAGGAGTCTTGGATGGTAGTCCAGATTTCTGCTTCAGATGGCAGGTAGATGACTGTCAGGTTAACCGAGGTAAGGTACACAGGAGGAAGCATAGTCTTAGGACAGAAGATCCCATGCTCATTGTGGAATGTACTGAGTGTGAAATAACTGTGACAGGAAGTCCAAGGAAGAGGGACAGGAGGTGGGGTGCCTTGGAGGCTAGAGATAATATTTTAGAATCCTCAGCCTATTCTTGAAGTCATGGAAGAAGTAAGAAGATGAGATTCTCCTAGGGGGACCACATAGAGGGTAAAAAAAAAGGCACAAAGAGAAGCTTGGGAAACACCAATGGTTAGTAGCCAGCAAAAGACGTGGAGAGGACCCATCAGATAAATGGAAGGAAAAATACACTTGTGGGTGGGGGCCGAGGGAAATATAAGTGTATGGGTATGAAAGGGGAACATAGCCCTTAAATCTTCCATCTTCAGCAATAATAGCTATCAGTTGTTCGTTACTTCTTATGTACCACCCACAGTTCTAAGCATTTTTCATATTGTAATTCTTTAATCCTCATAGACATCCTATTAGGTGGATTCTGTTATCCCCTTTTTGAAAATGAGGCAACTATGCCACAGAGATGTGAGGTTACATGCCCCTAAGGTCACAGAGCTAGGAAGTGGCTACGCTTGAACTGAGGTCCACTAACCCCTAGTCCTTTACACTTTTCACTCTGCCACAACTAATCTGAGAAGACTTCTTAGAAGAGATGGGATTTCAGGATTAAATACAAGGCCCAGCAGGACAGGAGTGGATGGTTAAGGGTTACACTGGGATGGGCTGAATGTCACAAGATTGACTGGGTAGGTGTTCAGGAGCCAGGTCACTGGGCAGAATTCCCTGATACCCGCCCATCTCTCTATCGTCCTCTGCTTAGTCACTGCCCTATTCAACCACCTTTCATTCCATCCCCACCCCAAGTTAGTTAGAAAGACATACACTGCCCCTGGGTGAAGCTGCCCTATTTCCAAGCATCCCATTCTCAGCGTATACTCAGATGGATGGACTATGTTTTAAAAGTTGGACAGCTGGAAGTTCCCTAAATTCGTGGAAAATATCCCCATCCTGTACCCGTTTTGGTGAGGGGAGAAAAAGAGAAAGAGAAATAGCTTCATAAATCTCTGGATGCAAATGGTTTGCATGGAAAAGGCCTCTAAGTGCAGCTCTTTTTTCCTTCATGCCTGACTCTAGGAGCTAATCCCTCCATTCTGTTAATTAATTTAAGATGTTTCTTGAGCACTGGTTTTGTGTCAGATGCTGTGGCACTGCACCAGAGGCAGCGCTGGGAATCCAGTGGTGAACAAGACAGGTAAAGGCTTTCCATGGAGCTCACAGTCCAGTTGGGCTGAGGGTGGGAGGTAGACGACAGGCAGACAAATAAATGAAATAATCACAGGTGGTGATGGCCTACTGGGAAAGAAAAAGAGTGCTATCCCAGACCAGGCGCGGTGGCTCACGCCTGTAATCCCAGCACTTTGGGAGGCTGAGGTGCGAGGATCACTTGAGGTCAGGAGTTTGAGACCAGCCTGGCCAACATGGTGAAGCCCTGTCTTTACTAAAAATACAAAAATCAGCTAGGTGCGGCGGTGGTTGCCTGTAATCCCAGCTAGTCGGGAGGCTGAGGCAGGAGAATTGCTTGAATCCAGGAGGCGGAGGTTGCAGTGAGCCGAGATCATGTCACTGCACTTCAGCCTGGGTAACAGAGCAAGACTCCGTCTCAAAAAAAACCAAAAAACAAAACAAAAAACAGAAAGGAAGTGCTATGCCAGAGGATTTCAATCGGGTGAGCAGTCTTCTCTTAGGAGGTGACATTGCAGCTGAAACTTGCTGGATGCGGAGTCTGCCATCTGAGGAACTGTGGGAAGAGGCCCTGAGGCTAGGGAGAGCTGGATATGTTTATGGGACAGGAAGAAGGTCTTTGCACCTGGAGGACCAGGAGCAAGGGAAAAGGTGGCATGAGATGTGACACGAGATGTAGGCAGTGGTCAGCTTATGTTGGGCCACAATGAAGTGTTCAAATTTTCTTGGTGAAGAGGAAAGCCAGTGAAGAATCTTGAGCAGGAGAGTGACAATATCTGATTAGTTTTTAGAAAAGTTATTCCAAGGCCAGGTGTAGTGGCTCATGCCTGTAATCCCAGCACTTTGGGAGGCAGAGGCAGGAGAGTCTGGGAGTTCAAGACCAGCCTAGGCAACTGTGAGATCCCATCTCTACAAAAAATACAAAAATTAGCTGGATGTGGTGATGCACATCTGTTAGTCCCAGCTACTCGGGAGGCCGAGGCTAGAGGATCGCTTGCACTCAGGAGTTTGAGGCTGCAGTGAGCTATAATGGTGTCACTGCGGCTGCCTTGTGCATATTGTATGAGAGAAGGACATGACTGTAAGTAGGGAGAGCAGTCGGGAGGTTATTGTAGTTCAGACAAAAGATGATGGTGACCTAAGCTAGTGATGGCAGTGGGGTTGGCACGTAGGTAGAGTTGAGGTGTATTTCCGAGGTAGACCTACCAGCTTGGATCGATTGCAAAAGTTACAGTGACTGAAATTCATACAACTCAGGAGCTGGGATGGTATTTAAGAGACATTTAGTCCAGTTGTCTTCATTTCATAGGTAAGGAAGCTTTGATCCAGGAAATAGGTGAGGCTGACTTGCTCACAGACGTACAGCTGGTTTGAAGGTCTAGAGTGAAAGTGAGATCCTTGGAAGTTTAATGTTGTTTGAGCTACATGATCACAAGTCAGTAAATGTCTTCGTTCTATAAAAGTATGCTCTTTTATTATACTTGTGTTTTCATATAGGTAGAATTTTCTGGTGCTAAATGAAGAAAATGGTTTTTTAAAAATTACTATATTTATTTATTTATTTACTTATTTATTTATTTATTTATTTATTTATTTATGATGGAGTCTCACTCTGTTGCCCAGGCTGGAGTGCAGTGGCGCAATCTCGGCTCATTGCAACCTCCACCTCCTGGATTCAAGCGATTTTCCTGCCTCAGCTTCCTGAGTAGCTGAGATTACAGGTGTGCGCCACCATGCCCGGCTAATTTTTTTTTTTTGTATTTTTAATAGAGATGGGGTTTCACCATGTTGGTCAGGCTGCTCTGGAACTCCTGACCTCGTGATCTGCCCACCTTGGCCTCCCAAAGTGCTGGGATTCCAGGCGTGAGCCACCGCGCCTGGCTGAGAAAGTGATTTTTAAAATTTCTGGTATTTCTAACCCAGATTGAAATGCTTGGTGGTGCACTCCTGCCACCTCCTGGCAGTTTCTGTTGTTGCAGGGAAGGTGCTTTGTAATTTCCCCCAAGGTTGTCAAATTAACTCTCTCGTATGAGAGAATTCATGCATACTGACTTGTTAAGTCTTTTTAAGACATAGAAAATCTCTCTTTAGTAGATTATTATTTTTTCATTATCAAGCAAAAGTGAAAACTTTCAAAAAAGCTTGGTCCTATTTGAAGGAGCTAATATATATCTCATTACAAACCTCATATACATCAAATTTGACAGTGACCACAAAGTGGCAGTTATAATTGAATAAAGAAGTGAAATTATATGAGAGAGTAGCAGGGTTATATGCCTATTAAAGCTAACCATGAGAGAGTAAATGGATTATATAATGTTAAGAAACATCATGGTAGAAACAAAATAGCACAGATGGTATTGTGCCATTTAGCAGAACTGTGTAAATCCCTTTTATAATTTAATTTTTTGTTTTCCTATTTCATTTTACCATGAAAATTTCAAGCATACATCAAAGTTGGAAGAATTTTGTAATAACACCAGTGTACCCACATCTATATTCTACCATTAACATTTGACTCTTTTATCACACTGCTGTCCTTTTTTCTGTATCTCTCTGCATACATCAATTCTTATCTCGTTTTGATGCTTTTAAAATTCAATTGCAAACAAAATACTTTAGCATGTATATCATTAATCAGATTTAACATTTGTTTATGTTTTTTTTTTTTTTTTTTTTTTTTTAATATGTAGAATCTCATTCTGTTATCCAGGCTGGAGTGCAGTGGTATGATCTCGGCTCACTGCAGCCTTTGCCTCTGGGTTCAAGTGATTCTCATGCCTCAGCCTCCCAAGTAGCTGGATTACAGGCTTGTGCCACCATACCTGGCTATTTCTTTTGTATTTTAGTAGAGACAGGGTTTCACCATGTTGGCCAGGCTGATCTCGAACTCTTGGCCTCAAGCGATGCACCTGCCTCGGCCTCCCAAAATGCTGGGGTGAGCCACTGCGCCTGGTCTATGGTATTTTTTGAGGTAAAATTTAATACAATGAAAAACACAAATGTTAGTTGTACATTTGTTGAGTTTTGACAAATGCCCTTCTCAAGATAAAGGATATTACCATCCAGAGAATTCCTTCATGCCCTTTCCCAGTTATTCTCTTCCCCTTTCCCCTACCAGGGCAACCACCGTTCTGATTTTTTTTTCAAACACAAATTAGGTTTTGCCTGTTCCAGAACTTCATATAAATGGAATTCCATTGTCTGTATTCTTGTGTAGGATCCTTTTGCTCAGCATGTTGATTTTGAGATTCATCCATTTTGTATAGGTTGGTGCAAATGCAATTGCGATTTTTGCTATTATTTATCCACCTTCCTATCAGTGAATACCTGGGCTGTGTCCAGCTTCTAGCTATTGTGAATAAAGCTGCAATGAATATTTGCAGTGAACATTCTTGTACAGGTCTATTTATGGGTACATGTTTTCCTTTTTTCTGGGTCTAGGAGTAGAATTGCTGTACCCTAGGATTAATGTAGGTTTAGTTTTACGCCAAACCGTTTTCCAAAATGGTGGTAGCATTTCATTCGCCTACTGATGTTGTGTAAGAGTTCCAGTTGCTCCATATCCTTGCCAACTTTGATGTTATCAGCCTTGTCAGTTATTTAACTTGATTTTAACCATTGTCCCTTGTAAATGGTTGGATGAAAAGTTATGCCTATTAGTAATAGTTTTCTAGGGAACAGTTTAAAAAGTTGTGCAGGTTATTTTTTAGTTCTTGTCATTTCTTGTTTTTTCTTTTAGTTTTATTTACACTTTTTAAATTTTATTTTAACATATATTCAGACTTACAGAAAGTTGTCCCAGGCCACCCTCCAGCATTTGACACTATTCCCTAGTTTTGTAGTTTAAATGATCTCTTCCTTCGGCATAGGAGAAACCATTCTCTCTTGGTTTTTCACCAACTGCTCACCTTAGCTTCTTTGCAGGATTTTTATTCTCTGCATACTGCTTAAATGTAGTTGTTGCCAGTTCTAGCCTTGATCCTCTTACTCTGTAGAATCTTACTGGCTGATTTTGCGCTCACTCGAGGCTCTGACTGCCACCTGGGCTTTAATCCCGAAATCTGCTTCTGCAGCATACATCTCCTTCCCAACTCTAATTGCTAACATACCACTTGGATGTCCCATAGGCATCTCAGACTCGATTTATTTAGGTGAAATTTATTTTCCTTCCTCCCATTTACACACTGCTGATCTTCCTATATTTTCTAATTTGATAAATAACGTACAGTCCATCCAGTTACTTAAACCAGAACCGAGGGGCTAAATCTGGACCTTTTCCTCCTGCAGCCATTTGGTCATCAGTTCCTGTGGGTTTTTCTCTTGTGGGTTTCTCTAACCTTTCTGCTTCCATCTCTGCACTCGCAGCTGGCATTCTGCTATGATTGGATGCTGCCCCTCAGCCCAATTTGTCAGTGTTGATTGACTTGCTTTATTTTTTAATAACTTACTTGGGTTTTTGAATTACAAAAATGGCATATGCCACTTGTAGAAATTAAAGCAAAAATGTATGAAATTTCTAGTACCCCACCTCCAAATTTGTAAGCGATTCTTTTTCCTCGGAAATCACCAATGTTAATACTTGGGTATAAATCCTTCCAGATTTCCCTTGCCTTCACATACAAATACACACACATAGATAAACACGTATGCGCATACACACATTTATTCTTTTCAAAACAGAATTATACGATACATATTGTCTTACGGCTTGCTTTCAACTTATTGTGTATTTCATGTCAATATATAGACAGCTACCTGAAATTGATGCAAAGTATCAATATAGCATAATTTAATAATTCCTAATTAGTGGATAATGAATAATGCTATAGTGACCATTTCTTTACATATTGGTTATTTTTGCTAGTGTTGTGTTGCGTAGATTATTAGAAGTAGCATTATACACATTTAAAATTTTGTTAAATCCTGCCAGTTGTCTATCAAAAAATGGTACCTTTTTGATCTCCTGTGGTACCAGAGGCCTTCCCCCTGCCAGTAGTAGATATTTGCTAATCTAAGTTTTTAGTTTTTGCCAGCTTACCAACTTACTAGGAAAACTCAATATAGTGTTGTGATGATTTCAGACCGGAGTAATTCTTATCATAGGCCTGTGACCGTCTTCAGTATTTTCTCAATCTCATTCTCTGTTTTGATTAGGTGACTTTTAGCTCTTAAAAAATGAAGTTGCCAGGCATGGTGGCTCATGCCTGTAATCCCAGCACTTTGGGAGGCTGAGGTGGGAGGATCTGTTGAGCCCAGGAGTTCGAGACCAGCCTGGGCAACATAGGGAGACTTTGTCTCTACATAACATAAAAAAATTAGTTGGACCTGATGGAACATGCCTGTAGTCCCAGCTACTTGGGAGGCTGAGGTGGGTGGATCACTTGAGCTCGGGAGGCTGAGGCTGCAATAAGCCATGATCAGGCCACTACAGTCCAACTTGGGTGACAAAGTGAGACTTTGTCTCAAAAAAAAAAAAAGAAAAAGAAAAAAGAAGAAGATGGTGGTTGAAGAGATGTTTTCTTACCCGTGTGTGTTTCTGCTGGCAGGAGAAGCTTCTTAAGTCTCAGCGTAATCTCGTGTCCAAAATGAAGAAAGTCATGCATTTACAGGATGTAGAAGTGAAGAATGCTACACAGTGGAAGGTAATAGCAGAAGTGGTTGGATATTTCTTGCTCCTGAGGTCCTTTTGGTCTGGACATTTTTTGCTCCTGAGGTCCTTTTGGTCATGGGGTTATGCAGTTCACATAGGTCTTGGATGCCTCAGAAGCCCTGTTTCCTCCATATCGTGACTGAAAGAAGAACTTTCTGGGTGTCAGTTCAGTTGTCAGGCCCCTTATAGATATAGGGATAGGAGAGGAAGTACCTGTCCCTGCTGCTAGTGGCTTTTGGTGATATGAGTTCCACATACTTCATCCCCATCTCTCTACTTTAAGATAGCACCCCTCTCCTTCCTACTTTTTCCTAAATATACTCTCTAGGTTGGAGTTGGTTTGGGCCCATGGCATTGTGGAAGGAAGCAGATGAATGGACTTTGCTTTCGGGGAAGCTAATTGTAGTTGGGAGGTACGCATGTGCACACACACACACACACACACACTCATACTCCTAAAGATTTAACAAAACTCAATGAGTGTTCTGAGGGCTAAACTAAGTAGTAGATGTGCAAGTTTGTTTTAGTTTAAAACTTGTCAGTAGTAGAGACTGAAATGTTAGGAAGAATGAATGAATACTATAATGACTAGTATAGAGCTATCAAGTAGGTATAAATAAAGGAGTAATGGAAATTTTAGGGGAGTGGGCAGGAGCTTTTCAAGAGGGGTTGCTTAGGATTGACTGTGGATTACTGGGGAATTGTGTAAGGAATTTAGTAGCTGGGGTCAGGCAGGAAAAAAGAGTGAACAAATCTCATGTGGCCTTAGGATAAGATAAAGAGTCAGCGAATGAGAATCAGCACAGAGTTTTCAAAGCTGCACAACTTCCTGGTTGAAGAAGAGGACCTGTTTCTTCAGAGACTGAACAAAGAAGAAGAAGAGTCAAAGAAGAAGCTGAATGAGAACACATTAAAACTCAATCAAATGATCGCTTCATTGAAGAAGCTCATCTTAGAGGTGGGGGAGAAGAGCCAGGCCCCCACCCTGGAGCTGCTTCAGGTGAGACGGTTACGGGCGGGGATGATCTTGTCTTCACTAACTGAACTCCCTTTTGTCTTTAGAGCTGAATATCCTTCCTGGTGAGTGGGTTTCATAGACATGTCTTATCTCTTGCTAGTTCTGTGCTGTCACACAACTAAAAAGCCAAAGAGATTCAACATTCAAAGGAAATTAATGTGAAATTTAGGTAGGCTGAGCTCAGGTCATACGAGATAAGTTGATTCACATGGTCTGCACAGTTCATCTAGGATCTGAGACTTAGTACGTGTAAGACTTTTTCATTCATCTTATGTGTACATTTATAATTATTTAAACAATAAAACAAAGCAAGCATAAAACTCCCAAGGACATAATCGTATCAACAATGAAGAGACACTTATGTTTCTCGCTTGTTTTTAATCATTACAATCACAGCTTGATAAAACTTTGTTCTTATCCCCATATTTTGAGTGGTACTTTCATTTAAACAATTTCCAATGTCTAGCAACCTTTAAAAGATTATAGTTCTAACTCAGCACTTAAGTCTGGGTCTTTAGGCCAGTTTGTTATCAAAAGCCCCTCCTTTGAGTTAATCTTTACCTTTATATCCTCTGTAGATAAAGTGTCCTTATAGCTTCTTTCAGTTTTTGGCTAGGCTCCTACATTTGTGACTGTCTTTGTTTTTTCTTTTTGCTGAAATAATTCATGCTCGGTCTTGGATGCCTCAGAACCTCTCTCTCCTTCATTTCATGTGAATGAAGATGAAAGGATCTCTGAAAGGTGTTCTCAAGAACATTTTCTGTCTACCATTGCTATTTTTTTTTTCATAAGGAAGAGACAACATTCTCTTCTACTCTTAAGGAATTCAGAAACCTGGACCCACCCTCTAGTTATTATCAATAAGAAATTGCTAGCTAGGTTTTATATGATAGATATAACTTAACATTTAATATTAAGTATAATGACTTCCAAGAATTATGTAAAAGTTTTACAACATGCTTAAGCGATGAAGTTCCAAGTACATATCCGAATGTGTGTCATAAAAGAATATCTGAAATAACACATTTAAAATACAGGCTTAACGTCTAATTAGAATCTGAAACCTCTAAGATACATGTGAGCCAGCAGAATGCTTACAAAAAGTTGTATCAGCAAACAGAAATGCAAAGTTAGGGAAACGATTAAAAAAGATGAAACTGGGGCTGGGTGCAGTGGCTCACGCCCGGAATCCCAACACTTTGGGAGGTTGAGGTGGGCGGATCACCTGAGGTCAGGAGTTTGAGACGAGACTGGCCAACATGGCGAAACCCCTCTCTACTGAAAATTAGCTGGGTGGGGGGTGGCACATGCCTGTAATCTCAGCGACTTGGGAGGCTGAGGTAGGAAAATCGCTTGAACCTGGGAGACAGAGATTGCAGTGAGCTGACATTGTGCCTCTGCACTCCAGCTTGGGCGACAGAGCGAGACTCCATACCAAAAGAACAAAACAAACAGATGAATCTGGAACATAGAATCTCAGAGCCTGAGAGAACTTACTGTACTTATCTCTCTATCCATCCATCCATTTTAAAAATCGATTTCCTTCACTTTTACCCCATGACCCACTTCTTTTTTTTTTTTTGAGACGGAGTCTGGCTCTGTCGCCTAGGCTGGAGTGCAGTGGCCGGATCTCAGCTCGCTGCAAGCTCTGCCTCCCGGGTTCACGCCATTCTCCTGCCTCAGCCTCCCGAGTAGCTGGGACTACGGGCGCCCGCCACCTCGCCCGGCTGGTTTTTTGTATTTTTTAGTAGAGACGGGGTTTCACGGTGTTAGCCAGGATGGTCTCAATCTCCTGACCTCGTGATCCGCCCGTCTTGGCCTCCCAAAGTGCTGGGATTACAGGCTTGAGCCACCGCGCCCAGCCCCCCATGACCCACTTCTAATGTACATCTTCCACATTTTACCTGTTTCTTTCTCCAGTAATGGCTACCCGGGTTTCCTCCAACACCATCACCACTACAAATAATGCTGCAGTGAAACCATTAATATCTGCTCTTTATTGTTTATTTTTATTTATTTTATTTAGGTTTTGAGACAGGGTCTTGCTTTGTTGCTCAGACTGGAGTGCAGTGGTGTGCTCATAGCTCACTGCACCCTCGGGCTGCTGGGCTCAAGTAATTTTTCCGCCTTGATCTCCCAAAGTGTTGGAGGGTTACAGGTGTGATCCACCGCCCCCGGATGTTTTTTTTAAATTGGTCCTTGGGTTTCTTCTCTAGCTGTTTTCTCAACTTCTTGAGTTGGAATGCTTGGCTCATTTATATTTACCCTTTTGTTTGCTGGTAAATTTATTTAAGTTATACTCCTACCTTTAAGTATTGCTCTGTATTCCACAGATTTTGACAAGTTGTTATATTTATTGTCATAATAAAATAAACATTAAAACACATTTTAAGGCCAGGTGCAGTGGCTCACACCTGTAATCCCAGCACTTTGGGAAGCTGAGGTGGGAGGATATCTTGAGCTCAGGAGTTTGCACTAGCCTGGGCACCTTAGCAAGACTTTGCCTCTATTTAAAAAAAAAAAAAAAAAAAAAAAAAAGTATGACACCCGTGGAGAAAAATGTATACATCATAAACTTGACAGATTATCACAAAGTGACCACTCATGTAACTACTATCCAAGTCAAAAAAATAGAACATACATAGCATTCTAGAAGCTTCCTCATGTCCCCAGTCGGTACTTCTCTTCTCCTCAAAGGGTAGCCTCTGTCTGGACTTCTCACACTCTTGTTTTTTTTACCTTTTTTTTTTTTGAGATGGAGTGTTGCTGTGTTGCCGAGACTGGAGTGCAGTGGAGCAATCTCGGCTCACTGCAACCTCTGCCTCCTGGGTTCAAGCGATTCTGCTGGGATTTGCAGGCATGTGCCACCACACCTGGCTAATTTTTGTATTTTTGGTAGAGACGGGGTTTTGCCATGTTGGCCAGACTGGTCTCGAACTCCTGACCTCGAGTGATCTGCCTGCCTTGGCTTCGCAAAGTGCTGGAATTGCATGCGTGAGCCACCACGCCTGGCACTTGTTGTGCTTATTTTTGAGTGAGTATGTTTCAGGATGCTCTATTTTGTACTGGCTTCTTTTGCTCACATTACATTTGTGAGATTAATCCATGCAGTAGGTATTTGTCTTCATTGCTCTACACCAGTGTTTTGAATCAGGGTGATTTTGCTCCCTCCGAGGGCAAAATCTGATATTATATAGAGACATTTTTGGTTGTCACTACCCAAGGGTGGTTACTACCAGCATCTCTTGTGTATAGGATGCTGCCAAACATTCTATAATGCACAGGACGTGCCTGCCTTCAACTCCCAGCAAAGACTTATCCAGACCAAAATGTGAGTAGTGCCTGCTGTATAGTACTGTTGTATTCCATTTTATTAATATACCAAAGCATATTGTTCATTTTTCTTTTGAGGAAAATTTGGATGATTTATGTTTCTGTTGTTATTAAAACACAGGAATATGTGAGAACATATCTTTTTGGGTGCACATTTGTATACATTTCTGTTAGTTGTATACCTGTGAGAACAATTCCTGGTCATAGGACATACATGTGTGTTCAGCTTTAGTAGATGATTCCAAACCATTTTCAAACTGGTACAAAGTGATTGTTCCGGTTTACACTATTGTTACCAGTGTGTAAAGTTAGAGTTCCAGTTGCTCTGTATCCTCACCAATACTTAGATTTGTCAGTTCTTTAATTTTAGCCATCCTGAAAGGTGCAAAATGTCATCTTCTGCCCTCAGTCAGCACCCCTTCCCTCTTCCTAAAGGTATATGGATATATATGTGTGTGTGTGTATGTGTGTGTGTGTGTATATATATATATATATAAATAAAGCTATTTTCTTTCTTTTTTCTTTCTTTTTTTTTTTTTTTCTTTTTTTAGACAGGGTCTTGCTCGCTCTGTAACCCAGACTGGAGTGCAGTGGTACCATCTTGGCTTACTGCAACTTCCTCCCCCCCAGGTTCAAGCATTTCTTGTGCCTCAGCCTCCCGAGTAGCTGGGATAACAGACACCCGCCATCAGGCCTGTCTAATTTTTGTATTTTTAGTAGAGATGGGGTTTCATCTTGTTGGCCAGACTGGTCTTGAACTCCTGACCTCAAGTGATCCCCCAACCTCAGCCTCCCAAAGTGCTGGGATTACAGGCGTGAGCCACTGCACCCATCTAGATAAAGCTATTTTCCTGTTAACTAGTGAGATTGAGCACTTTTCATGTGGTAATTAACCATTTTCTTTTTTTTAAATGAACAATTTAGGTTTACAAAAAAGTTAAGAAGATGGGACAGAGTTCCCACATACCCCTTCCCCCAGTTTCCCCTATCGTCAACATCTAGTGTTAATATGGTTCATTTGTTACAATTAATGAACCAGTGATACAGTTTACTAACTAGAGTTCATAGGTTATTTCCATTTCCTCAGTTTTTACCTAGTGTTCATTTTATTTTCCAGAACCGCACCTAGGATACCAGATGACATTTGGTTGCCATTGTCTCTCCTTAGGTGCCTCTTGGCTCTGACATTTGCTGAGACTTTTCTGGTTTTTGATGATCTTGACAGTTTTGAGGAGTGCTGGTCAGGTATTTTGTAGGATGCTCCCCTGTTGGAATTGGTCTGTTTTTCTCTTGATTAGGCTGAGTTACAAGTTTTTGGAGGAGCTCTATTTTTTAAGTACATGTTGCCATTGGTTACCTGATATGTTACTTAGAATTTTTGCATCTGTGTCTTTAAGTAAAATGGGTCTATATATATTTTTTTCTACTATTTCATTTCATGGCTTAAGGAACAAGGTTATAATAGTCTCTGAAAAATCAGTTGGGAAAATTTCTATTTTTCTCTTTTCTGCTACAACTCCCAAGTTGTATTTTCAGTTCCATAAAGTTTAGTAAAATTCACCTGTAGAAAACATTCTTTGGACTTGGACATGATAAAATATCCCTTGCGATTATAATTTAAAAGCCATCTTGTAAAACAATGGGAAGGAGAAGAGCAGAAGCTCAAAGCTGGAGCTGCTGAGGACCTACCAAAAGGCAGGCAAAGGAGCAGGCTCTGTGATTGAGACTAGTTGGGGAGGCCGGCGGGAAGCCAGGAGCCAGTTCATGTCATGGTGCCAAAGGAGAAAGAGTAGGGCCACGGGCAGCATTGCCGAATAGTGCAGAGGGGCCACATGAAAGAAAGGACCAGATTCTGTCAATCTGTTGGCTTTGGCAGCAGGAGATCATATGTGACATGAGCAAAAGCAGCTGTCAGAAAATACCTGCTCACACAGTTGTGTCCCAGGTCTCCAGGAGAAGGTTCGTAACTTGCTTATGTCTTCCTTCTTTTCACAGAATCCAAAAGAAGTGTTGACCAGGTATGTGCTCCTGTTCTCTTATGGGGACCTGGGTGGCATGGTAAAGATACAGGCTGAGCAGAAGGGAAACAAGGCCTAGGCTCCATAGGTCAGTCTGGGCACACCCTAAGAGGGGGTCTGAGGAAAAATTCTCCCGATTGCTTCTGCGAGGGGGAATGGGAACAGAAGCCATCTGAACTTTGGGCTAAGAACGTTTGACTGGGAGTGGGGGTCTTGGCTACCCTAGTTGTCCCCTAAGAGCGGTCTTCTCTACCTTTTTAGGAGTGAGATCCAGGATATGAATTATTCCCTTGAAGCTGTAAAGGTGAAGACAGTGTGCCAGATACCATTGATGAAGGAAATGCTAAAGCAGTTCCAAGGTGAGCAGAATTTCTAGGAGGACTTGGGGCTCCTTAGAAATCTTTCAAGTAAGAGAATAAAGAGAGAAGTCTGAAGAGGAAAGAGGAAACAGCATGCAGCTAATAGAGTGTCAGGAAAGGTGGTTAATAAGTGGGTATACACTTCATTCAAGAAACATTTATTTAACACACCGTTATGAGGTGCTAGTGATACAAAAAGAAAGAGACCTGTTCAGTTCTTCATGAGTTCATAAGCACATTGGAGAGACAGACACATGGCACTCACTGTGATATAGTAGGAGCCAGTGTTTGCTGGCAGGAGGAATAAAATGTTACAGAAGTCCAGAGGAAGGGCTCTGTTGGGGGTGAGATGGGAAAGTTTTCACAGCAGAGGTGACAGTTTTGAGATTTGAGGGATTTGGGATTTGAGATTTGAGTAGGAGTTTGGCAGGTGGAAAATGGGGATGACCGTTTCACGCAGAGGCAGCAGCATGAGCTAAGGTGTGGAGAAAACGGAGGGGTGGGTATCCAGTGAGGCTAAAGAACAAGGTGTATTCTGAGGAAAGATAGAGGTTGAGGTTGAGAAGAAGAGTGTAAGACAGACTGAAAATAAACCCATTGGATCTCCAGGGACGCACCAAGGCATGTACATGCTCTAGAGGCTGTGCTGGCGATTCTCATGTGCACATGTTAGATTAAGAACCATGTTGTAGGCCAGGCATGGTGGTACATGCCTGTAATCCCAGCATTTTGGGAGGTCAAGGCAGGTGGATCATTTGAGGTCAGGAGTTGGAGACCAGCCTGGCCAACATGGTAAAACCCTGTCTCTACTAAAATACAAAAATTAGCTGGGCATGGTGGTGTGTACCTGTAATCCCAGCTACTCGGGAGGCTGAGCCAGGAGAATCGCTTGAACCCGGGAGGTGGAGGTTGCAGTGAGCCACTGCGCCCGGCCTGTTCTGCCTTCTTTCAGGTGCAGGCAAGTCTTCTAGAGCTACCCGCTGTGGGTGTGGTTGGTCTTCTTTTATCTTGGTGGTGACCATCAGACGTGCTGAGAGGATGGGAACCTCTATGGACTCATCCCAGTCCTCATCCTCCTTGCCACTAGATCTCTCCACGGGGTCCCAGGACTCAGGGTCCCAGGACAATTTAGTCATGATAGTTCTAAGTCCATGTGGCAGTCAGTGACCCTTCAAACAGGCTACTCAACAAACCAGTGTCTCCATTTTGTCATCCTGTTCCCACAGGTGGGACAATAAGTTCTCCAGCACTTCAGCCTGAGCTAGTATCTCTCTAGTTGCAGCTCATCTTGTAACTGGTGAACCCTTGCCTGTGCCACAAGGTCAGCCTTGGGGTCTGCTCTAAGCAGTCAGGAGTGGCCAGCCAACTGCAGCTGCCACAGCTTGGGCATTTGACTTTCCCTTAGTTGGATCTACCCCCTGCAGCAGTTCTTCCAGATCTTTTGGCATTTCGGGGATATCCCCATACTCACCTGGTGGGCCCCACCCATCAAGGATAGTGGCTATCGGGCCCCCCATAACATAGACAGCCAGCCCAGGATTTCCCTCGTGGATTTCCCCTCCCCTGATCCCATGGATTTCCCCTCCCCTGATCCCATTGTCTTGGCACTCAAGTGGAATTTTCTCCGACCTCCTGCTGGGCTAATTGTTGTGCTAGACCTCTGTTGATTTCAGTAGGGATGGCACTGTGTCTGAGAGGTGGAAGAAACCTGGAGCCAGTGAATGAGACACAGGGTTTATTGAGGATTTATATGCTGGGTGGTCTAGGAGCAGTGGGCTGGACATGAAAATTAATTACTACTGTTTGTAAAAAGCATGCAGATTATATAGCATTTTCACTTAGCAGCCTCCTACTAACAATCTCCATTTAACCTGGAACAAAGGCCTTGATCCTCTGTACAGCCTGCATTCCAAGAATGGGCCAGAGGTTCAGATGTTCAGATGTCCTTCCTAGATAAGGAGCAGATCTCTGGGTTGGCCACTCCCACTTTCCTTAGCTTGGAAGTCTGAACACACATTCTACTTAGACCATAGGGTCATTCTCAGGGTATGCTTGAGTTATTGCTGTCAGGCACATCTGCCATATGATACTATAAACCTTAAACCACTAAAATAAGAGAATTGTAGCTAATCAATAAAGGAAATAAAGTGGAATTATAAAAAACGATTAATAAAAAATAAGGCAGAAAAAAGAAAAGAGCGTATAGGGCAAATAGAAAACAGGAAAATAATAGAAGTCTTATACTAATAATCACATTAACTATAAATGGTCTGAATGCTCTAATCAAAAGGCAGAAGTTGGTTGGATTGGCTAAAAAAAAAAAGCAAGACCCAACTGTATACTGGAAAAGAAACACATTAAATATGAAGAACCATATATGTTTAAAGCAAAAGAATGGAAAAAGATATGTTGATAGATCTGGAGTGGGTATATTAGTGTAAAAGATTTCTGAGCAAAGGATATTACCAGAGATAAAGAAGGTTATATCCTAATGATAAAGGGGTCAGTTTGTCAAGAGGATATAAGTTCTAAACATTTATGAACTTCACAGTGCTTCAACTATATTAAGCAAAAACTAATAGAGTTGCAAGGAGAAATAGACACATTCACAATTACTTTTGGAGTTTTCAATAACTTCTTTTAGTAATTTTTAGAGTAGGCAGTAAATCAGCAGGGATATAGTAGACTTGAATAACATGATGAATCAACTTGATCCCATTATTTATAGAACAGTCTACCCAACAGATATGTACTACATATTTTTTTCAGTGTACGTGAAACATTTTCCAAGATAGACTAAGCTGGCTGTAAAGCAAGTGTCAAATTCAAAGGATTCAATTCATACAGAGTATGTTCTCTGATCACAATGGAACTGATAGAAATCACTATCAAAATATCCTTGGAACCCCCCCCCCGAATTGTCAAGAATCTAAATAATAGACTTTTTAGTAACCCTTGAATTAAAGAAGAAATCAAAAGGCAAATTAGGAAGTAGTTTGAATGGAATGAAAAGGAAAAGACCACATACCAGAATTTGTGGGATGCAGCTAAAGCAGTACTTAAAAAAAAGTGTATAGTGCTATATTGGAAAGAAGAAACTTCTCAAATCAGTGACCTCAGCTTCCACCTTAAGACACTAGAGAAGGAGGAACGAGTAAAGCCCAAAGTAAACAGAAGAATGGAAATAATAAAAAATCAGAACAGAAGTCATTGCAGTAAAATACAGAAAGCCAACAGAAACCAATGAAACCAAAAGCTGGTCCTTTGAGAATTTCAGTAAAATTGATATACCTTTAATCAAAATGATCAGAAAAAAAGAAAACACACTCATGTCAGAAACGAGAAATGTGACATCATTACAGATTCTACAGATATTAAAAAGATAATAGAATATTAGGAGCAACTTTTGCCAATAAACTTGACAACAGATGAAATGGACGAAGTCCTTAAAAGACACAAATTATAAAAGCTGACTCATGAAGATAGAGATAACTGGAATAATCTTGTTTCTATGAAATAAATTGCTATTAGAAACCTTCCAAATGGCGTTCGTTTTTTCTTTTCTTTCTCTCTCTCGCCTTCTTTCTTTCTTTTTTCTTTATTTTTGACAGTCTTGCTCTGTCACCCAGGCTGGGGTGCAGTGGTACAATCTCAGCTTACTGCAACCTCCACCTCCCAGGTTCAAGTGATTCTCCTGCCTCAGCCTCCTGAGTAGCTGGGACTACAGGTGCATGCCATCATGCCTGGCTAATTTTTTTTTTTCTTTTTTTAGTAGAGATGGGGCTTCACCATGTTGGTCAGGCTGGTCTTGAACTCCTGACCTCATAATCCACTGCCTCAGCCTCCCAAAGTGTTGGGATTATAGGCGTGAGCCACCGTGCCTGGTCCCCAGATGGCTTTCTTGGTAAAACATTTCACCAAATATTTAAGAAATGAATGCCAATTCTTCAAGAACTCTTACTGAAAATTGATGAAGAGGGAATACTTCCCAAGTCTTTCTGTGAGGCCTGTATTACCGTGATACCAAAATCTGACAAAGATGTTACAAGAGAAAATAATTATAGATCAATGTCTCTCATGAACATAGATACCTAAATTCTAAGAAAATTTTAGCAAATTGAATCCAACAATATATTAAAAGGATAATATGTATTAATTACAATGAATTTATATATCCTTTGGTATACAAAAAGGATAATGTATAATAATCACAATATATGAGATTTATCCCAGGAAAGCATGGTTGGTTTAATATTTGAAAATCGATGTAATTTATATCATTAAAGTTAAAAAAAAAAAAAAGGAAAACCATGTGATTGTCTCAGTTGAAGCAGGAAAAGCATTTGTCAAACTCTAGCATACATTCCTGATTTTTAAAAAAAGTCAAGAGACATGGAGAGTCGGAGGGAAGGGAATTTGGAGGCAGGGAGGCCGGGGAGGACGTTGTTAACACATTGAGTGATGCTGGAGATTGGAGTAAAAGCAGTGGCAATGGGAGTGGAGGGGAGGAAAAGAACCTGAGTGACAAATTTCAGAGGTAGAATTGATAGGACTTGGTGACTGACTAGCTATTGAGGGTTAGAGGAAAAAGTCGCAAATAAAGATTTCACAGTATGATGTTCAGGTGGAGGTGACTCTGACACCTTAGAGAATGTAGAAGGCAAGATGTCTGCACGTGAAGTGGATTAGTCCCGAGAGTGTAGAAGGGAGAGTAAGAAAGATAATTAGCTCAGTTTTGAATGATTGGGGAGATTTGTAGAGATGTCCCATAAACAACTAGAACCCCTGAAGAGACCTCGTTTTTCTGTCCTATGTGACACCTGTGTGTATCTGGCCAAAGAACCAGCTAGTCAGCAGCTTTGATTCTAGTTTGGTTCAACATGTGAGAATTTGTTAATATCTCTCCAAATTTTAGGCTGATTGTGAAAACTTGGATCATGAAATAATTAGATCCCCAGTTTCTAGAGGTTAGTCTTTTTTTTTTTTTTTTAAGATAGAATCTTGCTCTGTCACCCAGGCTGGAGTGCAGTGGCATGATTTCAGCTCACTGCAACCTCCGCCTCCTGGGTTCAAGTGAGTCTTCTGCCTCAACCTCCCGAGTAGCTGGGATTACAGGTGCCCACCGTCACACTGGGCCAGTTTTTTGTTGTTGTTATTTTTTTATTTTTTATTTTTGGTATTTTCAATAGAGACAGGGTTTCGCCATGTTGGCCAGGCTGATCTCAAACTTGTGACCTCAAGGAATCTCCCCGCCTCAGCCTCCCAAAGTGCTGGGATTACAGGCATGAGTCACTGTGCCCGGCCTAGGGCTTAGTCGTTTAGAGCAGAAGGGAAATGAGGACTTCAGGTTGCTAAAGGCCGTGCTGTGGCCTGCTAGGCCTGGCTGAGGATCAGCTGGGCAGCAGTGAGGAGTCATGAGTGCTTGTTAGGAGGAGCAAGATGAAACTGATGCATGGAAGAGATGGGCATTTCTGGGGAAGGGTTGATGATAAGCTGCTGCGCTACTTATCTCAGCTCTCATTTTCCCCACAGTGGCTGTAAACCTAGCTGAAGACACAGCTCATCCCAAACTCGTCTTCTCCCAGGAAGGGAGATACGTGAAAAATGCAGCATCAGCCAGTTCTTGGCCAGTGTTTTCTACAGCATGGAACTACTTCGCTGGATGGAGAAATCCTCAGAAGACTGCTTATGTAGAGAGATTTCAGCACTTACCCTGTGTTCTGGGAAAAAACGTTTTCACCTCAGGGAAACATTACTGGGAAGTTGAGAGAAGAGATAGTCTGGAGGTTGCCGTTGGGGTGTGTCGGGAGGATGTCATGGGAATTACTGATCGTTCAACAATGTCCCCAGATGTGGGCATCTGGGCGATTTATTGGAGTGCTGCTGGCTATTGGCCCTTGACAGGCTTCCCTGGAACTCCCACACAGCAAGAGCCAGCTCTCCACCGAGTGGGGGTTTACCTGGATCGTGGGACTGGGAATGTCTCCTTCTACAGCGCTGTGGACGGAGTGCACCTGCACACCTTTTCTTGTTCTTCTGTCTCACGCCTCCGGCCATTTTTTTGGTTGAGTCCATTAGCATCTTTAGTCATTCCACCAGTGACTGACAGGAAATGAGGCTTTTCTTCCCCTGACCAAAACTTCCCTGTAGTCCAGCTCAGGGACGCACATCCCCGGGCCCTCTTCTGCCCTTCATGTCTCTATCCTGGATCGTCTATCTTCTGGGTCTCCCTAATGGAACCATTTGGTATCTGCCCTTTGTGTGCTTCACAAGAGGCAGTCCCATGAGAGGTGGTTCTGGCCAATGGAGATGGGACAGGAAATTTTCCAAGGTGCTTTTGGGAAATCTTTTTATAGGTTTTAAAGAGATGTGCAGGGAAGACATGGATGTTAGCAGCCATATTGGAACTCAGAACACAGGAATGGTGGAAAGGTAGAAGAAACATAGTTCTTGTTGCCATTGTGAAATTGTTGAAATTTCCTTAATCCTGAGCTTCTTGTTATATGAGATAATTACGCCCTTATTGTGTAAGACAATTTTGGTTGTATTTGGTTACTTGCAGCCTGAAGTACCCTAACTGGCACTAAAGGGACATAGTGTGAACATCCCACAGTATAGGCTTATGTCATGTTTGTGAAATTTGACAAAGGCATAGAATCTTTTTCTATCCAGTCAGGCATTGCCTGTTCTTTCCAGTAACTACTGATTCCCTCACTTTTCTGTCTTAGAAAATTGTGGGGGCCAGGCGCGGTGGCTCAAGCCTGTAATCCCAGCACTTTGGGAGGCCGAGATGGGCGGATCACGAGGTCAGGAGATCGAGACCATCCGGGCTAACACGGTGAAACCCCGTCTCTACTAAAAATACAAAAACTAGCCGGGCGAGGTGGCGGGCGCCTGTAGTCCCAGCTACTCGGGAGGCTGAGGCAGGAGAATGGCGTAAACTCGGGAGGCGGAGCTTGCAGTGAGCTGAGATCCGGCCACTGCACTCCAGTCCGGGCGATAGAGCGAGACTCCGCCTCAAAAAAAAAAAAAAAAAAAAAAAGTTAATTGTGGGAATCCCCCCTCACTCTGCCCATGTTGCATTCTCTCTCTTCCCAACCATGTCTCTGCCCTCAGCTATTAACTGTACTGTGTATTTATCAAGTTCCTATATTGTATGTACATGGTTATTCATGTCATCATGAGAATGTTGGAACGCTTGTTAAGTACTTACCGTTTGCTAGCCTCTTCATATGCTGTTGCATATGATTCTCATCACAACTCAGTGAGATGGAAAGTAAAATCCTATTTGTACAAATGAGAAAATCGAACTCTTCAGAGTAACTAGCTCAGTATTGGCTAACTGGTAAATGGCAGTGTTGGGATTAAAATCTAGATTTGTCTGAGATGAAAGCCCATGCTCTTATCTACTCTCCATTTATTCGGAAGCATTTATTGGATGTTGATCTTTGTTTCAGGTTTTGATTTTGTTACATGTTTTTTATACTGTGTGTATTTTCCTCACTCTACCCTTCTGCTCTAGATTGTCTGAACCTAGGAGATTGTAGCAGTTACTGGATAGTTATTTTTAAGATAATGATTGCTTTTCTCTGTTTATATAAGCCATGTGTACTCATTGTAGAAAATTTGTAAGATACAAAAAGTATAAAAATTAAAGTTATGCACTACTAACATTTTATTTTCTCCCAGATTTTCAATAAAGACATTCAGGCAGAGATTTAACAAGGATTTTATTTTAACTTATATTTTAGTTTAAGGGGAACATGTGCAGGTTTGTTCTGTAGATCAATTGCATGTCACAGGGGTTTGGTGTACATATTATTTCCTTACCCAGCTAATAAGCATAGTACCCAATAGGTACTTTTTTGATATCCCACCCTTCTCCACCCTCTACCCTCAAGCAGTCCCTGGTGTCTGTTGTTCCCTTTTTTGTGTCCATGGGTACTCAATGTTTAGCTCCCCTTATAAGTGACAACATGTGATGTTTGGTTTTCTGTTCATGTGTTGGTTTGCTTAGGATAATGGCCTCCAACTCCATCCGTGTTGCTGCAAAGACATGATCTCATTCTTTTTTTATGGCTGCATAGTATTCCGTGGTATAGATGTACTACATTTTCTTTATCCAGTCTATTGTTGATGGGCATTTAGGTTGATTCCATGTCTTTGCTATTGTGAATAGTCATTCAGTGAATATATACATGCATATGTCTCTGTGGTTGAATGATGTCTTCGGGTATTGGGCATATACAGAATAATGGGATTGCTGGGTTGAATGGCAGTAGTGAGGATTCTTACACAACTTCCAGCATCTTCCCTAACTCTTCCTCCCCTCTTCCTCTTCTTACACATCAGCCATCTTGGCTTGTCTTCCTGTTCAGCCTGAGCAGCCCCCTCATTCAACAGTTTCTACTGAGTTCTCAACTTCCCAGGATATTTGCTGTTACAGGTTGAATTATGTTCCCCCAAAAGATATGTTGAAGAGCTACCTGTGAATATGACCTTATTTGGAAATAGGATATTTGCAGATGTAAACAAGATAAGGTCATTTGGGTGGACTGTAATCCAATATGACTGGTGTCCTTATAAAAAGAAGGAAATGTATGCATATGTTCACACACTCATGCCCACACACACACAGAAAAATGCCAGATGGAAACAACGTGAAAGAGGCTCTGGAAGATGGAGGCAGAGATTGGACTGGAGTTACACTGTCACAAGCCAAGGAACCTGGGGCTACCAGAAGCTGGGGGAGGCCAGGAAGAACCTTCCCCTAGAAGCTTTGAAGGGAGCGTGGCCCCATCAACACCTTGATTTCTGATTTCTAGCTGCCAAAACTGAGGTTAGCCAATAAATTTACATTGTTTTAAGCCACCAAGTTTGTTATGGCCACCTTAGAAAATGGTAACTACGCTTGCCCATAGGACGTCCTTCAGTGCTTGCCTTACTAATAGCTAATCCTTTGGGAACTCATCAGTACCTTCCCTGCCTCTCTTCCTTCTGGCTATTGAAAGGTTGATTGATTCTACTACAAATCCTTGCTCTCTGCCTTCAGGTGGGCCCTTTGAGCTGCATGGTAAACTTTTTTATCACTTGACTTGTTTTTACGTCTGTTGGGAATGATTCCAAACTTTTAAGCCTTCATGAGTCCCCCTTCATACGATTGCAAATAACTTGCATCTTCAACAGAGAAAAAAAAATTCTTTTCCTCTGCCCTTCTTATTCTTCACAGTTCTTTGTCTCTGTGCTTGAGTCTTGATATTGACCCCCCTAGTCTCATCAGGTATGGGATGGGACCTAGGTGTTCATTTTTTTTTTTTTTTTTTTGTGACGGGGTCTGGCTCTGTCTCCCAGGCTGGAGTGCAGTGGCCGGATCTCAGCTCACTGCAAGCTCCGCCTCCCGGGTTTATGCCATTCTCCTGCCTCAGCCTCCGGAGTAGCTGGGACTACAGGCGCCCGCCACCTCGCCCGGCTAGTTTTTTGTATTTTTAGTAGAGACGGGGTTTCACCGTGTTAGCCCGGATGGTCTCGATCTCCTGACCTCGTGGTCCACCCGTCTCGGCCTCCCAAAGTGCTGGGATTACAGGCTTGAGCCATCGCGCCCGGCCGGTGTTCATTTTTATTTAAAAAGCCGACCAAAAGAAAAACAAAACAAAACCCCACCCATAAACTTCTTTCCATGCTTCTTGATATACAAACAGGATTGAAAATAAACTGCCAGTTGTAAACTAAAAATCCTAAGCCTCCCGTCTAACTGAATGAACCCCCTCCTGGCTAAGGGGACTCCAGAGAAACCTGCAAAACAAATTTCTGGCCATGATTGACTGAGAAGTTAGACATTCATCAGGTGCATTTCCTCCCTTTTGGAGTTTAGACACAACAACTGCCCAGCATTAAGAGTAAAATAGAGACAACAGGATTAACAAAATGGGCTCTGTGACGATAAGATACCAAATTATAAGTAAGACCTAAGGCCATGACAGACCTTAAGTCACACACCCTTACAGGTCAGTCTGATGCAGTGATTAGCTAACAGACCTCCTGTCCTTCAGGGATGTCCTAGAAAGGTGCTGTAGTGCTGCAGTTGTCCACTTTGCGGTGGTGCCTGCATATCATGAAGATCTGTCTGCAAGCTGAGGAGCGAGGAAGTCAGTCCAAGTCCTGAAGCTGAAGAACTTGTAGTCTGATGTTTGAGGGCAGGAAGCATTCAGCACAGGAGAAGGATGTAGACCGGGAAGCTAAGCCAATTTAGCCTTTTCACATTTTTCTGCCTGCTTTATGTCTTGGCTGCACTGGAAGCTGATTAGATGGTGCCCACCTACATTAAGGGTGGGTCTGCCTTTCCCAGCCCACTGGCTCAAATGTTAATCTCCTTTCGCAACACTCTCACAGACACACCCAAGATCAATACTTTGCATCCTTCAATCAAGTTGCCACTCAGTATTAACCATCACAATACCCATATATACAAAGACTTCTAGAATTATTTCTGTGTCTACCCATCTATATTTATATTCAGCGAAGCATGAATTAATACTGATGTCTCCAACTCTAATCCAGCTCCATGAGATTCATTCTAGCCTTCCCTCCTTCCTTATCTGTAATTTTCTTCTCTCATAGAAACCTGGCTCTCATCATCCACCATCTGTTTATTTATAACCCCTCATACACGCAAAGCAGATTCAGAATTGTTAACCTGTATCCCAGTGAGAAATTTATCAACTGGAGTATAGTGTTTGTGTACAGTTCCTTTTGTTTTTCACCTTATGTTTTCCCATCAAAACAACATTTTCCAGTTATTCAACTCCTTCCCCTACCACTCCATTCTTCAGTGAGATTGTGTAATAGATTTGTAATATAGTTAGATTCTTCCTCACAGTCTGCATTTCATCCTGGAATTCTTCCAACATCCTGTTTAATTTTTAAAATTTGTGTATAGCGAAGTTCACTCCTTGTTGATGTATGGTTCTATGGGTTTTGGCAAATGCATGAGTTATGTATTTATCACTCCAGTACCAAATAGAATACCAACTATCATTACCCTGTGTATCCCCTTTGTAGTCATCCACCTGCCCTCCCAACTCCCAGGTGGGAGTTGGGAGGGCAGGTGGATGACTCCCAATATATTCTGCATGTATTGATATAATCTTGTGGTTTTTGTTTTTGGTTCTGTTTATGTGATGAATTACACTTACTGATTTGCGTATATTGAACTAGCCTTGCATCCCAGGGGTAAAGCCTACTTGATAGTGGTGGATTACCTTTTTGATATGCTGCTGGATTAGGTTTGCTAGCATTTTGTTTGTTTGTTTGTTTTTTGAGACAGAGTTTCGCTCTTGTTGCCCAGGCTGGAGTGCAATGGCGTGATCTCGCCTCACTGCAACCTCTGCCTCTCGGGTTCGAGTGATTCTCCTGTCTCAGGCTCCCGAGTAGCTGGGATTACAGGCGCCTACCATCACACCCGGCTAATTTTTGTATTTTTAGTAGAGACGGGTGTCATCATATTGGTCAGGCTAGTCTAAAACTCCTGACCTCATGTGATCCACCTGCCTCGGCCTCCCAAAGTATTGGGATTACAGGTGTGAGCCACCACGCCCAGCCAAGAATTTTGTTGAGAATTTTTCCATCTATTTTTTTTTTTTAAGGATATTGACCTGAAGTTTTCTTTTTTTGTTGTGTCTCTGCCATGTTTTTGTATCAGGATGATCCTGACCTCATAGAATGAGGTAGGGAGGAGTCCCTCCCCTTCAGTTTTTTGGATAGTTTCAGCAGGAATGACACTAGCTCTTCTTTATACATCTGGTAGAATTCAGCTGTGAATCCTTCTGATCCTGGGCTTTATCTGGTTGATAGGCTTTTTATTACTAATTCAATTTTGGAACTTGTTATTGGTATGTTCAGATTTTAAATTTCTTCCTGGTTCAGTCGTGGGAGATTGTATGTTTCCAGGAATTTAGCTACTTTTAGTAGGTTTTCTAGCTTGTGTGCATGGAGGTGTTTGTTATACTCTGAGGTGTTTTTTTTTTTTTAATAATTCTATTGGGTCAGTAGTAATGTCCCCTTGTCATTTCTGATTGTGTTTATTTGGATCTTCTCTCTTTTTCTTTATTAGTCTATCTAGTGCTCTATCAATCTTACTTATTCTTTCAAATATCAACTTCTGGTTTCATTGATATTTTGTATATTTTGCACCTGAATTTCATTTAGTTCAGCTCTGATTTTGGTTATTTCTTGTCTCTTGCTGGCTTTGGGTTTGGTTTGCTCTTGTTTTTCTAGTTCCTCAAGGTATGATATTAGGTTGTTAATTTGAGATTCTAGCTTTCTGATGTGGGCCTTTAGTGCTATGAACTTTCCACTTAATACAGCTTTGGCCATGTCCCAGAGATTTTGGTATATTTATATCTTTGCTCTCACTAGTTTCAAAGAATTTCTTGATTTCTGCCTTAATTTCATTGTTTACCTAGAAGTCATTCAGTAGCAGGTTGTTTAATTTCCATGTAATTGCTTAGTTTTGAGTGCTATTCTTATTATTGTTTTCTATTTTTATTGTTTTGTGGTCTGAGAGTGTTATTGGTATGGTTTTGATTTTTTTGAATTTGTGGAGAATTGTTTTATGGCTGATTGGTTGATTTTAGAGTATGTGCCACTGCAGATGATAAGAATGTGTATTATTTTGTTTTTGGAGTGGAAAAAACACAAATAAATGAAAAGACATTCCATGTTAGTGAATTGGAAGAATAATATTGTTAAAATGTTCATATTACCCAAAGCAACCTACAGATTAAATGCACTCTCTACCAAAATCCTGATAGTATTTATTATAGAAATAGAAAAAAATCCTAGAATGCATATGGAACCGCAAAAGGCCTCAAATAGCCAAAGCAATTTTGAGCAAGAAAAACACAGCTGGGGCCATTACAAGTCCTGATTTAATACTATATTTCATAGCTACAATAATCAAAACAGCATGATACCAATATAGGAGTTAAAAAGGAATTATTTAGGCAGTTAGTAAGGTAAAAGAATTCTCAGTGGAATTTCCTTTTCATAAAAAGCAGCCCCCACATCATTTCTTTTCTAACAAAAAGCAACCTGAAAAATCAAGCTGCAAGCATAGATACACAAGCTGGAAGCTTGCATAGGTGAATACTGGCAGCTGTGCCAATACAAAAGAGATACTTGGAAGCCAGGTACATCCAACATGGAGGTTTTCTCCTCCCTTCTCTTTGTTGCCACATGTGCAAATGTCATGGTACTGGCCAGGTGGAGACCCCACCTGCATAATAAAAGATCAGGGTGGGATGGCCAACCTAATCACAGCTATGTAAATGGGACACCTGGTCCAAACAATCCCCTGGGCCCTGTGAAAATCAGACACTGCCTTTCTAAGCCCCTCTATAAAGTCAACTGCATCTCACCCCAAACCTGGAAACCCACTTTGGTTCCCTTCCTCTGCATGAGGAAGTTCTCTCTTCTTTCTTTCGCTATTAAACTTCTGCTGTTAAACCCACTCCTTGTATGTGTCCTCATATTTGATTTCCTTAGCACAAGACAACAAACCTTGGGTATTTCCCCAGACAAATGACGTCGCTTCAATATTGGCATAAAAACATACATATAGACCAAACAGAACAGAATAGGCAGTGCAGAAATAAACCCGTGCATATACAGTCAGCTTATCTTCAACAAGGGTGCCAAGAATGTACAATAAAGACAGGATAGTCTCTTTTCCATTGTGGCCAACATGGTGAAACCCCGTCTCTACTAAAAATACAAAAATTAGCTGGGCTTGGCGGCATGTGCCTGTAATCCCACCTACTCGGGAGGCTGAGGCAGGAGAATAGCTTGAACCTGGGAGGCGGAGGTTGCAGTGAGCTGAGATCATGCCATTGCATTCCAGCCTGGCGAAAGAGTGAGACTCCGTCTCAAAACAAAACAACAACAACAACAACAACAACAACAACAAACAAATGAAAAAAAGGGATAGTCTCTTTAATAACTGGTTTTGGGAAAACTGGATATCCACATGTAAACAAAGAAATTAAACCCTTATCTTACACCATACACAAAAATCAACATAAAATGAATTAAAGACCTAAATGTAGGACCTGAAACCATAAAACTCGAGGAAAACCGTAAGAGAAAAGCTTTCTGACATTAGCCTTTATAATGATTTCTTGAGTATGACAACAAAGGAAGGCAACAAAAGCAAAAACGGGCAAGTGGGATGACATCAAACTCAAAAGCTTCTGCACAGTAAAGAAGCAATAAAAAATAAATAAAAAGCCCAACTATTGAATGAGAGAAATTATTTGCAATCTGTATTAGGTTATTCCTCCATTGCTATAAGAAATACCCAAGGCTGGGTAATTTATAAAGAAAAGAGGTTTAATTGGCTCATGGTTCTGCAGGCTGTACCGGAAGCATGGTGCTTGTATCCGATGATCTTCTTGGGAGGCCTCAGGGAGCTTTTACTCATGGTAGAAGGCAAAGTGAGAGCAGGAGAAAGCAGGAGTGAGGGGGGGGGGGGGGAGAGTGCTACACAATTTTAAACAACCAGCGAATATCAGTGAAGCAAAGCATTTTAGGATTTGAGTTGAGATGGAGAAACAAAGAAGAGGTCAACATATCCCTATAATGGAAAGGAAGAGCAGGGTATGAGAATGATATGGGAGTGCATAAGAAGGGGAGTTAGGGATATGCCATTTTTTTCTATTCCCTCTGTATCTGAAATCTTTTTTTTTTTTTTTTTTGAAATGAAGTTTTACTCTGTCACCCAGGCTGGAGTGCCATGGTGTGATCTCAGCTCACTGCAACCTCCACCTCTTGGGTTCAAGTGATTCTCCTACCTCAGTCTCCTGAGTAGTTTGGACTGCAGATGTGTGCCACCATGCCTGGTTAATTTTTGTATTTTTAGGAGAGTCAGGGTTCTGCCATGTTGGCCAGGCTGGTCTCAAACTTCTGACCTCAAGTAATCCACCCACCTTGGTCTCCCAAAGTGCTGGGATTAAAGGTGTGAGTCACTGCACTCGACCTGAAATCTCTTGACATGTTATATTCATGTAGTCTATGAAATTGGAGTACAACCAACAGCTAGGATGGGAACTGCCTGTCTCTATTCCTTGACTTCTTTCCTATGATATGGCACATGGAAAACCCTCAAAAGGGTGCTGTGGGCAAAAGAGACTAGATATTATTACTCAGACTGTCTTCTCAAAAGGGTTGCTTGGAAAGGGGTTACAGAAATCTGGGTTCCCAAATGAAAAACAATCAATGGACTTTAAGAATTGTTTATCTCCACAGTTAATTGGCCCCTGAGGAGAATATTCTGTTATCTTCAGGCTCACTCCGCAAAATATCTCATTCTCCTCATCACTTGGAACAAACTCCAAGTAAAGCCCTTTGGGGATGCTTATCTCAGTGCGTATAGCACAGTCTAATTGACGTCTTGAGTAATGGTCTCCAGAAGTGATGCAAGATGTGTCTTCTGGGATGGAATCCCCAACGCCATTCTATTTAGTGTCTTCAATTTGCCTCAGCTGACATAGGTCCTCTGGGTTAGGGGGATGTTTTATTTCTCCCAGATGATGTCCGTTTTTTCTTATGATTGGCTCACATCAGACCAAGAATGTTCTTACTCTAACCCCCATGATTACTATTGAGAAGACATTTATGCAGTCAGAAAGCCAAATTTATATTTTATTAAGTAGGGGAGGAGGTGTAAAGCTTAGAAGAGAGTGCCTTGAGAGATCCAAAACAATGGAAAACCATAACAGATTTTATTTTGACTCTGGGCACATTCACGATTAAACTGGTGTTCAGTTTACCTTCTTAATAAACTGATATTAATGGAAATTCCTATTGCCCAAACTCTGATATTCGAAGGGAGGGTTGTCTCAAATATATGTATAGAACCAGAGGAAGCATATGTGTGATTCAAAGGCCTGACTAGTAGAGGCTAAAGAAGTTCAGTTACTTAATCTGTCCTGATGTATGTTGATGGAGCTCATGATATGAACACACATGTGTCCTATTGGTCCTGGTGGTGTTCTGTCATTAGGGTAATTAGTGCAAACAACAATGACTGCATTGGGGCAATTTCTTCTATGCTGTTCCACCAAAATGTAACTTAAATGGAAATTTCCAGGCTTAGGGAAGGAAGTCTGGTGAGCACCTCAGAAAAGGCTTGTTTTGTCACCAGTAGCCAACACGTGGGTCAGCGTGGACCTCTCTTGCCCTCTGCATTTCACTTCTATGCTTGTCTTCCTACGAGTCTCTGCAGAGGAAATTCCAGGTAAGATAATATTAAGGCTTGAGGTATCTAGGAAACTTTATTAGAAACTAGGGCATTGTCAGCTTATCCCTTAAGTTAGAGGATGACATTTGACCAACCTATGAGGAAAGCTTCCTCAGAAGGCAGAGAAAAAAAAATCACTTGAAGGCCACAAATCAGAATGAGAAATTATTAGCAAAGTTGCTGAAGGGAGGAAGAGAGACATGGGTCAGATGGTGAAAAACTTACACCATGGAGATTTGTACAGAAAGATGGACACTAATGTGGAAAGCAATGGAGAAGTATATGGATACTTAAATAAAAGGGAAGTGTGTGGAGATCTCTAATGGGTTGAAGTGATCAGGAGGAACATGGGAGAAGTTGAGCTTTTAGTCCACCAGAAGCTGAGTATGAAACAACAGTGTGAAGTGACAGCCAGAAAGATGATACTGTAGGTTGCATTAGAAGAGACAGAGTAATAAATGTGACTTTTTTTTTTTTTTTTTTCCCAGATGGAGTTTTGCTCTTGTTGCTCAGGCTGGAGTGCAATGGTGTAATCTTGGCTCACCGCAACCTCTGCCTCCCGGGTTCAAGTGATTCTCCTGCCTCAGCCTCCCAAGTAGCTGGGATTACAGTCATGCACCACCACGCCCAGCTGATTTTGTATTTTTAGTAGAGATGGGGTTTCTCCATGTTGGTCAGGCTGGTCTCGAACTCCTGACCTCAGGTGATCCACTTGCCTCAGCCTCCCAAAATGCCAGGATTATAAGCGTGAGCCACCGTGCCTGGCCAGATGTGACTCTTTCTGAGTTCTTCACTTTAAAAAGTAAATATATAATCTGCACTTCATGAAAGTCTAGAAAGACATTTAGGAGAAAAAACACAAAAAGAATAGGGTGGTGGATATTTGAGGGATCAATTAAGGTTACTTTTTTTTTAAATTATACTTTAAGTTCTAGGGTTCATGTGCACAATGTGCAGGTTTGTTATATATGTATACATGTGCCATGTTGATGTGCTGCACCCATTAACTCGTCATTTACATTAGGTATATCTCCTATCCCTCCCCCCTCCCCCCACCCCATGACAGGTCCCAGTGTGTAATGTTCCCTACTCTGTGTCCAAGTGTTCTCAGTTGTTCAATTCTCACCTATGAGTGAGAACATGCGGTGTTTGGTTTTCTGTCCTTGCAATAGTTTGCTCAGAATGATGGTTTCCAGCTTCATCCATGTCCCTACAAAGGACATGAACTCATCCTTTTTTATGGCTGCATAGTATTCCATGGTGTATATGTGCCACATTTTCTTAATCCAGTCTATCATTGATGGACATTTGGGTTGGTTTCAAGTCTTTGCTATTGTGAATAGTGCTGCAATAAACATACGTGTGCCTGTGTCTTTATAGCAGCATGATTTATAATCCTTTTTGTATATACCCAGTAATGGGATGACTGGGTCAAATGATATTTCTAGTTCTAGATCCTTGAGGAATCGCCACACTGCCTTCTACAATGGTTGAACTAGTTTACAGTCCCACCAACAGGGTGAAAGTGTTCCTATTTCTCTGCATCCTCTCCAGCATCTTTTTTGTTTTTTTTTTTTTGAGACAGAGTCTCGCCCTGTCACCCACACTGGAGTACGGTGACATAATCTTGGCTCACTGCAACCTCCGCCTCCTGGGTTCAAGAAATTCTAATGCCTCAGCCCCCTGAGTAGCTGCAATTACAGGTATGTGCCACTACGCCTGGCTAATTTTTGTATTTTTAGTAGGGACGGGTTTCACTATGTTGGCCAGGCTGGTCTCGAACTCCTGACCTCAGGTGATCTGCCTGCCTCGGCCTTCCAAAGTGCTGGGATTACAGATGTGAGCCACTGTGCCTAGCCTGAAATTAACAATTATTAATACATCTTATGTTAGATATAGGGGATGACAGAGGAGAAGAAAAATATTCAGTACACACACACACACACACACACACACACACACACACACACACACAAATAAATGCCCATAACTATTACAGTTTTTGTTTCTGCAGCTGCTTACATGGTTTTGGCTGGTGTTTATAATGACTTGCTTTCACTACCCATTCCGATTCTCTTTGTCTACAGTTATTCATGATTCTTTGCTTGGTGGGGTAACCCAAACCTTTATTCCTGAAGCATCTGGGCCACTAGCAGTCTTGTCTGAATTGGGTTTTGGTTTTCTATTGGCTTACATCATGGGACATGAGAGTGCACCCTAGAAAATCTGATTGCAGACATAATTCTCCTTATCCTCACCATATAATAGTAACTGAGTTTCCCGTTGCTAGTCAGAATCAGTCTCATTAGCCAATAGAGTAACCTTAATTGCCTATCCATTCAGTTCTATGAGAAGCCCCAAGTGGCACGGTGGCAGTCTTAACTATCAGAAAATGGGATTATTGTTGTGACACCTGGTGGAAGAATTTCTCCTTTTGGAACTAAGATGTCTAAAACAGTAGAACCTAAAAGTGAAGGGATAGAAAGCTAACATTTTGCTGGTGGGTCACAGTTACAGAGACTATAGTGAGAGGACTCGTTCTCGCTTCTACCTGGTGATTTCTGGTTCCATGAATCTTGCTATGGGAGGAACAGCAGGATAAGTTGAATGCAGATTTAGAGTATATTTCGCATCCTGGAGGACATTGCCCCAGCACCAAAAAGTGTTGCCAACCAGACGGTCTTCAAAAGGCCTTCCCTTGGATTCTCCTTTAGTTTTTCTGACTTCTGGGTCAGGTGTGTGCATTCTTTTTTTTTTTTGAGACGGAGTCTCGCTCTCGCCCAGGCTGGAGTGTAGTGATGCGATTTCTGCTCACTGCAAGCTCTGCCTGCCGGGTTCACACCATTCTCCTGCCTCAGCCTCTTGAGTAGCTGGGACTACAGGCGCCCGCCACCATGCCCGGCTAATTTTTTTGTATTTTTAGTAGAGACGGGGTTTCACCGTGTTAGCCAGGATGGTCTTGATCGCCTGACCTCGTGATCTGCCCGCCTCGGCCTCCCAAAGTGCTGGATTACAGGCGTGAGCCGCAGTGCCCGGCCAGGTGTGTGCATTCTTAATCGGACCATTAACAAGCGCCCCAGCTACTGCAGGATATCCACACCACCAATTTCAGAGGCAACAAGAACTGACATGGGTTTGAGTCTGCCTTTGTGGGGTTACAGCTCATGCTTGTGGGTTCCAGCATGCCTTTGATCTGCCACTTTTTATGTCCATGTTTTTTCCTGACTACTTGCCCTCTGGACTTAAAGTTCCAGCATCAGACACAAAGGTAACAGCCATGCATAGATGGCCTAACCAGCTTCCACAATTGTATGAGAGAAATCTCTTAGTGTTTTAGCTTTTCTAGTAAAATCCTCACTGATAAAATAAACAACCCCCTCAAGCTTTGCCCCAAACTCTGTGTGTGTGTGTGTGTGTGTGTGTGTGTGTGTGTGTATAGAGAGAGCTTAAAAATCTGCCTTCACAAACATGATCACTCTGAAATCTCAGAATATCTAGACTCTATTAAGTATCAAACTTCAAGTCTCTTCTCATTAAGAAAGACGTGTGTGTGTGTGTGTGTGTGTGTGTGTGTGTGTGTGTGTCTGTGTGTACGTATGTGTGTTTTGGAAGCACAGGAAGTAAATGGTGAATAAATATATACACACGCATACATATACATACACACATACACACATATATATCTTTCTTAATGAGAAGAGACTTGAAGTTTGATAATAGAGTCTAGATATTCTGAAATTTCAGAGTGATTATGTTTGTGAAGGCAGATTTTTAAGCTCTCTTTTAAATAAAGGTTATTTCAATAATTAGAGAGGTTGAATAACTAGAAATGGAAACATTTTTTTTTCTTTCACAGGTTCTGTCTTCTATCAAAAGATGGTTTTCGTCGGGTATGCTGGACCCCATTATTTCTAGTCACAGCCTTTATCTCCACTCTCTGTTACCCCAGGGACTGAGAAAGGGAATAACGTGGCAGAGGAATCAGACCTCTCTGGCAGACTTCATCCTTGAGGGGCTCTTTGATGACTCTCTTACCCACCTTTTCCTTTTCTCCTTGACCATGGTGGTCTTCCTTATTGCCGTGAGTGGCAACACCCTCACCATTCTCCTCATCTGCATTGATCCCCAGCTTCATACACCAATGTATTTCCTGCTCAGCCAGCTCTCCCTCATGGATCTGATTCATGTCTCCACAACCATCCCTAAGATGGCTACCAACTACCTATCTGGCAAGAAGTCTATCTCCTTTGTGGGCTGTGCAACCCAGCACTTCCTCTATTTGTCTCTGGGTGGTGCTGAGTGTTTTCTCTTAGTTGTCATGTCCTATGACTGCTATGTTGCCATCTGTCACCCACTGTGCTATGCTGTGCTCATGAGCAAGAAGGTGGGACTGATGATGGTTGTCACGTCATGGTTGGGGGCATCCGTGAACTCCCTAATTCACACAGCGATCTTGATGCACTTCACTTTCTGTGGGTCTCGGAAAGTCTACCACTTCTACTGTGAGTTCCCAGCTGTTGTGAAGCTGGTGTGTGGCGACATCACTGTATATGAGACCACAGTGTACATCAGCAGCATCCTCCTTCTTCTCCTCCCCATCTTGCTGATTTCTACATCTTATGTCTTCATCCTTCAAAGTGTCATTCAGATGCGTTCATCTGGGAGCAAGAGAAATGCTTTTGCCACTTGTAGCTCCCACCTCACGGTGGTTTCTCTTTGGTTTGGTGCCTGCATCTTCTCCTACATGAGACCCAGGTCCCAGCGCACTCCATTGCAGGACAAAGTTGGTTCTGTGTTCTACAGCATCGTTACCCCCACGTTGAATCCTCTGATTTATACTCTCCGGAATAAAGATGTAGCTAAGGCTCTGAGAAGAGTGCTGAGGAGAGACGTTATCACCCAATGCATTCAACGACTGCAACTGTGGTTGCCCCGAGTGTAGAGTGGAGTAGGATAAGCTCCTTAAATTAATTCATGTAAACCTGTAAGGTTTTTCAGGGAGCTAGCTCCCTTATGCTGTTTTACTACTGGAAGAAAAACACGTTTAACACACAATTGCAATATTCCACCTTGGTGTCAGGTATCCAAGCACTGTGGAGAACATTTCAGCAGATCTTTAGAGAATTAGGGAAAACTTTTAAAAAATTCCTTTTGAAAGAAGACATATAAAGATCAGTGACACCCTGAAAAAAAGAAGGCAAGATAAAGATATAAGGGCCCTTATCTATTATTATTTTTATTAACAACAAATATATAAAACATGCCACCAGAGAATATTTATGGAGCATAAAATGGGAGTGTGTTGCTTACTTTTGGAAGCATGGGAAGTAAATGGTGAATCATGGCTGTTTGAAAGGGAGGATGCATGATATAAAAGTTATATATATATATATATATATATATATTTTTTTTTTTTTTTTTTTTTTTGAGATGGAGTCTCTCTCTGTCACCTAGGCTGGAGTGCAGTGACACGATCTCCGCTCACTGCAACCTCTGCCTCCCAGGTTCAAGTGATTCTCCTGCCTCAGCCTCCAGAGTAGCTGGGATTACAGGCACATGTCACCACGCCTGGCTAATTTTTGTATTTTTAGTAGAGACAGGGTCTCACCATGTTGGTCAGGCTGGTCTTCAACTCCTGACCTCAGGTGATCCACCTGCCTCGGCCTCCCAAAGTGCTGAGATTACAGGCATGAGCTACTGCACTCAGCCCTAAAAGTGATATTCTTAGACCCTTAGAGTTCCTTGAATCACAGTGTGTAAGAATTCGTAAGGGAAAGAATAATGCATTTTGTATACATACATAATAATATATAACATAATTCTTGTAATACATGTTGTGTTTAACAGATATTTGTTGAGTGCCTAGTATGATCCAGGTGGTAAACTAGATGTTTGGAATTTACATTGTGAAACTTAAGATTTTTTATACATCTGCTTGTGCTTTTCTTTGGTTTACCTTGGACCTGTCATATCAGTAGGGATATTAACTTTTATTATTTCACAGACTGAACCTTTCTATTCTTTGAGGGTTTCTAGCCTTGTGATTTGGAATCAGAATGATCTGGAGGAGAGTCTGCCACTTGCTAACAGTGGGATACATGGAAATTACTTAACCTCTCAAGGCTTCAGTAATCCTATGTGTTTAATGGAAAAAAAAAAAAAAAAGAGTGGCCTGAGATTTTGTGTTAGTTGTGAGTATTGGTTCCAAGCAACAGAAATGGACTCTGAACGATACAAGCAGAAAAGAGGCTTATTGAACGGATGTTGGGAAGATGCCAGAATCAGTGGGAGCACTAAAGAACCAGATTTGGAGACTATTAGTCCCATATCCATTTACTGCCATATTGTCCACAGAGTAAGTCCAAGAAGAGGCCAGTAGTAGAATTCATCCAATGGGGACAAGATTATTTGGGTTTAACAATATGGGGGAGGATTAACACAGGTCGTCATAACCGTCTAATCTGCAGGGATCTCTTATAATCTTGCTCTTGAAATTATTCCTCTCTCTCCTGCATTATAAATTTTCCCAGTCTATTTGATCAATACCATCAGCCTGCAGACATACCTTTATGACTGTCGTCTTAAAAAGAAACTTCCTCTCAACCCTGGAAAGTCTAAACCAAGCTTGTTCAACCCATGTACAGCAGGCTGTATGTGGCCCAGGAAGGCTTTGAATGCGGCCCAACACAAATTCATAAACTTTCTTAAAACATTATGAGATTTTAGTATTTATTTATTTATTTTTTAGCTCATCAGCTATCATCAGTTTTAGTGTATTTTATGTGTGGCCCAAGATAATTCTTCTTCTTCCAGTGTGGCCTGCGGAAGCCAAAAGATTGGATGTCCATCCGTGGTCTAAACAGTCTTACAGAAGAATTCCTTGAAACAGTTTTCTTTTTTTTTTGAGACAGAGTCTCACTCTGTCGCCCAGGCTGGAGTGCCGTGGCGTGGTCTCCGCTTACTGCAAGCTCTGCCTCCCGGGTTCAAGCCATTCTCCTGCCTCAGCCTCCCGAGTAGCAGGGACTACAGGCACCCTGCCACCATGCCCGGGTAATCTTTTTTTTTAAATTTTTAGTAGAGATGGGATTTCACCATGTCAGCCAGCATGGTCTCGATCTCCTGACTTAGTGATCCACCTGCCTCAGCCTCCCAAACTGCTGGGATTACAGGCGTGAGCCACTGCGCCTGGCCAAAACAGTTTTCTTTACCTGTTATTTCCACTTTTTCTGCTTCCATATTCTCCTGAGCTCACTTCAGTTGGCTTTTGTCATTATCAATCTGTGGAAACCATTAAGATGATTGTCACAAATGGCCTCCTTGTGGCCACATTCAATGGCCAATTTTCAGTGTACCCAACAGCCTTTGACAAAGTTGATTATGCCTTCCTTTTTGAAACACTGTCTTCACTGAACACTACACTCAATTTAACTCCTACTTCATTGACTCTTCATTTTCCATTTCTTTGCTTGAATGTTCTCATCATTTTAACTTTTTAATTTAAATTCTTTCATGTTACTTCCTTGTTCTCATGCTCTTCTATAGCAGCGATTCTCAAACATGAGTATACATTAGAATCATCTGAAGGTCTTGTTAAAGCAGTTTGCTGGGCCCCAGTTCCAGGGTTTCTGATTCAGAGTTTCTGATTCAAAAACTCTGAATTTACATTTTTAATGAATCCCAAGTGGTGCTGATGCTGTTGATGTAGGAACTACATCTAGAAAATGTATTTTTCTTCCAGAATATCCATGGTGACAATTTAGCAGATGAGTAAATTTAGCCTTCTGTGAACAGAGGAGAAAATAATCCCCCCTGACTCCCAACCCCACACTGCTTCCCTGTCTTCTCATGGGAGCCGTCCCCTCTTGGGTGGCCCATTGGACACGACAGCCCTGCTTTTGTCTGGTCACTGGAGTAACCCAAGAGTGGGGATATCAGTTCCATGGCAGGCAGCTGGAGGGGATCATGACAACTCAGAACCCCATGGCTGTGCTCCTACTTACTCTCTCAAAGTGAGGGGCTTGCCCTTCTCTACTTTCTGTCTCAAGTTTCTCAAGAACACATCTCCATACTAGAGTATGATCAGGAGCATCTCAACACTCAAAGAATATGCAAGGGGAACTCTGGAATAAAAAAATGAATTCAGGCCGGGTGTGGTGGCTCACACCTGTAATCTCAGCACTTTGGGAGGGTGAGGTGGGCAGATCACTTGAGGCCAGGAGTTCGAGACCAGCCTGGCTAACATGGTGAAATCCTGTCTCTGCTAAAAATACAAAAATTAGCCAGGTGTAGTGGTGCATGCCTGTAATCCCAGCTACTCGGGAAGCTGAAGCAGGAGAATTGCTTGAACCCAGGAGACAGAGGTTGCAGTGAGCCTAGATCGTACCACTGCACTCCAGCCTGGGCAACAGAGTAAGACTCAAAAAAAAAAAAAAAAAAGGTGAATTTAGCACAATTGTAGGATACAAGAGCAAGCACATCAAAAGTCAAACACATTTCTACATGACAGCAATGAACATATGAAAACACATTATAAATGCTATATGATTTATAATCCCTCCAATTAAATCAAAAGACTTTAACTATAAACCTAACAAAACATCTCACTGTCCTGAAACTAGGAAATGTACGTGAGAGGAAGAAAGGAAGGAAAGGAAATGGAGAGGTATCCTGTGTTCATACGGTCAAGATTGTACATAGTAAAGATATAGATTTATTTCATATTGATCTGTAAGTTTATTTCAATTTGTATCAAAATTTCAGAAAGTTTATTTTTAGATATTGATGTTTATTCTGAATTGTATAGAAAGTCAAAGACCAACAATAGATAAAATATTTCTGAAAAAAATAAATGAAGTGGGAGAAATCACTCGCAATGATGTTACTACTTACTATGCAGCTGCTATAGTCAAGACGCTGTGATCAGTGGGACAGAATAGAGAATGAGAAATAAGGCCGGGCGCGGTGGCTCAAGCCTGTAATCCCAGCACTTTGGGAGGCCAAGACGGGCGGATCACGGGGTCAGGAGATCGAGACCATCCTGGCTAACACGGTGAAACCCCGTCTCTACTAAAAAATACAGAAAACCAGCCGCGCGAGGTGGCGGGTGCCTGTAGTCCCAGCTACTCGGGAGGCTGAGGCAGGAGAATGGCGTAAACCCGGGAGGCGGAGCTTGCAGTGAGCTGAGATCCGGCCACTGCACTCCAGCCTGGGCGACAGAGCGAAACTCCGTCTCAAAAAAAAAAAAAAAAAAAAAAAAAGAGAGAAATAGATGCACACAAATAGGCCCAGCTGATTTTTTTTTTTTTTTTTTTGAGACAGAGTCTTGCTCTGTCACCCAGGCTGGAGTGCAATGGCGCAATCTCGGCTCACTGCAACCTTCGTCTCCCTGGTTCAAGCGTTTCTCCTGCCTCAGCCTCCTGAGTAGCTGGGATTACAGGTGCACACCACCATGCCCGGCTAATTTTTGTATTTTTCAGTAGAGATGGGGTTTCATCATGTTGGTCATGCTGGTCTCGAACTCCTGAGCAGACCTCGTGATCCGCTCACCTCGGCCTCCCAAAATGCTGGGATTATAGGCATGAACCACCGCACCTGGCCTGATTTTTTTTTTTTTTTTTTTAAAGATAGAGTCTTGTTCTGTTGCCCAGGCTAGAGTGCAGTAGCTTGAACTTGGCTTACTGCAACCTCCGCCTGCTGGGTTCAAGCGATTCTTTTGCCTCAGCCTCCCAAGTAGCTGGGACTATAGGCATGCGCCACCATGCCCAGCTAATTTTGTATTTTTAGTAGAGATGGGGTTTCACCATGTTGGCCAGGCTGGTCTCGAACTCCTGATGTCAAGTGATCTACCTGCCTCGACCTCCCAAAGTGCTAGGATTACAAGTGTGAGGCACTGTGCCCAGCCCAACTGATTTTTGATAGTAGTGCAAAAGCAATTCAGTGGAGGAAGGATAGCCTTTCCAAAAATGGTGTTGGAACAATGAATAGCCATAGGCCCCAAGAAATGAACCTTGATCTAAACCTGATACCTTATACAAAAATTAATGCAGAATGAATCATAGACTTAAACGTAAAGGATAAAACTATGTAACTTTTAGAAAAACAACAAAAACATTGGGGGTGGGGTGCAGTACACAAAGAATTTTCGGACTCAATACCAAGAACAGAATTCATAACAGGAAAAACTTGATAAATTGGTCCCCTCAAAATAAAGTTTTGCTTGATAAAAGTAATGAAAAAACCTGTGTGAAAAAGAAAAGTTAAGCTACACATTGTGACTATAAAAGAATAGCAGGTGAGAATCACGAGGGTCATAGGCTGATGGAGTAGTTCTGTATCTTGATTCTTGTGGGCATTATGCAAATCTACACATGTGATGAATTTGCATAGAGCTACACACACACACACACACATACACACAAATGAGGGCTCATAAAACTGGTGAAATCTGAATAAAGCCCTGTGGATTATGTCAATGTCAATTTCTTGTCACTAGAGTAATAAAAGTATACTATATTCATAGTTATGGAAGACATTAACATTGGGGGAAACAGAATGAAGGGTACATGACACATCCCTGTACATTTTTGGGGCAACTTTCTGTGAATATATATTTCCAAATAAAAATTAAATAAGTATTTAAATTTAAAAAATGAATGTCTACCCTCCAGTTTGGGAAGACTAGAATAACATTCTTTCACTAGCACTGTTTTGATCATTGCTTTTATTTGCTCAATAACAGCAATAAAATACTTGTTAAGAGGAAGGACAAGCAACACATTGCAACTCTAAAAGAATAGCAGGTGAGGCCAGGCATGGTGGCTCATGTCTGTAATCCCAGCATTTTGGGAGGCCGAGGCAGGCGGATCACCTGAGGTCGGGAGTTTGAGATCAGCCTGGCCAACATGGTGAAACCCCATCTCTACTGAAAATACAAAAATTATCCAAGTGTGGTGGTGCATTCCTGTAGTCTCAGCTACTCGGGGTGGCGGGAGGGGGAGGGGGAGGCACGAAAATCCCTTGAACTCTGGGAGACAGAGGTTGCAGTGAGCTGAGATTGCACTACTGCACTCTAGGCTTGGTGATGGAGTGAGACCGTCTCCAAAAAAACCCCCAAACCAAACCAAAACAGCATGTGTAAAAAAAGCTGGCCAAAACCCACCAAACCAAAATGGAAACAGAAGTGACCTCTGGTCATCCTCACTGATCATTATACGCTAATTATAATGCATCAGCATGCTAAAACACACTCCCACCAGTGCCATGAGAGTTTACAAATGACAGGCAATATCAGGAAGTTTCCCTATATGGTCTAAAAAGGGGAGGAACCCTCAGTTCTGGGAATTGCCCACCCTTTCCTGGAAAACTCATGAATAATCCCCCTTATTTAGCATGTAATCAAGAAATAACATAAAAATGGCCAAGGAGGAGCCTATGCTGCTGTTCTGCTCATGAAGTAGCCATTTTTTATCCCTTTACTTCTTAATAAACTTGCTTTCACTTTACTCTATGGACTTGCCCTGAATTCTTTCTTGTGAGTGATCCAAGAACGTTCTTTTGGGGTCTGGACTAGGACCCCTTTCTGGTAACATTATTGCTAATACTACATACTATATTAGGGTAATTTCTTCTTGTTGATGAAAAGAATCAAACTCTGTAAAATATTTGAAGAGATTTATTCTAAGCCAAATATTAGTGAGCATGTCCTGTGACATAGCCCTTAGGAAGTCCTGAGAACATATGGCCAAGGTGATAGGGGTGCATCTTGGTTTTATACATTTTAGAGAGGCATGAGACATCAATCAAATACATTTCAGAATACATTGGTTTGGTTCAGAAAGGTGGGACAACTCAATGTGGGATGTTGGGGGTGTGTGTGCTTCCAGGCAATAGGTAAATTTAAACATTTTCTGACTGACAATTGGTTGAATTTGTTTAAAGACCTGGGATGGATAGAAAGGAAATGTTCAGGTTAAGATTTAAAAAAAAAAAAAAAAGGTTGTGGAGACCAGGGTTCTTTTGAAGTCTTATAGTGGCTGCCCTTAGAGACAATAGATGACAAATATTTCCCATTCAGACCTTTAAAAGGTGTTAGACTCTTACTTCATCTCTTCAGGATTGGGAGGGCCTGGAAGAAAAAGATCTAGCTACATGATGAAAAGAGATTCTTTACAGATGCAAATTCTTTACAGATGCCCCACAAAGGACCATTTCAAGATACGGCAAAGAAACATGTTTTGGGGTAAAATATTTTGAGTTTCTTCTTTGTCACATAATGTTATGCCAAAGTCAGTTTGGAAAGTAAGTCACTGATATATAGCGTTAAATAAAACCCATCTGATGAGAATTTATGGTTTGTAGGGTATGACTCCCTACACCCCTTAGATAGGAATTTGGGCAAGATGAAAAAATCAAGGCTTAGTTCTCACTCTGGAAAAGTGGAGACCCACATACACAAAATAAGAAAAACTGGCCACATGGTTACAACCTGTCTCAACTAATTCCCTATGGTCATTTGGTTTATTTAATTACTTGCCTTTAAGCCTAGGTTCATGGCTCATAAGCATTATGCAAACTAGAGTTATCATATTACTATAAATTTCACTTTGTTTTTTCTTTTTAAACCTTGTATCTGTTACCAGTTAAATTTCTTTACATAAGTACAACTCCCAAGCAAATAGTGGTAGTCTAGCCTCTCGAGATGATTTTAAAAATGTCTGCACTACAGATAAAATTAGACAATAATTGACTTCAGGTAGACTTAGTCTGTTTATTGCAGCACTATTCGCAATAGCAAAGATTTGGAATCAGTCCAAATGCCTGCCAATGATAGACTGAATAAAGAAAATGTGGTACATATACACAATGGAATACTATGCAGCCATAAAAAGGAATGAGATCAGTGTCCTTTGCAGGGACATGGATGAAACTGGAAGCTGTTATCCTTAATAAACTAACACAGTAACAGAAAACCAAACACCACAAGTTCTCACTCATTAGTGTGAGCTGAACAGCGAGAACACATGAACACAGGAACAACACACACTGGGGCCTGTTGGGTGGGGGCGGGGGAGGTAGAGCATCAGGACCAATAGCTAATGCATGTGGGGCTTAATACCTAGGTGGTAGTTTGATAGGTGCAGCAAACCATGGCACCCCTTTACCTATATAACAAACCTGCATGTTCTGCACATGTATCCTGAAACCTAAAATAAAATAGAAACAAACAAAACAAAATATCACTGCTCATTGATAATACTTTTAGTCACTCAAGAGCTCTGATGAAGATGACAAAAAGATTATTGTTGCTTTAATGCCTACTAACAAAACATCCATTCTGCAGCTGTGGATAAGAGAGTAATTTTAACTTTCAAGTCTTATTATTTAAGAAATACATTTCATAAGGCTATAGCCACCATAGATAGTGATTCCTCTGATGGATCTGGGCAAAGTCAATTGAAAGCCTTCTGGTAAGGATTTACTACTCTAGATGCCATTGAGAGCATTCGTGAGCCATGGGAGGAGGTCAAAATGTCAACATTATTTTGAAAATTTGGAAATATATAGCCCTATTTCTTTGTGATGAAGCAGAAAAGGAAGAGGAAGAATTCTGTGCAGCCTCTGATACAGGCTGAAACTGATGAATGCCTTTAGCTTTGCTGCTCAATCAATTGACTAATAAATCACATCTTATTCAGTGTTCATTATGTTAAAACATTTGAGAGTAAAAGGTGAAATAGAACAAGTATAGGAAAACGTGTTCCCTGCCTTCCAGTACTATCAGTTGAGATGATATATAATATTAAATCAAAACTAATAATGTAAAAATAAGTTCCTAAGTTGAATGTTACCAAAATATGTGCTTCAAAAGAGGCCAAATGAAACTACAAATGTTTTCTAAACAATAGGCAACGTCACAGTGGTTTAACTCACACCTAGATTAATAATCAAGTTAGAGTCCTGTAAAAGGCCCCATAGAACCAGCAATTGTAATGACCAAAAATATTTAGTTGTTGATCTCATTGATCTAATTCTGTAGATTCATCCTTAATATGCAGGAAGACATCAGATAACAGTTTTGTAAAGAGGTGTTTATTGACTTTCTCAATATAATACTTATTATAGAATATCACAAATAGAACATGTAATATAAATGTCACTACAATAATCACAACTATAATTTTCCTTTTCATTAAAAATTGTTGGTAAACTTGTAGAGAAAAGTTTATTCTCTGATCAGAGCTCAGGAGGACCTGAGGGTACTAACTGTAGGTGGCGAGGAGATAGTCTTATGAGAACTAGAGAAGGTGACTGTACTTATTTGGCACTGATTTGTCACCTCCTTCATAGTATGCAATGTGTAATACTCTACACAGACAATGAGAGCTCAATGAATGTAGATAATTTCTAATTATTCACCCAGTACATTAGGTTAAGCTCATCTTCATTTCTGAGTTTTATTCACAAAGCAATTTGAAGTGTCTGGTGTTCTGGGATGCAGCTTTCTTGAACAAAGTGGAAGTCCTTAGGGAAAGTCAGGGTCCACTTGTAATCCCATCTCTTAAGTGCACTTTTAAAACAATAGGTTTTTCTGGTTGAAGAATTGGTAGATTGTTTAATTTCAGTGGGATCTGCAAAAGTTAAACAAGAATATTGGGAAACAATGAAGCAAACGAAGAAAAGATAGAAGCAAAGTAAAAAAGATGACATCAAGGGTAATGCTTTGCAATGATTTTAAAAAACTACTTTCAGCACCATACATGTTGGTTTCTTTGTACTTGTTCAGTGAGCTCTGTGAAGACTGGATAGTGAAAGCATTTACCATTCATCATTTAACAAAATGTTTATTGAGTGTCTATTCTGTGCCAGGCTTGAGATTGTTTATGCTGGCTTCTGTTCCTTTTTATTTAAATTTTAAGCAAAGAGATATTTTAAAAAATCAAATCCAGATTATTAGGCATTATGTTAAACTTTTAGAAAAGTCATATAAAGTCAATTTTGTGTATGATGAAACTTGCAAGATAATCCTCAGTAGGTGTTATATATTTCAATTAAATGGACAGTCTTCAACTTATAAAGAATTCATTAACTTCTTCCAACTGAACCCATCCAGTGTAATGATGGGAAGAGACCTTCAAGAAGCATTATGCTTTTGCTTTTTACATCTTCTTTTGATTTCCAAAGGAAATGAAAATGGGAAGCTTCTCAAGGCCTATAGTGTTTTGACTAATACTTTGAGCACTCATTCTCACCAAGTCACTTCTTCAGTGTCAGGGGAGCAGCCAGCAGAGAAATGTTCCGATCTCAGTTAAGTGAAGGGCAGGGAAATTGTCATGGAAATTGAAAAGTGCCAGCTAGTAGATGCTTGGGAACTTTCCAAGGAGTATCACCCCATCCCACGTGTGCCAGAGACCTGCTTTTATTCAGAGCTGAGCCTCTGTCTGTACACACTTAGAGGATGGATATACAGCTTCCCTAAAGCCACAAATAAGATTGAAACACTATCTATTCTTCTTCTTTCCCATGCACAAAGCCTACTTTAGAATAGGAGTTGCATAGTAAATGCACAAGTCTTAGAAATAAGACTTATAGGGCCTTGCTTGATATAAATCAATGACAAGTATTCATTAAGTTTTTCAGAGAAAGGATTCCATATCTTTCTATTAATATCACTCATTATTTTTAAATTTCAAATGGCATGAATATGTTTTTCCTGCAGATACACACACACACTCAAATATACAAATGTCGCATGTTAAATTTAAAAATTAAATAGCTTAAAACTTGTATCCAAGAACTCCAAATCAACTGCAAATCACTCCTTAAACACATATAGAATGCCTGCAATGGATGTTGTTCCCTGCAAGACGCTATTGGACTTTTATGAAAGAATTAAAACAAAACAACATAAATGGGGCAGAGAGGAGAAACTTGTTAGAATAGAGAAAATACTTATAGAATAAAACTGATTGGTTTAATGAAAAGTATAAAATTAGATGATAACAGCTTGCAATAAACAGTAACAAAGCAGAAGAATAATTGGCCCTGTACTCGATGGGGAAGGTTTCTTAGAGTGGCTTGGGGAATTGATGTAGGACTTGTAGGATAAGAACAAAATGAGAAGGAAAAGAAGAACATTCATAGAGCTATTATTGGGGTGAAAAGATGCACAGCTTGTATGAAGCAGGGAAGCAGCACTCCTGGAAGATAAGGTCAAATGGTCAGGATGGCCTTGGACTATGAGCATCTTTTCTATCTGGCAGAAATGCCTTAAATTAGTGATTCTCAACATTAGGCTTCATGTGAGAACCAATGGGAGAGCTTTTAAAGCCACAACTCTGGGCTAATTAGTTTAGAATTTGTGAGATGATCCAGGCAACACGAATTTTTGAAGCTCCCCAGTGATTCCAATGTACAGTTAGTGGTTGAGAAACACTGTCATGAGAGGGCTTCTGCAAGTTCTAGTGAAGGAAAGCACTATTCAAAAGTCCTGACAAAGTAATCATTGCACTTCATGATTGTGCAAAACACTTCCTTATCTTTACAGTTGACATGAAGCTAAATTTAAAATTTGCTCAAGTTCACAGAGACTGAACATAATTATACCATGCTAATCTATATTGACATTAGATGATCTTTATAGTTCTGCCTTTATAAAGTCACAGATTTTGAACTCCAGAAGAGATTCATCTTTCAGGATTATAGATAGCTCCAATTAGATTCTTTGTTCCACAGAGCAAATTATTGAAATATGAACAATAATTAAAAAAATATAGACTTTTCAGTTTAAAAAACTCCCAATAAACATTATTTATAAGAAAGTTTACTGACCTGAGTTTCTTCACAAGTTTCGAAGGAGAAGTTCTGCAGTGCTTTAATGATAGCTAGTTTTATGTTTGTGAGAGCAAACCTCATGCCAATGCAGTTTCGGGGTCCAGCTCCAAAAGGTATGTATCTGTAAGGATCTATGCTGTCCTTGTTCTTCTTACTGAACCTAGTTTCACAGAAGTACATAAAAACAAGTTAATGAAACATAAAAACTATTAAAACTACACGTTACACTGGGCATGGTGGCTTTTGGGAGGTGAGCCCCACCTCAGCCTCCCAAAGTGCTGGTATTACAGGCGTTAGCCACCGCACCTGGCTGGCTATACATTTTTTGAAGGTTAAACCCATGTTTATTCAAATTTGATTCCTCAATATTTGATTATATTGTGAAAAAATTTTGATGGAGGAAAGTGATAATGCCCTTGTGGTTATGTGTTTTTAAAAGAGTACTTATATTTTAGAGAAAATTCTGAAATATTTACAGGTTATTGCAAGATAACATTGTAGTCACGGAGAGGATTGTGATCGTGTGTGGACAGGGCAGCTGACATGCAGTATTGACTGTTGAGACAGGTGATGGACACACGGGGATGCATTAATACTATTCTATAGCTTGGTGTCTATAGAATATAGTTATGTGTATGTCAAACATTCTTCACAAGAGACTTTTTTTTAGTATATGGATTTCTCACTGCCTGGTCCAGTTCCTGACACATAGTAACCACTTACTATCTGTTTGGTGACTGAATGATGCAAAGAGAAGTGCAGTGAGCGGTCTCTGATTTTGTGTTGGTGCAGCCACAAGAGGCGGAAGTGCCGAGATGGAGGAAACACAGAAGTCCTCTACTCCAGAAAACAGAGAACTTGGTCAATTCTGATTTGCTCTTCCAACAAGTATTATGTACAGAGTCTGTGCCAGCAGTAGGGACAGCATGCCTAACAAGACAAGGTCCCTGCCATTGGGAAGTTTATAGTTAGGGAACAATAAAAGTCTAGATCCCAGGCCTCACCAACCAGTGCCCTACAAAGTTCATTCCAAATTTTCCTTTCCAAAATGGGAAAATATCAACTATTTCCAGACTACAAACTGTGCCCAAAGCCTGACCTTGGCTCTGAATTCCCGGAAGATCATGCCCAACACTTCCAAGGAGGAACTTCTGAGAAGTCTAGAAAGCAGGTGACTTTGCTTTGGAAGAGTCACCAACAACTGAGAGTATAAGAGAGCCAGCACAGGACTGCAGACACAGACAGGACCAGGAGAACCTCTGCTTCCCTCTGTCCTCAATGAAGTGGCTTAAACCGTCAGGGATGAGGATGTCTCAGGACCTCAGCCTGCACTTTTACAATTACACTACGGAAAACAGCAAGCAATGTTGAGAAAAAAGGAATGTGGAAACATGTCCTAAACATGGTGCTAAATTCAGAGAGCTAAAGGGCACAGCAAAGAAAAACGGAAATGAATAACAAGCTTATATACTCAAAATTACGTTATGGTCAAATGAATTACAGCTTATGCATACATAAATATGTAGTAACATAAGATAGTAGATAGGTTATGGTTTACTTTGAAATGAAGTAAGCAGCAGTTCAAACTCAAATAAAATGTGATAGTGTACTAGTTTTTAAAAATGTCTGTATGCATAGAAAAATGCCTATAAGACATGCATTACATAGTTAATGAGGGTTGTTATAAGGTGTTTCCTAATCTATAGTTTGTAAAGTTTGACAGTTATCATTTTGTAATAAAAAACTTCCAAAATAAAAAAGCACATATTCAAATGATTGCTATGTGCATCGAGCGAGGCAGAATATACTTGCACCAGGCTGGTTGAGGGAGGGCTCCCTTCCCAGGGGCCTTGTACCTTTCAGGGCAGAACTTCTCAGGCTCTGTCCAGTACTTTGGGTCATGGTGAAGAGCGTAGATTGGAACCATCACTGCTAACCCTTTGGGAATGAACACCCCATTGATTTCAATATCTTTTTTGCAGACTCTTGTAACTCTACTAACCACTGGGAATAATCTGAGTGTTTCATTCACCACTATGTCAAGGTACTCCATCTGTACCAGGGCATCGTAGGTGACAGGTGCCTGGGAAGGAAGAAACAGATTTGGATAAATTGAGATTTGGAATTAACTTTCAACTTTGTTCATGCAGTACTATTGAAGTGTTAGGAGCTCCAGAGAATAACTCGTACTGGTAAAAGATTGTTGCATGTACAAATTATTTTAATAACTGTCCATACCCAGCAATGTGCTCAATGGCCCACTGAGATGTGTGGAGGAGTTATGAATTTGGCACAATCCCTGACACAGAGACTGAAATCCTTGATGTTACCATTTCATGTGTTTTCTTTCTTGGGTGAACAAGCATGACTATTAGACGATGGCCATTTGAATCACCTACAATACGCCAAAGCCAGTGTCACCTTTCCAAAGAGAGGCTATGCATCTATACCAAGGAAAGAGAAAATGTAAAAAAGCAAATCCTCTATTTCAGACAATCATTTAAAATTGAAAAGTCCTGTTTAGACTGGGCATAGTGACTCATGCCTGTAATTCCAACACTTTGGGAGGCCGAGGTAGGTGGATCACTTGAGGTCAGGAGTTTGAGACCAGCCTGGCCAACATGGCGAAACCCTGTGTCTACTAAAAATATAAAAATTAGCCAGGCATAGTAGCACACGCCTGTAATCCCAGTTACTCAGGTGGCTGAGGCACGAGAATCACTTGAACCCTGGAGGCGAAGGTTGCAGTGAGCCGAGATCACCGTACTGGTCTACACCCTGGGTGACAAAGCAAGACTCCATCCCCCCCCCAAAAAAAAAAAAATGTGGAGAGTAATGCTGTGTTATATAAAAACTTTATAAATAGTTTGGGAATAAACTAGTTCCTTTGTAACCCAAATATGACAAAAGAACTTTTTTTTTTTTTTTTTTTTTTTTTTGAGACGGAGTCTCACTCTGTTGCCCAGGCTGGAGTGCAGTGGTGCGATCTCGGCTCACTGCAAGCTCTGCCTCCTGGGTTCACACTATTCTCCTGCCTCAGCCTCCTGCGTAGCTGGGACTACAGGCACCCGCCACCACACCCGGCTAATTTGTTTGTCTTTTTTAGTAGAGACGGGGTTTCACCATGTTAGCCAGGATGGTCTCAATCGCCTGACCTCGTGATCCACCTGCCTCGGCCTCCCAAAGTGCTGGGATTACAGGTGTGAGCCACCACGCCTGGGTGACAAAAGAACTTTATAACTGAAGAGGGCACACAATGTCAGTGCTATTGAGAGTTATAAACAGGATAGGAACCCTCCATGCAGCCCCATCCTCTCTTTCTCGAACAGTCTCCCACTTCTTCCTTTAGGCCTGGACTGTGAGCATAGATGAACATTCCTTTGTGTTCACCTCACTGCCAAACCAGGGCCAGCCCCAAGGCCAGGTCTCATTACACCACAAAGAATTCCAATTCTGGCAGAATTCTGAAAACAGTGTGGTAATACGTGACTGCATTTGGTGTTATATTTGGAAGGTAATATTGTAGAGGGTAAGTGTTTGGCCCAGGCATCAGGCACCCTGGTTCCTAGCTTGGCTTCTTCACCATTAGCTACTTGACTGGAGCATGAGAGAGGTGTGAGGCAGAGCTGAGTCAGCCTGCCCAGCACACCCAGCACCAGGCTCCATCAGACCAACAGCTAGAACAGAGTGAGTCCAGCCAAGATCAGCAGAACTCACTATCCAGACTTGTGAGCAATGAATGGTTGTTTTTAGATGCCATTGAGGTTTCTGGATATTTTTTACTTGGTGTTATGTTGGTAACAGATAATGGATGCAGCAGGATCAGCACTGTTTTACAAAAATCTTCTGCAAGAAACATCAACTACCTACGTTTTTCCCTTTGTTTTTCCTCGTTAGAGCCTTTATGTGTAGTGTATATGAAAGGACTGACGCTTACACTTTTTGAAAAAATTCTCATGGCAAATGGTGAGGAGGGATTTTGCTGAGGCTTCACTTCTTCCCTCCTTCTCCAGGGATCGTTCACTCACCTTATTGGGCAAAACTGCGTCAATCTCCTCCTGCAGTTTCTGCTGGACATCAGGGTGAGTGGCCAGTTCATACATAATGAAGGGGAGAGTGGTGCTAGTTGTGTCATAGGCAGCAAAAATAATGATAATTGACTGGGCCACAAGCTCCAGATCAGACAGAGCTGAAAGGAGAGGAAAGACATTTTAGGAAAAGCAGCCAATGTAGATTATCACAGTTTAGAGGAAGCGAAATCCCAGTGAAGCTCCCAAATCCCTAGGGGCAACAATAGAAAAGCAATTCAGTCACACTGGGGGTGGCTTCACTCTGATGTGTATCCTACAGAGCTAGAACAAGGCAAAATCATTTTAATCCAGTTTTTTCCAGGGTCTACGTGATTATGGGCCATCCACTCCTCATGATATCATCCCCACCAGTTGCACAGCTGGGTAACTTTCAGAGAGAGCATTTCTGTCTAACATACTCAGTGTTATGGGGATATCCCTTGGATAATCATAAAAGTACTTTATCTGTAAGTAAATATGGGTAACATTCTCCCCAGGGAAGGTTTAAATTACTCTAGCTACAATATAGCTTGACAAACAATGAGAGAGTTTGCAATGCTAAGGTTTGATTTTAGGGAAATATAAAGGATCTTTTCTCTAAGCATGTTTGAGGGAACCCAAGGGAAGAAGATTGGGCTACGGATCACCTCTTGCCACTCAAAGTGTGGTCCATGGACCAGCAGCACTAGTAGCATCTGGGAGCTTATTAGAAATGCAAAATCTCAAACCCTACCCTCAAACTGAAGAATCAAAATCTGAACTTTCATCAGGTGTGGTAATTTGTGTGCCCAGCATGGCTTAAGAAGCATGGATTACACCTTTGAGTGACATCAAGTAATAGAGTTCCTAGGGCACTAGTCTTCAAAATGGATGATCTCTGGATACACCAAAGCTACAAAGACAAAAATCTAGAAGTGAGGTGATTGACTGTAGTCCAGTGAATGGTTTTAATAAAACAGCAGGAGGCTGGGCACAGTGGCGCAAGCCTTTAATCCCAGCACTTTGGGAGGCTGAGACAGATGATCATTTGAGGTCAGGAGTTTGAGACCTGGCCAACACGGTGAAACCCCACCTCTACTACAAATACAAAAAACCCCACAACTGGGTGTGGTGGTGGGCACCTGTAGTCCCAGCTACTCGGGAGGCTGAGGCAGGAGAATTGCTTGAACCTGGGAGGCAGAGGTTGCAGTGAGCCAAGATCAGGCCACTTCACTCCAGCCTGGGCCACAAAGTGAGACTCCATCTCAAATAATAATAATAATTGATTTGCTTTCTAGGAAGCTGATTTGCTTTCTAGGCAACCAGGGCGAGTACTAAATGACCAGCGAGTAGGCAAGGCTAGGAGCAAAACTGCACATTTATTTTTGGTCCCCCAGCTTCAGGAAAGGTGTGGGGGAGGGGTGAGGTCCGTTGGTCTCCGGCAGGGGAGGCGGGGGCAGTCACACGGTGGAGCTCTCCCGCGGAGTTCCTACAGTCCCGACAGGAGTGAGGGCTGACGAAGTAGGCGCAGCGCGCCCCTCCGGAGCGGCTTTTATGTCCTGGGCCTGGGAGTGGGCGGGCAGTGGGCGGGACATAGGCGGGTCAGGGCGGGTGGTAGGCGTGGCTAGGCGGGTTCCGGTTTTTCTCCATCGGAAGTCGGGTTGCGCCTGGGCAGTCGACCTGTGTCTTTCCCGGGCACGGGAAAGTTGACGGTGAAGAACCTGGAACTGCGCCATCTTGCCTCCCTTCGTCCAAACAATAATAATAACACAGCAGGAAGAATGCATTTATAGATGGGCATTGGCCAACATGAAATATAAAAACAGTAGGGTCCAGTGAGTGGAATTCATAGTGCCCATTCCATCCTGGCCCGATTCTCTCTGCTCCACTTCATGTTCACTGAACAGCATTTATGACTACAGGTTGGCCTCCCTCTTGATATTTCTTTCGAGAAAAGCTTAGCACAGTCAGCCATTGGTCTGTTTGATCAGGACTGGATTAAGACCTTTAGAGACCTAGGGTACTAAAATAAATACGGTGCCCACTCCAACCATGTATTTCATAACTGAAAACAATACAAGATGAGTGTGAGAAAGATCTACAGAGTTGTGATTTACTGGTGATAATTTTCGTGATGATCTTGTGGGTAAATTCAACTTTCCAATTATCTTATTCAGTTGGCATGAACCCCAGGACACGGAATTGAAATGAAATCATAATCTCAAAGTGTAGATCTGCTACCCAGTAGGATAGGCACTAGCCTCAGGTGGCTACTTAAATTTAATTAATTAAAATTAGATATATTTAAAAATTGTTCTTCAGTGGCAGCAGCTACATGTTTAGTACCCGATAGCCACATGTATCTAGTGATGTCTGTATCGAGCAATGAAACGATAGACTGTTTCCCTTTTCACACAAAGTTGTGTTGGGACAGATGGACAGATGATACATGACACATAGATAGACAAGTAGATGAAGACATAGATATATTTATAATGGTGTGTTTGAGTTAACTATTTCCTGCTCTTTATTTTTACTTATTTTATTTATTTAGTATTATTTTTGAGACAGAGTCTCACTCTGTTGACCTGGTGTGATCTCGGCTCACTGCAACCTCTGCCTCCCTGCTTCAAGCGATTCTCCCACCTCAGCCTCCCAAGTAGCTGGGATTACAGGTGTGTGCCACCACACCTGGTTAGTTTTTGTATTTTTAGTAGAGACAGAATTTCGCCTTGTTGGCCAGGCTGGTCTTGAACTCTTGACCTTAGGTGATCCACCTGCCTCGGCCTCCCAAAGTGCTGAGATTACAGACGTAAGTCACCATGCCCTGCCTTCATTTCTTGCTCTTTAGAATTAATTGTTAATATTCACAATTATGTCATATGGTTGTCAAACCTTGGTGGCTTGAAATCGATCATGGTCATTATTTTGCAACCATCATAGTAATGATGGTTTCAGTCAAAACCGTCCATGGGTGGTGAAACTAGTAGGTGAAAAATTGAAGAGGAAAAGGGCACTACCCAGTCTTTGAGGTTTTCCCACAGTTACTTTTCATTACATAGGGGAAAAATAAAACCCGTCAGTAGATTAACCTGGTGAACACACTTTCACCAAGTGTTTCCAGTTAAAATCACCCTTATTTGGACAGTGTGTCTCCTGATTGGATGTTAGATGTATGTTTCCAAGCAGAGGTTCTGAGTAAGTGGATCTGGAGGAGGCTGAGATCTGGCATTTGATCTGATGCGGGTGATCCACAGATCACGGACCGACCTCCAGGCATGCCACACTTGTTCAGGGTTGCCCTTCAAGCCTGGGATGTGGCTATGCCTGTGTGCTTCTAGAAAGTGCCTCCAGCTATTGTTTATAACATCCAAATGTGTGCCTTTCTGGAATGTCGAAGAAATTCTCATTTTCCTGGAAAACTTTCTGCACATTTTCAGAACAGGGCCTTCTCTCCAACTGTCCCCATCAATAGCCCCCGGATACAGTCCTTGGTTACCTTTATGGGACTTTGTTTCTTTGGAATTCTGGGAGTCAATCATCTGTTGAAAGAAATCTACTCGGTGCTGGAAGCAAAAAGAGAACTTTTAATGACAGAAAGTCACTTGTGACGTCAGAAGTGAAGCAGGAGTCCAGTCCTAAGCACCCCTCCTGAGAATATGCTGCCTTTAAGTTCAGAAGTGTAATGGGTGTTGCCTGAGTCACCAATGTTTAGAATAAAATCACACATCTAAAACCTTGGAGAGCAGGATGTTTCCTTGAGAGAAATCCATTTGTCATGTCTATCTGCTTTTTTGTCTTTGCTCTCCCTGATCCCCAGCTTCTCTGACCTTTGGACACAGCTTCCTGGCCAAAGAGTTGTCAGCTCATTCTCTAGTCATAATTTCTTGAACAGGAAGAAGTCCTGAATTTCAATCCTATTTGTTCTCCTGCCTTTATTCTTAACCAATGGACAAATAGATTAATCTCAGGATAATCCCAGGAGAGCTATTTTGAATGCATCTTCAAATATTCCCCACTCCTAGAACTCTATACAATGTTCAGTGTCACCTAGGGGACCCAGTCCTGCATTCCTGACTTTGAGGCATCATCATCGGGCTGGTCTCCAGGGCTCATGAAGGCAAAGTTGGGTCAGTCAGCTTGCACCCACAATGCCCAGAGAAGACCCCTGCCCAGTCCAGGCTATGACAGGACTGAAATTTAGCATACACTTACTTCAGCAGGTAGCCTGGTAGGGACTTCTGCTGAAGAAAGTGTAAAAATAGCAGGCTTGGACTTGAAATGATTCCTTACTAATCTAAGAACTGAGGAATTGTAATACCTGTAAAATAATTTTATGCAGTCATTTTTATCCAGTCAGATTTATTGGCAATTTTATACAGTCAAATTTATTGACAATTTTATACAGTCAAATTTATTGACAATTTACTGAAAGGAAGAGAAGTGGTAAAGCTTCTATCTCTACATTATTTATGCCATAATATACTAAAGTCTTGCCTATTATTAAATTCCAAATGCTGTTTCACTCATTCTCTTTCTTCCCCAAGCTTCACCTTCTTTATTCCCAGCAAAATTTAAAAACCCTCTTGCTCTAAAGTTCTCTATCTGCCTTTAAAAAAACACAGATAAGTACACAGATCATACGTAAACAGCCCAAAAACATAATAAAAAAGTGAACATTCTCATGTCACCACCACCAGATTTTACCTTTTGTTTATCTTTGAGGCGACTTTCTTTCATCCTTTCAATGGAATTTTTTAAAAAACGGGTAACATCTTTTGGAAACAAACCGATATTTAGGACTTCAAAAACTGGGGTAAGAAATGGAAAAAGTGCTATAGGAAAATTAAAAAGAAAAAGAAAAAATAAATCATTGTGAAAAATGTGAAATTTACCTATAGCAATTACAATTTTCTCTACCTATAGACTTCAGGGTTCTCAACCAGGATCCATTTCCTATATGACCTTTGCCCCTGTTCCAGGCCAATGGCTGAGCAAGAGCAGATCCACACATGGGGGTCTCCACTATAGCAGTGAGATCAGTGGTCCTTTCTGCATCTTCAGAGTGACCAAAGGAATAGAATTAAATTCCCTGACTTCTTAGCCTTTATCTACTGGACTGGAGTCTCTTTGGATAGCCCAGATCATAGCCTGCTGCTTTAATTAATCATGTTTTTCCATGAAATAGTAGTCAGGATAGAAACAATATGGCAAATGTCCTTCAACTACCATGGAATGAAACTAGAAATCAACAAGAGAAAGAGAATTGCCCTTTGGGAGGCTGAGGCAGGCAGATTGCTTGAGGTGAGGAGTTCGAGACCAGCCTGACCAACATGGCGAAACCCCATCTCTACTAATGATACAAAAATTAGCCAGGTGTGGTGGCATGTGCCTGTATTCCCAGCTACTCGGGACTCAGGCATGAGAATCGCTTGAACCGGGGAGGTGGAAGTTGCAGTGAGCTGAGATTGCACCACTGTACTCTAGCCTGAGTGACAGAATGAAACTGTCTCTCTCAAAAAAAAAAAAAAAAGAAAAAAAGAGAGAGAGAGAGAAAAGAGAATTGGAAAACTCACACATATGTGGAAGTTAAACAATATACTTTTAAGTAACCAATGAGCTGAAGTAGAAAGCAAAAGGACAATTAGAAATTGTTTTGAGATGAAGAAAAATGAAGCCATGATATGCCAAAGCGAATGGGATGTAGCCAAAGCAATGTTCAGAGGGAAATTTATAGCTGTGAATGTCAGATAATCTCAAATCAATAACCTAAATGTATACCATAACACACTGAAAAATGAAGAGTAAACTAAAACTAAAGCCAGCAGAAAGGGGGAAATTAATAAAAACTGAAGTGTAACCTAATGAAATAGAGATTTAAAAGCAATAAAGAAAAGCAATGAAACCAAAATTTGGTTCCGTGAAAATATCATCAGCCGGGCATGGTGGCTCAAGCCTGTAACCCTAGCACTTTGGGAGGCTGAGGCGGTCAGATCACCTGAGGCGAGGAGTTAGACCAGCCTGGCTGACATGGCGAAACTCCGTCCCTACTAAAAATGCAAAAATTAGCTGGGCGGGGTGGTGGACACCCATAATCCTAGCTACTCAGGAGGGTGAGGCAGGAGAATTGCTTAAACTCGGCAGGCAGAGGTTGCAGTGAGCCTAAATCACACAATTTTTTGAGACTCCGTCTCAAAAAAAATAAAAATAAAAAATAAAAACTCAAAACTCATGGACATAGAGAGTAGAAGGATGGTGACCAGAGTCTGGGAAGGGTAGTGGGAGCAGGGGAGGTAAGGATAATAAAAGGCTACAAAAAAATAGTTAGAAAGAATGAATAAGACCTATGATTCGATAGCACAACAGAGTGACTATAGTCAATAATAACTGTACATTTTAAAATCACTTAGAGTACAATTGGAATGTTTGCAATTCAATGGATAAATGCTTGAGGGGATGGATTCCCCATTCTTCATAATGCTCTTATTTCATATTTTATGTCTGTATCGAAACCATCTCATGTACCCCATAAATATATACACCAACTGTGTATCCACAAAGGTTAAGAATAAAAAATTAGCTTCAAAAATAAAGCTCAAGGCCGGGCGCAGTGGCTCATGCCTATAATCCCAGCACTTTGGGAGGATGAGTCAGTTGGATCACCTGAGGTCAGGAATTCGAGACCACCTTGACCAACAGTAAAAACCCTGTCTTCACTAAAAATACAAAAATTAGCTGGGCATAGTAGTGCATGCCTGTAGTCCCAGTTACTCGGGAGGCTGAGGCAGGAGAATCGCTTGACCCCAGGAGGTGGAGGTTGCAGTGAGCCAAGATTGCACTCCAGCCTGAGCAACAAGAGCAAAACTCCATCTCAAAAAAAAGCTCAAATGTTACTACAAAAGAGAAAATATCAGAATTGGCAAATCTTTAGCTATACTGATAAAGAAATAAAAAGAGATGACTCAGTTTACTAGTCTCAGAAGTAAAAGAGGGGAAATAATTACTAATGACATTTAAGAAAAATAAAAAGTAGTATAAAGATATTCTTTTAACAATTCTATTATTAGAACAATTGTATAAATTAGATAACAGGTAAAATGGACACATTATTTGAAAGACACACACTAAAGAAACTGAGTTGGAAAGAAACAGACAATCTAAATAGATCTATAACTTGTAAAGGGATTGAATCAGTAATCAAAACTACCCACAAAGAAAAGGCCAGGCCACATAGTTCCAATAATGAATTCTACCTATATTTAAAGGAGAATTAATACCTATTCTACAAACACTTTCAAAAACTAGGAAATGAGGAAAATTTCCAAATTCATTCTATAAGGCCAGTATTACCATCATATTAAAACTGGACAAATACATCACAGGATAAAGAAACTACAGACTAACAGATCTTGTAAATATAAATGCACAAATCCTTAACAAAATACTAGCAAACTGGATCAATCTAGCAACATATAAAAATAATTATATACCATAACCAAGAGGGGTTTACCCCAGGGAAACAAGATTGTGTAATATACCCTGTCAATTCAATGAAAACACACAGTTGTCTCAGTATGTATGGTAAAAGCATTTTACAAAAATCCAAAAGCCTTTTGTGATAAAAACACTCAACAACTAAAAACAGAAGAGAATTCTTCCACCTGATAAAGGGCATCTATGAAACCCATAGCTAACCATACTTAATACCTTTCCCCCTAGGATCATGAATGAAACAAGAATACCTCTCTCAGCACTTCCATTTACCTATTAAAACTAATAAATGTGTTCAGAAATATTTGAAGATACAAGGTCAGTATACAGAAATAAACTGTATTTCTGTACATTACAATATACAATCCAAAAGTGGAATTAAAAAATTGTATTTACCATAGCATCAAAATATTAGTGATACACTTATTAGGAATAACATTAACAAAAGTGCAAAACGTAGACTCTAAAAAATACAAAACACTGTTGAAATAAATGAAAGAGGCTGGGCGTGGTGGCTCATGCCTGTAATCCCAGCACTTTGGGAGGCCGAGGTGGTTGGATCATGAGGTCAGGAGATCGAGACCATCCTGGCTAACATGGTGAAACCCCGTCTCTACTAAAAATACAAAAAATTAGCCGGCCGTGGTGGCGGGCACCTGTAGTCCCAGCTACTCAGGAGGCTGAGGCAGGAGAATGGCGTGAACCCGGGAGGCAGAGCTTGCAGTGAGCCGAGATTGCACCACTGTACTCCAGCCTGGGCGATAGAGCAAGACTCCTTCTCAAAAAAAAAAAATAAAATAAATAAATAAATAAATAAATAAATAAATAAATAAATAAATGAAAGAGTATCTGAATAAAAGGAACCACCACCCCATGTTCACAGATTAGAAAACTTAAAAGTTCAAAATGGCAATACTTCTCAAATGGATCTGCAGATTTAATGTATTATCAGAATCCTAGCTAGATTCTGTGTAGAAACTGACAAGTTGATTTTAAAATTGATTTGGAATTGTAAGGGATGCAGAGTAGCCAGAACAAGGTTGAAAGAGAATCAAATTGCAGGACTCATACTTCCCAATTTCAAAACTTACCACAAAGCTCTAATAATCAGGACAATGTGATACTGGCATAAAGATAGAAGTATAGTTCAACAGAATAGAATTTACAGTCCAAAATAAATTCACACGTCTCTGGTCCACTGAATTTTGAGGAAGGTGTCATGATCATTGAATGGGAACAAAATCATCTTTTTCAACAAATGGTGCTGGGACAACGGGATAGCCAAGTGTAAGAATAAAGCCGGGCCCTCACGTCACACTGCATGTAAAATGAAACTCAAGATGCATCGAAGACCTAAACAGAAGAGCTAAAACTATACAATCCTTAAAAGAAAACCAAGGGGGCAAATCCATGACCTCACAATTGGCAATAGATTCTTAGATTTGATACCTACAGGATAAGCAATAAAAGAAAAATATACAAGTCGTGCATCATCAAAATTAAAGTTCAAAGAAGTTCAAAGAAGATACAGTTCAAAGAAGATAAAGTTCAAAGAACAATATCAAGAAACTAAAAAGACATGTATAGAATGGGAGAACAATTTTGCAAATATATGCCTGAGAAGGAAGTTGTATGTAGAGTATACAAAGAACTCTTACAAATTAACAAAAAGAATTCAGCTGTATATGGGCAAAAGACTTGAACAGACATTTATCTAAATAAGACATAAAGATGGCCAATGTTGCTCAATTTCATTAGCCATTAGAGAAAAGTAAATCAAAATCACAATGAGACCAGTTCACATGTAGTAGGGTGTCTATAATTAAAAGAAACGAGAAAACCAAGTGTTGGCAAGAATGTAGAGAAATTAGAATGCTTATACATTCCTGGTAAAATGGTGCAGCTGTTGTGGGAAACAGTTTAGAAACTCCTTAACAAGTGAAACATAGAATTACTGCTATAAAACCCACTAATTCCACTGCTGAATATATACCTAAAAGAAGAAAAATCAAGTATTCAAATATAAATTTGTAAACAATTATTCACAGCAGCACTATGCACAATAGTTGAAAGGTAGAAACAATGCAAATGTCCGCCAACTACGAACGGATAAGCAAAATGCAGCATATCTATACAATGGAATATTATTCGGTCATAAAAAGAAATGAAGCACTGATCCATGTTTCAACATGAATTAACTTTGAAAATGTAATGCTAAATGAAAAAAGTCAGTCACAAAGACCACATATTATATGAGTCAATTTATATATGTCCTAGATGAGGCAAATCTAGAGACAGAAAGTAGATTAGTGGTTGCTTAAAGCTGAGGGGGTTTTTGGGGCTGCGTGCAGTTGCTCACTCCTGTAATCCCAGAACTTTGGGAGGCCAAGGCAGAAAGATGGCTTGAGGCCAGGAGTTCAAGATCAGCCTGGGCAACATAAAAAAGGTGAGGAAGGCAGGGCACCGTGGCTCACGCCTGTAATTCCAGCACTTTGGGAGACTGAAGCAGGCAGATCACGAGGTCAAGAGATCGAGACCATCCTGGCCAACATGGAGACACCCCGTCTGTACTAAAAATACAAAAATTAGTTGATGTGGTGGCATATGCCTGTAGTCCCAGCTACTTGGGAGGCTGAGGCACAAAAATTGCTTGAACATGGAAGGCGGAGGTTGCAGTGAGCCAAGATCATGCCACGAACTCCAGCCTGGCAACAGAGCGAGACTCCGTTAAAAAAAAAAAAAAAAAAAAGGCCAGGCGCAGTGGCTCACACCTGTAATTCCAGCACTTTGGGAGGCTGAGGCAGGCAGATCATGAGGTTAGGAGTTCGAGACCAGCCTGACCAGCATGGCAAAACCCTGTCTCTACTAAAAATATGAAAATTAGCCGGGCATGGTGGCGTGCACCTGTAATCCCAGCTACTCAGGAGGCTGAGGCAGGAGAATCACTTGGACCCAGGAGGTGGAGGTTTCAGTGAGTCCAGATCACACCACTGCATTTCAGCCTGGTGACAGAGCGAGACTCTGTCTTAAAAAAAAAAAAAAAAGAAAAAGTGAGGAAGATTGGAAGGGGATGATGGTTAAATGGTGTGTAGCTTCTGAGTTTACAAAAAATGTTCAGAAGTTTATAACAATATTCAGAAGTTAACAATGGTGATGGTTGTGCATATCTTTGAATGTACCAAAAACCATTGAATTATACATTTTAAGTAGGTGAATTATATGGTATGTGAATTTTGTTTTCAATAAAGCTGTTTTTAAAAATTAGATGAGAGAGAGAGAAATAACGTAAAAGTCCACATACATATTGACAGTAAAAAGGGATCCAAAAAATCCAATTTTAAAAGCTTCTTCATATTTTTCAGAAAGGGATCTTGTGGGTTGTTGAGGGAATCCAAGTTCACTCCAAACAATGTGCCAGTGATTACATCCATGGTGTAGGCCCCAAAGAAGCTGAGTAGAGTAAGACATGGAAAGTTAAAACCAGCACCTCTTTACCTTCCTTCTGCTATACACACAGCAAGAAGTGCTATGTCAGAGCAAGACAGGTGAAAACCCACACACTTTTACAACAACCTGCTGCATCATCTCCCATCATACTCAGGAGGCATTTATTGGGTACCAATGATGCAGTTGGCCCTGTCCTGGGAGTAATGGAGACACTAAGGTGAGTTAGACCCACCTCTGAGCTCAAGGATCTCAGTCACAGGGAGACACAGACCCAATAATCAGACAATTACAGTCGTCTGTGTTGAGTGTGGATGGTAAAAGGTGCGTCAACACTGTGCTTCTGCAGGACAAGAATAAAATCATTAACTTTCTCGGCCAATCAATAAATTTGACATTGCCAGACCCAAGAGTCTACGCCCAGAGCTGATGTCTCTTCAGCACTTTACAGAACAGCCACACCCTGTTCAGACTTGCTATGAACATCATGTCTCCGCTACACTCCCTGATAAGGCTCCTGAAACGCCTACTCTTCCCTGGCTCCTGGGATCTGACATTGCTCTGAGGGCAGATTGTTTTTGATAAAAGTAAGAACGAACAGTGATATTGATTAAAGGAATAATAGATCACTCCAAAGTTGATCGGGGTATCCCATAGCCGAGTGGCCACGTGTCCCCAGTCTGCCCAGGACAGGCTGAGTTTACACGTGTTGTTCCAGCATAATTTAAATTATATTCCAGTTTAGACAATAAACAATAATAGCATTGCCCTACCTATAGCCTTTACAGAGTCTTTTAAAATTTAAGATTGGAGAAATTAGAAGTGGTGGGAAGGTTTAATAGTTCACATTTTGGTGGTATCCTCAGCAAAATAATGAAGGGATTGAAGTTATTCCAATTTCTTCATTGTAACTTTCCTGCCCCAGTCACTGCCAGCCAACAGCTCAAACATGTACCCTTCCCACCACTCCATAACATCTATGCTCAAAACTTTAGTACAATCAGGTTTTTATTTTTTCTTTCTACACAATGTATTATTCTTTTGGAATATCCAAGGGGACAATGTAACAGGTAAGTTATTCCTGGCTCCTGTGCACAGGGGACAAGATCCTTTTCTCTCAGCTTCCTAGCTTTCTTTTGTGAGCAACACCATCTTGGGTGGCCTATTGGAGCTGCAACACCACAGCCCTGCTTTTGTCCGGCCACTGGAGTAACCCAACGGTGGGAATATCAGCTCCACTGCAGGCAGCTGGAGGGGCTCATGACAGCTCAGAACCTCAAGACTGTGCTACTTACTTTTTCAAGTTGGTGGGCTTGCTGTTCTCTGCTTCCCGCCTCAGGCTTCTCACCAACATATCTCCACACTGGGAAATGATAGGGACCATCTAAAACACAACACCACCCAGAGTTAACTATGCAGACTCGAGTCTCAGAAGGACATGGCTTTGCCCAGCATGGAACAGTCAATGGTATTTTGTAATGACTGACCATGTCCTCTAGGACATAAATAGAAAAGACCGCCCCCTGCCCTCCTTTGTTTTTGAGACAGAGTTTCACTTTTGTTGCCCAGGCTGGAGTGCAATGGCGCGATCTTGGCTCACTGCAACCTCTGCCTCCAGGTTCAAGCAATTCTTCTGCCTTAGCCTCCTGAGCAGCTGGGATTACAGGCATCCGCCACCACGCCTGGCTAATTTTTGTATTTTTAGTAGAGATGGGGTTTCACCATGTTGGCCAGGCTGGTCTCAATCTCCTGACCTCAGGTGATCCACCCACCTCAGCCTCCCAAAGTGCTGGGATTACAGGCATGAGCCACCGTGCCCAGTTGAAAAGACCCTTTTTAGAAAACTCAAACTCCGTGGACTACCCATGAGAGAGGAACTATGATGATACTTACTACCTGTCTCCAGATTCATCCTTTAAGTTTCTAATTATAAGTCACCTTATTTTCTTACTTCCTTGAATTTTACACTGGTGAAAGCTGGAGATAGCAATGTTCGTATTCTCTTCCATTCTTCATCTTCAGCAAAACTTAGGGCACTTTTCATAAATCCCATTGGACCTAAAGGCTAGAGTTCAAAGCAGAAGCATTTTGTCCTACGTAAGTTTTAGAGATCTCTATGGTTGTAGAAAATGTGTTAAACAGACATCATGAATTTAACAAATACTTAGTAACTGTCTACTGGGTGGCAGGCCCTATATTAGATGCTCAATAAAGATTTATCTTGAATGTGTAGCCTCCTGTAAGCATATGGAAGGGGGATGGTGGAATTGAGGGAAGTGGTGTGGTTTCTAGTCACTATATCCCAGTCTCATTTAAATGCATGGTTTCTACATGGAAGAGAACCAGTTCTTCCAGTAGAATAGACGGGAACAAGACCTAGCATCTCCTCCAGGGTTGTGCAAAGCAGAAAGGGATTGGTGACAGAGAGGCAGGTTGGCAGATTGCACGTTGCCTCAGAGCAGCTCTGTCTTTAATACATCTATAGCATGAGAAACTTGACAGAGGAGTGGTTTGATTTAGTGACTTTTGAAAAAAAATTAGTAATAAGTAAAAGACTAAGAATGCACTTTGAAGAAACAATGCAATTACATGAAAAGTCCCTTTCTTTTATTTCCCCTCCCAGGATTAGAGGAAAAATAAGGAAAATAATGCTATTTCCCAACTTGGGACAGGCCTATCAGTCCAATAACTTGAAATATTCTTCCATCTTCCCAAACTGTATTTTAAAATGGAGAATTTCAATGCTTATTTATGATAAAACTCGGCAAACTAGGAAGAAAGAGAAATACCTTCAATTTGATATTCTGGAAAACAAGGAAAAAAATATACAAAAACCCTTCAGCTTAATCACACTTAATGGTGAAAAAATGAATGCTTTTCTCCAAGATCAGAAACAATACGAAATATCCACTCTTGCCTTTCTTATTCAACATCATATTGGATGTCTCAGTGCAATAGACAAGAAAAAATTAAAAGCATACAGATTGGACAGGAAGAAATAGAAGGGCCTCTATTTTCAGGTGACATAAAGGTCAATGTAGAACCTCTCTAGGAATATGCAAAAAGACTTCTAGAGCTAAAAGGTGAGTTCAGCAAGGGTGTAGAACACAAGATCAACATGCAAAAATCAATCATGCAATTGTTTTTTTCACGCATTGTTATTTCTACGCAATAACAATGACTATCTGAAAATACAGTAAAAAAATTGTTTACATGTCAGTGAAAATGAAATACTTCAGGTGTGAATCTAACAAAACATGTTCAGGATCTCTATGCTAGAAATTACAAAATGTTGATGAAAGGAGTAAAAGAAAACCTAAAGAAATGGAGAGGGATACTATGTTCATGTTTTGAAAGACTCAGCATAGTAAAGATACAGATTTTCCCTAAACCGACCTGTAGGTTTAATTCAATACTTATCAAAATCTCAGCAGGTTTGTTTGTAGACATTGACAAGCTTGTTCTGAATTTGCATGGAAAGGAAAAGGGGTCAGGCGTGGTGGCTCATGTCTGTAGTCTCCGCACTTTGGGAGGCCGAGGCAGGCGGATCACCTGCGGTCAGGAGTTCGAGACCAGTCTGGCCAACATGGCGAAACCGCATCTCTACTAAAAATACCCAAAATTAGCTGGGTGTGGTGCCACACGCCTGTAATCCCAGCTACTTGGGAGACTGAGGCAGGAGAATCACTTGAACCCGGGAGGCAGAGGCTGTAGTGAGCCAAGATCGCACCACTGCACTCCAGCCTGGATGACAGAGGGTGACCTTGTCTGAAAAAAAAAAAGAAAAGAAAAAAGAACAAGAAGAACTAAAACAATTCTGAAACAATAAATAAAATGTGAGGAATCCCTCTACATGATGTTAAGAGTTACTGTACAGGCCGGGTGCGGTGGCTCACCCCTGTAATCACAGCACTTTGGGAGGCTGAGGCGGGTGGATCACGAGGTCAGGAGATCGAGACCATCCTGGCTAACACGGTGAAACCCCATCTCTACTAAAAATGCAAAAAATTAGCTGGGCGTGGCGGTGGGCGCCTGTAGTCCCAGCTACTCAGGAGGCTGAGGCAGGAGGATGGTGTGAACCCGGGAGGCGGAGCTTGCAGTGAGCCGAGATCGCCCACTGCACTCCAGCCTGGGCGACTGAGCGAGACTCCGTCTCAAAAAAAAATAAAGGTTACTATACAGCTACAATTGTCACCACAATGTGGTACCGGTGGAGGAATAAACACAGTGATCAATGGGACAAAATAGTGAATGAGAAATAGATGCTTAGGTTAGGTGCGGTGGCTCACGTCTGTAATCCCAGCACTTTGGGAGGCCCAGGTGGGCGAATCACTTGAGGCCAGGAGTTTGAGACCCACCTGGCCACCACGGCAAAACCCCGTCTCTACTAAAATACAAAAATTAGCCAGGCATGATGGTGCCCGGCTGTGATCCCAGCTACTTGGAGGCTGAGGCACAAGAATCACTTGAACCCAGGAGGCAGAGGTTGCAGTGAGCTGAGATCGCACCACTGCACTTCAGTCTGGGTGACAGAGCGAGACTCTGTCTCAATAAAAAAAAAAAAAAAGAAAAAAAGAAAAAAAAGAGATGCACAGAAATATACTCAACTGATTTTTGACAATTGTGAAAAAGTAACCCCAAAGAGGGCAAGTAACCTTTCCATAAATGGTGTTGGAAAAATTGCACAGCCACAGGCCACAGAAAGTGAACTATGACCTAAGCTTTATATCTAATGCAAAAATTAACACAAAATGTATCATAAACTTAAATGTAAAGCATTAAACCATACCACTTTTTTTTTTTTTTGAGACTGAGTCTTGCTCTGTTGCCAGGCTGGAGTGCAGTGGCGCAATCTTGGCTCACTGCAACCTCTGCCTCCTGGGTTCAAGTGATTCTGCTGCCTCAGCCTCCCAAGTAGCTGGGACAACAGGTGCCCAGCACCACGCCTGGCTAATTTTTGTATTTTTAGTGGAGATGAGTTTTCACCATGTTGGCCAGGATGGTCTTGATGTCCTGACCTCGTGATCCGCCCACTTTGGTCTCCCAAAGTGCTGGGATTATAGGCGTGAGCCACCATGCCCTGCCTTGAACTATATACCTTTTAGAAAAAACACCAGCGACAAAGTGTACTAGGAGAATAATTTACAATAAAAGCACAATCTATAAAAGAAAAATGGATAAATTGGCCTCCCTGAAATAAAAAAAAAAAAAGTTTTCTCTACTATAGACCCTGCAAAGAGGAAAAAACAAGCTACACATTGTAACAACAGGAGAATACCAGCAGGGTGCCTCCTGGTGATAGAACAGATCTGTATATATTGCTGATAGTCATGCAATTATACACATGGGTACATTCGCATAATGCTACACACACACACATATACACCCACACAAATGAGGGCACGTAAAGCAGGAACTCTGAACAAGTTCTGTGGATTGTGTCAATGTCAATTTTCTGTTACTAGAGTGACAGAAATACACTGTATCTATAGTTAAATAAGACATCACCATTGGGGGAAACAGGAGGAAGCACAAAGCACTTTCCTGTACATTTTTTGGGCAAGTTTCCATGAATACATAATTATTAAAAAATAAAAAATTTGATTAATACATTTGAAAATATAGGCCTACCATCCGGTTGGTGAAGACAGAGTAGCATTCTTTCACTAGCACTGTTTTGATCATGTGGGGATCCATGATGACCAGCATGGGCTGCTGTCCCTCATACAGCCTGTATGGGGGAAAACAGAGCTGACTAAACCTCACATGTCTGATTCTGCAGCTGGAACCACACCAAGGAATCCAGATTTTGATCCTGACATTCCATCATCCATACTTGTAGTTGTGCAATACACAGCAGAGCTAGCTCCAAGGTCAGTTAGGGTATGACACAGAGTAAGATTCTCACCACAGAAACCACTTAAGCCTTCATACATTGAAAGGTGATGTGGCTCAAACAGGAAAGAGAAATTGAAAGACAAAAGGGCTCTTCAAAGAGATCATGGTTAGAAATAACAGAAACATTTGTTACGTCCAGGTGGTGTATACTTGGACATTCTCTATACCATTCTCCATAATCTCTTGTGTATTTAAAGTATTTCATTATAGGCTGGGTGCAGTGGCTCACACTTATAATTCCAGCACTTTGGGGAGGCCAAGGTGGGTGGATCACTTGAGGTCAGGAGTTCGAGACAAGCCTGGCCAACATGGTGAAACCCTGTCTCTACTAAAAATACAGAAATAAACTGGGCATGGTGGCTCACGCCTGTAATCTCAGCTACTTGGGAAGCCGGGGCAGGAGAACCACTTGAACCTGGGAGGTGGAGGTTACAGTGAGCCAAGATTGCACCACTGCACTCCAGCCCGGCCAACACAGTGAGACTCCATCTCAAAATAAAATAAAATAAAATAAAGCAAACAGTTATGTAATCCTCTTCATTATTATTTTTTTAAATACTGTCTTCTTTTATCTTCTTGTTAACCAAAAAGTGACAGTGACAGTAGTCTTGATTAATAGTTTCCTTTAGCCAAAGTTTGAGAATACATCTGGGAAGAACACCAGCCACAGGAGGCTCTGTGACCTGTGCTTTTTCTAAAGGGGGTTTTGGGAACTTCAGAATTTAAAGGAGAAAGAGCAAGCAGGAGAGAGAAGAGGAAGAGTGTGTAGGTAGTGAGGCAAATGGTTACATTCTTGCAAGGCTCTGAGAAGTGCTCAGCAAATCTGCATTTTGCTTGTGAAAAGAGGGCATAGAGGAAAAACTCAGTTATATATTTGTATTGTGACAAGGAAATCTTCGTTTTTTTTTTTTTTTTCTGTTCTTTCTTTTTCTTTCTTTTTTTTTTTTTTTATTATACTTTAAGTTCTAGGGTACATATGCATAACGTGCAGGTTTGTTACATATGTATACTTGTGCCATGTTGGTGTGCTGCACCCCTCAACTCGTCAGCACCCATCAAGTCATCATTTATATCATGTATAACTCCCCAATGCAATTCCTCCCCCCTCCCCCCTCCCCATGATAGGCCCCAGTGTGTGATGTTCCCCTTCCCGAGTCCAAGTTTCCTCATTGTTCAGTTCCCACCTATGAGTGAGAACATGCGGTGTTTGGTTTTCTGTTCTTGTGATAGTTTGCTAAGAATGATGGTTTCCAGTTGCATCCATGTCCCTACAAAGGACGCAAACTCATCCTTTTTTATGGCTGCATAGTATTCCATGGTGTATATGTGCCACATTTTCTTAATCCAGTCTGTCACAGATGGACATTTGGGTTGATTCCAAGTCTTTGCTATTGTGAATAGTGCCGCAATAAACATACGTGTGCATGTGTCTTTGTAGTAGAATAATTTATAATCCTTTGGGTATATACCCAGTAGTGGGATGGCTGGGTCATATGGTACATCTAGTTCTAGATCCTTGAGGAATTGCCATACTGTTTTCCATAATGGTTGAACTAGTTTACAATCCCACCAACAGTGTAAAAGTGTTCCTATTTCTCCACATCCTCTCCAGCACCTGTTGTTTCCTGATTTTTTAATGGGAAATCTTCGTTTTACATAAGATAATGCAAACATGTGAAAAGAGAGAATAGAGGCAAAGTCGATTACGCATTTAACTCTGATTAGGTGGAGGGATAATGTCCTGGTCTTGTCCTTGTCCTGTGCCTGCCGAGATAAACTGGAAATTGACATTGTCAGGGTAAGTGAGATTCAACAGAACTTGGTTTTAAGGGCTGGTTCATGGTGGGGAAGGAGGATATGTATCCTAAAAGATTTCAGGACTCATAAGGAATGTCCTTGTGAGAAAATTATGAGGGAGGCCATCTGGGGAGATATCATTTTGGGAATCTGGCTTTTGTATGAGGTTATGACACGGCATTGTGAAATTACAGCTATATATGATTTGAACTAAAGGAAGGCAGTATTGCATGACTCAATTTCCAACCATAACTTTTCATTTTGGCATAGTGAGTTTGGTCATATTTTTGCTATTAATTTAGTCAAGATAACTTTTAAGCATAGACATGACCATTTTATGGGTCCTTTAAAAAATTTGATCTTTTAATTAATTGTTTAGAATAAAAGGTCATCAAAATTTTAAATTTAGAAGTCTTAATTCAAAGACTCCCACTATTTTGTCATTGACAATTAGAATTTCTAATGAAGTACTTATTCTAATAGCACATAGAGAGAGAGAGAGGCTGGGAAGGTGGCCTTGTTATGCAAAGAAAACCTTGTAGGTAATAGCCCTCAGAGAATGTGTCAGATCCTTTTCTACTCTTCCCTAGATTCAGACAAGGGAAGTTCTGGTAAGGCCACATTAAAATGTGTCAAAATTGGGAGGCTGAGGTGGGAGGATCACTGGAGCTCAGGAGGCAGAGGCTACAGTGAGCCAAGATGGTGCCACTGCACCAACCTGAGTAACAGAGTGAGATTCCATCTCAATTAACAAAAATATGTAGGGCGTGGTGGTTCACGCCTGTAATCCCAGCACCTTGGAAGGCCAAGGCGGGTGGATCAGGAGGTCAGGAGATCGAGATCATCCTGGCTAACATGGTGAAACCCTGTCTCTGCTAAAAATACAAAAAATTAGCTGGGAGTGGTGGCAGGTGCCTGTAGTCCCAGCTACTTGGGAGGCTGAGGCAGGAGAATGGCGTGAACCCGGGAGGCAGAGCTTGCAGTGAGCCGAGATCACACCACTGCGCTCCAGCCTGGGTGACAGAGTGAGACTCCGTCTCAAAAAAAAAAAATTTGTAGGCCAGGCACAGTGGCTCATGCCTGTAATCCCAGCACTTTGGGAGGCCAAGGTGGGCAGATCACCTGAGGTCAGGAGTTCGAGACCAGCCTTGTCAACATGGTGAAACCCTGTCTCTACTAAAAATACAAAAATTAGCTGGGCATGGTAGTGGGTGCCTATAATCCTGGCTACTCAGGAGGCTGAGGCAAGAGAATTGCTTGATCCCGGGAGGCGGAGGTTTTAGTAAGCCAAGATCACCCCATTGCACTCCAGCCTGGGTGACAAGAGCAAGATTCCATCTCAAAAGAGAAAAATGTCAAAGAAATATATTTTGGGTTGCATATTGATTTTTCTTAACTGGCTGGGGTTTCTAGAGGGGAAAATTGACATTTTGTAGCTGTGGGAATTCTAGTAAACATTAGAGGGGGTCAAGAGTTGGTAAAACCTAGTGGAAGGTATATTGAAACCCAAAACAGAATGTTATCACACAATTTACATAGGGTCAAGATCTCCAAGCATAAGGGGAAGTTATAGCTAGCTGACAATAAACCTTGATCCTCAGCTACCAAATTCCAAAATGAAGCCCTGCATCAGCTCCTTACGTGGAGGTGGAGCTCAAGCTAAAAACTGTTCTCCATCATTATGGAAGCAGGAAACTCACCTTCCTTGTTGGAAGTAAGTAAAAACTTCCAGAAAGGTGCTCTATAGCAGAAGAAAACTCAGGTCTCAAGCAACAGTTTGTGGGAGATCAAGGATCTCTAGAAGGAGACTCTCCCAGACCTCAACACATGAGACAATTGGTTAGAGTGATAAAAAGCTCTAGCTGGTTCTAGCACACGGATGTGAAAATTTCTGCAGGTTGAGGGCCAGACTCCACTCAGTGAATCCCATTGTGGTCACCAAGGTGTTAACCAAAAAGTAACTGAGGCAGGTGTCTTGATTGATAGAGGTTTATTGAGTCAAAGCTTGAGGGTACACCTGGAAACACATGAGTCACAGGGGTAGCTGTGACCTGTGTTTTTCCAAAGATGGTTTTGGGAAGTTCTGAATTGAAACAGGAAGGAACCAGCAGGAAGGAAAAAAGGGGGTAAGAGTAGGCAGTGTGGCAGATGATTACATTTCTGTAAGGCACCAATTAGCTCTCATTAAATCTGCATTTTACATGTGAAAAGACAGAGTAGAGGAAAAAATCAATTATGCATTCATGTTGTACTCAGAAAATCTACATTTTACATAAGATACACACGTGAAAAGAGAGAGTAGAGGAAAAGTCAGCTACACATTCATCTCAAGGTAGGTGGAGGGATGATTTCTGGTCTTGTCCTTGTTCTGTACCTGTGATAAGCTGGTAATTTACATGATCAGGGTGTGAGTCAACAGAACTCAATGATAGGGCTGGTTTATAGGGCAGATGTGTATCATAAAGCATTTAGGGGCTTATGAGGAATTTCCATACGAGCAACTTGTGAGGGAAACCATCCAGAAAGATATGTAGCCTTCTATTGATATAGGAGCTAGAAAAAAAATTATTTAGGCAGATAGTGAAGGCAAAGGGGTCCTCAGCAAGGATTCCCTTTTAATACAAAGCTGCCCCCCAAATCATTTCTTTTGTAACAAAGAGCAGCCTGAAAAAAATCAAGCTGTAGACATCAATACGCAAGCTGGAAGCTCGCGTGGGTAAATGCCGGCAGCTGTGCCAACAGAAAAGGGCTACCTTGGAAGCCAGGTATGTTCAACGTGGAGGCTCCATCTTCCCTTATCTTTGTCACCTTATGTACAGTAAAAAAGCAGGCAACATGGTGCCAGCCAGGTAGAGAATCCATCTGCATAATAAAACATTAGGGTGGGGCAGCCAACTTCTTCACGTGTTATGCAAACACCACACCTAGTCCTAACTAGTTTTTTATGTGCTATGCAAATGGCACACCTGGTCCAACCAATCTTTCACGCCCTATGTAAATCAGACACTGCCTGCTTAAGCTCGTCTATAAAACCTCCTGCACTTTACTGCAGATTGGAAGACCCCCTCTCTCTGTGGGAGAGAGCTTTTCTCTTTCTTTCACCTATCCAGCCTCTGCTCTTAACCTTACTCCTTGTGTGTCCGCATCCTTAATTTCCTTGGCATGGGACAACAAACCTCGGGTATCACCCCAGACAAATGACGCCACTTTACTATTGTTGTGGAAGTGTGGCTTATGTATGAAGCTATTACTCAGGGTGATGAAATTACAGCTATCTGTCTGGGGAAAAAAGGAAGGCAGTAATGTATGACTTAATTCTCAAGCTCAACTTTCCCTTTGGCATAGTGAGTTCAGAGTCCGAAAGATTTTATTTTTGTTCACATCCCAAATATGCATGGAGTTTCCTATGACACGTATATTCCCCTTGCAATGCTCAATTCCCAAATCATCTTTTTCTTTTAGATAGCCTCTCTTTGTTTGTTACTTAGGTTGACAAGAGCTTTATCCAAACAGACTCTGGGCTGAGATTGTTCTCTCTGCAGTAAAATTACTCAACATAGCAACAGCTCTATCCAGTGCAAGTTTCCAGAATACTCACCCCCACATTTCTCCATATTTTTCATTACATTCTCTGTCAAATTTCCAAAGACCCTGGCAGAAGAAACAAAATACAATTCAATTATTATTTCATATGTACTGAACCCTACATTTAACTGGGGCAAAAAAGTCAAATACAATGACGTTAGGCTTGCTACCATTTACTGGCAGTTAGAGGTTTTTTTTTTGTTTGTTAGTTTTTTTTGAGATGGGGTCTCGCTCTGCTGCCCAGGCTGGAGTGCAATGGTGTGATCTTGGCTCATTGCAACCTCCGCCTTCTGGGTTCAAGCTCTTCTCCTGCCTCAGCCTCCCAAGTAGCTGGGATTACAGGGGCCCACCACCACACCCGACTATTTTTCGTATATTTAGTAGAAACAGGGTTTCACCATGTTGGCAAAGCTGGTTGTGAACTCCTGACCTTAGGTGATCCTCCTGCCTCAGCCTCCCAAAGTGCTGGGATTACAGGCATGAGCCACCACGCCCAGCCAGGAATCTTATTCAGAGACCTCTTAAGGAAAAGGAGAGAAAATAGAGAAGATATTTGAAGTGGAGAATTTAAAGTCACTTTTAAATTTTCTCTAACTAGTGTAGATATTGAATGACTTACTTTTGTCTATGAACACTAAGCAACTCATTGTCTTTCTGATGTGCTTTCATTTCTGCATAAGTTGTCTCTGCAATCTCATAAACCCTTGAATTATCACCACCATGGGAACATGAAGAAACTGAAGCTGAGGGAAAGTGAGTGAGTGAGTGTCTCAAGGGAATGTGCTATCTTTTATCTCCTCGTTCAGCGTCCTTTTCATTTATCTCTTGTGTTCCTTCTAGAATTCTAGCTGAATTAGAAAGTCAAAAACATCAGGGACCACTTTTAGTCTAGCAGATTTAAATAAAAGTCCAAGGCATTTTGTTGAGTGAGAAAATGAGTGAGTGGGCAAATGACAGATTGGACTCACTTTCCAGTTTTCCAGCTTAACACACAATAATGTGGGAAATGCCACCTCTACATATCAGACACAGCACATTACAGTATTCACTCAGAGCTGTCACTTCTGACACTTAAAAACAAACCTTCCTGCTTCCTTGTTTCAGTTTTGATGTTCTCACTAGGCAACATATGGCCCAGGAAATGTGGATTTACTAAAGGATTGACCTGGGAAATATGAAGAGAAAATTATTGCTTTTTCAGAGGGTAAAAAAGGATGAAATTCTTAAGTGGTAATTTGGCAATGAAGGCCTCAGTTGGGAGAATTAGAATCTGAGAAACAGGTCTCAGGTCTGTAAGACAGAAAACTTGAGTTAGAGAGCAACCTATACATAGGCTTTCTTACTGGCCTTGTGGACATACACTTGTGACTTTCCATTTTGGCCCCAGGCCCTTGGTGGAGCAACAGACCAGGGTAGCCACAAGGCTCAGTCAAAATTCATAGTCCATGAGCATGTATTACCTCCTGTTTAGATAATTAAATTTTGAATATGTTTGTCAAATTATTGACAAATTATTCTAGTTATTTTGTTAAGTAATTTTGCCTTTCTTAAAAAAAAAAAAAAACAGAGCTCATTTTGTGGTTAAATATCTGAAGTTGATGGACAGCCACCATATTGTCTTCAGTATAAGCACTCCCTGCTCAGGCTCACTCACAGGGTGCTGCCTTTGAAGAAAAGCAGCAGGAAAGTAGAACCTTCTTGTTCTTCCTCTCAAATCTATAAAATACATCACGGGGAGAAGAAGCTGGAGCACAACTATGGAACTATCTGCAAGGAATTTAACAGTGCTTGACAGAATTCATGTATGTGCAAATTATCCAGTGGTGAATAGCTGCCTAATGAACTGAATTTTCAAAGCTGTCCAGGAGGAAGGAAACAAAAGGCTACCTGAGCTCTTGCTACAAACAAGAAAGTTTGAATCTGGTACATGACGCTAACAAGCCACTACTGGGGCTCCCATTTCCTCATTTCTGTTTTTCTCTTAATACTAAGGACAACTGTACCTTCTCAGAAATCTGCATAGGGCAGAAGGAAAGTCCTCTTTACGGTTCGCGAAGTCTGAACATCAAGTCCTGAACTTCGAGTGCTGATCTCCCAGATATCTGTGCCGTTCAACTGAGGTAAACCCAAGCCCCCTGACCATTAACATGGAAGTCCTGGTGTAAACCTGGCCATGCTCTGGGTAGGGCCTACACACCGTTTCTGAAAGTGTAAAACACTGGCACTTCCTCCTGAGGAGGAACATTTTTACTGATAGGACTGAGCTTGGGTTTGCATTGATAAGAAGCAAAAGAGGGAGCTCAAGTAACACTTACCCTAAGGTAGAACAAAATAGTTCCCAGAAAAGGCAGAGGGGTTGGCCCAGGAATTCCCAGCTTCTTGAAAAGTTTATGTGAATGAGTCCCATAACTATAAAATAAAAGAGAAAGCCAGGTTACAGAAACTGTAACTTTATAGATATGGGGCTGGCCAGACATTACCTCGGGAACTGGAATGTTCAAGGGAGGGAGGTAACATGGAGGCAATAAATAACAGAAACTCTAACAGCAAAAATTACATTTTGTAGCAGTATTTTAAGGAATCAGAGAGATCGATGGGGTTCAGGAGGATATTTATTAATTATTTAGGTACACCAGCCCAGTCGGATTAACATCCAAAGGACTGAGCCTTACTTTCTTCCAAGCCCGAGTCTCCAGGTGCTCCTGACTCTGCCTCCTGCCTTATTTTGGCCAAAGACGGGTAGACTGGCACATACAGGGATGGATATTCCCTTTCCTCAGGTGGGGCCTGAAAAACTGATTTTGGCTGAGGCTTCGGGGATTCCTGCAAGCTCTGCTCTAGTCACATCCCAGAAGCTGACTAGTCTATGCACAGCCGAAGCTAAGAGGACCATCTCCGGATAAGTAAATGTGGATACAATTTATAAGCCTGGTTATAATTCTGTCAGTACTGATTGTTCTGTTGTCATGGTATTACCACAAATGCTGCAAATGTCTATGCCCAGAGGAAGGTTTGCCATGCTCATGTGTAGAATAAGCATGCTTCTATTACATACACTAATGTTGTTACCATTTCTGCCTACACTAAAAGGGAGAAATCTCTAGAAGGATGCTCACACTGTGTACACACTACCTGGGTAAGGAATACCATCGTTAAAACTCTACTGTACCGTGCAATCAAACTAGAACTCAGGACTAAGAAACTCAATCAAAACCGCTCAACTACATGGAAACTGAACAACCTGCTCCTGAATGACTACTGGGTACATAACGAAATGAAAGCAGAAATAAAGATGTTCTTTGAAACCAATGAGAACAAAGATACAACATACCAGAATCTCTGGGACACATTTAAAGCAGTGTGTAGAGGGAAATTTATAGCACTAAATGCCCACAAGAGAAAGTAGGAAACATCTAAAATCGACACTCTAACATCACAATTAAAAGAACTAGAGAGGCAAGAGCAAACACATTCAAAAGCTAGCAGAAGGCAAGAAGTAACTAAGATCAGAGCAGAACTGAAGGAGATAGAGACACAAAAAACCCTCCAAAAAATCAATGAATCCAGGAGTTGGTTTTTTGAAAAGATCAACAAAATTGACAGACCGCTAGCAAGACTAATAAGGAAGAAAAGAGAGAAGAATCAAATAGACGCAATAAAAAATGATAAAGGGGATATCACCACCGACCCCACAGAAATACAAACAACCATCAGAGAATACTATAAACGCCTCCACGCAAATCAACTAGAAAATCTAGAAGAAATGGATAATTTCCTGGACACTTACACTCTCCCAAGACTAAACCAGGAAGAAGTTGAATCCCTGAATAGACCAATAGCAGGCTCTGAAATTGAGGCAATAATTAATAGCCTACCCACCAAAAAAAGTCCAGGACCAGATGGATTCACAGCTGAATTCTACCAGAGGTATAAGGAGGAGCTGATACCATTCCTTCTGAAACTATTCCAATCAATAGAAAAAGAGGGAATCCTCCCTAACTCATTTTATGAGGCCAACATCATCCTGATACCAAAGCCTGGCAGAGACACAACAAAAAAAGAGAATTTTAGACCAATATCCCTGCTGAACATCGATGCAAAAATCCTCAATAAAATACTGGCAAACCGGATCCAGCAGCACATCAAAAAGCTTATCCACCATGATCAAGTGGGCTTCATCCCTGGGATGCAAGGCGGGTTCAACATTCGCAAATCAATAAACGTAATCCAGCATATAAACAGAACCAAAGTCAAGAACCACATGATTATCTCAATAGATGCAGAAAAGGCTTTTGACAAAATTCAACAGCCCTTCATGCTAAAAACGCTCAATAAATTCGGTATTGATGGAACGTACCTCAAAATAATAAGAGCTATTTATGACAAACCCACAGCTAATATCATACTGAATGGGCAAAAACTGGAAAAATTCCCTTTGAAAACTGGCACAAGACAGGGATGCCCTCTCTCACCACTCCTATTCAACATAGTCTTGGAAGTTCTGGCTAGGGCAATCAGGCAAGAGAAAGAAATAAAGGGTATTCAGTTAGGAAAAGAAGAAGTCAAATTGTCCCTGTTTGCAGATGACATGATTGTATATTTAGAAAACCCCATCGTCTCAGCCCAAAATCTCCTTAAGCTGATAAGCAACTTCAGCAAAGTCTCAGGATACAAAATTAATGTGCAAAAATCACAAGCATTCTTATACACCAGTAACAGACAAACAGAGAGCCAAATCATGAATGAACTTCCATTCACAATTGCTTCAAAGAGAATAAAATACCTAGGAATCCAACTTACAAGGGATGTAAAGGACCTCTTCAAGGAGAACTACAAACCACTGCTCAGTGAAATAAAAGAGGACACAAACAAATGGAAGAACATACCATGCTCATGGATAGGAAGAATCAATATCATGAAAATGGCCATACTGCCCAAGGTAATTTATAGATTCAATGCCATCCCCATCGAGCTACCAATGGGTTTCTTCACAGAATTGGAAAAAACTGCTTTAAAGTTCATATGGAACCAAAAAAGAGCCCGCATTGCCAAGACAATCCTAAGTCAAAAGGACAAAGCTGGAGGCGTCATGCTACCTGACTTCAAACTATACTACAAGGCTACAGTAACCAAAACAGCATGGTACTGGTACCAAAACAGAGATGTAGACCAATGGAACAGAACAGAGTCCTCAGAAATAATACCACACATCTACAGCCATCTGATCTTTGACAAACCTGAGAGAAACAAGAAATGGGGAAAGGATTCCCTATTTAATAAATGGTGCTGGGAAAATTGGCTAGCCATAAGTAGAAAGCTGAAACTGGATCCTTTCCTTACTCCTTATATGAAGATTAATTCAAGGTGGATTAGAGACTTAAATGTTAGACCTAATACCTTAAAAACCCTAGAAGAAAATCTAGGTAGTACCATTCAGGACATAGGCATGGGCAAGGACTTCATGTCTAAAACACCAAAAGCAACGGCAGCAAAAGCCAAAATTGACAAATGGGATCTAATTAAACTCAAGAGCTTCTGCACAGCAAAAGAAACTACCACCAGAGTGAACAGGCAACCTACAGAATGGGAGAAAATTTTTGCAATCTACTCATCTGACAAAGGGCTAATATCCAGAATCTACAAAGAACTTAAACAAATATACAAGAAAAAAACAAACAACCCCATCAAAAAGTGGGGAAAGGATATGAACAGACATTTCTCAAAAGAAGACATTCATACAGCCAACAGAGACATGAAAAAATGCTCATCATCACTCGCCATCAGAGAAATGCAAATCAAAACCACAATGAGATACCATCTCACACCAGTTAGAATGGCAATCATTAAAAAGTCAGGAAACAACAGATGTTGGAGAGGATGTGGAGAAATAGGAACACTTTTACACTGTTGGTGGGATTGTAAACTAGTTCAACCATTATGGAAAACAGTATGGCAATTCCTCAAGGATCTAGAACTAGATGTACCATATGACCCAGCCATCCCACTACTGGGTATATACCCAAAGGATTATAAATTATTCTACTACAAAGACACATGCACATGTATGTTTATTGCGGCACTATTCACAATAGCAAAGACTTGGAATCAACCCAAATGTCCATCTGTGACAGACTGGATTAAGAAAATGTGGCACATATACACCATGGAATACTATGCAGCCATAAAAAAGGATGAGTTTGCATCCTTTGTAGGGACATGGATGCAGCTGGAAACCATCATTCTTAGCAAACTATCACAAGAACAGAAAACCAAACACCTGCATGTTCTCACTCATAGGTGGGAACTGAACAATGAGATCACTTGGACTCGGGAAGGGGCCTATCATGGGGAGGGGGGTGGGGGGAGGGATTGCATTGGGAGTTATACATGATATAAATGATGAACTCATGGGTGCTGACTAGTTGATGGGTGCAGCACACCAACATGGCACAAGTATACATATGTAACAAACCTGCACGTTATGCACATGTACCCTAGAACTTAAAGTATAATAAAAAAAAAATCCCATCAAAAAGTGGGCAAAGGATATGAACAGACAATTCTCAGAGGAAGACATTTATGCAGCCAACAGATACATGAAAGAAATGCTCATCATCTCTAGCCATCAGAGAAATGCAAATCAAAACCACAATGAGATACCATCTCACACCAGTTAGAATGGTGAGCATTAAAAAGTCAGGAAACAACAGGTGCTGGAGAGGATGTGGAGAAATAGGAACACTTTTACACTGTTGGTGGGACTTGTAAACTAGTTCAACTATTGTGGAAGACAGTGTTGTGATTCCTCAAGGATCTAGAACTAGAAATACCATTTGACCCAGCCATCCCATTACTGGGTATATACCCAAGGGATTATAAATCATGCTGCTATAAAGACACGTGCACTTGTTTGTTTATTGTGGCACTATTCACAATAGCAAAGACTTGGAACCAGCCCAAATGTCCATCAGTGACAGATTGGATTAAGAAAATGTGGCACATATACACCATGGAATACTATGCAGCCACAAAAAAGGATGAGTTTATGTCCTTTGTAGGGACATGGATGCAGCTGGAAAGCATCATTCTCAGCAAACTATCGCAAGAACAGAAAACCAAACACCGCATGTTCTCACTCATAGGTGGGAATTAAACAATGAGAACACTTGGACACAGGAAAGGGTACATCACACACCGGGGCCTATTGGGGGGTGGGGGAAGAGAGGAGGGATAGCATTAGGAGATATACCTAATGTAAATGACGAGTTAATGGGTGCAGCACACCAACATGCCACATGCATACATATGTAACAAACCTGCATGTTGTGCACATGTACCCGAGAACTTAAAGTATAATAAAAAAGAAAGAAAAAAGTAAAAAAAAAAAAAAAAAAAAACTCTACTGTACCATACCTACTATGAATGTGCAGGAACCAAGTTAGGAAACTGCACATATGACCAGACCACCTATTCAGTCTGTGACCCAGGAAATAATCAGCTATATGTATGTTCTGACCCTACGCTCTTACCTTATGAATTCTGGTTTGAGATACATATTAAATCAGATTGAGAAAAAGAAGGAGAGCTTATAACTCAAACCAAAGAAGCCCTTCCCTTATATAAAAGGCCTATTTCCTTGTATTTTGATGCCTACCATGCCACGTATGCTCATAATCCTGAAAAACCAGAAGCAGTCTGCAATGGTTTGACACAAGAGAGGCTTAGCAACAGCAGTCCTAAACATCTTTATGGAGAATCACAAATCAGATGCCCGGACTGTAACATTAAGTGGTCTACACTAACACAGCTCCAACACCTATATTCAGGAAAGACTGCTCTGCTAAGTAGTATGCCAACCAAACCAGATTGTAAGACAAGGACAAGCAATCCTTTAAATTTTACTATCTTAAAGCCAGAGCTACCTTTTTGGTCTACAGGACAGACAGCACTATTATGAGTTGATAGAGAAGGAGCAGGCCTTAAAGTTCTGCTACTGATTGTCAAAAAGACTACAAGAACTCAAATGTGTCCAACCCTGCAATTCCGGGTCCATAAGTCATTCTATAAGCATTTTGATCAGCCAGTGCCTGAGCTTCCCTCATCAACCAAAAACTTATTTGCTCAACTAGCTGAAAACATAGTTGGCAGCTTAGGAATTTCCTCATGCTGTGTACGTGGAGGAACTAATATGGGGGACCAGTGGCCATGGGAGGCAAAGGAATTAATGCCACAAGATCACTTCACTTCACTTCCCCTACCAGTGAACCAACAGCTTCAGCCAGTGTTTGGTTGTTAAAAACCTCCGTAATTGGAAAGTACTGTATCACCCAATGAGGAAAGGCTTTCACAGAGGCAGTAGGAGAAACAACCTGCCTAGGGCAACAGTATTATGATGAGACTAAAAACAAAACTCTATTGAAGAAATGCCCAGAACGACTCCTACTTACCAGATCGAAACCCTTTCTCTTGATTCTCTACTCTAAGCCACACTTGGCATCAGCTAGAGGCTCCAAATGCTTAGAAAGCACCCTCTGACCTATATTGGACCTGTGGAGCACGGGCATATCAGCAACTGCTGGCTAAATGGACAGGGGCTTGTGTGTTAAAAACAATCAAGCCATCCTTCTTCCTAATTCCTCTAAAGCAAGGGGAACTCCTAGGATATCCCATTTATGATGAAAATGAAAGAACTACAAGAGGCATAATCACAAAAATAAACACAAATATCAAAAAAGATGTGGACATAGGAGACTGGAAAGATAATCAATGGTCTCCTGAAAGCATCATTAAATACTATAGGCCAGCTACCTAGGTGCAAGACAAGTCATGGGGGTACCGTACCCCATCTATATGCTCAACTGTATCATAAGGTTGCAGGCAGTCCTTGAAATCATAACCAATAAAACATCAAGGGCACTAGATTTATTGGCAATACAAGCAACACAAATGAGAAATGCTATATATCAAAATAGGCTGGCTTCAGATGATCTCTTAGCCTCAGAAGGAAGAGTATGTGAAAAATTTAATGTAACCAAATGTTGCTTAGAAGTTGATGATAATGGTCAAGCTGTCATGAAAATCACAGCTAGAATGCATGAGATGGCACGTGTTCCAGTTCAGACTTGGTCAGGGTGGCCCCCAGATTCCTTATTTGGAGGATGGTTGTCAGTCTTTGGAGAATTCAGAACACTCATTAGTGGGTTCTTACTTATTTTTGGCATTTGCCTCATCCTCCCTTGCCTTTTACCCCTGTTTATTAGGAGTATTCAGTCAACTACAGAGGCAATAGTAGCCCAACACACTACTACGCAGTTGTGGCTTAACCAGATATCAGCTGCTGCCAGTAGAAGAAAAAGTTCAGCTCCGTGATGAGGTGGCAAATAGTGGTGCTTTCCATTAACACCTCTGTTATAAAAAGCACCAAAGGGGGGAATGGAACAGGAATTAAAAGAAATTAAAGAGCGTGTAAGAAGAAACTCAGTTGTATGTAAAATACCCAACTTCCCCTGAAAAACAGAAAGAGCTGGAGTCTTTTAAAAACTAACTGCCTCTTTTTCTGAGTCTAGTAAGCCTTATCTCTCCTCCCTTTCCAGGCATTATGAAGACCCTGTTTCCCTAGCTGTGCAACTGCAAGGTCACCAGACAGATAAACTCAAGTTGCAAAACATGTGATTCCTTGAAAAGTAAGAAATGATGTAATGCATGTCTCAGTTGAATAATTGTATTTGTTTCTCGCTTCTGTAGTATGCTTCCCTCTGCACAGATCTCCCCTCTCCCACGAAATGCTTAAAAGGTAACTTAATTCTTTGTTCAGGTCTCAGTCCTCTGGATGTTAATCTGACTGGGCTGGTATACCTAAATAATTAATAAATATCCTCCTGAACCCCATTGGTCTCTCTGATTCCTTAAAATCCCACCACATTTCAATCCTCATCTTTTTTGCTGCCTCCTCTTTGAGACCCCAAAAAGTCACAATGGTTAACTAAAAGCAGCTAAAGTCTGCATGATCCCAGTGCTAGAGTGAATGCTTAATAGATGTTCCCAAATTTGAGTGCTCTTAAAAGGTTCAGGCTGGAATTCTTCCAGGGCATTTCATTCATGCATATCTATTTAGTTAATTGATTCTTTCCTGATTTGGAAATTCTCTTTCTAGGTGTATTAGTCCATTTTCACACTGCTATAAAGAACTACCTGATATTGGGTAATTTATAAAGAAAAGAGGTTTAATTGACTCACAGTTCTCCATGGCTGGGGAGGCCTCAGGAAACTTACAGGAAGGTAAAGGGGAAGCAAGGCATGTATTACATGGAGGCAGGAGAGACAGAAAGACAGAGAGAGAGAGAGAGAGAGAGAGAGAGAGAGAGAGAGAGAGAGAGGAGGTGCCACACTTTTAAAACCATCAGATCTTGTGAGAACTCATTCACTATCGTGAGAACAGCATGGGCGAAACCACCCCCGCGATCCAATCCCTCCCACCAGGTCCCTTCCTTGACATATGGGGATTACAATTCAAGATGAGATTTGACTAGGGACACAGAGCCAAACCATATCACTAGGCAAAAAAGGTGAGGTTTTTTTTTTTTTCCATCTTTTGAACTGATAATGAGTTTATGCATCACTACATCCATTGAATTACAGAGGGTCACTGAGACCCTTTGGTGACACTGTCTTTCTTGTTTTCTCAGAGCTCTTTATGCTTTTTCTTCCCTCTAAACTCTGACCTTGTTTTAGAATCTGGCCATTCTTAAATATTCCTGCACAGAGAAGCTTTGGAAGAATCATAGTGTTCTTATTTCTACAGAATGGCAACCATATTCAAGTCTTCCATTGCTTTCATAGAAATGTGAGCACCTTCCAGCTACACGCAAATCTCTGTGGTCAGATGATTTGATTTATATAAACTACAGTAAATGTGATTGACCTGTCTGTTCTCTGAATGGCACTATGCAGAGGAACCAATGACTAAAGAATAAATTTCAAGGCTGTTCCTCCTCTTGTGCCATCTGGCCCTCCAACTGGTGATCCTTACTTGGTAAGCACAATGCCAGTCATGCTCACTTTTTTTTTTTCTCAAAATGATCAGTCACACAGCAGTCAGTTTACCGCTTCTGTACATCAACTACCTCTGCAGGAAAACTCATTAAGTCTGGTGCTCCTTATGGCAGGCCTGCCTGCAATTCATCTTTGATGGGTTATGTGTGAACTCCATTAATTGCAGGTTCTGGATCCTTGCAGAACTTCCTACTCTGGTGTTATTGAGGGATGGAAGACCGGAGGAAAAAGAGATGCTGCATCCCACCAATTTAACCATGCAGCTGCTGGTGCCACAAAGTAGGCCCTATAAAGATAAATTAGGAAAGTGTGGCTGAAAACTATGGTGTGCATAAATAGTTTTAAATGTCCCATATGTGCTTTCAGCTGAAAGAGAGGCCTTCCAAAATTCAGAAACATTTCTGTTGATGGAAAAGATTCACTGTGCTACATAGCATAAGTAACCATAAAATATTCCAGACAGTTGAATTAGAAACTTGATTTCTCTTCTTTATAGGTTAGCTTTTCTTAGATCCTATTTGGTACAAATAAATAAATCTTATAAAATGTGATAAAGCTGAAAAACTGCATGAAAAGAATGTGTTTGAAGGACCTCACAGTGGCACCTTGGCCAGGCCCAGCTGTTAGCTTGGTTCCCTCTGTGAGGATCTTTTCCTACTCACACATCAAAAATAGCCCCTTGGGTGGGTGCTGTGGCTCACACCTGTAATCCCACGCCAAGGCAGGTGGATCACGAGGTCAGGAGTTCAAGACCAGCCTGGCCAAGATGGTGAAACCCATCTCTACTAAAAATACAAAAATTAGCCAGGCATGGTGACACGCACCTGTAGTCCCAGCTACTCAGCAGGCTGAGGCAGGAGAATCACTTGCACCTGGGTGGCAGAGGTTGCAGTGAGCTGAGATTGCACCACTGCACTCCAGACTGGGTGATAGAGTGAGACTCTGTCTCAAAGGAAAAAGAAAAATAAGGACACCTCTCTACCTGCTCCATGAGGCCAGGAATCTCATCACCAACGAAGGATGTATCCTCTGGTACTGGAACTTAAAGGACAGCAAATATTTAAAATCCAAATTGGCTTTAAAGTCTCCTGCCTTTTCAGGCTGCTAGCACATTTCATATGAGGGGAGAAAGAAATCTCTATGCAGATGCTAAGCTCCCAGAGACTGGAAGGACAATATGACAGAAAAGAAGACAGTGTTGAGGTTTCCTCTAGATCTCCTCTGCTCTAAAATGTCATCATATAGAAGTAAATTGTGGCTGGGTGCGGTAGCTCATGCCTGTAATTCCAGCACTTTGGGAGGCTGAGATGGGTGGATCACCTGAGGTCAGGAGTTTGAGACCAGTCTGGGCAACAAGATGAAACCCCCTTCTCTACTAAAAATACAATAATTAGCCAGGTGTGGTGGTGCATGCTTATAATTCCAGCTACTCGGGAGGCTATGGCAGGAGAATTGCTTGAACTCAGGAGGTGGAGGTTGCAGTGAGCTGAGATTGTGGGACTGCCCTCTAGCCTGGACAACAGAGTGAGATTTCATCTCAAAAAAAGAAAAAAAAAAAAAAAAAAAAAAAAAGAAGAAGAAGAAGAAGTAAATTGTTGTGCATGTTACAGGGTGGAGGAATTGAGTTTCAGGACAGAGGGCATTTCCAGGCCAGGGGAACATAAAGGAGAGAAGAGCTGAGTTTGAGCCTCCCGTGAAATCTGGGGTGCCCTGTGGTGCCTTAAGTAAATGATGCCCTGTGGGTGAGTGGGAGTGGGGAAGAAACCATTTATGCCTATCATGAATGGGCAATCTTTCTACATATCTCTTGCCATAGACACAGAATACAGAGGTGAAGGTAATGAGATAAGACCTCCTAAAGTCTCCCTTCTGCCCCCAAAATACCTGGAGCTAAAGAGGTAGGTGAGGTTCCCACTGAACATGATTTCCAGTTGTTTATAATCCATTATCTGCCCACGGTAAATTCTGGTTGATTAGTCCAGGTAGATCAAAACTCATAGTCAATCAGAAAGCATCCCCAGGATTGAATGATGTCACAAACACTCTAAGTAACAGAAATTGGAAGTTGAATGAAGAGGGGGTGGATAATGTTTATTTACTCCTTCAATGGATCTGTGTAACATCTGTAGGGTCAAGAGAACAGTCCTCTATGGAGGCTTGGTATTTGAGTCTGAGAAATGAACTAACAGTGGATCATTTAATAGGAGATAATCCTTATAAATTTATCTCATGCATGTGCATGGAAGCCTTGAAAGATATGATATTCAAAGAATGGCCTGATGATTGAAGCTTAAATAGCATTCTGAAATACAAAAATGTAGCACCTTCTGATGGGAAGTGGGTAACACAAGATATGAGACAGTGAAGGGAGAAAAAGCATGATAAACAAAAGTCATCTTATTATAATGTATGTCAGGCATCAGTGCTCCAAAGAACAAGTATTCTCAACCTTTGTCTCCCTTCCTGTGAGCTAACATTCTTTTTTTTATTTGTTTGAGATGAAGTTGCCCAGGCTAGAGTGCAATGGCACGATCTCAGCTCATCGCAACCTCTGCATCCCGGGTTCAGGCGATTCTCCTGCCTCAGCCTCCCAAGTAGCTGGGATTACAGGCGCCTGCCAGCACACCCAGCTAATTTTTGTATATTTAGTAGAGACGGGGTTTCACCATGTTGACCAGGCTAGTCTTGAACTTCTGACTTCAGGTGATCCACCCACCTCAGCCTCCCAAAGTGCTGGGATTACAGGTGTGAGCCACCATGCCTGGCCTTGCTAATATTCTTTTTGATGAGATTATAGGGAGGGGGCTCAAGACTATGACTTTTTTTTAGGAGGTCCTTCCTTTAGGTATAAGAACTTCAGAGAAAGCCCCTTCCTATATTTTAGGAGAAATAGCAGGGTTGGGAGACAGGAGAACATAAGAGTTACCTTCTGAAGCCTTTCTGAGACCTTTCAATCTCCTTTGGTTCAAAGTCCTCAACATGCCAAAGTGTCATATTTTGAGGTTTCATTTTTGGAGCCCCAACATACCCCTGTCATAAATGTACATACTAAAGCTGATGCTAGTGGAGACGACAATTGAATTGGTAGCTGAGTCGCAAGGGATCACATTAAACCAGTCTAAGCCAGTCTCACATTCCTAGCAATGTCAATCCAGTTAAACAGCTGTGCCTCATTTCAGGAGGTGGTGTTGCAGCTGTGCTGTCATGAAAGTTAGGTCTGTATATGGTGCAGTTAAACAGGTACTTAATAAGAGGTTGTTCTAGCAAAGCAAAAGAAGACCAAAAGTTAATCATTTAGCAGACTAGTTTCTGAGTTCATAGCGCAGCCAGATAAAAAGATTTCTAGATGTTGGTTTTGAAACAGCTCCAGTTGGAGTAGAGGCAGGCAATGTTGATCTGACAGAGTTTTCTCTCCTATAGCTCCTTGGGGCCCGATCTGAAAGACTTTAAGTTGTTGCAATTTCTCTGGAGTCTGCTCTATCACAAAGAATTCTGCAAAAATCACAACCTTTCCTGCCTTTTTGGACCAAACCAATGTATTTCTTAAATGTATTTGATATCTCATGCCTCCCTAAAAGTATAAAACCAAGCTGCACCCTGACCACCTTGGGTACATGTTCTCAAGACCTCCTGAAGGCTGTGTCATGGGTCATGGTCACTCATATTTGGCCCAGAATAAATCTCTTCAAGTATTGTACAGAGTTTGGCTCTTTTTGTTGGCAGCATGAATTACTCTTTCTCTATTGCAATTCCCCTGACTTGATGAATGGGCTCTGTCTAGGCAGGGGGCAAGGTGAATCCTTTGGGTGGTTACAATTAAAATCCATACACAATTTTACATGCATAAGCACTGGAGGCCCACAATATAAGAGACTAGAATAAGGACTGAATGATTAAAGCTTAAATAGCATTGTGAACTAAAAACAGGGGAGCAGCTTCTGATAGGGAGTTGCTGACACAAGTTATGGGAGGGTGAGGGGAGAAAATGCATGATGAACAAATGTTATTTTATTATGGAGATAAAGTCTCTCAGGTAGCAGTGTTCCAAAGAATAAGTATTATCAAACTTTTTCTCCTTTCCTGTGAGTTAGTCTTCTGATTGATGAGATTATTTGGAGAGGCTCAAGACAATTGCATTCTTTTTGGAAGATCTTCCCTTAGTCAGATAAGAGAACTTCAGAGCAAGCCCAACCCTGCATTTTCAGGAGGGAAAGAATGGGGGATGGGTAGACAGAAGAAGGTCAGAAGTTCTGAAGGAATTTGTGAAGTCTTTCAGTCTTCTTTAGTCCAACGTACTCAGCATGACAAAGTTTCTTTTTCTTTTTTTTTTTTTTTTGAGAAGGAGTCTTGCTCTGTTGCCCAGGCTGGAGTGCAGTGGTGTGATCTCAGCTCACTGAAACCTCTGCCTCCTGGGTTCAAGCGATTCTCCTGCCTCAGCCTCCTGAGTAGCTGGGAGTAAAGGCGTGTGCTACCATGCCCAGCTAATTTTTGTATTTTTAGTAGAGACGGGGTTTCACCATGTTGGTCAGGCTGGTTTTGAACTCCTGACCTCATGATTGGCCCGCCTCCGCCTCCCAAGTGCTGAGATTTCAGGCGTGAGCCACCATGCCCAGCCTAAGTTTTATATTTTCAAATGTTGTATTAAGAGCTCTAACAGATTAATAATATTTTATGTCTTCATAGCATTTGGCACTTAGGTAACCTCCCCTCCATTATCTCTTTTATTTTCAAAACAAATAAGAAAAAGATGGGCCTAATTATCACTTCAGGTCTTAGAGTTAAGAGCAGACATGCCTGCATAGTTACTCACATATAGAGGAGTACCAAGCTGGTAGCCACAAGAACCCATGTTTCCATGGCAAAGTTTGGAATGAGATCCATCACCAGTTTTCTTTTTCAACTCTGTCTTCTGAGTGCTTCTTTCAGCTGTGTGCTGCTCTTTGCTGGGCTGTGCATACAGAGCTTTCTTTCTCTGCCCAGAGGTGATTCAGTTAGTGTTAACAGGGATATTTATGTGCTGGGGAAGGAGGTGGGTCTACAGCTGCAGCCAGTAGGAAAGCCACTTACGTTACTTCTCGTGTGGAGGGATTTGGGTACCCTTTTCAAACTGACAATTGGCAAAGAATTATGACTGTCCTTATTTTGGCCTCCTTTGATTTCTTATTCTGTGAACAATCAGTAAACAAATCAATCACTGCTATTGGTAAGCCCAAGAGTTATAGATTCTCAGAAACCTAAAGAAAAATACTTCTGCAAGAACATCTGCCCAGCAACTGCCTGTCGAACCTCAAACTGATGTCAGCTTTGTTATTGATCTTTATAGCCAAGGATAATCATTCCAAAACAAATATGTAATTCTCCTCATTATTTTTTTAAACTTTGTCTTACTTTACCTACCTGAATATGCACATAGTTTACCCTGGCACACATATTCCCATTGCAATGCTTTATTCCCAAATAAAAATAATTATTTTTAGAAAGCCCATCTCTATTTGTTATCTAGGTTGTCAAATTATGCCTCCAGGTTAACAGACAAGAAGGACTCCCTGTGCCTCAAAAGCAAAAGACAAACCCAAGAGGCCATGGCAGGTTTAGGTGACGGTCATGTTCTCTGTGTTCTTAGTAAGTGTTGCAAAACCTATTTTTCTGCAGCCAAGTCAAATAACATTTTCTGAAAAAATCTGTACCTGGGAATTTTCCAACTGCTCACCAACAGATCATGTGGTAAGAACTAACTGACCACCTTGGAACAGCCAATTAAGAGACACGTGACTTGGGGCTTAAAGGCTGTCCAATCAAGACTCTGTTCTTAACCCCTCTGACTTCTCTTTCCTGCTCTGTGGTTTTTAACTTTATAGCTCTCCACCTCCAAGGCTGCATCTCCTCAATCTGCAGACTGTGTTTTATAGAAAATGAAGCTCTCCCTCTGTCCTCCACAGATCCCATAGTCTTTGCTAGTATTTCTTGGTGATGAGGAAGGGATCAAAATTGGCTCCCAAGATCTTCTCCCTTGTGCCATCTGCACTAATCAATGCATTGGCACCAGCAAGAGTGCTCTAAGCTCAGTTATCTTCCTGGCCTGGCTGTTTCATGGAAAAATCAGTAAATCCTCTTGCATCAAGATCTCCCATTGAGGATGAGGTCTTGAGGTCTTTATTTTTTTTCAGGGAACCTGCCCTTCTGGTTCTATGGCTACCCACTTTTGGGGTATGCTTGAACTTGGAGGGGCATGCTTATGTTTCCTGGGGTGCATTCATGCTGCATCAAGTAAGCTCATGCTTCACAGGATACTCCATGCTTCAGTGTTGCAAGGACTATCACACCTTATTTGCCCTTGAAGGGACTCCTTCCTAAGGTGAGGGCTATGCATAACCTAGGTTCTAAGGCCATGGTCTCTAAGGGCTGCCATCAGGTAATTCGGTGGCTCTGTCTCTGACCAATCACTATCAGGTACTCTGGCAGTTTTTCAAGTTTAAAATTTAAAGGTAAAGGCTCGATAGAAATGGATGTGAGAGATACATCTAAATTGAACTCTGAAGCATGCAATGAGGACAAGAGGAGTCTGGATGTCTCAAAGACAATAAAAGGCTTTCTTTCAATCTGCATTTTTGAAAGTTTCAAACACAATTGGGACTTTAGCTATGTTTTAATAGGAGACTAACCCGAAGACTTAACCCATGTCTCAGAAAATCTGAAAAACTCGAAGACCCTAAAACGGAGAGTCCTATATCTTCCTGCTGCCCCATTTGTGTTCTACCTCCACTTTTCTCTTTTTACCACCACTGTCTTTGGAACATTGCAGGGACCTGGCAACTTGGTACCAGCAGGGACCATTGAGCTCCTCTCGCTCCTCCATGATGATTGAAAACTGGATGGGTCTCTCATGAGTTTTGGACTTCCCACTTGATTGACAGCTGTCCGTTTTGTTCAACTAGTTGTTCTCACTCCTGGATAAAAGGGAGTGAAAGTCTCTTTCTTCGAGACTTACTGTTTCTCAAGAAGGGGGAATCGCTCTGTATTTCTCCCCCACAGACATGTGAATGAGTATGTACGCTATTTCTCCCATTAATCTCCTTTGTGGGAGAAAGGACAGACATTTTTCTTGGCCTCTGCGGTTCTGTCCCTGTAAGCAGGATACCAAAGCCATTCTCTTCTTTCAGAAGCCTCAGTGAAGGGAGCCCAAGCACTGGTAAGTCAACAGAAAAGTAAGAATTTCTTTTTCTTTCTTTCTTTTTTTTTTTTTTTGACAGAGTCTTACTTTATTACCCAGGCTGGAGTGTAGTGGTGTGATCTCAGCTCACTGCAATCTCCACCTCCTGGGCTCAAGTGATCTTTCTATCTCAGCCTCCCAAGTAGCTGGCACACGCCACCATGTCTGGCTGAGAAAAGTAAGAATTTCTTTCCAGTCAGGCTCCTGGCCTTTCATTCTGGGAGATCCACTTGGGCAGACGTTAAGAATTGCTCTTTGTCTCCTCTGCAAAATCTGAATAAATAGAAGAAAAGGATTTGTGTGACTAGTACTGGGTGCAGCAACTCTAGGGTACTGTCTAGTACTTTCTCTTATGAATACTCATATTGTTTGATCCCTTTTCCCTCTAGAAATAGTCTTTTCCTTTGTTCCTGTATTTCTGTGTTGTTCTGTCATAAAAAGGGCTACAGGAGTGTAGAACATGGGCCTGAAACCCCTATAAACCCACTTGTTGGAGCTGGCTCTGCAGACTGAGCAGCTGGTGCTTCTGAAGAGCACACCTGTTGTTCTACATATGTCCAGTTCTCAGGGGAGTTTCTCTTAGGAAGCCCCATCCGTATGGGTATTTTGCTTTCCTAACCCTTGTGGCTTGGTTAGTCCTGGGAAAGTCCAATCCCAGGAGAATCTACCCAGTGTCACATATCAACAGGCCTGAATTTACTGGTTTTGGTGTCACTCAAAAGGGTACCTTCAGTTTTTTAAAAAAAATCAAAGCCTAGATAAAGTGTTTATAAAGGATAGGTCCTCAGGTAAAATAGACTGACTTCTTTTTCAGAACTATTAATAGTACAGCCAAATATTAAAATGCTTTCTTTGGCTAGGTGAGAACTTTCTTTGGCTAGGTGAGGATGCTCACGCCTGTAATCCCACACTTTGGGAGGCTGAAGCAGGTGAATAACTTAAGGCCAGGAGTTCAATATCAGCCTGGCCAATATGATGAAACCCCATGAATATTAAAAATACAAACATTAGCTGGGCGTGGTGGTGCATGCCTATAATCCCAGGTACTGGGGTGGCTAAGGTGATCAAGAGGACCACTTGAGCCTGAGAGGCAGAGGTTGCAGTGAGCCGATATCACACCACTACACTCCAGCCTGGGAGACAGAGATAGACTGTTTCAAAAAAGAAAAAAAAAAAAAAAAAAAAGCTTCATCACTCTGAGAGCTCCATCCTTAATTCAGTAATCTAATCAGGAAATTTCCATAAAAAGATAAGAAAATTATGGAGAAGACATCACAATAATGTTACGGGATCCTTGGGGTGCTGCTTTTATGGCCTAAAACCTCTGGCCAGTGGCACCTCTGCCCAAGTTTTGCTCGGACTTGCTGGGCTTGTTCTATCCACTGGGGTTGGCAGGCTGCATTCAGCCCATGCTACCAGCCTGGATCCCATGGCTGCCAAGGGTGAGTCAGGAATGGAGCCAAGAGGGGTGTGTGAGCGAATGTGGGGTCAGGCCACTGCACAGGCAGACACTGCAGCTGCTGCAGTGGCAGGCAACTCTGGGTGCCAACATGGGCACTGGCTCTCTGTGAGGCTGTGGCTGGACCAGGTGCACGGCAAGTAGTTTCCCCAGCTGGAACTAGGGGATGCAGTGGTGCCTGCAAGCTTGGAGACACCAGTCACTGCAGGATACCAAAGAGTCACAACCCTGTTTTGGGGAGCTCCCAGGTCTGGACTCCCTGAGGGACTGCAGCTCTTTTCTCCTTCTCTTTGCCTGCAACATGGTGAACAAGGGGCATGTTTCAGCCCTGTTTGTGTTATAGCTCTTTTACCTCTGCCATTCAGTGGGTCCTGTGTTCTTGTCCTTCGACCAGGAAGAATGAGGTATGCAGACAGGTGCAGGGTAAGCAAGGTGAAGAGGAGCATTATTGAGCAATAGAACAGCTCACAGGAGACCAACAGAGGGTAGCTGCTTTCCATAGTCAGGGTGTCCCGATGAGTGTTCAGCTCCCAGCAGAGAAGAGACCTTGGATTGGGAGGCTCCTCTCTGCAGGTAGGTCATCCTGTCATCTCTGCAGCTCTCAACAGAGAGGAGGTTTTGGAGTGGGTTGCTCCTCTCTGCAGCTGCTAGTCTGCATGTCTCTGCAGGTCTCTGAGGCTCTCAGCAGAGAGGAGGCCCTAGAGTGGGTAGCCCCTCTCTGCTGCTGGTTGTCTAAATGTCTTCTGCTATCAGTAGAGAGAGTAGTTCATTTCTGCAGCTGCTCTTCCTGATGTCTGTTCAGCTCTAGCTGAACCTGGGGCTTTTATGGGCCCCAGAGGGGAGGAAGTGTGCACTGATTGGTCCTTGGGAAGCCATGGGAGGGCTGGAAAAAGAATCACAAGTTCCCACTCTGGTCAGTGGGACTGGCAGCCCAGCTCCCAGCCTTCAGGCCCTCCCTGACCTGAAGGTGGGGCCTCACCAGGGACACACCTCCTTCTACCCAGGAATCTGTCTGCCTCCTACTTTCATTCATGGCACCAGGGCTCAGCCTGACTTTGCTCTGAGATTTGAGAGGGTGCTGACAGCAGGGAGAAGCCAGGGAGCAGGAGCAGGCACTTTGGATCCTGTGAGGGTAGGGGGCCTTCCTCGGCCCCCAAGAGTGCAGGGATGCCTGAGCCTGCAGCTGGTGGGTGCCTGCAGCTGTTCAGGGTAGGGGGAATGGAGGGTGAGGAAAGTTGGGGGTGGGTGGTAAGGGTGGGTAGGGGAGGACTTCTGCCTACTCCATGGAGCTGGAGGCCTGGTCTGCAGCTGTGGTTTGGGTGGCTGCAGCAGCACCCAGGGAGCTCCTGCCCCAACTTGGAAGGGGCAGGGCTCCATGGAGTGTGCAGCCCCGCCTGCTTCCCTGTTGCAGCTGGCATGATGGCAGTGGCAGGCTGTCTGGAGCAGCCACTGCCATCAATAACCTTTGTACACTTGTTCCTAGTTATAGAATTTATGCAAATAGATCTATAAAAATAAATGTACTGACCACTTTAGGACAAATATTAGAGAGACCACAAAAAACTTTGCAGGACAACCAGAGTTTCTAAATTTCTTAGCTTAAATGGTTTTAACAAAATGTTCAAGTTTTATACAGTTAATTGCTACAAGTCTGTAACTAAAACCTAGATTACAGTAGTTCAATGCATACAATTGACAGATAAGTCAATTTTGTAACCTTGCCTTTCATGACAAGTCTTTTGACTTTTGTTTTTTGGCTCTTTTATTACTTAAAAAAGATTTTAAGGATTGATGAATGCCTTCCCACCTCTATTCCTGTCTGGCCTAGAACATATAAATCAGTTATTAGTCTTTTGGTTTTAAGTCCTTTGGCCATAAGAACCCCATGGAGGGACAGGGTGGACTTGGGGCAGACAGCCACAACATCACAGCAATGATGAGACCAAATAAAAGTTTGCCATTGATGTTGGCTCTGGAAAATCTTGGCCCAAATAAAGGAGAATGTAAACCAAAAACAAAATCCCAAGCTCCCTCCACCGACTAAACAGACTCCCTGTTGGCTAAGTGGATGCCAGAGGAACCCGAAAAACTGAATTCCAGGGCATGATGAAAAGGGAGGTCCAGCATGCCTCATTATACTCCCTCCTTTGCTTCTTGTCATTAGACTTTCTTTCCTAAAGGCGAAAGAGAAAGCAGCCCCTTCAAAAGATTCCACACCAATATTGTCAGTTATGAGCTTATCCTCCCAGGTACAGAGTAAAGATAAGACGAGATTAATCCTTCCCTCACCATTCCCTGAGAGATCTATTTCCTCCATTACTTTTTCTTTAAATGTTCACCTTATCATATGACAAGGCACTAACTAAAGTCTCACAAGTATGTAATCATTCATCTCATAGCAGCCCCTCCCCATTTTTAAAGGAAAATGTATCAATATTAAATCTCTGAGAACCTCTTTGGAAAGAAAACCGGCCACAGATGCATGTGTAACTTACATTTTTCTTGGGTATGCACTCAAGCTGGCTCAAAAATCCTTGGTGACTGAGAGTTACGCCTCAGTCACTCACTCATTTTGGTGAAGGTTGGGATGACAAAAGCCCTTATGGACTTGAATCTCTTAAGACTAACTCCCCTGTGAGCTGGCATGGTCAGACAAAGCAGAGAATGCTACTTGCTACTTCATGTCTTGGGTCCCCAGCCTTTTTGACTAGCTGCCAGATGTGAACCAACAATCAGGTCGCCAGGTAACAGAGACCAGAGAGAGATGCTCTCACTTGGCAACAAAGCCAATTTCTCAGGACATACAAATAGACAAAAGAAAGATCTCATTTGATTTTTGTCTGAGAGATACACTGCAAAGTTTGTCTAAACAGATGCTGGTCTGCTGAGAATTATGAAGTCACCAGTCTGTTGGGTGGGCTTAAATGACAGGCTTATAAAAAGACCTTATGCCTGTGTTCCATCCTACAATTCTCCTCTTTCTGACAAATGACAAAAAGACAAAGGAAAACAAAGACCATCTCTGAAGGGGCAGGGACCAGAAATGCAGAATAATCATAGCAAAAATAAAAACACTAGATGTTGTATACTAAGAACAAGTTTACAAAAAGGTTTTCCATTACTAATCTAAGTTTGGAAAGAAACATGAGACAAGTAGTCATATTACCACTTGTTCAACCTGGTTCCACAGGCAGAGATACAGGAGACAGACTGGGTAAGAATTCCTACCTTTCTCCAGCTTCGTCAGGTCTCAGGGTCTCTCAATGGTAGCTTCAGAAGGAGCAGAGTGACTTTATTTCCTAGTTGTCTCACCAAAACTGTAGGAGGTGGGGAGAGAAAACTTCAGTTCCTCCTCTAGAGGCTTAATATTTGAGTCTGAGAACCTGACAATGGATTGATTAACAGCAACTGTCATCTCAGTTACTCGGGAGGCTGAGGTGGGAGGATGATTTGAGCCCAGTTGTTCTAGGCTGCAGTGAGCTATGATTGCATCACTGCACTCCAGCCTGGGTTACAGAGCCAGACTCTTGTCTAAAAAAAAAATGCATACACATTTATGAAATGCATACACACTGGAGACTCACAACATATAAGACTAAAATAAGGACCAGGTGGTTGAAGCTTAAATAGTGTTGTGACTTACTAAACATTTAAGGGCTTCTGGTGGGGAATTGGTGACACAAGCTGTGGAAGGATAAGGGGAGAAAATGCATGATGAACAAAGGTTATTTTATTATGGAGATAAAGTGTGTCAGATAGCAGTGCTCCAAAGAATAAGTATTATCAACTTTCTACTTCTTTCCTGTAAGTTAATATTCTGTTTGATGATATTATTTGGAGGTGCTAAAGACAACTGCATTCTTTCTGGCAGGTCTTTCCTTAGTCAGATAAAGGAACTTCAGAGAAAGCCCCTCTCTGTACTTTTGGAGGGAAAGTAGGGGAGGCAGGAGAAGGTCAGAGAGACTTTAGTTCTGAGGCCATTTCTGAGATCCTCCAGTCTCCTTTAATTCAAAGTACTCAGCTTGCCACAGTGCCCTGTTTTCAAGTGTTTTTTTATGAGCCCCAACAGATCAATAATGATAATTTATGTTTGTGGCATTCAATGCTTAAGCAACTTCCCCTCCATTATGTCTTTCATCTTCAAAACAAATAAGAAAAATAGGCCTGATTAGCACTAAAAGTCTAAAATTACAGAGCAGATGGCCTGGACAGTTATTCACAGGTAGAGGAGCACTAGACTGGTAGGTGGGAGAACCCACATTTCCATGGCAAAGTTTGGAATGAGATCCATCGCCAGTTTTCTTTTTCAAATCTGTCTTCTGAGTTTTTCTTTCAGCTGTGTGCTGCTTTTTGCTGGGCTGTGCATGTAGAGCTTTCTTTCTCTGCCCAGAGGTGATTTAATTAAGGTTAACAGGAATATTTATGTGCTGGGGAATGAGGTGGGTCCACAGCTGCAGCCAGTAGAAAAGCCACCTATGCTCCTCCTCATGTGGAGGGATTAGGATGCCCTTCTGACATTCACAGTTGGAGAAAAATTATGACCACCCTTATTTTGACCTCCTTTGACTTTATATTGTGTGATATCAGTAAACTAATTGGTATTTGATAAGCCCCAAGAGTTATAGATTCTTATGAGAAACTCATGTGAAGTCATTGGCATTCAATCTCTAACCGGCCCTTATCTTCATGGCTGCCTTCATCCCAAAATACTTCAAATCCATCAAAATAATCCACACATACACATTTTTACCCAGGAAGTTTCCACTGCCTAGAATTTCTCTATATTCCCTAGAAGACTCCTACTCATCCTTTCAAATCCAGATCAGAGATTTCTTTTTAAGTTTTTATTCATTTATGTTTCTTTTCTTTGACACAATAGATCTATATTAGCCTGTTCATGCATTTCTATAAAGAAGTACCTGAGTCTGGGTAGTTTATAAAGAAAACAGGTTTAATTGGCTCACGATTCTGCAGGCTACACAGGAAGTAAGACTGGGGAGGCCTCAGGAAACTTACAATCATGGTGCAAGGTGAAAAGGAAGAAGGCACATCTTATATTGACCAAAGAAGGAGGAGGGAGAGAGAGAAAAGGGAGGTGCTACACACTTTTAAATAACCAGATCTCATGAGAACTCACTCACTGTCATGAGAACAGCAAAGGATAAGTCTGACCCCATGACACCCAATCACCTCCCACCAGACCCCTCCTCCAACATTGAGGATTACAATTCGACATGAGATGCAGGTCAGGACACAAATCCAAACCAAATCAACACCCATATAATAATTTATTTTATTTATTTTTTTGAGACAGAGTCTCACTCTGTTGCCCAGGCTAAAGTGCAGTGTGGCACAATCATAGCTCACTGTAACCTCAAACTCCCAGGCTCAAGTGATCCTCCTGCCTTAGTCTCTGGAGTAGCTGAGGATACAGGTATGCATCAGCACACCTAGCTAATTTTCTTTTTTTCTTTTTCTTTTTTTTTTTCCTGTAGAGACTGTGTGTCTCACTATGTTTCCGAGGCTGGTCTCAAATTCCTGGCTTGAAGTGATCCTCTGGCTTTGGACTCCCAAAGTGCTGGGATTACAGGGGCGAGCCACTGCACCAAGCCCAGACCTCTTCTATTAGAGGCTTTCTCTGATTTAGGAATCAGACATGACTTCTTCCTCTTCTGGGCAACTTCTTTCCCCCTCCCATAGTTCTATTATTGTCTTTCCTCCTCTCCAGCAGCGTGCTGGTTTCCACACATGAGTGGTGGTGATCCCTTACCAGAGCATGAGCTTCTTAAGGACAGTTTGGGTATTATTCACCACTGTGTCTGTAGGCCCTAGCTGAGTCCTTTACACAGAGTGGGTATCCAGAAAGGTTTGTTGAGTTTCGTTGGGTTAGATTGCTGCATATTGCAAAACTTTTCCTGGGACTCTTTCCCTTGGACTCTGGTGACCAAGCCACTTTCCTGAATGCAGCAAGAGCTTTTGGCTGGGCCTCAGCTGCCATTCCTGTACATTCAGAATGATCCACCATGATTCTGTTGTCAAGAGGGCCTGTAATGGAGACGCAGGGAAGGAGATGATGAAGATGACAGCTTCAGTGAGAAGCAGCATACTGTGCTGCTTCCTGTGCACCCCCTCAAATGGTTCTGCAGAGGGTGGAAAGCTAGAGAAGCTCCTGACCAAAGAATGCCCCTCTTTCTGGAAATAATGCATGTCTGGGAACAATGGGTGTGAAAGGCAAGAAGAGGAGAACAACTGCCTGGATTGCCAGGTGGCCTCCAACCACCTTAACCACCAGGGATGTGGCTGATGTCACTACAAGCAGCATATATAACATCAAGGACTCCAATAAGATGATTTGAGCTTCTTCTTTGGGGTAGTAGGGGTCAGAACAGACAAATTCTGCCTTCTGAAGAGTGAAATATTTACCTCAGGAGCTGTTAAGGATGAGACCTGCAACAGCAGTGCTGTCATCTGACAGCCCCTCTATGCCTGCTTGCTGGAAGAGATCCTAAGGCTGAGCCTTGGGAAATGGCATTGGCTCATTATCATCACTGACCCACATTCTGTGTCTCCTTGCCCTGAGGAATCATGAATTATGTGACAAGTAAAACCTCAACATTCTTAAAAGTCAACAGAAATACAGCCCTAAACTCCTGGGCTCAAGTGATCCTCCTGCCCCAGATTCCCAAGTAGCTGGAACTACAGGCATGCATCAACACGTCCAGACTTTATATTTAATTTTGTAGATATGGGGTCTTGCTATAATGCCTAGGTTGGTCTCAAAGTCCTGGACTCAAGCAATCCTTCTCTCTCAGCCTCCCAAATTACTGGGACTACAGACATGAACCACCGAGCCTGACCTTGATAGAAATTCTTAGTAAAAAGGATGACTTTTAAATATTAAATCCAGATTCTCAAGCAGTATGGTAAGTTATTTTTGAAAAGCCATATATAATTAAATTAATATATGTTAAAACTTGCAAAGTAATCTTGAGTAGATACTATACATTTTAATTATATAAGCAGCCATTGACTTCTGAAAAGTCCAGTAATCCCTCCTAATAGAACCCAGCCTGTGAAATGATGGGAAGAGGCCTACAAGAAGCATTATTTATTTATTTATTTATTTATTAATTTATTTATTTATTTATTTATGTAGACAAAGTCTTGTTCTGTGGCCTCTGAGCTGGAGTGCAGTGGTGTGATCTTGGCTCACCGCAACCTCCGCCTCGCTTCCTGAGTTGAAGCAATTCTCCTGCCTCAGCCTCCCCAGTAGCTGGGATTACAGGTGCGTGCCCCTGAGTCCAGCTAAGTTTTGTATTTTTAATAGAGACAGGATTTCACCGTGTTGGCCAGGCTGGTCTTGACCTCCTGACCTCAGTGATCAGCCTGCCTTGGCCTCCCAAAGTGCTGTGACTATAGGTGTGAGTCACTGCGCCTGGTCTATGCTTTTGCTTTTAATATCTCATCTTGGCTACAAAGAGCAGTGCAAATGGGGAGCTTCTCAAGTCCCACAGCATTTTGACCATAGTTTTAGCCTCACTCCTATCAAGTCAGCAACACTGTAACTTCCAATCTCAGTTGAGTGGAGGGCAAGCAAATTGCTGTAGAGACTGAGAAGCGTCAGCCTGTAGATGCCTGGGAGCTGGGCTAGGGACTATCTTCCCCTTCCCAAATGTGCCACAAGCCTGCTTTCTCCCGCACTGAGCCCCCTGTTTGTACACATGTACACAATGGTTACAAAGCTTCCGTTAAGTCACAGATAGGATGAAAACCATCTCTACCCTCCTCCATTCCCATACAGAAATCCTACTTCAGAGAAGGAGTTGCATATTGAATGCATGAGTCCTAGAAATAAGACTTAGAAGGTCTTGTTTAACATCAATCAATGACAACTGTTCTTTAAGTTCATCAGGGAAAAGATCCCAACTTTTGTATAAAGCTAACAACACATTATTTTAAATTTTAAAGTGACATGAATATATTTTTCTAAGAGACAGATAGACAAACACACCCACAAACACCCACACATACATAAATGTCAGACTAAAATTTAAAATTAAATACCTTAAAATTTGTGGCCAAGAACCCCAATTCAGCTGCAAATCACTCCTTGAACACTTACTGAATGCTTACCATGGACAATGTCCCTGGCAAGGTACTATTTGAATTTTATGAAAGAAATAAAATGAAGTGATATTTTTAAGGGAGTGAGGGCAGACATTCTTTGATATAGAGAGAACTTAGTAAACGAACATGAATGATTTAATGACAAATATGAAATTAGGTGATGATAACAGGCTGCAGTAATGAATAACAAAGCAGAGGACTGAATGGGCCCTGGACTAGATGGGGAAGGCTCTTCGGAGGAGCTTGGGGCTTGAACCAGGACATGAGGGATGGGAAGAGGATGTGGAAGAGAGAGGAAAGAACATTCATAGAATTATTGCTCGGTTGAGAACTAGCTTGGTTTGTCAGCAGGAAGGGTCCTGGAAGGTGAGTTCTAACAGTCAGGATGACCCTGACCTGTGGGAGATTTTCCACTCTGGAAGAAATGTCTTGAATTAGTGATTCTCAAAGTTGGTTTCACATGAGAAGCAATGGAGAGGATGTTCAGAGCAACACTGTGGGGAAAGTATTTTAGAATCTCTGAGATGACACAAGCATCGTGAATATTTAAAACTCCCAGGTGGTCACAAGGTACAGCTAGTGTTTGAGAATGACTGCCCTCAGAAATCTTCTAGAAATTCTCTTTTACATTTTTATTTATTTAAATTTAAAATTTTTATTTTTGGTGGGTGCGAGGAAACATTTTAAATGATCCATTTTCAAGGCATGGTGAATCTAAGCACTGGCAGCCAGCCTGTGGGTGTAACAAACTGCACGGCTCATGCACCTAGTAGGTCACAATAAGTGAACAGAATGTAGAGGAGGGGTCAGTCCATAAAAGGGAAGAAAGTTTTATTATTGGGAAATCAAAACTTAAGCAGGGAAGAGAACCGGGGTATAACCTTATAAGGGGGATAATGAAACTTAGACGATGTCTGGGAAGATAGTAACCCTATAGTACTTGACCAGTGGGGAACTGGGGTAAGGAATTCTGTGCTAGGAAATAAATTACCTGCTGTAACTGCCCTGGGCGTACCTGCCTACCAGACACCCGATCTTGCAGGACCACCATTACAAGTCTCACTTCCAGCCGGGTGTGGTAGCTCATGCCTGTAATTCCAGCACTTTGGGACCCAAGGCCAGGAGTTCGAGACCAGTCTGGCCAACATAGTAGAAACCCCGCTTCTACTAAAAATACAAAAATTATCCAGGCATGGTAGCACGCACCTGTAGTCCCAGCTACTTGGAAGGCTGAGGCAGGAGAATGGCTTGAACCCAGGAGGCAGAGGTTACAGTGAGCTGAGATCACGCCATTACATTCCAGCCTGAGCAACAGAGCCAGATTTTGCCTCAAAAAAAAAAAAAAAAAAAAGTCTCACTTCCACTGTTCTTCATGTCTCCAAGTCCATTATTTGGGTTTGGACAGGTGAATGTGTTTGCCACAAACTTGTGGGCCCACCTGGTATCTCTGTGCCTATGTGGAGTGGGACTCTGGCTGAGAGGGGAGACACATTTCACCTGATTTAAATGGCCCGCTCTGTTTAGGCATCCCGGCAGAATATGGTTGGATCATGTTTTAATCCATTCCACCAATCTATGTATTTTAAGTGGAACATTTAATCAATTTACATTAAATGTTAATGTTGAAATGTGAGGTTTTGTTCCTAATGTAATAGCAGTTGTCACCTAGTTGCTTTTTAGTCTCAACT